>NW_027507877.1:795833-1514166 GCF_037356315.1 Lithobates pipiens
GCCGATGTAGATGCTCTGAGGAGTGATGAACCCCTGGACTACTGGGTGGGCAGGCTTGACCTCTGGCCAGAGCTTGCCCAATTTGCAATGGAACTGTTGGCTTGCCCCTCGTCCAGTGTCCTGTCCGAAAGGACGTTCAGCGCAGCAGGGGGGATCGTGACCAATAAGCGCACTCGCTTGGCTCACGAAAGTGTTGACTACCTCACATTTATAAAAATGAATGAGGCATGGATCTCGGAGGAATTCAGCACATGTGACCAGTAGACCATGTATATCTCTATAAACAATTTATTTAATCGAGCACACAGACCTTTTTTCTACCTTTGACTCACTTCCTTGTACAAAAAAAGAACACCGTACTAAATGCCCGTACCCTCCTGTTT
Organism: Lithobates pipiens; assembly: GCF_037356315.1. Taxonomy (NCBI): domain Eukaryota; kingdom Metazoa; phylum Chordata; class Amphibia; order Anura; family Ranidae; genus Lithobates; species Lithobates pipiens. The sequence continues at coordinate 796,217 of NW_027507877.1, forward strand.
GAAAAGGTTGAGCGGTGTCATATTTTTGGGGCCCAGCAGCGAGTTGCTGGTATCAGTGCTGGTGTTAGTGCTCTCTATCTCGGTGTTGGTGTCAGTGCTCTCTCTCTATCTTGGTGCTGGTGTGGTGTCAGTTCTCTCGATCTCGGTGCTGGTGTCAGTGCTCTCTATCACGGTGCTGGTGTGGTGTCAGTGCTCTCTATCACGGCGCTTGTGTCAGTGCTCTCTATCACGGTGCTGGTGTCAGTGCTCTCTATCTCGGTGCTGGTGTCAGTGCTCTCTATCACGGCGCTTGTGTCAGTGCTCTCTATCACGGTGCTGGTGTCAGTGCTCTCTATCACAGTGCTGGTGTCAGTGCGCTCTATCACGGTGCTGGTGTCAGTGCTCTCTATCACGGTGCTGGTGTCAGTGCTCTCTATCACGGTGCTGGTGTCAGTGCTCTCTAACTCGGTGCTGGTGTCAGTGCTCTCTATCACAGTGCTGGTGATCATCTCCTGCACCCTCTTCATAGCCTGCCCTGACCTTTCCTCTCCTCCATTGCCTTCATGCGCTCCTGAATTGTCAAAATTTCACAGATAAAAAAAGAATGCTTGTCGTTGTCGATCCCAGATTCACTTCATACTTTTGTTATGTCAGTGTCCATGTGGTGGGACTATGTGTGCACAGCTAGTAAGTATTTTGTGGCTGAAAATATGACCTGTAGGTTTTTAAGGTTCGCCTGCCATTAAAGTCAATGGGGCCCACCGCAAACATTGTGGTTTGCAAACTTTTGGCCGCGTTCGCGGTTCGTGTTTTTTGCGAAACGTCCCGTCGGAAGTTCGTCCATCACTAGTCAGCACATCATAATGGACCCGAACCCCGAACAGCAGGACATCCACATCTTAAATACCCTCTGCCAGAAAGCACAGTGAGAGGGCCACTCCCACTGACCTGGCTCCAAAAGAGAGTAACTTAAGCGCCTGACCAGACCATAGTTCCACGCCTACTAGAAGAGACAGTGCCCCCTGTGGCCAGGCTGAACATTTCATAGCCCAATCAAACCGATGCAGAGGTCTAATTTAGACAAAATTGTACCCAAACCAAACTGAAGTTCAGGCAAAGTTTTACTTTGAAAAAAACGCAAAGCGCATGCTCTTCAGGAGCCACTGCTACACATACATTAACCAGATGCACACCAGTATAGAAATAACACAAGCTTTATATAAGAAGAGAGTAATAACTGTACATACAGTACATCCAGTTTACAAACAGGTATTATCAATAAAGGCTCCGATAGGGGCCCTGGTGGAATTGTGTACCTATAGCCAAGTGTATATAGGTATTAATAGAGATCCGTCCTGATAATTGTTGCAGCAAAGTCCAGATGCATCAGCCATTGATCGTAATGCAGCTTATGTGTGCAGATAGGGACTCGCAGATAAGGACTCACAGATAGGGACTCACAAGTGTGCAGATAGGGACTCACAGATAAGGACTCACAAGTAGGGATGAACTCCGGCGTGTTCGCATGGAACATGTGCAGAGCCTGCCAGGAAGTCGGCGCAGCACTGCGCTAATCACAGGCAGTGAGACATTGCCCCGAAGCGCGGCTGCAGAGATCGGCAATGTCTCACTGCCTGTTATTAGCGCAGCGTAGCACTGCGCCGACTTCCTGGCGGGCTCTGCACGTGGTCCATGCAAACAGGCCTGAGCTCATCCTGACTCACAAGTGTGCAGATAGGGACTCACAGATAGGGACTCACAAGTGTGCAGATAGGGACTCACAGATAGGGACTCACAAGTGTGCAGATAGGGACTCACAGATAGGGACTCACAAGTGTGCAAATAGGGACTCACAGATAGGAACTCACAAGTGTGCAAATAGGGACTCACAGATAGGGACTCACAAGTGTGCAGATAGGGACTCACAAGTGTGTGAATAGGGACTCACAGATAGGGACTCACAAGTGTGCAGATAGGGACTCACAAGTAGGGATGAACTCCGGCGTGTTCACATGGAACATACGCAGAACCCGCCAGGAAGTCGGCGCAGCACTGCGCTAATTACAGGCAGTGAGACATTCCCCCGAAGCGCGGCTGCAGAGATCGACAATGTCTCACTGCCTGTTATTAGCGCAGTGCAGCGCTGCGCCGACTTCCTGGCGGGCTCTGCACGTGGTCCATGCAAACAGGCCTGAGCTCATTCCGACTCACAAGTGTACAGATAGGGACTCACAAGTTTGCAAATAGGGACTCACAGATAGGGACTCACAAGTGTGCAAATAGGGTATCACAGATAGGGACTCACAAGTGTGCAGATAGGAACTCACAAGTGTGTAGATAGGAAATCCTGACTATCCTTATTAGTTTAATTGTTATCGGTGATCTATAGGGTCAATGGAACAGGCTGGCAACATTTACTGTATAAGGAAGTCAGCAATGGCAGTTCCCATATGTATTTGGTGTACACTTTGTGGTATCGTAACTTATGATATGTTCTTTCATTTGTGTTTGCCTCCTCTGCAGTTTGATTTCTATTCTTGGATGCCCAATGGCCCCACCACCATGAAAAAACCCCCACCCAGCACCAAAGGTGGCACTACAATGGAGACCATTTTGGAAGCGTTGCCGGATGTAAACTGTACAGCTGCCGGTATCAGTACTGTGTGGGTTCTCAGCAATGAGCCCATGGATAGGGTGAGTACCTGGAAGGTAGTGAGAAGTAATACATAAATATGCCTTGGGCCTTAAAACTGTATAACACATAATCTATGTCAAACAGAACCTGGCAACCTAATGCATTTTGGGGTCTAATATGGCATATCGTGATTATTTAATACTGAATGGGTGTATTGTAGAGAAACTCACACAAGCTCTCCTTCTTTACAGAGACGTCTAGGAGATTACCCTGATAAACATTTTACAGAGAAGGAACCACAAGACTATATAAGGGAGTTCCAAAGTGATCTGCATACGATCTCCACGCGCATTCAGAAGCGGAACAAGACCATGCGTCTGCCCTATCCCTACCTGGACCCGAGTCACATAGAAAACGGTGTCTCCATTTAATAGTGATAGTGACGGGTCTGCTTTCTGAACCGGGTCTTTCTCTTTTGTTTGTGTTTGCATCTCTGCTTCCTACATGTGATGGTATCCATGCAGACTATAATAATGTGGATGAAATCATCTCTTCTATCAGCAATAAAAGGCTTTCTCAGTAAATATATTTTTATGTAACAATATTTACCATATTTTCGCTGTTGTATTTCTGGTCCTCTCCTCTGGGGGGGGCCATATACTAGCGTTAGTCGTAAACTGAACATGACAACAGTTTGGAAAACATAAATACCATGTAGCGGCCATAACCCTTGCCGGGCAGCTTTGACTTATTGAGCTTACCAGTTACCTCCTCTTGGCCGGCTCTTCCACTTCTAGGGGTTCCCAGGGTTGATACCCAACGACTGACAGAGATGAAGTCCTTTTAAAAGGTTTTATTTTGCAGTAGTAGGACCTAACCCACAGTCACTTCAGCCCCTCACAAATGACATAAGATTTTGGATTAAATGGCCTTGATGGCCTTTTATTAACAATTACTTTGAGATTAAATAAACAACATTTTAAATAACTCTTAACCAACTTTTTATGTACTTTTGGGGTCCTTGAGGGGAACCCCACCCCACTGGTCACTGTGACAAACTTCTTTTTACTTTAGGCCTCCAGTCGCAAGCCCCCGGACCCAGAGACGGTACTCAACTTTCACAGTGACCCGCCTTTTACCCCTTCCAGGTTAACCCCCTGTTAACCAGAAGGTACCTGATAACCCCATCCACAGATGGGTACCAACCATGTTAACCCCATACCACAGATGGGTACCAACCATGTTAACCCCCATACCACAGATGGGTACCAACCATGTTAACCCCATACCACAGATGGGTACCAAGCATGTTAACCCCATACCACAGATGGGTACCAACCATGTTAAACCCATACCACAGATGGGTACCAAGCATGCTAACCCCATACCACAGATGGGTACCAACCATGTTAACCCCATACCACAGATGGGTACCAACCATGTTAAACCCCATACCACAGATTGGTACCAACCATGTTAAACCCCATACCACAGATGGGTACCAAGCATGTTAACCCCCATACCACAGATGGGTACCAATCATGTTAACCCCATACCACAGATGGGTACCAACCATGTTAACCCCATACCACAGATGGGTACCAACCATGTTAAACCCCATACCACAGATGGGTACCAAGCATGTTAACCTCATACCACAGATGGGTACCAACCATGTTAACCCCATACCACAGATGGGTACCAACCATGTTAACCCCATACCACAGATGGGTACCAACCATGTTAAACCCCATACCACAGATGGGTACCAAGCATGCTAACCTCATACCACAGATGGGTACCAACCATGTTAAACCCATACCACAGATGGGTACCAACCATGTTAACCCCATACCACAGATGGGTACCAAGCATGTTAACCCCATACAACAGATGGGTACCAAGCATGTTAACCCCCAAACCACGGATGGGTACCAACCATGTTATATTTGCATATAACATCCATATTCTCCTCCTTCAAAGATCCAACCACTGCCATGGGCTGTCCGTACAGCCCCTATTATAATTAACCACACTCGGTATGGTGGGTGGGAATCTTTTCCTCCGCCGCTCACTACTGACATCACTTCCCCTCCTGCCTACTAGCTTTCTAACCCGAGCGCCTCCCCTGCTCCGGCCACTCCCCTTTTCTTAAAGGAGACAAATTATTTATCCCTACAAGCATGACTGTGCTGTCCACACCTGTCATGCCGTCCCTACGCTTATACTTTTCTCTCCTTCTGCTCCGGGACTCTCTGGAACCTTTTTTCCTCAGTACCTGGAACATTTCCCGTCACCTCAATGGCGCTGAAAAAGTGTGGATTCGTCAATGTCCTTCCCAACTCAGTAACCAGGCACTTCCCAGGATGCCACTTGCCGGCCCTCCTCCGAAGAGTCCTCCCCCGGTCACTTCCACGAGCTGCGGAGCCTCTCCAAGCCGAGAGCACACCCGGACACCTTGAATCCTCCCTCAGTTACTGCGCCTCAGACCAGCAGGTTCTGAGACTCGGGAACAGACCCCAGACCAGGCGGGTCTACCGGAGGCATCCAACAGGAACATGTTGCGGGATGTCGAACACCCCGTCACTGGGACCACTCACGGAGCTACCCCGGTCCTGGAACCAGAACAGACCACACGGGCCTCACAAACACCTCTCTCCTAAACACGTGACCCACACCTCTTAAGTACCCCTTCCCAGACTCCCCAGCAGGCCCCAGCACTCCCACTGATTGGTTCTGAGAAGGCTGATACCCAAAACATCCAACCAGGCCTGGTTCTAGACTGTCATGTGCATCTCACCGCTCACATGACCAGGCAGAACTTCCGAACACAGCCCGGCCAGACTGGTGCTAAGGCCTACCTACACAATTAACCCTCAGAACCCCCAACTGTTCTGAGGGGAAAACGAAATTTACATGCGTGTGACATTTCGTCCAAAATGCCATCCGCTACACCGCAATAGGTCCAAATGCAGAGTACCGTGTTACACGTGCATTTTTGTTTGTTTGCCTTTAAATTATGTTATTCCTTCTTCACTCCACAGCTAGAAGATGCTTTGTATTTCTAGTCGCACCTTCTTTTCTGTGTGTCTTTAGTTTCTGTTCCGAGCACATGTAATCGCTGGAGCTACGCCCGCTATGATTTTCTGACCTACAGTGCCTTGCAAAAGTATTCACCCCCCTTGGCTTTTTACCTATTTTGTTGCATTCCAGCCTTTAGTTCAATGGGTTTTTTTTTAATCTGATTTATATGTGATGGATCAGAACACAATAGTCTAAGTTGGGGAAGTAAAATTAGAAAAATATATCAATAAAACTATTTTTTCAGAAATAAAAAACTGATAATTGTCATGTGTGTATGTATTCACCCCCCTTTGTTATGAAGCCCATAAAAAGCTCTGGTGCAACCAATTACCTTCAGAAGTCACATGATTAGTGAAATTATGTCCACCTGTGTGCAATCTAAAGCCGCGTACACACGGGCGGACTGTATGGCCTACTTAGTCCGTCATACAATCCGACGGACAGTCCGTCCTACTTTCGAATGAACGGACTTGACCACACACGGATGCACAAACAGTCCGTCGAAAGCTTGCGCCATGACGTGTACAGCACGTACGACGGGACTAGAAATAGGAAGTCCAAGACACAGAAAAGCACCCTTCCGCCGTGTAAATCCTTTCTGAGCATGCGCCATTCTTAGTCCGTCCAACTAGCATACTGACGAGCGGATTGTCCACTGAAACCAAAGTATGACGGACAGAATTTCGAAAAATCCGAAATACTTAGTACGCCAGACTGCACGCTGAAAAAGTCCGCTGAAGCCCACACACGAGCGGACTGTCCGCTGAAATGTGTTTCGATGGACTAAGTAGGCCATACAGTCCGCCCGTGTGTACGCGGCATAAGTGTCACTAGTAGGACCACATTTTCAAACTGCCATTCAGGGACACCCCCACCCCCCCAAAAAAAAGATGATTTTTGGCATTTTTTTTCCCGATTTTTGGGGCAGGGGCGTATGAAATCAGCGGGATGGACAAGGGGGACCGTGGGATGGACAAGGGGAACTGTGGGATGGACAAGGGGGACTATGGGATGGACAAAGGGGACTGTGGAATGGACAAGGGGGACCGTGGGATGCACAAGGGGACAGTGGGATGCACAGGGGGACCGTGGGATGCACAGGGGATAGTGGGATGCACAGGGGGACAGTGGGATGCACAGGGGGACAGTGGGATAGGGCTCAAGTGAGTATTTGGGGAGAGAAGTGATTTTTACATTTTTTTTTTTTTTTACCTTAAAGTATAACTAAAAGCAATTTTTCGTTTTGGATAGAGTGGAGAGGGATCAGAAAAACTGTCAGTTTTTTTTTTTTTTATTGCTGTCTGTGCCCCCGATATGCAGATTCACCCTCTCTATTTGCCCTGTTTACCATTATCATTGAATGTGAAAGTAAAAGATAATCATAAATTTTAGGTTGTCCCTAGAAAAGTAATAGAGGGGAAATCTTCCAATGGCATAGTTGTCAACATTGTAAAAAAATTATAGGGACAGTTTTCTGCGTAGTCTTATTATAATTAGGGGATGGGCATTCATTTGTAGGCGTGACATAGCTGAAAAAAGAAAAAATGTGGCGCGCGAAGCATGGGCATGGTTTAAGCAAAATATTGGGTGTGGCTTATAGGGGCATGGCTCAAAGGGTGTGTGGTTAGAGTCTAAGATGAACGAGGGAGAGAGAAAAAAAAAAAGAAAGAGATAGGGAGGTAGGGAAGGAGAGAGAAGGAAGAAAAGAAAGAGGGATGGAGGGACAGCAGGCCCAGAACCTACACTACAACAGAAATATGTGTATTCCAGAAAGTTTAACAATCAGCAGATAAAGATACTCCAACACCTGGTGTTAGCGCTTCAATCATCCTAGGCGCCATGGTTGTTATGGTGTCAGGATGATTGAAGCGCATTATTTCTATTATTACATTATAATATAAAATTAAATCATTCAATTCACCATAATGCATAATCAGCGGGAGCCCTGAGCGTGTCACTTGCCACATTGCCTGCCACCAGATGCCATCAGGTGCCCCCAGCGGAGTCCCCCCTTACATCAGGTGCCTCCAGCAGAGTTCTTCCTTATCAGGCATTCCCACCAGAGTCCGTCCTTACATCAGGTGCCCCCAGCAGAGTCCCCCCTTACATTAAGCATTCCCAGAAGAGTTCCTCCTTACATCAGGTGCCCCCAGCAGAGTCCCTCCTTACATTAGGCATTCCCAGCAGAGTCTCTCTGTCACGTACCAGATAAGACCAGAACTGTGTGGACTGCAACAGAGGAAAACAAAATGTGTAAAAGTGAAATATGAAGATTTATTAAGGGAACTGAATATTATAAATACAACCACACAGTGCAATAAACCAACCAACAGACAGAGACCCCCAAATAACAACAAACAGATATGAACAGTAAATGGGAAATACCAGGATCATAAACGATAACCAGGCCAGGGTCATGCATGGAGGATCAGCAGATAAACAAAGGGCAGTGCCAGAATCAGAGACGCAAGCAAGGCCAAGGTCATACACGGGGAGATCAGCAGATAGGGTAAGGAACACAGGACAGGGAGAGGATGGACAGATCAGACTGCAGGGCAGTCGGTAACAGGTGGGACAGGGTAGGGACCAGGACAGGCAAACAGGATCAGAAACACGAGTCACAGGTTCAGGGCACAGGAACAGGTTCAGAATCAGGATCAGCTCATACAGCAGCAGGTCAGGGCGCAAGGACATTTCCAAGGCAAACAGGTGAGTGTTTGCCGGGTATTTATATGCCTGTAATTGGTCTCAAGTGACATCCGATTGCAAGAGGTGCTGACTGCTCCACACTGCGAGGACCCATCCGCTGGTGGACGCCAGTACTGCGGCCCAAAGATGACATAATACTATCAACAGTGAAAAGCTCCCCTGGCAGTTCCAGTCTGCCAGGAGGTACCTGCTGGTGGACCACGGTACTGCATGCCAAATATCAGGCAGTGTCATCAGCAGATGGAACCTTCCCTGACACCCTCCTTACATCAGGTGCCCGCAGCAGAGTCCCTACTTACATCAGGCATTCCCAGCAGAGTCCCTCCTTACATCAGGTGCCCCCAGCAGAGTCCCTCCTTACATCAGGTGTCCCCAGCAGAATCCCTACTTACATTAGGTATTCCCAGGGGAGTCCCTCCTTACATCCGTTGTCCCCAGCAGAGTCCCTCCTTTCATCAGGTGCCCCCAGCAGAGTCCTTCCTTACATCAGGTGCCCCCAGCAGAGTCCCTCATTACATCAGGCATTCCCAGCTGAAGTCCCTCCTTACGTCAGGTGCCCTCAGCATAGTCCCTTCTTACATCAGGCATTCCCAGGGAGTACCTCCTTAAATCCGGTGCCACAGCAGAGTCCTGCCTCACATCAGGTGCCCCCAGCAGAGTCCCTCCTTACATCAGGTGCCCCCACTAGAGTCCTGCCTTACATCAGGTGCCCCCAGCAAAGTCCCTCCTTAAACCAGGTGCCCCCAGCAGAGTCCCTCTTTACATCAGACATTCCCAGCAGAGTCCCTGCTTACATCAGGTTCCCCCAGCAGAGTCCTTCCTTACATCAGGTGCCCCCGGCAGAGTCCCTCCTTACATAAGGTGCCCCCAGCAAAGTCCCTCCTTACATCAGGTGCCCCCAGCAGAGTCCCTTATTACATCAGGTGCCCCCAGCAGATACCCTCCTTACATTAGGTGACCCCATCAGAGTCTGTCCTTACATTAGGTGCCCCCAGCAGAGTCCCAGTCCTTACATCAGTGTCCACAGTGGAGCCCCAGTCCTTCCTTACTTCAGTGTCCCCAGCAGAGCCCAGTCCTTACATCAGTGTCCCCAGCAGAGCCCCAGTGCTTCCTTACATCAGTGTCCCCAGTGAAGCCCAGTCCTTACATCAGTGTCCCCAGCAGGACCCCAGTCCTTACATTAGCATCCCCAGTGGAGCCCCAGTGCTTCAGTGTCGCCAGCAGAGTTCCAGTCCTTACATCAGTGGCCCCAGTGGAGCCCTAGTTCTTCTGTACAACAGTGTCCCCAGTGGAGCCCAGTCCTTACATCAGTGTCCCAAGCAGAGCCATAGTTGCCCCCTCCCCCATAGTTACCCCCTCCCCTTGTATATAGTTACCCCCTCCCCTATACATAGTTACCACCCTCCCCATAGTTACCCCCTGTACATATTTACACCCCTCTCCATAGTTACCCGCCTCCCATGTACATAGTTACCCCCTCCCCCTGTACATAATTACCCCCCTGTACATGCATCCGCCATGTACACAAGACAATGCCCCCTGTCCCCATACATATCTATGGTTAAGATATTGAAGTAAGGGCAGGTTGGCAGGGGTTACAACTAATGCCACTGGCCCGGGCTGTACACCAACATCCCTGCATACCACACAGACAGCAGCGCTGAGCAAACTCCCACAACAAGCCATGTGTTCTGTGGAAAGGGGAGGGGCCTCCGATTCGTGCAACCAATCGGTTTCATTGTACAAGCGAATAGTCTACTTGCACACTGAAGAGAGAAGTCGATTGGCTGCTCCTCCCCTCTTGTTTTTGCCTAAAACATTCCCGGTTTCCCAGGACAAAGGCAAAATCCCAGGAATTTAATTGCGATGAGTTCTGATTTGGGACGAGGGTCCCAAAATCGGGATTGTTCAGGGAAAATCAAGACTGTTGGCAAGTATGCAATGGGGACACTAGTTCTGGTGACCTGAGGGAGCCCCAAGGAATTCCCTTAATTTGCAAGGATTTCCTCTCACTTCCTGTTTGGCTATGGGACAGGAAGTAAGTGGAAACCTTCACAATGGGACACAGATGGTGAAAAAAAAACTGACAGGGGTTAAAACCCTCCTTTACTCTATTATTATTCTACTTTAATCAGTTGACGTCCGTGCTATAGCCGAATGATGGCCACAGCGCAGACCTGAATTTCCAGGAGGCCGTCATATGCCGGCCTCCCCTGTGCACGTTCCATGCATGCTGTGATCACTGAAACTCGGGTGATCACCAATCCGGTCCCGGCCCCTTGCCATGTGATGAGCTGTCAGCCAATGCCAGCTGATTACATGATGTAAACAAAAGTTCAGTAATCAGTTTTTTTTTCCTCCTCACGCTGACAGCTTGAGGAGAAAAAAAAAGCAGATCTGTAAGGGACATCAGTCCCTGAGAGGAAGAGGCAGAGGCAACAAAAAGCTGTCCTCTGTGGGAGGTGTATCGTCTGTGTCCTCTGTATCCCCCCAGCCATGCACCAGTGGTGGCCATGAGATGGTCTGGGTGCCACCCTGCTGTGAACATGGTTCCTCCTCCTCCATCTCCTCCTCCTCATCCTCCACCTCATCATCCTCCAGAACTGTGTCCTTTGCTGGACAATTGTGTACCTGGCGTTGTTGAATGACTGCCCTGAAAGCCTTGGAAATGATCCCACTTCCTCCTTCTCCTCCTCCTCCTCCTGTGCCACATCCTCTTCCATCATTGCCCGAAGCGTTTTTTCAAGGAGGCATAGAACTGGGATAGTAACGCTGAGAACGGTGTCATCGATACTGGCCATGTTGGTGGAGTACTCAAAACAGCGCAACAAGGCACACATGTCTCTCATGGAGGTCCAGTTATTGGTGGTGAAGTGGTGCTGTTCCGCAGAGTGACTCACGCATGCGTGCTGCAGCTGAAACTCCACTATCGGCCTGCTGCTGCTCGCACAGTCTGGCCAGCATGTGCAAGATGGAGTTCCACCTTGTGGGCACGTCACATATGAGGCGGTGAGCAGGAAGGCCGAAGTTACGCTGCAGCGATGACAGGCGAGCAGCAGCAGGGTGAGAACGCCAAAAGTGCGCACAGACTGCCCGCACTTTCTGCAGCAGCTCTGGAAAATCGGGGTCATTTTTAAGGAACCTCTGGACCACCAAGTTCAGCACATGCACCAGGCAAGGGATGTGAGTCAAACCGGCTAGGCCCAGAGCTGCTACGAGATTTTTCCCATTATCGCACACCACCAGGCCGGGCTTGAGGCTCACTGCCACCGACCACTCATCGTTCTGTTGTTCCATGTCCCTCCACAACTCCTGCGCGGTGTGGGCTTTTTCCCCCAAACAGGAAAGTTTTAATACTGCCTGCTGTCATTTACCCCTGACTGTGCTGAAGTTGGTGGTGAAGGTGTTACGCTGACCGGACGAGGAGGCGGTAGAGGATGAGGAAGCGGAGTAGGAGGAGTTAGCAACAGGAGGCAAACTGAAGCGCGCTGCAATCCTCGGGGGGTGGAAGGACATGCACCAAACTGCTATCCGCCTCAGGCCCAGCTGCCACTGCATTTACCCAGTGTGCTGTTAGGGAGATATAACGTCCCTGACCATGCTTACTGGTCCACATATCCGTAGTTAGGTGGACCTTGCCACAGATGGCGTTGCCAGAGTGCACACCTGATTTTGTCCCCCACTTGGTTGTGCAGGGAAGGGATGGCCCACCTGGAAAAGTAGTGGTGGCTAGGCACAATGTACTGTGGGACAGCCAATGCCATCAGGCTTTTAAAACGCTGCGTCTCCACCAGACGGAATGACAGCATTTCCAAGGCCAGGAATTTTAAAATGCTGGCATTAAGGACCAGGGATCACGGGTGGGTAGGGGGGTACTTCCTCTTCTGCTCCAGTGTTTGGGAGATAGAGAGCTGAACGCTTCCATGGGACATTGTGGAGATGGTTGGTGACCCAGGTGGTAGTGTTGCTGGCAGATCCTCTGTTTGTGGGTTGGCAGGTGCCACTGTCATTACAGAGGTGGATGAAGAGGCCGAGACTGCAGCAGAAGAGGAAGCAGGAGGAGCCAGAGACCTTTCTTGGTTTTTGAGGTGTCTTGTCCACTGCAGCTCTTGCTTTGCACTTAGATGCCTGGTCATGCAGGTTGTGCTCAGGTTGAGAACATTTATGCCTCGCTTCAGGCTCTGATTGCACAGCGTGCAAACCACTTGTGTCTTGTCATCAGCACATGTCTGAAGAACTGCCACGCTAGGGAACTCCTTGGCCCTGGCTTTAGTGTGCTCGTTCCCTTGCTGCATTGGGCAGTAGCAGGCGTACTGTCTAAGGGAATGGACGCTCCGCTTTTGCACCCTGCTCCTTCTTCTGCTGTGCTGGTGGCTCTGTGCAACCACCGCCTCTTCCTCTGAACTACACTGGTCACCTGCATGACGTTGATTCCATGTGGAGTCGAGGACCTCATCGTCCTCCACATCATCTTCCACCCAGTCTTCACATCTGCCCTCCTTGTCGGTTTGCACAATTGCGAAAGCAGCAGCAGTTGGCACCTGTGTTTCGTCATCATCCGAGACGTGCTGTGATGGTCCTCCCATGTTCCCATCATGAAACAGAAGTGGTTGGGCATAGGGGCACTCAATCTCTTCCACTTCTGGGGCAGGGCTAGGTGGATGGCCCTGGGAAACTCTGCTAACGGAGTCATAAAAAAGCAGAAGAGACTGCTGAATGTTTTGGGGCTCAGACTGCTTGGCTGATTTGCAAGGGGGTGAGGTGAAAGACTGATGGACATCGGCTGCAGGTGCCAACTCTTGGCAGGTGCCAACTCTTACAGGCATGATCTTTCAGCAGTAGATGGGTGGGAGACAATGTGAAGGAATTGGAGGCACTGCCAGCAACCCAATCTACTATTGCCTGTACTTGTCCTGGCCTCAACATTCGTACAGCCGCATTAGCTCCCACCAAATACCACTGCAGGCTCTGTCGCCTACTCACACCTGAGGAAGGTGTTTCACTTGTGTGTGTAGCTGGCACAGATCGACCACGACCTCTCCCTGCAACAGGAGCTCCACCAGCAGCACCACGACCAGAGCCACGTCCCTTCTTTGACGTTCTCCTCATATTTCTAAAATTTATGATCTTGCCCTAAATGGGTGTTTTTTGAATAGTAGAATAGAAGAACAGTATCTAAAGTGTGTATCTCACACGTACATGTAACGTCGGCTCCTGAAGAGCACACGCTATGTGTTTTTGAAATTTAACGTTACTCCTGAACTGCAGTTTGGTTTGGGTATAATTATTCAAAATTTTGACCTCAGCATCAAACTGGACTATAGGGTGTTCGGCCTGGCCATAGGGGGCGCTGTCACTTCTGGCAGGCATGGAAACACAGTCTGGTTGGGTGCTTTAAGGTTACTTTCTCTCTGAGACGGCCCAGTGGCAGTGTCAATCTTTCTGTGCTTTCTGGGAGAGGGTACTTAAGATGCCTTTGTAACTTGTTTCGGGGTTCTGGTCCATAAGTATGTTCTGACTCCATGGTCTTGGTCCTCCTGACCAGCCCCCAGGATGCCTATGGCCTGGGGTGCGGATCCACCCGACTTTATTTCTTGGGGCTGGCTAGCCCGAGGCAAGGAAACTAAGGCAAGCATTCAGGGGTGGTCCGGTGACGTCTCAGGTTGTGGAGAGGCCCAGAAATTTCATAGTTATCCAGGGGAGGACTCTTCAGGAGATGGCCATGCAAGGGTTGGCTTCTCAAAAAGAGCCTGGTAAAGCTGAAGGACCTAAACGAATCCAATCTCGTGGGTATTGCCGTACCGGCTGCAAGATACTGGTACCACAAGAGTGTTCTACAAGTATTCAAGTTTCCTCGTTCATGTACTATCAAAGTCTGTGGCAGAGACTCATTCTAAGCCCTTGTACACATGGTCAGAGATTCCGACAACCAAATCCGTCGGATTTTGTCCGAAACTGTTGCATACACACGGTCAGACAAAGTTGTCAGAAAATCCGATCTTTCAGAACGTGATGATGTAATTTTGTTACGACAGGACTACGTTCAGGCAAGGATTCTGAGGTGGTCCGGTGACGTCTCAGGTTGTGGAGAGGCCCAGAAATTTCGTAGTTATCCAGGGGAGGACTCTTTAGAAGAAGGCCACGCATGGGTTGGCTTCTTAGCAAGAGCTCGGTAAAGCTCAAGGACCTAAGCAAATCCAATCTCGTGTGGTATCGTCTGACCAGGTGCAAGATACTGGTACCACACGAGTGTTCTACAAGTTTTCTAGTTTCCTGTTCATGTTCTACAACAAAGCCTGTGGCAGAGACTTGTTCCTGACTCAAGCACCCTGTTGGCTGATAGGCCTGGTAAGAGAAGGACTATCCAACTAGGGTGAGGATCCAGCTGTGAATGGATATTCTCTAGATTTTATTCAAAGTAAGAAAGTTCTTATATACTGACTTTGACACTAAGAGTACCTGGAATTTTCACCTAACCCTCTGATCCTATACTGAGAGACTGTTGTTAACTAAGTTTTTGCTAATAAAAATCCCTTTCAGCGGATCTGTCGTCAGTCTCTGTAGTTTATGGGCCATCTACCATGGGAAACCCCTAGATGCAAATCGAGGTGAAGAAGGTAACGGTAAGCCAATTAAAACCAGACGCTCCTTCAGAAGTCAGTGCTACATACAGATGTGCAGGAAACAATGTAAAATATATTTTTTGGCCCTAAATGGGTGTTTTTAGAATAGCAGAATAGAGCAACTGTATCTAAAGGGTGTATCTCACACGTACAGATATGCAGAAAATGCTCTTCAAAAAAAAAAAAATTTCCCTAAATGTTTTTTTTTTTTTTTTAATAGCAGAATAGAAGAACAGCATCTAAAGTGTGTATCTCACACGTACAGATATGCAGGAAACACTGTAAATTATTTTTGTTTGCCCTAAATGGGTGTTTTTAGAATAGCAGAATAGAGCAACTGTATCTAAAGGGTGTATCTCACACGTACAGATATGCAGAAAATGCTCTTCAAAAAAAAAAAATTACCTAAATTTTTTTTTTTTTTTTAAATAGCAGAATAAAAGAACAGCATCTAAAGTGTGTATCTCACACGTACAGATATGCAGGAAACACTGTAAAATATTTTTGTTTGCCCTAAATGGGTGTTTTTAGAATAGCAGAATAAAGCAACAGTATCTAAAGTGTGTATCTCACAGTAACATATGCACTGAGCTTGCATAAAATTCCTGCCACGGCCAACCTAACTAACAGACAGATAAAAGTTATCTTTTCTCTGGCACTGGGCTCAGGGCAGTGTAAAAGGATTGTGCACTGCACCCACACAACAAAATCAAGGTAGATCACTGAGTAATTTGATTTCTGAAGCAGGACTCCTATCTAATTCTCTCCCTCAAAGCAGCAGCAGCAGCCTTTCCCTACACTGTCTAAAGCAGAGTTACGTGCTGTGCTGTGTGCCTCTAGATTATCTAGAGGCTGGGTCACATGCTGCACTGGCCAATCACAGCCATGCCATTAGTAGGCATGGCTGTGATGGCTTCTAAGGGCACACAAGTTAAATGAATGTTAATTGGCTGCCCTGCAGCTGTTTAAAAAGTGCCGTTACATTACCGAACACCGAACCCGAACATACAGTAAATTGTTCGGGTCCGGGACCCAAAAACCCCAAAGTTTGGTACGAACCCAAACCTTACAGTTCGGGTTCGCTGAACCTTAGTTATGACATAAGGAAAATAATGTCAAATGGAAAACGAATGACTTGTATTATATAGTTAAAACTAACAACAGAGCAAGCAATGAGAAATTATAATATTGCCAGAAAAAAAAAGTTGTCTTTTTGAAACATGAAACTGGAGTTATTACACAAACAGCATGATAGAAAACCATGACCAGTGTATAACCTAGGTGACTTCTTCCCCTTTCCAATCTTTACCACTGCTACGCCCCTTAACTTCTAAACACCCCAGAAACTGAGACCACACCAATCTGGAGTAAAACATGGCCGTAGCAGCCAATTATCTTTATTATAAAATTATTCAAAATAATTAACATAAATAACATAAATAACATAAATTAACAAATCTAAACTCAAGTATTAAGGCACTTCCTCCCTTAAACTCCTCCCGTTGGTCTGTGCTAAGATAAACCCACCAAACCACCATCATAAAAAACTTCCGGCACTGCGGTCCCCAACTCTAATAGACCTCAAGCTGACAAACTAGCTCAGAGGCCAAACACTGACCGCAGTGCACCTAATACCAAACTTCAGCTAAAACCCCTGTTAGCTGTACACCACCGACGGGTACTATACCACCGATAGGTCCCACACTCTTCGATCACTGGGGTAAATCCTTCATCCGCACAGACCAACACCATGCCACTGCACGCAAGGGCAAAACCTTACCCTTGCGCGCCCTGCCACACCCTCAATGCCCTCTGAATGCCATCCTGAATACCCAGGGACCATAAATCCGTCCCTACATCATTCAGGTGCACCCCATCTCTCCTAAGGTAGCGCCAAGTGTCCACCTCCAACTCCAAGTGCCTCACCGCCAACCCCCCATTCCTGACCACAAAACCACTAATCTCTTTATTGATCTTCTTTCTGGCCCTGTTAATTTTGTCGACGGACCTTGCGAACCTCCAGGACGTACGACCCACCATGTCCGACCACACAATGAGCATGCGTGGGAAGGCAAGGCGGAGCTGCCAAAAAATCAAGCTTAATGGCCTTCACCTAATCCAGCATGGTTGTAACACCCAAGTCGTTGCCTCCAACGTGCAACACCAGCACATCAGGAGGCCCGCCCATAGCATGCCCGGTACACCCAGCCACCGTATAACTGCATCCTGCCTGGAAAACCCGAGTTGACGACCGTCCGGGCGAGCATCTCCCCGTCTGGCCCCCCAACAAACATAAGAGTGGCCAACTATCCACACCAACCCCTGCCGTCCGCCTGTAAGAAAAAAGAGAGAAGACATATGCCCAACGTCAATAAGAAAACACCAAACAGCACAACCCCCCAACAGTCCCCTCCTGAAGTTAAACCAATAAATGCGGGCGGACGTAAGACAGGAACCGCCGAGATTCCCATCGCCCAATGCGCTTTACCGCCGCTTCATCCAAACCCCACCTAACCGCTTCTGTCGCCGCCCCTTTACGGAAGGAATGCGAAGATAATTTTTGCTCCCCCAAACCCAACGCAACCAGGCATCGCTTAAAAATTGCCGTAAACTGAAACCGTGAAAGCGACCGTCCATCCTGATGCACCAAAAAGGACCCACCCACAACCGGACGCACACTCAAAAAACTGCGCACTAACCCAATAGGGCACAAGGGCGAACCGGGAAGCGCAAACACTTGCACCATCTTACCCTTGTCACCAGAATGGACAGCCGGTCACTCTCACACACCACCTCATCCAACCCCAGACCCCCTTGTTGCCGCTGGGACGGGCTCACCAACTCGCTAACCCGAAAAGCCCCAAAAAACGCCAAAGCAAAAGCCGCCCTAAACAAGGCCACCTCATAGCTCGAAGAACAAATCCCAGAAAGCTGCATCAGCAACTCCCCTAACAGCGTAAACTAAACCGGGCGCCTAGCATCCCTGCTAGGATGTGCGCGCCTATAACCCTTCATGGCCTGCCGCACCCAAAAATCCTTAGTCCAGTCAGGTAAACCCCGCAACTTGAACCAAAATGCCAACCCAGCCAACTTTTTATTAAGCCCTGACACGGAAACCCCAATTCCAAATTCCTGGAAACAAAATAAATCACCATCAAACGTAAGTCCCGATCTTCCCGACCCCCAGCAACCTGCTCCACAAGGGCGGCCCACTCCGCCCACACTTTACTATACGTTGACCACGTAGTCTCGCTCACCGACCGCCTGATCCAACCGGCTATTCCTCCAAAGCAATCTTCCACAGCCATTCCGGGCAAGGGACCCCGCGTTCCTCCGCCCCCGGTGCCAACTCCCGAAACCTGTCCCACTGGAAGCGAGACAAAGCATCAGCGATAACGTTCTCCACCCCCGGAAGATGTACAGCGTACAGAAAAACGTTTAACTGTAAACAGCGCAGAACCAGGTGCCTGAGCAACCTGACCACCGGAGGAGACGCCGCAGACACCCGGTTGAGCACTTGAACCACCCCCCAGGTTGTCCCCATGGAAACGCACTTTCAGATTCCGAAACTCCTCGCCCCACAATTCCACCGCCAGCACCACCGGAAAGAGTTCCAGCAGCAACATGTTCTTGACCAGGCCCGCCGCCTTCCACGACTCCGGCCATGGCCCCGCGCTCCACTTTCCTTGGAAAAAGGCTCCAAAACCCGCCGCCCCTGCAGCGTCCGTGTAAAGCTCCAGGTCAAAGTTGCTGACCGGGCCCGACATCCACAGTGCCCTGCCGTTGAAGTTAGCCAGGAACGCGTGCCAAGTCGCCAGATCCTCCCTATGTGCTTTCACCAGACGCACATAGTGCTTGGGCGAAGTAGCCCCCGCGGTGCTGGCCGGCAGCTGTCGGCAAAACACCCTCCCCATAGGCAGTATGCGACACGCGAAGTTCAACTTACCCAACAATGATTGCAACGGCCTAAGCTGAACCTTGCGCAGCCCTAGCATCCCACGAATGTCATCCTGCAGCACCTTCAGTTTGTCCTCCGGCAGCCTACATTCCATCCTCTCCGAATCCAAAACAATACCCAGGAAACTCAACACCGTGCGCGGACCCTCCGTCTTGACCGGCGCCAAAGGAACTCCAAACTTCTCGGCAACATGTTCCAACGTAGCCAACAACACCGCGCAAACTTCGGAAGCAGGCGGGCCCACGCAGAGGAAGTCGTCCAGGTAGTGTATTACTGAATTCAGTCCCGCGACGTCCCGCACAACCCATTCCAGAAAGGAACTGAATTTCTCGAACAGCGCGCACGAGACGGAGCAGCCCATAGGCAAGCACCAATCTACATAAAATTCCTCCTGCCACTTACAGCCCAGCAGGCGGAAGCTATCAGGATGTACAGGAAGCAAGCGGAAAGCCGATTCAATATCAGTCTTCGCCATCAGCGCCCCTCTGCCATATTTCCGAACCCAAAAAAACGCCGCATCAAACGACGTATAAGACACCGCACAAATGGCGGGATCAATGGCGTCGTTCACCGACCCACCTTTTGGATACGACAGATGATGAATCAGCCTGAATTTGTTGGGCTCTTTCTTGGGCACCACCCCCAAAGGCGAGACCACCAAATTCAGAATAGGCGCCACCAAAAAGGGGCCCCCCATGCGCCCCAACGACACTTCCTTTTGCAATTTTTCCGACACCACCTCCGCGTGTTGCAAAGCCGACCGCAGATTGCGGGCCAAGGGGGGCGCTACACCCAACTGCGCCGGAATCCGAAACCCCTCCACAAACCCCTGTGCCAGCAATTGCGCCGCCTCCCGATCCGGATATCTAGCGAGGAAAGGCAACATCCTTCCCACCCTCACCGGCTTGGTCCCCTTTTCCCACAGCATCACTGGGCCTGCCTTTTCCTTGCTTAAAACAGCCACCACAGCCGGAGCACTCATGCTTGTACTTGCATGACCCTCCGAACTTGCAGGAGCCCTCGTTGTACTGCCAGCACACCCCTTTTTTCCTTGTGGCCGATTGTCCGGAGGCAGCGGACCCACCGGCCCCACCCTGAAAAAACTGGTTGGGCGACCGCGCTGAGGTCATAAGGCGCATCCACAAGCTGATGTCCTTATGATCCCATCTTAAAGACGGGCGAATAGCCCTCCGCTGACGAATTTTTTTTCGTCGTAACGCAACCAAGACGTTCCCCCATAGACTCGATATGCCTCTCCCACGGCGTCCAGGTAGCAGAAAAGGGCCGAACAGTGCTCCGGGTTCTTTTCCCCTATCACGCTCGCCAATATGGCGAACGTCTACAGCCAATTCGCAAACGTCCGCGGGATGAGCCTATATCTCCTCTTCTCCTCGTCCTCCTTCTTGTGGTCCTCCGGCCTAACCCTATCGAGATTAAACTTTTCCAATGGCAGGAGAGCGAAAATCTCCACGTATTCGTCCTTCCATATCTTCTCCTTAACTTCCGGCTTCAGATGGGCCCCCAGGGGCCCCTCGAAGCACACATAAACCTCGCATTTCGCCGCATCCACTAAGCGAACCAAGTCCTGCTTTTTTGCGATGTCAGCGGTGGCCCCCCCCTGGGTGTCCTCTCCACCCCCTGATCAGCCACCATCGCCGCCGGGGCGGCAGGCGCCACCACCGGTGCGGCAGGCGCCGCCGTCTCCACTGACATGCCCTCTGCACCCCCCGACCCCCCCCCCAGTACCACCAACCCCCGAGCTCGGGCCCACCCACGCCGCTGTCGGGGGAAGACCCCCGCCCCCGCCCGACTCAAAACGCTGGACCAACTCCTTCAGACCCGCCAGGAACCCCCGCAAACCCGCGTCCCCCACCTCGCGGCCGGATACCAACGCCGGCGGAGTGGCCGGTGCGGCCCCCGACGGCCGCCCCTTGCGGACCTGCCCCACCCCCACATCCCCCCCACATCAACATTCAAAGCAGACAAAAAATGTAAGGACTCACCGTGTTGCCTGGATGGAGCCCCACCAGCCGAAGGTCCCAAGTCCACCACCGCCAGACGCTCCTGCTGCCCATCGTCGTCCGACTGCGACAGCTCCCCCTCCGAGCGACTTTCCGGGAGTTCCTCTTCGCTAGCAGACTGCCCTCCAGCGGACGTGTCACTGGATGCCGGGGATCCGCGGACCTTCCGTTTCCTCCGCAACGCACCAGATCCGCATACCGACTTCTTCACCGCCTTTCCGGGACCCTCTTGCTGCTGCCCGCAGTGCCGCTCCAGGCCACTGCCCGACGCCAGCACGACTCCACTGCCAGCCTGCGCCCGGTGACCCCCAGCAGGAGTCCCCTGCCGCTTGCCAGTCCCAGAGGGGCCACCTGCTATCTGTCCCTGCAGCCCAGCAGCCATCTTTCCCTGCAGTCCACCGGAAAGCCCCGCCCCCGCCGCCGCCATGCCGGGAGTCGGGGCCCTGTGCTCCTCACGTGGCCTCCCCACCCTCCCAGCACCAGTCTTCCCCCTGCCAGGCTCCCCCACCACCTTGCCAGCCTCATGTGTCCTCTTCCTGGAGCCCCCCCCGCCAATGGCGCCGCCGTTCGTGTCCCGGGCGGGCCAGAGGGGGGGCGATGACCCCCACCGCGTGCACCAACAGTCCCAGGGAGGGGGGAGAAAGGGGGGGTCCGGCGAAAAACGGTCCGGAGGCCGCTCACGCCGCGATCACGCCGTCTCCCGGCCGGGCCGCACTGCCGCTGGGGTCGACTCACCCAGCGCCGCTGCTAGCCGTGCCTCCAGCCATCCAGGGCCCCTGGACGCCGATTCGGCCTTCAGCTGGGCGAAAAGGTCTTCCACCGCTGCCATAGCTTCACTAAGCTCGCTCCTACTCTGCAGACTGAGGAGGGGAGGAGCCGCCCCCTCTAAACTATACTTCTGCTCCTCCCCTCCCAGAACGAACCCTGTACCGCCCTCTCAGTCCCTGTTAACACTCGTCATGCCGCCCTGCGCTTACTCTGCTGAGTTCTGCTCCGAGCTTTCTGCCATTGTAATATATTTATGCAAGCTGGACCCAGTAATGAAGGGTTCACCCCGATATATCAGAGCTGTAGCTTTATGTAAAGTTGCTATTAGACAAAGTTACAGACATTATTTTGGTCAAATATTAAATTTTTAATGGTCCGACATTCTGTACAGCAAATATATAGCCAACTAAATGTTTGTCTAATGAAAGGTTCAAAATATGAAATTTGTTTTGTTTATGTAAAAATCTAACAATGAAAAATGTGTACATTTGAATCCAGCCACCTTATTGCCTCTATTGGAGGAGGCTGGAGACAAAGAAAAACCAAATGTGTTACATTGATGACGTAGGAATCATCTGCTCAGAGCCCAGTGCAGGACACACTCCCTGGAGACCCAGATATTTCATTTCTTGCAGATGTGATCACGGTTTTATACTGAGGATGGCAATACCCATACCGAGGATGCAGTTTATCACCCAGAAATATTCTCTGTATTCAGAGTCATTGGATCCTTTTTCCCCAGCTCAAGAAGCAGAGCTCCATGTTTTAGCAAAGCCTGTGAGCTATAAAAAGAGTATTGTATTTATCAGGGTATAACACGTACCCCAAGTTTAGGAGGGAATTTTAAGGAAAAAAACTTTTAGGAGGGAAATTTAAGGAAAAAAAACTTACATTTAAATGCCCATCAATGCAGCCTTGTCAGTGTCCATCATTGCACCCTTGTCAGTTTTCATCTGCAACCTTGTCATTGCAGCCGTGCCCCAGTGTCATTTACAGACTTTACAAATGGTGCCGCCGAGATACAGCGCCGGATGTCCTGTGTATCTCGGCAGCTTTCGCCCACTTTCAGCCATTCTCTGCGGCTTTTGGCTGATCTCGCCGGCTTTCGGCCGCTTTCGGCATTTCTTGTCGGCTTTCGGGCGCTTTTGGCCGTTCTCGGTAGCTCTTGGCCATTCTCGGCAGCTTTCATCAGCTCACGCGGGACTGTGGGTGCCGCCAAAAGCCGCAGAGAACAGCCGAAAATGGCGAGAATGGCCGAGAGGCTCACAACCGGCAGGTGATTGGCGTATAACACACACCCATGATTTTCCCCTGATTTTAAGGGTATGTGTTATATGCCGATAAATACGGTATATATTTATATAGATAGTTGAGATATAGAGAGCTTTTGGTTCCAATTGAAGGGCCAGAAGTTTGTTTTTACTTCGGCAGGTAAACCAATCAAGCACGCCAAGTTAATTTGATTGTTTTCAGCCTCCCAGGTTCTTGCTGAGGTAGCCATACTAACATTAAAACTCACACATGGAAGCAGACCAGGCAACTAAGGATGCTGCATTTATAGCCCCGGACACTTGCTGGGTCTGTGCAACTCACAGATTCCACCCTAGTTCTGGCCCAGTATAGCTGGGATTAATAATTCAACATTAAGGACCCCAGCATGAGAAGAACAAGTGGTACACAGGGGGCAACTTCTTAAGAGACAGGACTTTGGAAAAGGTGATCATTTATGTCTGCCAGACACTCTTTTCCCTTCAGCTTGACACATGGACCGTGTCATCAGTCACAAGCAGTTATGGCTGCCTTAGTAAATGAACGTGGGATAGAGCCAGGGTCCTCCACAGTTGTTTTTATAACATACCACTTCTTGTTTTACCTGTTACCAAAGGTGTTACCAAAAGCTGAACATCCCTTCCAGAGATAACAAAAAGATATATCCAGATGCCCGAGTCAGGATCTTACGAGTATGTATTGTGTCTGTATGGACATGTTTTCTGGATGTCCAGTGGCAAATGCTACTGCAAAGGCCACAGTAAGAAGTGTTATCAGAAGTAGTTTGTAAGTACAGAGTGCAGAATCTACAGAGAGTAACAGAGGAAATCATTTTTATAGGAGAGCCCTCACTAGAAGTTTTTAGGTTTTATTTTTACACCCCCTACTGTCTACAATGTAACGGATAAAGAAGAGTAAGAAACTAGAAAACTTTTGCCTGAATGTTTTATTATATTTTATGAAGCCCCTAAGTGGATGTTGGGCTCTCTCCCTTTGGGATTTGGGTTGGGAGTGTGTTACTCACTTGCTTATATTTTGTCTCAGCAGCTGAAGTCCTCCATTCGGATCTCGCAGAGAATGTTGCTGATCTTTTAAGGTTTTTGACAAACTCATTTATGTGTTTTCTCCCCAATTCCAGATCCTAAAAGTTTGGAAGGATCTAAAACTAAAGCCAGGTGACTTGTGGATTGTTAAGAGACATTTATATATAAGGAAATGTTTGGAGACTCAATACAGCGTCTATTTCATGTACAGTTGTGCAAAACTTGAAGGAAAAGTCACCTGGATCCACACCAGACACTGCAAAAATGTCTAAATTAAAAAAAAAATCTCTGTGTTTGATTTTTTTCCCTCTTGGAATCACAGTCTAGGGTACTGTGTGATTCAATTACTTTAATTGTAAGGGATATATATAATGTGATTTGAAAAGTGGTTTAGCCATGTTGAAGTCATATTTGTCTTTTGTACGCCTTCCATTTTCTGTAGAATTGTCTGTGTTTATGCAGATAAGTCAGCATACCAGCAATTAAAGAGGAAGTAAACCCTGATGAGTTTACTTCCTCTTTCATTCCCTGCAAAGGTAAAGCATAATGGACTACTATGCATCGCATCGCATAGTAGCCCATTATGTGTCACTTACCTGACACAGGAGCCAGCGATGTCACCGCTGTCCCCTGTAGTCCGGCGCATCCATCTTCTCGGTGGGTCTTCGCTGCTCCGCCGCTGTCATTCGGCGAAGCCGCGATGACGTCACTCCCGCGCATGCGCACGGGAGCCGCCATGCGCGGCATATTCGCCGTTGACGGTGCCGTGCTCAGTGCATGCATGCACCGTAGACAGCGGTGCCTGTCTTTCAGCAAATATCTTCTAAACCGTGTAGATTTAGGAGATATTTCTTGGACCTACAGGCAAGCCTTAATCTAGGCTTACCTGTAGGTCAAAGTGGTTTGTAAGGGTTTACAACCACTTTAAGCATAGGAGTGTACAGCCAGTACTCTGTAAATATGTCTTAGCAATCATTTGTTTTTCACAATGAAAAGTCATTTTGTCATGAAAAAGCTGCTCGGCTATTATATTCTCCACAATGTAGTTTTACCTCTTTGGTCAGGACTACCTTCACCTAAGTGTGTGGAGGTTCCAGGTTAAAGGTGATAGCAGGTGTGGTTAGTGATCAAAATATTGATCAAAATAGAGGAGACTGTAAAGGAAATTTGCAAGTTCTGTATATAATTGTATTGTATTTTGTATGTATTGCACAATTCCCTCACTGTGCACACGGCACTAATAATGTTTTCATTACATGTTTGCATTCTTTCGAGTCCTGATTAGAATTAGCCTGCCAATGTTACGCCCCTTGGTTACCATAAATGTGCAATTGTAATATGAATGTAATACCTACCTAATCATGTATATAAAAAACTTCAATTGTGTCATAATGCAGAAGAGTTATTTGGAAAGACGATGAGCGTATCTTTTGTGTCGGTTCCCTACTTTAGTAGTTATTGTTAATTTGGAACCACTAATCAATATGTGGATAGGAGTTGCCTATCTATAAAATGTTCAGGTCAATGAGTGTACAGGGCATGCATGTGAGCACCAATCACTATTATTTGTTTATTGTAAAGGTGCTGATTTTCACATTTTATTTATGCATGTGAGCGTCATCTTTACGTTATTTATTTTAGAAACAAATACAGCCAATTTTTTTTTTGTTTTTTTTTAATTAAGTATTCCCAAAAAGATCCATTTCAGATGGACAAAACTCAGTCTGGACAGTTCCAAGGTTTTAGATGCTGTTGCAAAACCTCTTGGCTTTAGCCAAACATTCCTAAAACAGAACACACTCCGTCCAGAGGCGGCTCTTTAATTAGGCAAATTAGGCGATTGCCTTAGGCCTCGCCATCAGGAAGGGCCTCGCCATCGAGCGATTGCCTAATTTGCCTCTGAGGTCTTGTGCTGCACTGTCTGCTGCGGTGTGGAGTGTGGGACAGACTTTCAAGCGGCGGGGTGAGGGGGCGGCGGGCGCGCTGCAGACAGTGCAGAGTGAGCTCCGCGGCGGTGGACGAGGTGGGTGATAAGAGTATCGTATGTCTGAGACTGTCTGTGTAATATGCTGCTGCATGGCTTAGGCTGCCTGCGTGTCCAATAGCAGCAGCGCCGTCCTCCGAGTCCTAGCCCTTCCTTCCCAAGACGGCGGCCCCATTGCATGCCGGGAATTGTAGTTCTCCCACAGAGCACAGGCACATAGACTTCAACATGGCCGTCTGGTGCCTGTGCTCTGCAGAGACTACAACTCCCAGATTGCACTGCAGGGCAGAGCTAGAACATCATGTGTTGCTTCTCCAACTGAGTCCTGCTGCCCATTTGTCACCAAGGCGAGGAGCAGGATCAGGTACAGTTTATAACTATAATATATATATATATATATATATATATATATATATATATATAAAAACCTAACAACAATGCACCCCCACCAAATCTAAGAGTCCAAAGGCCATATTAACTTGCATTGACAAGACAGTTTTATTTTCACACATTCTAAAAATAACTTTTCATCTGCTTTACTGAGGATGCTTTACAGTAGCTGCGTTTGATGGCACAGTGGCTGCTTTTGATGGCGCAGTGGCTGTGTTTGATGGCGCAGTGGCTGTGTTTGATGGCGCAGTGGCTGCTTTTGATGGCGCAGTGGCTGCTTTTGATGGCGCAGTGGCTGCGTTTGATGGCGCAGTGGCTGCGTTTGATGGCGCAGTGGCTGCAATTGATGGGCACGGTGGCTGCGTTTGATGGGCACGGTGGCTGAGTTTGATGGCACGGTGGCTGCAATTGATGGGCACGGTGGCTGCGTTTGATGGCGCAGTGGCTGCGTTTGATGAAGGCAGTGGCTGCGTTTGATGGCGCGGTGGCTGCGTTTGAGGGCACGGTGGCTGCGTTTGATGGCACGGTGGCTGCGTTTGATGGCACGGTGGCTGCGTTTGATGGCGCAGTGGCTGCTTTTGATGGCGCAGTGGCTGCGTTTGATGGCACGGTGGCTGCGTTTGATGGCACGTGGCTGCTTTTGATGGCACGTGGCTGCTTTTGATGGCGCGGTGGCTGCGTTTGATGGCACGTGGCTGCTTTTGATGGCACGTGGCTGCTTTTGATGGCACGTGGCTGCTTTTGATGGTGCGGTGGCTGCGTTTGATGGGCACGGTGGCTGCGTTTGATGGGCACGGTGGCTGCGTTTGATGGGCACGGTGGCTGCGTTTGATGGGCACGGTGGCTGCGTTTGATGGCACGGTGGCTGCGTTTGATGGCACAGTGGCTGCGTTTGATGACACAGTGGCTGTGATTAATGGCACAGTGGCTGCGTTTGATGACACAGTGGCTGCGATTAATGGCACGGTGGCTGCTTTTGATGGCACAGTGGCTGCGTTTGATGGCACGGTGGCTGCGTTTGATGGCACAGTGGCTGCGTTTGATGACACAGTGGCTGCGATTAATGGCACGGTGGCTGCTTTTGATGGCACAGTGGCTCCTGTATCATGGCACAGTGGCTCCTGTATCATTGTCCGCACACAGTCTCTGACCATCTCCTGCATCTTTGTGGCATGATTGTCTGTCAGCACCCTGTCAGTGGCTCCAACTTTTCATACCGTGTTAGCCAGGTAAGAGTTTGCTTGTCATTACCATAATAAAACCATCTCCTGTATCATTGTCTGCAAGTCTCTGACCGTCTCCTGTATCATTGTCCACACACAGTCTCTGACCATCTCCTGTATTATTGTCTGTACAGTCTGACCATCTCCTGTATCATTGTCCACACACAGTCTCTGACCGTCTCCTGTATAATTGTCTGCATAGACTCTGTCCGTCTCCTGTATAATTGTCTGCATAGACTCTGACCGTCTCCTGTATAATTGTCTGCATAGACTCTGACTGTCTCCTGTATAATTGTCTGCATAGACTCTGACCGTCTCCTGTATCATTGTCTGCAAGTCTCTGACAGTCTCCTGTATCATTGTCCACACACAGTCTCTGACCATCTCCTGTATCATTGTCCACACACAGTCTCTGACCATCTCCTGTATCATTGTCCACACACAGTCTCTGACCATCTCCTGATTCATTGTCCACACACAGTCTCTGACCATCTCCTGATTCATTGTCCACACACAGTCTCTGACCATCTCCTGTATCATTGTCCACACACAGTCTCGGACCATCTCCTGTATTATTGTCCGTACAGTCTCTGACCATCTCCTGTATCATTGTCCACACACAGTCTCTGACCGTCTCCTGTATAATTGTCTGCATAGACTCTGACCGTCTCCTGATTCATTGTCCACACACAGTCTCTGACCATCTCCTGATTCATTGTCCACACACAGTCTCTGACCGTCTCCTGTATAATTGTCTGCATAGACTCTGACTGTCTCCTGTATAATTGTCTGCATAGACTCTGACCGTCTCCTGATTCATTGTCCACACACAGTCTCTGACCGTCTCCTGATTCATTGTCCACACACAGTCTCTGACCATCTCCTGTATCATTTTCCGCAGTCTATGACCATCTCCTGTATGATTGTCTGTCAGCACCCTGTCAGTGGCTTCAACGTTTGATACCGTGTTAGCCAGGTAAGAGTTTGCTTGTCATTACCATAATAAAACCATCTCCTGTATCATTGTCTGCACAGTCTCTGACCATTGCCTGTATCATTGTCTGCACAGTCTCTGACCATTGCCTGTATCATTGTCTGCACAGTCTCTGACCATTGCCTGTATCATTGTCTGCACAGTCTCTGACCATTGCCTGTATCATTGTCTGCACTGTCTCTGACCGTCTCCTGTATAATTGTCTGCATAGACTCTGTGACCATCTCCTGTATCATTGTCCACACACAGTCTCTGACCATCTCTTGTATCATGGATGTGAGGTCAGTGACTGTCATTTAGCTGGGTTGGACTGTCCCTTAGCTGGACTGTCTCTTATCTAGGACTGTCCCTTAGCTGGATTGGATGGGTCGGACTATGTCCCTCAGCTGGGCTGGACTATGACTATATCCCTCAGCTGGGACTGCCCCTTAGCTGGATTGGACTGTGCCTTAGGTGGATTGGATTGTCGCAGTCCCATAGCTGAATTGGACTGTCACACTCCTATAGCTGGATTGGGCTGTCTCTCAGCTGTATTAGGCTGTCCCTCAGATTGATTGGGCCATCCCTTAGCTGGGTCGGACTGTCTCTTAGGTGGATTGGAATGTCACAGTCCCATAGCTGGATTGGCCTGTCCCTCATCTGATTGGCCTGTCCCTCATCTGATTGGACTGTCCCTCAGCTGGGTCGGACTGTCTGTCCCTCAGCTGGGTCGGACTGTCTGTCCCTCAGCTGGGTCGGACTGTCTGTCCCTCAGCTGGGTCGGACTGTCTGTCCCTTAGCTGGGTCGGACTGTCCCTTAGCTGGTGTGGCAAAAGGCTTGTATGCAGCTGGACACCGCAGTAAAACATTTGGAGGCATTCCTGTGCTGGCTGAAAGAATATCGCCAAAATGGCTTTAATTCTGCCATTGTTACTGCCAGAGAAATTGCTGAAGAAATGGACATTCCAAGGGAATTTCGACAGTGCAGGATACCCAGGACCAAAAGAATGTTTGATTATGAGTGTCCAGATGAAGCAGTTGTTAACCCTGCAGACAGGTTTAGAGCAGAATATTTCAATGTTATTGTCGACAAGATTCGTGCTAGTGCTGAGCCTCGCTTTGAAGGTTTAAAAAGCTATGTCAGCAATTTTGGGTTTTTATATGATATCTCCTCTTTATGCATAAAATCTGAGAAAGATCTATTAGAAAACTGCAAAGAACTTGAAGCCCTACTTACTTTACCCAATTCTTCTGATTCTGACATAAGAGGTCTGGAATTGTATGAAGAGCTACGAATGTGTATGCGTACTGTACCTCCAAAATTGGATATGTCCGGCTCCTTGAAATACCTCATTGATAACAATTTAACTGACGTTTATCCAAACATCTATGTTGCATTAAGAGTCCTCTTAACAATTCCAGTTACTGTTGCATCAGCTGAGAGGAGCTTTTCAAAACTAAAATGAATAAAAACATACTTAAAGTGGTTGTAAACCCTTACAAACCACTTTGACCTACAGGTAAGCCTAGATTAAGGCTTACCTGTAGGTCCAAGCAATATCTCCTAAACCTATATGGTTTAGGAGATATTTGCCCGAAAACGGGCACCGCTGTCTACGGCGCATGCGGCGTAGACAGTGGCGCGCAGGCGCACTGAGCGCGCCATTCTCAGCGACGGAGCTGCCGCGCGTGTAGGCTCCCGTGCGCATGTGCGGGAGTGACGTCATTGCGGCTTCGCCGAATGACAGCGGCGGAGCTGCGAGACCCCACCAACAAGATGGATGCAGCGGACTACAGGGGACAGCGGCAACTTCGCTGGCTCCTGTGTGAGGTAAGTGACACATAATGGGCTACTATGCGATGCATAGTAGTCCATTATGCTTTGCCTTTGCAGGGAATGAAAGAGGAAGTAAACTCATCAGGCAGCTAGGCAGCTGCACAATTTGATCTATATCTGTGTGCGTGTAACATATATACCCACCCTATGTTTAATGATATGTGATTAAAGAATAATTGGCTAGAGAAATTTATAGAAACTGTGAATTCATAGTTCATAGGATTTAAGTTAATATATGCATTCATACAGTTAATTTTTATAATTTTTATAATATTTTTCCCATTATGGGCGTGAGTGGGGCCTCATGTCTAAGTTTTGCCTAAGGCCTCAGAAAGTCTAGAGCCGCCTCTGACTCCGTCCAATGTACAAAAATAAGACACACAGAATTTGATCAAGAAGTTAATTTTATTAGCAGATACAATGCATGATTTTGTGATATTAAATAAGTTTTGATAAATATTGGACCCCCCCCCCCCCCCCCTTACCAAAAACCCTTTCCTTAGAAGGATTTGAAGTAAAATAGGAAAACAGGAAGACATGGATGATAACCACAACCACAGGTGGGCGGAACCCAAGATGTCCATTTTAAAAATGCATACAGAAAACCGTATATCTAGTGGTAGTTACTAGACTGAAGGGACGGGATGTTGAAGGCGTTTTGTAGCTTCTCTCTAAGCCCCTGTACACACGGTCGGAGATTTCGACAACCAAATCCGACGGATTGTGTCCGAAACCGTTGCATACACACGGTCGGACAAAGTTGTCGAAAAAAATCCGATCTTTCAGAACGTGATGACGTAATTTCGTTACGATGGGACTACGTTCAAGGCTAGTAGCCAATAGCTTTGATGTAGGAATTTGATCTGAGCATGCGTGGCACTTGGTCCGATCGGAATTCTCTACACATGATCGGAGTATGTCCGATCGGACCAGTTGGAAAATTGGATCCGACGGATATTCAGACGGAATCAGTCCGATGCATACCACACACAGTCGGAATATCCGACAACACGGTCCGATAGGACACATTCCCGACGGATTCTCCGACTGTGTGTACAAGGGCTAAGAAATCATCTCAGCATTTATATTCACACCTTTGGATACATTATTACGTTGTTTTGTAATCATTATTAAATTTTTTTTATAGACAAAAATATGTAAAAAAAAAAAAAAAAAACATTAATTGTTTTATCTCTTTAAACCAGCAATAGATTTTCTTTTTTTAAAAAGGACTTTTACTGTAAATATTTTATTTTTATTTTTCTGTAAAATATGTCAAATTACACTTTGTAATCATTATTACATTTTTTTTATAGACAAAAATATGTAAAAAAAAAAAAAAAAAAAAACATTAATTTTTTTATCTCTTTAAACCAGCAATAGATTTTCTTTTTTAAAAAGGACTTTTACTGTAAATATTTTTATTTTATTTTTTTTTCTGTAAAATATGTCAAATTACACAAACATTATATTTCTGTCACAAAACATTTCAAAGTTATTTGGAAATTTAGAAGAGACCATTTTTAATATGTGTTGTCCATTTTCTTATTAATAAAAAAAAAAAAAATAACAAATAAAATCAAAAATGAAAAAAAAAGGGATGGTAATGGAAAAAAAGCACATAAAAAGAATCTGCAGAAAAGCTAAGGGAAGTGGGTGTTGGGAGGGGGGGGGGGGGATTTAATTAGAGTTGATTAGGAATAACTAAGGGTTAATAACGTGGGATTACATTTTATGTAAAAAAATAAAAATAATGTAAAAGGTTTCATGCGGTTTTCTACTTTTACACCGAGGCGTTTTTGAGGCGCTTTTGGGCTAAAAATAGCGTCTGTAAGGCGCCTGAAAAAAGGACTCCCCTGCAGCCCCAGTGTGAAAGCCCCAGTGCTTTCACACCAGGGCGGTGCACTGGCAGGATGAGAAAAAAAAAAAGTCCTACAAGCAGCATCTTTTGGGTGGTGCGGGAGCGCTGTATACACCTCTCCTCCACCGCTCCTGCCACTGAAATCAATGCACAGTGCTGCTGAAGCGCCTGCAAAGCACTTCAGCAGCGGTTGAAGGGATATTTTAGCTTGATGTTTGTTTTAGCTTATGGCCTACCATCTTAGATATTGTTGAGCGAACCCGAACTGTAAAGTTCTGGTTCGTACCGAAAATTTTGGCTTTTTGGGTCGCGAACCCAAAAAATTGACTGTATGTTTCGGGTTCGGGTACGGTGTTTCGGCAACGTAATGGCGCATTTTAAAAAGCCCTGCAGCAGCCAATCAACATTCGTTTAACTCATGTGCCCTCAGAAGCCACCACAGCCATGCCTACTAATGTGACCCAGCCTCTATTTAAAGGGGTTGTAAAGGTTCATTTTTTATTTTCTAAATAGGTTCCTCTAAGCTAGTGCATTGTTGGTTCACTTACCTTTTCCTTCGATTTCCCTTCTAAATGTTTTTTTTTTCTTTGTCTGAATATCTCACTTCCTGTTTCTCCTCAGTAAACTTCTCACCATCATCTGAGCGGTGGTTAGTCAGCCAGAACAGCTTACTGAACAGCTTACTGAGGAGGAACAGGAAGTGAGAAATTCAGACAAAGAAAACAAAGAAAAAAAACATTTATAAGGGAAATCGAAGGAAAAGGTAAGTGAACCAACAATGCACTAGCTTATAGGAACCTATTTAGAAAATAAAAAACGAACCTTTACAACCCCTTTAAGCTAGAGGCACACAGCACAGCACGTCACTCTGCTTTAGACAGTGTAGGGAAAGGTTCCTGGCTGCTGCTGCTGCTGCTGCTGCGAGGGAGAGAATAACATAGGAGTCCTGATTCTGAAATCTATTCTAATTAGTGATCTATATTGGTTTAGTTGTGTGGGTGCAGTGCACAAGCTTTTTACACTGCACTGAGAGAAAAGATAGACAGTTTAGGGCAAGGTTCCTGTTGCTGCTTTGAGGGAGAGAGAATTATCTAGGAGTCCAGATTCAGAAATCTATTCTAATAACTCAGCGATCTCCATAGATTTACCTGGATGTGTTGCAGTGCTCAGTCTTTTTAAACTGACATGAGCCCAGTGCCAGAGAAAATTTAACTTTTATCTGCAAGCTCAGTGCACCAGCACTGCATATGTTACTGTGACATACACCCTGTACATACCATGGGTGTATTCTGTTCTTCCAAAAACACCCATTTAGTGCAAAAAAAAATATTTTGCAGTGTTTTCTGCATATGTGGAGGTGTGCGTTACACAATTTATATATTTTTCTTCTAATGTGCTATTCAAAAAAAAATAAAAAATGTAGGGCAAAAAAATTTTTTTTGAATAGCATTTTCGCCATCTCTGTAGCTCTGAGATACACCGTTTACATACTCTGGGTGTATTCTGCTATTGCAAAAACACCCATTTAGTGCAAAAAAAAAAAAAAAAAAACTTTGCAGTGTTTTCTGCATATGTGGAGGTGCGTGCTACACAATTTACATATTTTTCTTCTATTGTGCTATTTAAAAAAAAAATTGTAGGGCAAAAAATTTTTTTTTGAATAGCATTTTCGGCATTTCTGTAGCTCTGAGATACACTTTGTACATACTCTGGGTGTATTCTGCTATTGCAAAAACACCCATTTAGTGCAAAAAAAAAAAACTTTGCAGTGTTTTCTGCATATGTGGAGGTGTGCGTTACACAATTTATATATTTTTCTTCTAATGTGCTACTCAAAAAAAAAAAAAAATGTAGGGCAAAACAATTTTTTTTGAATAGCATTTTCGCCATTTCTGTAGCTCTAAGATACACCTTGTACATACTGTGGGTGTATTCTGCTATTGCAAAAACACCCATTTAGTGCAAAAAAAAAAAACTTTGCAGTGTTTTCTGCATATGTGGAGGTGTGCGTTACACAATTTATATATTTTTCTTCTAATGTGCTACTCAAAAAAAAAAATGTAGGGCAAAACAATTTTTTTTGAATAGCATTTTTGCCATTTCTGTAGCTCTAAGATACACCTTGTACATACTCTGGGTGTATTCTGCTATTGCAAAAACACCCATTTAGTGCAAAAAAAAAAATTTTTTTGCAGTGTTTTCTGCATATGTGGAGGTGTGCGTTACACAATTTATATAGTTTTCTTCTATTGTGCTATTCAAAAAAAAAAAAAAAATTAGGGCAAAAACATTTTTTTTTTAATAGCATATTCGCCATTTCTGTAGCTCTAAGATACACCTTGTACATACTGTGGGTGTATTCTGCTATTGCAAAAACACCCATTTAGTGCAAAAAAAAAAAACTTTGCAGTGTTTTCTGCATATGTGGAGGTGTGCGTTACACAATTTATATAGTTTTCTTCTATTGTGCTATTCAAAAAAATAAAATAAAAAATTAGGGCAAAAAAATTTTTTTTGAATAGCATTTTCGGCATTTCTGTAGCTCTGAGATACACCTTGTACATACTCTGGGTGTATTCTGCTATTGCAAAAACACCCATTTAGTGCAAAAAAAAAAAACTTTGCAGTGTTTTCTGCATATGTGGAGGTGTGTGTTACACAATTTATATAGTTTTCTTCTATTGTGCTATTCAAAAAAAAATAAAAAATTAGGGCAAAAACATTTTTTTTTTAATAGCATATTCGCCATTTCTGTAGCTCTAAGATACACTGTTTGCATACTCTGGGTGTATTCTGCTATTGCAAAAACACCCATTTAGAGCAAGATCCTAAATTTGGAAAATATGAGGAGAACGTTAAAGAAGGGACGTGGCTCCGGTCATGGTGCTGCTGGTGGAGCTCCTGTTGCAGTGAGAGGACGTGGCTGTGGTCGTGGTGCTGCTGGTGGAGCTCCTGTTACAGGGAGAGGACGTGGCTCCAGTCATGGTGCTGCTGGTGGAGCTCCTGTTACAGGGAGAGGACGTGGCTCCGGTCATGGTGCTGCTGGTGGAGCTCCTGTTGCAGGGAGAGGACGTGGCTGTGGTCGTGGTGCTGCTGGTGGAGCTCCTGTTACAGGGAGAGGACGTGGCTGTGGTCGTGGTGCTGCTGGTGGAGCTCCTGTTGCAGGGAGAGGACGTGGTCGATCTGTGCCAGCTACACGCACAAGTGAAACACCTTACTCAGGGGCGAGTAGGTGACAGAGCCTGCAGCGGTATTTGGCCGGGCCTAATGCGGCTGTACGAATGTTGAGGACAGGACAAGTACAGGCGATAGTAGATTGGGTTGCTGACAGTGCCTCCGGTTCCTTGACATTGTCTCCTGATGAAAGATCAGAGTTGGCACCTGCAGCCGATGTCCATCAGTCTTTCACCTCACCCCCTTGCAAATCAGCCAAGCAGTCTGAGCCCCAAATCATGCAGCAGTCTCTTCTGCTTTTTGATGACTCTGTTGGCAGGGTTTCCCAGGACCATCCACCTAGGCCTGCCCCAGAAGTGGAAGAGATTGTGTGCACCGATGCCCAGAATGTGCAGAATAGACATGTATACCGGTGTTCTGACAAAAACTGTCTGGCCATCGGATAGTGTCCGGACCAAAGACAAGGAGATTCCGAAAATCTCGGAAGATGAACGGCGCTTGCGCAGTGAGTGCAGGTTCAAGCCCACACCATCCAAGTGGACATACGGTAGCACATAGTAACAGGGCCCCTCACAGGCTCGCTTTGCTCCCCATGCTTCGCTCGCCATGCTTTGGGCACGGCCTCGCTTCACTCGGCTTGAACCTCGGATGGTGTGGCTTGAACCTGGACTCCCTGTGGAGCGCTGTTCATCTTTGGAGATTTTTGAAATCCCCTTGTCCTACATACTGAGCAAACACAGTACAGGGCGGACACTATCCGACGGGGGACAGAATTCGACACATCACTGGCCTTACCCAGCCATTGTTGTATTTTTGAACCAGTGTTGGCTACCTCGTCCTCCTCCACCGCCGCTTCCACCTACACCGCCACATCCACCGCCACCTCAGCCTCCTACTCCATATGGACCTCGTCCTCCTAGGTCAGTATTATAATTTTTTTTTTTTTTATTTCAAAGTATTTTATTTTCCCACTAGCTTATCCATTAAATTGAATACATTTTTTTCCAGAAAGGGCGTATTCTGGGGCATTTCCACCATATGTGTGGCATCGTGCCGTAGAGTTTCTGAGGTTCTTAATCGCTTCCTGTACCTCTTCTTCTGAGAAGGGGGCCTTCAGCATATATATATTTTTTTCATTTATTTTATGTTATTTTAAGTTATTTCCCTATCCACTGTCATGGTTATGCAGTGATCTTCCTGTATTTGCTTACCTCCCCTCATGTGTTCAGACTAAGAGGCCAGCCACTTCCACCTGGTGGTTTTTAAAACCTCTCCTCTAAGCATGGCTCCACCCCAGGCCCTATCAGGGAGCCCTATATTAACCTGTGCACTGCAGGCCATCAGTGCTGATCAATCATTGTGTATTCCTTTGTGTGTTTGGCTTCCTGTTTCCTGCCGTGTGCTCTTCTGTTGTTCTGTTACCGACTTTGGCGTGTCTTTGACTATCCCTGTTTGCCTGTGATCCTGACCTTTTGGCGTGTCCCTGACTATTCTTGTCTGCTTGTGGCCCCGACCTTGGCTTTGTCCCTCACCATCCCTATCCTCCTGTTGCCTACTGTGGGTGTGAGCTGGGGGACCCTGGGGGTCGCAACCTGGAGCCAGTTGCAGCCAAGTCCATCCTCACCACTCGAGGCTCTGGTGAACACCTGCTGGCTCTTAGATTCCGCGCCCCAGGGAATCTTACGCTCTAACCCTGGTGGGACCTGTCTCCTGTCCGCAGCAGTCAGCTGTAGGGTCCACAACCTTGCGGTGCACTCCTGATCCCTACGGTGTGTATCTGTCACCTCGCCTCAAGGTGACCGGACATCCACATTTGTTTGCAGAGCACTTGCCATGCTCTTAATAACATTTTGTTGCCATTTGCAGCCCTCTAGCCCTTTTCATTAGTTTTTTTAGAGCCATTTTAGTCCTAAAAAGTTCGGGTCTCCATTGACTTCAATGGGGTTCGGGTTCGGGGTCAAGTTCGGTCCCAAACCCAAACATTTTTCCGAAGTTTGGCCGAACCCGTCGAACCCGAACATCCAGGTGTCCGCTCAACTCTAATTGTAACCTATAATATGAGTATCCATTTTAAGATAAATATTCACATAGAGTCTGTTAGGAGTTAAGTTAAGAGTTAAATTAAGTTCCTCTTATTGAGAACAAATGTTCTCGAGAACAATCTATTTTTCTCTACTAGCCTTTCCTGTGGACAGTTCCTATATGAATTTGGGGTGTATGTTATTTTCTGCACGTACCCAGTAATTTTCCACTGCTTGTTTTAATTAATGTCTGTATTTTATCATATATTAATGTAAGGAGGGTTGGGCTTTCTTTGTGAGGTCATTTTGCGCTTATGAGCTGGAGTCCGGAAATAAATTGTCAGACCACTTTGAGAACTGTATGGTGTGTGTGTGTGTGAATATTTCCTGTATCAGAGTGGTCTCCAGGCCTGCTGGGTTTGAAGGATACTCTAGGCAGATACCTTAACCGAGGCTCCACTCACCCCTAGACCACTCTACACCCCAACAGCGGCACTTTGCGGTCGCTTTTAACCATTTATTCGGCCAGCGTCAGTTAAAAGTGCCAGCTAGCGGCCAAAATGCACTGCTAAAAAGAGGGGCGGGGTGCTGGGGTGTAACGTCCCTGGTGTTCATCGTTTCCATATGGACCGTGGTTGGGGTCCAGTTGTCTGTGGGTAAACTTCCAAGCGCTTCGGCACTCCCTCTTGAAGAGACCAGGTTTCCCGCAGTTGTAGCAGATGTGTGGGGTTGGGATTGGTGGGTGCAGATATGGTGTGTCAGAAGTCATCATGAGAGGAGCTACCTTTTTAATAACCTGTGAGGATTCTAGCCCTTTTACTACTAACAACAATGTCCCAAGATCCAGTACTCTATACTCTGGGTTCGAGAGGATCAGACCCTTTCGGATTGACTCTTTAAGACCTGAGACAAATGCGGTACCCAACATGTGTTTGTGTGCCTTGATCCCCAGGCTAAAACCCAAATCAGTAAATATTTGTGTTATTCTGCTGTGGTATTTTTCTACGGATTTGCCTTTGTCTTGTGTAACTTCTTGTATGCTCGTAGCTTGGTCTGCTAGGCGTTCCTGGGCCCAGCTTTTTAGTTGAGACACAAACTTACGTCCTGAGACATAAGTAGTGTCATTGTCATATGCATACTCATTAAAACCTCTCTGTATCACTAGCCAGCAGGCATCTCCCGCCCTTATCTCACCAAATCCTGCCAAGCAGCGGAGTATGTTTGTTGGATTTGGTGCATTTTCCTGTAGAATTGCATAGGTTGCTTTTCGGGGTCTGACAGGCTGGAAACAAGGGTGGCAGCTTGAGAGGGGGTGAAGTGTATGTACAGTTGGGGAGCTCCCGGTGGCGCAGCCCTCCCCCCCCCGTGTTCCGTAATATGTGCCTGGGATCTTGGCGGAATCCTAATCGAGGTGGCCCAGGGAAGGGGTTGTACTCTGTACAGGGGGTTGGTCTGGGAATTTCAATGTGTGGTGAGATATCCTGCATTTGTATTCATGTGTCAGCAACATAAGAATCACCAAAGGTGCGCATGAGGGAATCTCCGACCTCCCCTGTTCCTGAGTCGTACCGGGACATTGTGAAAGTCCGTCTGGTGGGGTTAATTACACTCAGGTCGTGACCTGAATAGGAGGGGGTCATCTGTCTGGGGAGGGGGTCTGGCTGCCTCAGTCCCCCGGTTCTCTGTGGGAGATGGAGGAGGGGTATGGACAACACTGGCTTGGGCTCCATTGTCAGGGGGTCCTCGTCAGTATGTAACATGAATGGTATATGTTGGGGTGATTTATAATATGACCCAGTAGACTGGTCTATCACAGGGTACATGCGTACATATTCTGGTGAGGGCGGTGGTGTGGGTGGTGTCAAGTGTGTATGGTGGTCACCTGGTGAAGAGGGGTGTGGAGACAGATATGTCTTATCTACCACCAAACGTGGTGAAGAAGGTTCAGAAGGGGCGTTGGATGAAAGGTGGTCTCCATTTCCGGAGGACCAGACGCCATCATAGGGCAGTGGTTGGTTAGTTAATTCGAATTTTGACTTCCTCTTCTCTGGTTTAATAAACACGTACACAATAAAACCATGTTGATTTGTTTCTTTTTCTGTCCACCCTTCCTCATGAATGGCTTTTTCAACCTTGTACCAAGCATCTGCTACGGACAGTAGTCCGTGGTCTTTCAACAAGCCCCTTTTCCTTTTTAAAAGAGTGCACCATTCATCCGACCTGCCCGTGGTGGTTTCTCAAAGTCTCCTTCTGGATCGGCTAGCCCGTTGACCCAACCTTGAGCCCCCACGTTGGGTGGCAAAATCGATTTGGAATGAACCGACCCAATATTCTTACATCTGCTTTCCTGGTCAAATTAGTTGGGATGGCACTCAAAGTAAATTCACGCCGACACACACAGTTCAATGTGAAAGTAACTTATCTTTTAATGTTCCTCTTTTACAACTTTCATACCCATAGCCGGATACGTCGTTATCAGATAAGGCAGGAGCATGCAAACCACAAAACGTATTGTGACAACCTATAAGCGATATATATCATTTGAATCATGTCAATATAAGGAGGGTATCTTGCTTCCGAAACTCGGATGTTATCTCTTGCATGTAGTCTCGTCAGCAGGTGCAAACTTCTCAGTAGTTTCCGTTCCATAGCAGGGAGGGGGTGCGCTCACACATATCTATTGATTATACTTTTAAGGCTGATAAGCAGAAGCTGAAACATATACTTATGTATCTATATATACTGTAAAAGACATTTCATCATAATACTTGGACCGCGCCAATTGCATGTCTATGACATTTCCTTCTTATTAGACCTCTGAACACATTGTTGTATTTGGTCTCGGATCAGGTCCAGGCTGCTTTCCACATTTTTCTTAGCGATGTCTAGCAGGTCGTCCATCTTGGAGCCATCATACGAAAGAACACTTGTGGCATACTTTATGCTTAACCTCACTATTTTATGAACATCTGAAAAAAAAGTGCATTAGATTGTATCATTGAATAATAACAAGAAAAAGTCTACATTTCTGAGCTTTAGTTCAGTTCATGTCCGTGCTGAAAGTTCAAAGGAACCCCCCCCCCCCCCCCCACCTCATTTCTGAAAATATAGAGCTTGCCTTCCTTCTCATATCTCCCCGGTGTGCATGTGGAAAGTAATATCTGTTTAAAAAGGAATTTATTGCTGGTTTGTTCATGTTTTTAAATTAAATGTGTATATCATGTAATTATATATCTAACCAGAAGGTGGAGCGTTTGGTTTGTTTTCACAAGTTTTCCTTTTACTGTTTGATTTTTTGCTGTAAAAA
Organism: Lithobates pipiens; assembly: GCF_037356315.1. NCBI lineage: Eukaryota > Metazoa > Chordata > Amphibia > Anura > Ranidae > Lithobates > Lithobates pipiens. The sequence goes on from NW_027507877.1 coordinate 837,076, forward strand.
GCCTGTTTACAGAGCTCAGTAGCTTAAAACATAACTAAAAGGTAAAGCTTTTATTTAAATAAAAAAGTAATTGTTTTTTTTTTTTGTTTGTTTGTTTTTTACCATTGGATTCATTGCTCAATGGGACCGGTGTCTGAGGTATTCAAGCGGCATTGGAAAGGGGCAGTAGATGGTTCTGTTGACACATTTTCAGAGGGCCTGCATTTCATTCAGGGCGAATGTGATACACTGGCAACCCAGAGAGATGCTTGCAGATGATGTATGGCTGGGGTCGCCAGCAATCGGTCAACTTGTTTTTCCCAGGCACCCCCAAGTTCCTCAGCAACACACACAATCTCACGGCGGAAGGTCCTGCATTTTTATTTTCAGGTCCAAATTTTTTTGTTCCTCTGCTCTCGAGTAGTAGCATTCTCTATCACTTTCTCATAAGCTTATTTTAGGTTTTTCTGGAATCTGTCAAGGATATCTCTTATAGGAAGCTAGGGAAGTCTGGTCTGTGGAAATTCCAAAAACCAGGTCAACACTGGAAGTCGGGCCATTCTGACAAAAATTAGTCTGTAGGGAGATTACCTGGTGGCATCATTCGTTGTGCCATTGTATGCATGGACGATGGCTGCAATGTGATTGCCCAAGTGCTGTTTCTTCTCAGACAGTAAACTTCCTAGCATGTTCAGTAAAGTTGAACTTCTTAGGCTGAGGGTCTCCCTCTGGGTGATATAAAGGGGTCCTGGATTTTTTTATGCCCAGAAGCTAGCATAGCTGGTGCAAAAGTTTGCTCTCAAAGTCTCTGCCAAGTGTATTCTTGTAGGCAGACCATAGTACACAAAAAACTTCTCCACTACGACTGTCGCTGCTGTGGTGGCTTGTTGGTCCCTGGTGGGATAAGCTTGAGCGTTATTTGTAAAATAGTCAGTCGCCACCAAGACATTGCTTCTCTCACCAGAATCCGGTTCCAGGCACAGATCGGAGAGCCAGGAGCAGAGTCAGGAGCCAGGCCAGAAGTCATGCACAGAAGGTCATCCAGGTGAAAGGCAAAAAGCAGAGTCAGGAGACAGCCAGGGTCATACACTGGTAATCAGGCAGAAGTAGAGTCAGAAGAGCAAGCCAGGGGTCATACATGGATCAGCAGGTAGAAACTGAGTCACAGGAACAAGCTAAGGGTCAAAGCCAGGAATGCAGACAAGACAGGTCAAAGGTAACAGGAAATCCAATAATATCAGGAACAGGAACACAGGAACTCACAGGGGAAGTTGAAGATCATCCAGCAACTAATGGCTCATGCCACTGGGTGCCTGGGTCTGTCACGCGGCACATGAGTTCTCCCCTCCAATCTTGCCTGTGCATGCATTGGTGAATTGGGAAATTTCCATGTGCCAATCTTCAGTTTTTGCTGGGCATTTGCCGGTGTGCTAATCCTTCTATGAACCATTCTCTGACAACTAGCTTCGTAGACCCTTGACTTTGTAAATATCCCATGGGTGCAGCTTTGACAGGAAAGGTCTTCCTTTGGATGCACGGTAAACAGGAGTGACAGTAGCTTTCTTCTTCAGTCCTCATATTAGGCCAATAGAACCTATCTCTGACTAATCTAAAGGTAATTTCTGGGCATAAGTGGCCATGTTCAACATGGGGTGCAGCCAGCAGTCTGTTGGTGTTGGTGCCACTTTTCTTCAGAGTCCTCAGAGGGGTCCCTTTTGTACAACAGTCCATCTTTCATTTACAGTCGGTTCCATTCCGGAGCACTATTTTGGAGTCTATAATAGTACTCTTCAGCAGTAGAATAGGGCTCTGTTTGGTCAATGCTTCCAAAGTCAACTGACAAATCAAATCCTCAGTCAGATCTTTCTTCAGATACTTCTTGGACAGCTGAGGAGGCTCTTCACGTCTCACTTTAGTCAAGCCACGGTAACACTTTGGCACCCTGGAGGCAGTGGCTCCTATAGATTTGGCTCCAACAGCACCTTTGATTCTCTGGGCAATGCCTTGTCACAGAGCTTGCACTCCTTGTGAGGTCACATAGGTCAAGTCTTCAGACTCTCTGACTGATCTGTGGGGCCTCCATGACAGAGCATCAGCATATGTTTCCTGACATCATACAAATAATCTCTCAATTTGTCTACTACAGCCCACTTGAGAGCCAGAAACTCCAACTTGTGTACAGGATAGTTCCTTTTGGACTGGGTCAAGCTTTGACTCACATATGCTATGGTCCTGAGCCCACCTTCTTTTGGTACAGAACTCTACCCAGCCCCTCTTGGCTAGCATCTACATGAAGTAGAGTAGAGTAGGTCATAGGGCCTGGCCGAGTCTGCATAGGCCAGTACTGAGGCTTCTCCCGACATGTTGAAAAGCTTTTTCACATCAAAGGGTCTGTTGCTCCTGTAAAGGCTCCCTCGGCTTCTGAGCCCCTTATCTCACCTGACTCAACTTTTGAACTTCCTCCTCCACCTCAGTATGAAGCAACTCATTAAGTGACCAGGCAATCCTAGCAATGTTTTCCTTGAGCCTCCAGTAATAGGAGCAGAACCCAAGGAAAGGTTGCAGCTCTGTCACAGTCCTCAGCCGGGGTGTCAGGAAGATCCTGCCAGCGGGGATCAGTCTGGACCTTCCGCCGCGCATTCGCCCAGTTGCGCGCGCGCACGCTTGTGCACGCGTGCATGCACCTGTTGGCGCCAGGTGGGCTATTTAACTCGGTCTGTCACATTCAGTTCTTGCTGTCTGATCTACAGCGTGCGAGTATCCTGATCCTGAGAACATGCCTTCTGTGACTTTGTTGACCCGGCTTGTCTACCTACCACTCCTGCTATCCGCCTGCACCTGATCCTGGCCTGTCTGACTTCCCCTCTGCTTAATCCTTTGGTACTTCTGCTGCCTGCCTGTTTACCGACCTGGCTTGTCCGACTATCCACCTGCTTGATCCTTGGTACCATCGCTGACCGCCTGACCTCCGACCCGGCTTGTCTGACTTCTCTGCTGCCAGCATCCTGTTCCTGGTGCCCGTCTGTTGTTCTACCTCCAGTTGTGGTTCCAGCTCCTACCTGAAGTCCTGCTTCTGCCTGAGTTCCTGCATCTGTGTTCCGGGTCCAGCTACCCACCTGCCGCTCTGCTCCAGCCTGCGGCACCTGCCTGCTGATCCTGTTCCTTCCTGGTTCCAGCCGTCTCCTGATCCAGCTGGTGGTCCTGCTACAAGTTCTTCCTGGGCTCCAGATCCCTCTGCTGCTGTTGATCCTGCCAGGCACTCGTGCCACTCCGGACTCTTGTGCTACCTGTATACTCTACCAGGGCCCTCGAGTCGGAGCAGCAAGAGAGGCCTCTTCCTGCAGGTCAGGCTCTACCACCAGGTACGTGACACAGGGCCAAGTAGTGACCACCTCCAGCTTCTTCAGGTCAGTGGCTGTTAGGATTGAGTTCACCTGCTGGTGGCACTGGGCTGCTCTGGGCTGTTTGCTACAGCTCCAGTGTCCATCAGCAGTTGTCTTCCAAGAGCCAGCAGGCTGTAATAATCATCCACACCTGGGTTCAGCCATTAGGTGGCTATTTAAGGCTGTTCCTCCATTTCCCCATCATGTCACTATTCTGTTTGCCTCCTTGTTGCCAGAGTTCCCGATTTATAGCCTGATCCAGCCTTCACCCTTCTGCCTTGCTCCTGTCCTCCTCTGCTTTGCTCCGGCTCCCTGATTAGTACCCAGTTTGTCCTCTGCTACCTGGTATTCCCACATCCCCTGTACTCTTGTCAGTACCTTGTATATAGTTGTACTGTAGTTTAGTTCTTTAGTGATTTTGTCAGTGGGGTTTGGTTCTGTTTGCTGGGCTTGTTTATGTTCACTGTGTTTGCTTATTGCTGTGTTCATTGTTAATAAATCTCACTTTTAGGGATATATACTTGTTTGTTTGCTCACAGTTTCTATGTGTAGCTACATGTCTGGTCTCCTTGCTGCAGAAACCTGACAGTGGCATTGCCATTCACAGAAGCGACATGCCTCATGTAGGTGACAGAAGTTTGTTACAACTGGAACTTTTCTTATGATAACTTCAGCCCCTCTTTATAAAGCCTCTCAAAGACTTTCTCAAGCATTGCCTTGTGCTCTTCTAGGGCCCTTCCAAAGACAATAATGTTGTTCATGTACACCAGGACCTCAATTAAGTTCATATCACCGACTGTATGCTCCATCAGCCACTGGAACATGGCTGGGGCTCCTGACAATCCCTGTGGCATACTGTTGAACTTGTAGAACTGCAGGGAGAAAATAAAGGCCATCTTCTCCCTATCATCGGGGTGAATAGGGATCTGGTAATATCAGGTCCAGCACACTAAACCACCTTGCCTCAGACAGACACTGAAGGGCATCTTCAATATGATGGGTAGTGCATTGATCAGGAATGGTCCTTCTGTTCAAAGTTCAGTAGTCAATGCACATTCATAGCGTCCCATTCTTTTTCCTCATCAGCTTATGCTCAACCTAGGCCTAGATGACTGGACGACCACTCTAATCTCAACCAACACCCCCTTTGCGTGGGCCACAAACTCCTTTCTACCCTACCTAGGAATTTGATTAACATTTCCTAGCTCTATCCTGTTACGTACCAACCTGGAGGACCTCGCAGGCAAGCTAACACATCTCTCTAAAGAGTTATTATGCACCCCAGGTAGGACTTCCCAGGCCAAAATGTATTTGCTTCCACATATCCTATACCTTTTTCGTTCAATCCCCCTACCGATTGTGCAAACCCAAATAAAGAAACTCCAGGGAATTGTCAACGCCTTTATTTGGCAACACAAACACCCCAGAGTAAAGAAGAATATACTCCTGACCCCCATACAACAAGGCGGTTTAGAAACACCGGATAGCCAAGCATACTACAGGGCTACATTATTGGACCAACTAAAAGCTTGGTGGTCCACTGACCATCACCCCACCTGGAAACAGATAGAGACCACTGCATTTGCCTCGGACCCTAAGCTAGTCCTGGCCACTACCTGGGTCAACTACGAACCATCCAACTACCCATTGGGGGCGCAATCAATGCTTCTCTAAGAGTATGGAAGGAAATCTCCCAACACACCAAAGAGTTATCTCTAACTACCCTGCCATTAATCCCTTTGGAGACATTCCATCTACTATCTACTAGGTACAACTCAATGTCACGGTCGGGGGTCAGGCTCAGAGACCAGTATCTATAGCAGTAGAGAGGCTCCCACCAACCAGCTGGATAAGTACACAAGGAGGTCGCCCTGGTAGATGACGAGAACTCACCCAAGGTGCGGAGTCTAAGCATTAACCGGTACTCACCAGAGCTCCTGATGGTAGAGATAGGTTTTGCTGCGTGTTACTACCAGGTCACAGTCCTCAGAATCACCTCACCAGGAGGTGAGCAAGTAGGGGTCCCACTAGCGGATATAGCAGGTAGGGATCAAGCAGAAGGGTAGTTATTAAAAAAGCCAAAGGTCGGTAACAAGTTGCGATCAAGCAGGAGCGCAGTCAAGGAACAAGCCAAAGGTCAATAACATATGATAATGGAGATAAGGAATGCTGCAGGTATGCAAAGGAGCAAGATATCAGCTGAAGAGAGCACAATAATCTGGCAAACAGGAGGTGCAGAGACATGACTTAAACAGGAAGTTCATGAGGGGAGCAAAGAGTTCAAGGTTTACCAGAAAAAAATATACAAGGCATTATTGTTCTAAGGGATTCAAGGGGGAGATGTCCAACCTCTCAAAGGCACCACCGGGTGCAGCAGAGGTCGTGGGTTCAGATCCCGATCCTGATATTCAGTGAACACACAAGCTACATTATAGGCTTGTGCAATTCGTTTCGTAACAAATCGAAATTCGGATGAATTTTGCATCTTTCGGACATTCGACTGCATCTGAATGTCCTAATAAAAAAATAACGAATAACAACGTATACGAAAGAAATATAACGAATGAATTCGACATGATTCGGTAATTCTTTAAAGATCTAATGAAACAAAAGGTCATCTCAAAGTAAATCTTATAGTCCAATCAGCTAATTAATTTTGTGCCGGAGGTTGGATTACTGGCAAAGTGCATTCCTGAGAACTGAGTTAGAAGGGTGTTGTATTGTATTTGAGCCGAGGAGAAGAGACGTTGTCATTGTGTGTGTTAAAAGATTCAATAAACAAACGACTTTCCAAACTACGAATCATTATCACCAATGTCTATACATACATAAATAGCGAATTTCAACGAATACGAACAAATGAATTCGACACTCTACGAATAATAACTAATTATCCGAAAACTTATTAACGTAGCATAACGAAATATAACAGAACGAAATGATGTATTTTACGAATGACAACGAACCGAAACTGAACGAAATTTTCCGTTGTGCACAAGTCTACTACATTACACAATTTTTCTCTGTAAACTCACCTCCACAAGTCTGGATGTTGAACAGAGGAAAGTGCATCACATCGGGCGTCTCATTTCCATCGCCTTTGAAGATGTAGCAACTTTTTTTTGGAGGGCGCTCAAAACTTTCTTCAGGGATTTCTGGAAATGGAATTTTGTTCTCCTTACAGTATTCGGCTGTTTTTTTCACAGTCTAATAAAACAAAGAAAAAAAAAAAAACATTATATTAAATTGTGCCCATTGTACATCAATAGTGACAATGGAACAACCCCGGGTTCAATTCATAAACAATATCACTAATCATGCTGAAAATGTAATTTTTTTGGGGATGTGTGTTATGATTGACATACAATCATAACATATATATATATATATGTGAAAGTGGTGTAAAAGCCAGCGCTATGGTATCATGTGAATACAATGGGTAATAAATAAATGCGATTGATAATAAATAAATTAAATTAAGTTATGGAGCTGCTGCTATCGTGTAAGGTATAAAACCCCAAAACTAATAGAAATAATACAAACAATTTAAACCTAGCATTACTCCTATACATAATATTGCTAAGGTTTATTATATAAAAAAAAAACAAATACAAACAGAAGCTTCTGAAGACGCCCAGTGGGAGGGACGAAACGCGTCAAGAGGGAACTAGCTACAAGAGACACAGTGACAGCTGATAGCACACCAAGGCGGTGATTTTATACCTATATTCCCTTGCTTCGATGTAAGTGCATTTGTTTGTGATTTTATAATACACTTTAGCAATATTACACTATATATCTCTCTCTCTCTTCATTGGTATATTATATATCCATACCATTACAATGGAGGAACAGGAAAGAGATACCCAAGCCATAGATATAGGATACTAATCTTGAGGCTTTTGAAAGCTTACTGTTGGGAGGAGATATCCAAGCCATTGATGTAGGATAAAGACTCTGCGGTTTTAAAGACTACTGTTGGTGAGTGGGGACCCAAGAGGGGGGCACAGAGTGGCACTGGAATCCTCAATAGCAGGAATTGAACATGTTTTGGCACTTTATTTGCACAGATGGACTTTATTTATTTATGATTGTGCTATTACGAATTATATGTTTGCACTAGCACTTTAATTAATTCACAGTTTAATGTATATTTGATGTCAAGGAGTAGCGCTAACTTTTTTGTATTATTTGTAATATATATATATATATACACACACATAGTAAATATACTGTATATATTATAGCACAGATCTGGTGATTTTCCAGAGTTACATATAAAATCTGTTTGGTTTAGGAATAAACATCTTCTTGTATGAACATTTCTCATACAATTACCACTGGAACAATGCTTGCGCATGCTGCCCTCTAATACAGTGGAAAACTAGACACTATTGTTGTATATTGGGCAAATGTAAAAGATTTGATGTACACATTTTAGCTGCTCCCATTGTTTTATGGGAGTTGTGGTCAAATACTACACTCAGGCTACAGCAATACATGTCAAGAACAGCTTAACCCTTTGACATATTTGAACTAACGCAAGTCATCTACTGTATGATACTATAGTGCCAGAGTTTGCCTTAGAAAATGCTTCTCTCTTGACGACGACGAGGACTGGACGGAGATGTTGGAAGCCACCAAGCCAGCGTTGCAAAGCATAGTGGCGTTGGAAACAAATTATAAGGTTCTTATGCGCTGGTACCTGGTCCCTGCCTGGATTGCCAAATTCCAACCCACATACCCCCCCCCCCCCCAAATGCTTCTGAGGTTGCCCAGATGCCGGTACGCACCTCCATATCTGGTGGACCTGCCCACTGGCCCAAACGTCCTGGACGGAAATTTTTCCTATTCTTTCAACATTGTTCAAAGGGCCGCTGGACACTAACCCGCCCACAGCCCTACGTAATAAAAGGCCTCCGGAAGTAAACTGTCCAAAATTTTAACTCGTCTTGCAGGTTCTTACCCCAGTGAAGCAAACCATCACGGAGGCCTGGAAATCTCCACACCTTAACATCACTGAAACCAAAAATAGGGTCACCAAGGCCATGATCCATGCTAAAGTGATCAATGCTAAAAAGGAAGCTACTCTATCAGAAAATAAAACCGCTATGGATCACTATTTCCCTTCTGACTTTGATCAAATGCTACTGTCCCCATAACCCCCCTCCCTATGTCTCTAGAGAACATTGAATGAAGACCCCCTAAGCCTATTTAATACAACCCGCCCACTGGGACCTATCCCCACCTCCTCCATCCCCCCTCCCCTCCTAATTTCCCCACCGGCCTCCTACTACTACCTACTACGTATCTTGCAGTGGAGACTGAAATGACGAGGACGGCCTCTTGCACGGTCCCTGTCCTAGCACCCCTGGAGGTTGAGACAGGAACTGCTAGTGCAATAGAAGGGTGCAGGTTCCTGTAGAAAGGTGGCTGAAGATCAGGAACACCGGAGCCTTCACGGAGGAGGTGAGACACTGATCACCGGATTAGTCTGGGAGAAGTCTGACAGGGTCACTTGCAGAGTCAGGAGCAGGCAGGTGTCGGCAACAGATTGGCAGTGAATTACACAATCGGAAGGCAGGCTCGTAGTCGGGACAGGAAGAGGTTGGATACAGACTGGCAGGCGGGGTACTATATTGGGAGACAGAACTGTAGTCAGAATTCCAAGCTGGGGTCGATGCAGGTAGCAGAGGCAGACAAGGATGCAGGGATAATACGAGAGAGTGGTCAAACGAAGCTGGGTGTTCAGGATCAGGATCAATCAAGGCAAGACAGCAATGAGTACAGAGGAAAGAGCCAAAGGCAATCTAGCACTGACACTGAGTAAGCTCTTCCTGTAAATAGGGCGCTGTGTGCCCTGAATCGTTGGCGTGTGCGCGTGCTCATGCACACCTGTTCTTGTGGGTGCACCAGTGCGCGTGCTTGGTCTGGGACTTGTTTGTTCTTGCCTACGACATGGCGTATGCACGTTCGTATTGGAGGAATGAAGATTGGCGGCTGGCATGAGGGAACAAACGTTAGTTACGATGGTTCTCTGACATCCTTTTTCACACAAAAACACAGACTACTCCAAAGGGGGGCAGCCCATTCATTCAATGGAATGCATGCAACGGTGGCAGCACCTCATTTCATGCAGTCACTGCTGCACTTAATCTCTACCAGCAGCCTATGTTGTCCTCCCAAATGGTCCAGCCCAATACCCCTACCTAAAAACCTTAATAGTTCTTGACATTTGGATAACAATGCATCCCAAAGGTGTTTAATCACCATGAGGAGTAATCCCTCCCTCTCTGCCCCTCATGTTTGTTATAGCTTACCACTTGGGATTGATTACATCCCCATGCATAGAGTTAACTAATAACTACTGCATGTTATTTGTCTGTTATGTGTATTTTTCTCACCAAACTACTATGGACTGCGTACCCGCGAAACTGGTGTGATATTATTCACTCTATAACCTAATGCCGCATACACACGATCAGAATTTTGGCCAGCAAAAGACCGATGAGAGCTTTTCATCGGAAAATGCGAACGTGTGTATGCTCCATCAGAATTTAGCTGGCCGAATTCCCGCCAGCAAAAAATTGATAGCATGTTCTCAATTTTCCCGATGGAAAAACTTTCTATTGGAAATTCCGATCGTGTGTATGCAATTCTGACGCTCAAAAACACATGCATGCTCAGATTCAACCACGAGATGGAGGCTATTGGCTACTAGGTATTGAACTTCCTTTTTCTAGTCCTGTCATACGTGTTTTACGTCACCGCGTGTCAAGAAGGTCATCCCGGTCGTCCGACTGTCCCTGGAGGTTCTATCCGCAAAGTCCTTGGTAAAAGTGCCAGTCGGCGCATGCGGGTGCGCGCTAACGCAGGAGGGCGCACGCGGGTGCGTGGTTGCTCTGATGGGCACACGCGGGTGCGCATTAATGTTGGTGGGCGCACGCGGGTGCACGTTAACGCTGGTGGGCGCACGCGGGTGCGCGTTGGTGATGTTGGGCGTACGTGGGTGCGCGGAGAGGTTTGTGCGCGCACGGACGCGTGAGCGCGGTGTGACAGCTCTTGGCACCAAAAGGGTTATTAAAAGGGACCTGTTACCTTGCCTCCTTGCTGTCCGGTCTACAGCGTTCCTGAAGAGACCCCCCCTGTATCTGTTTGATTCCTGCTTACTCTTGTGACTCGGCTTACCCCTGATTACTCCGTGCTTGCTGTCTGCCTACGACCCCGGCTTGTCTGACGATCCTCCTGCCTGCTGATTCGGTGCCTTACCTGCCTGCCTGTTCCTGACCCAGCCTGTCCACGACTACGTCTAGCCTGCTGTTCCTCTACTGGTCCTGCCTTCCAGTATTCTACTCTACCTGCTTGAAGATCTGCAGAGTGAACCGTACTACAATACACCTTCCCCGCCTCTCCAGTGTGTGTGTGTTCCTGCAGCTCCTGCTTCCTGCTGACCCAAGTTCCAGCCTGCATCTGGTCCTCCTCAGTTTCTGGAGCTGGACTAGCCCTTGCACCAGTGTCCTGCTAGGCGCTTGTGCCCCTTCCGCGCTCTCGAACCTCTGTCCTCTCTACCAGGAGTTCCTGAGCCGGAGGAATACGAGTTGCCGCTCCCAGCATCCGTGGGCTCAACCACCAGGTACTTGACACCGAGTGCTTGGCGGTCGGAATTTGGTGTGACCTTGTGTAGGCAAGATAGTTTTAGCTGAATTCCGACAGGAAAACCATCAGAGCTTTTTCCAACGAGAATTCCGATCGTGTGTACGCGGCATGAGACTGCTACTGTACTTTTTTGTTATCTTCTTCTTTCTATACCAATAAAATAATTTTAAAAAGCAAATGCTTCTCTCATAGAAACTGATGCAGAAAGGAAGAGGTAAAGGGACATACCCATGTGGGAATGTCTACCCAAACTTTCTAAATAAAAGGCTAGCAGCATCATCTGAAAGAGGAGCTCCATAACAAGAAAAAGAAAACAAAGGAAAGTCTGTGCTAGAGAAGGAACGTCACCTGGGGATGACGATAAATCTACACTAGGAGAGAGCCCAAATTCTGCAATTGCTCAAATAGCCTGGAGTCCTTGCTGTTTATAGGGATCATGAAGCTACTATAACCCAAGCTATGTGATTTGTTAGTGTATCCCTATCGCATACAGACCATTGTCAATGCTCATTTGTAGAAAGGTTAGATAGTATGTGCATGTGTGTGGTTTTCATGTTTGTAGTACTTTGTATGCCTTGTATTTTTTTGGCTTGTATATGCAGCATTCTTGTTTAGGAAAAGCATACAGTATTAATATACTATGGGGAGTTCTACTTCCTTGATTTACTACAAAGTATTTTAAAAGATACAAACAGAACAGGGGGCTATTCTCAATTCTGGCCATTTGTAGGATAATTGTCAAAAAGCTATGAGTAAGCACTGATTGCAGTGTGAAACGCGTCAGAATTTTGCTGTACCCTGTTATTCCTTTTGCTGTGATTTTTTTTTTACTTTGTTTTGATGTGACCCACGTTGTTTCAATTAAAGATGGGATTTCAAGTCTTTTTCCAGTGTGCGGCTATCCAGAGTTTTGTCCTGCTTGTTTGCTCACCCTGTTTGGGAAACACCCGAATTTGCAGGGTGTTTGGCGGGTACCCGAATGCTGGGTGCCGAATGCTCTACAAATACACTGTGTGCTTCACAGTGCATTCTACACCATGATTGGGCAAATCTTTACCCAATCAGGGAGCGGTAAAAGCTGGTTGTTAAGGAGCGGGGTCAGGAATCCGACCGTGGTGTCCTTAACAACCAATAAGTCATCAGGTGTCAAGGGGCTTCTCCACTGACAAAAAAAAAAAAAACATTTGCCAGTAAATAAATAGTCAAGTCTGGTATGTATTTTTAGGGGAACCTCACACCACAATTAAAAAACTAAAAACGACGTGTGGTCCACCCAAAATTCATACCAGACCCTTATCTGAGCATGTAGCCTGGCAGGTCAGGAAAGGGGAGATGAGCGAGTGCCCCTCCTGAATACCTGGCCACATGCCCTCAACATGGGGGGGTGGGTTTTTTGGGGCGGGGGGCTCTGTAACTGGCCTGTTACCAGCAAATCAGAGTACCAGAGTACCTGTCTGCAAGCCCATCAGAGTACAAGAGTTCCTGGCTGTAAGCTTATCAGAATACCTGATTATCTGTCACCGGTACATCAGAGTACCTGAGTCCCTGTTACCAGACCACCAGAGTACCTGGCTGTAAGCCCATCAGAGTACCTGAATATCTGTCAACAGCCTATCAGAATACCCAAGTATCTGTCACCAGCCCATCAGAGTACCCAAGTATCTGTCACCAGCCCATCAGAGTACCCAAGTATCTGTCACCAGCCCATCAGAGTACCCAAGTATCTGTCACCAGCCCATCAGAGTACCCAAGTATCTGTCACCAGCCCATCAGAGTACCCAAGTATCTGTCACCAGCCCATCAGAGTACCCGAGTATCTGTCACCAGCCCATCAGAGTACCCAAGTATCTGTCACCAGCCCATCAGAGTACCCGAGTATCTGTCACCAGCCCATCAGAGTACCCAAGTATCTGTCACCAACCCATCAGAGTACCCAAGTATCTGTCACCAGCCCATCAGAGTACCCAAGTATCTGTCACCAGCCCATCAGAGTACCCAATTATCTGTCACCAGCCCATCAAAGTACCCAAGTATCTGTCACCAGCCCATCAGAGTACCCGAGTATCTGTCACCAGCCCATCAGAGTACCCGAGTATCTGTCACCAGCCCATCAGAGTACCCAAGTATCTGTCACCAGCCCATCAGAGTACCCAAGTATCTGTCACCAGCCCATCAGAGTACCCAAGTACCTGTCACCAGCCCATCAGAGTACCCAAGTATCTGTCACCAACCCATCAGAGTACCCAAGTATCTGTCACCAGCCCATCAGAGTACACAAGTATCTGTCACCAGCCCATCAGAGTACCCAAGTATCTGTCACCAGCCCATCAGAGTACCCGAGTATCTGTCACCAGCCCATCAGAGTACCCAAGTATCTGTCACCAGCCCATCAGAGTACCCAAGTATCTGTCACCAGCCCATCAGAGTACCCAAGTATCTGTCACCAGCCCATCAGAGTACCCGAGTATCTGTCACCAGCCCATCAGAGTACCCAAGTATCTGTCACCAGCCCATCAGAGTACCCAAGTATCTGTCACCAGCCCATCAGAGTACCCGATTACCTGTCACCAGCCCATCAGAGTACCCAAGTATCTGTCACCAGCCCATCAGAGTACCCAAGTATCTGTCACCAGCCCATCAGAGTACCCGATTACCTGTCACCAGCCCATCAGAGTACCCGAGTATCTGTCACCAGCCTATTTTATTTTTTTAGTATGACAGATTTGGCTCCCATTGATTTCAGTGGGGTTAGGGTTTGGCGTCTAAATATATTTGAACTGATACGGGGGGTAATTTATGTGGCGCTAACTAAAATACATAAATACTACTAAATGTGAATTCTCCAAAATATGTAAATATATTAATATAAATAAATAACATCTATAATTAAAAATTCATACAGTGCATTAAAAAATGTGCAAAAAATGTAAAAATAGTGCAAAAAATGTAAAGTGCATAGAAGTATCAATATGACAAAACAACAATAGTAAAGTGCATAAAAGTATCAGTATGACAAAGTAATAATAATTGCATCAATCAATCAATCCCTGCGATAGTGCGATGGTGTGAATCGCATAACATACAGTCATACCAAAAGGATAAACATATTAAAGAACTTAGGTTACTCAAAAACAGATATCCAGTGCAAAGTGCAAATGAAAACTGTCCACTCCAAAAAATGTGCAATCAGTCCAAAAGATGATGGTAATCACGCAATGTGAAAACCGAGTGTAGGTAACACCGTTCCTCCACACTTCAGTGCTTCAAGTGCACCCCTTGTTTCCCCCAGCCTCTCACCTCTAATCAAGGTCCCTAAGGACCGGATCACGCTTGAGGGGTGGTTGGTAAGTAATCTTCCACCTCTTTAAAAATACAACCTCCGGATCACCAGCTTATTTCCTCCAAAATTCACAATCCGGGTTATATATAAGAGAATAAGGGGGCCGCCAATGTGTAGTATAGTTAAATCCACTTTATTAATAAAATATCCACACTTACATTTTTAATCCAGTAATTCGCAGATGTAAACAATGGTACTTCCGGGCCTCGGCCGCGACCGGAAGCGACGATCGACACCTAGACTCCTCCCTGACGCGTTGCGTCACATACCACGTGACTTTCTCAAAAAGGTAAAGAGCAGCTTTCTATAGTTAAACCTAATTCATCTGGCGAGGTTGTGCGCAACAGTATTTATCTATTCTAAATATATTTGAAGTTTGCAGAACACCACTTGAACTGAACCCAGGGCAGTTCAGCTCCTTGGCCATAATTATTTCATCACTTGTGTTTTCAATCGGTTTTATATCTGCTGTTGGCGAGTTGCATTGAATGATAATAAAATGTGGTTACCCTGAATGGATCTCCAAGACTGAAGTCAAAAGATAAAATCAGATCTACTTTGCGAAGAGGAGGCAACACTAACGGGTACGGAGTATTAATTTCCAACCCGGCATCGACCAGATGGATGAGCTCTTTATCAACGAGGTCGCTGTCTTCTGGGATTTTATCTGTGAAATAAATAATAATAATAATAAAAATAATATCAGGGTTTAAAATTTCAAGTCCTGATGTACTAGCCTGGCCTTAGGAGTTACTCGCCACCAGTTGCCCCACCCAACCCCTACCTTGCCCCTCCTTTAACCGGTTCCCGACCAGCGCATGACGATGTACGTCGACAGAATGGCACGGGCAGG
The DNA here is from genome assembly GCF_037356315.1 of Lithobates pipiens. Taxonomy (NCBI): domain Eukaryota; kingdom Metazoa; phylum Chordata; class Amphibia; order Anura; family Ranidae; genus Lithobates; species Lithobates pipiens. Next base: position 852,287 of record NW_027507877.1, read on the forward strand.
CATATTGGCGTACATGTACGTCCAATCTTCAATACCGCCCTGCCATCGGGAGCGCGCCGCCGCCGGCGTGCTCCCGCGCTGGTCGGGACCCCCGTGAGTCCGGTCGCGGGACCCGCGGACTCGATTGCTGCGGGCATACCCGCGATCGTCTCACAGGACGGCTGAATGGAGGAAATGCCGTATAAACAGCATTTCTCCATTCTGCCTAGCAACTAGTGACGCTGATCTCTGCTCCATGTGATTGGAGCAGAGATCAGTGTTCACTAAATGAAAGCCCAACCCCCCCCCACAGTTAGTAACACACCCCTAGGAACACTTAACCCCTATACTGCCACCCAGTGGTTAACCCCTTCACTGCCAGTGTCATTTACACAGGAATCACTGCATTTATATAGCAGTGATTGCTGTATAAATGACAATGGTCCCAAAAATGTGTCAAAAATGTCCGATGTGTCCGCCACAATGTCGCAGTCACAATAAAAATCGCTGATCACCACCATTACTAGTAAAAACAAAAATAATAAGAAATGATTAATAAAAATGCCATAAAACTATCCCTATTTTGTAAACGCTATAACTTTTGCGCAAAGCAATCAATAATCGCTTATTGCGATTTTTTTTACAAAAAATATGTAGAAGAATACGTATCGGCCTAAACTGAGGGGAAAAAAAAGTTTTTTTATATATTTTTGGGGGATATTTATTATAACAAAAAGTAAAAAATAATGCGTTTTTTTCAAAATTGTCACAATATTTTTGTTTATAGCGCAAAAAATAAAAACCGCAGGGGTGATCAAATACCACCAAAAGAAAGCTCTATTTGTGGGAAAAAAAGAACGACAGTTTTGTTTGGGAGCCACGTCGCACGACCGCACAATTGTCAGTTAAAGAACGTTTCTTTGTCACAATGTCACACATACGGTACACTCACCTTTGCATTGGTAGAGGAAATTGTTTGTCGTTCCCCATTCCCACTTCGCTAAACAATATGCGATGTTCTTTGTCACTATAGTATCAACATAGACGTTCAGAGAAAACAAAAACAAAACAAAAAAAAATAACATTTTCTTTAAAGCAACCCGAAGCATTGTCAGACAAGAGGAAATGATCGCAGTGTTAACTTTGTGCAAAGCAGCGTACATTATCCCCGTAAATATGGACCCCCCAAATAGACATGAGCACCACAGAAAAATGTGCTGTGTTTAGTTTCGGATAGATTTCTTGTGTTACCAGTTTTGTTTTGCTGATTCCTTTCGGATGTCGTTTCGTTTTTTATTGTTTTTTTTTCGTTTAGAGTTTTCTAACGAATTCCACATTTTCAGAATAATTCGAATTCGGATTGGTTAAAAAAAAATATCGACCGATTTCAAATTCTGTGGGAAGAATAAACGGTTGTGACGGAGCGGGCCAGGTAGCCAGTCCTTAAAGAGGAAGTAAACCCTGATGGGTGTTACTTCCTCTTTCAATCCCTGCAAAGGCAAAGCATAATGGACTACTATGCATCGCATCGCATCGCATAGTAGTCCATTATGTGTCACTTACCTGACACAGGAGCCAGCGAAGTCACTGCTGTCCCCTGTAGTTCCGAGCCTCCATCTTCTTGGTGGGTCTCCGTGGGTCTCGCTGCTCCGGCGCTGTGATCCGCCGGAGCGGCGATGACGTCACTCCCACGCATGCGCACGGGAGCCGAGACGCGCGGCATTGCGCGGCATCTTCGTCATCGACGATGCCACGCTCAGTGCGCCTGCGCGCTGCTGTCTACGGTGCATGCGCCATAGACAGCGGTGCCTGTCTTCGGGCAAATATCTCCTAAACCGTATAGGTTTGGGAGGAGATATTTCTTGGACCTACAGGTAAGCCTTAATCTAGGCTTACCTGTAGGTCAAGGTGGTTTGTAAGGGTTTACAACCACTTTAACAACCGATGACTAATCAGCTGTCAGCGGGGGGCTTCCTCACTGACAGCTGAATGTAAACAAAAAGAATGCCGGCAATGAAAAACAAAGAATTTTAAAAAAAAACAGCGTGTAGGGTTATCTCATCGGTATTACTGTCTTATAGTATTGAGGTTGATGTACCCTGGGCAGGTGGGCTTCTACACCCCACAGGATCTCCTTGGCTTGTAGTATAATGGAAAAAAAAAAATACAATTGAAGCTCCTCACCACTGACTATTCCAGTAAAAGTCGGTGGGACCCAATCCAAAAAGGACTTTGAAGGTCCGAAACGTCCCCTTCATGAGGGCTAGAAAACTAATATAAGGATATCCCCAGATCACTTTAATATCTTCTCCTCGGGCATGTTGGGGGGGGGGGGGAAACCTTTTCTGCATTAACTTACATTGGCCTAACTCCCTGAATACGTTTACATCAGTAGATGGCAGATATACTTGGCATTTTCTTACCTGAGTTTGAATTCCTAATCCCCGGTGAAGGGGAAAAGTTCTTGCCACCCCAAAAAAGTACTTGAATTTTTTTTCTGATAAAAATCAATAGTTATTAAAAACCTTAAAGGGTAAGTTCACCTTTACAAAAAAATGTGTAAGGTGAACTTACACAGGACCTCCTCCTCACCCCTCCCCTCCCCCTTAGTCCCGGTGACCTGCAATCCCGTTCTGAACCCTGCTATAGCCCCCCTCAGAGCTTAATCTCCTAAACATACTCCCTGCCAGGGGGGATGTTTAGGAGCCTTCTAATCGGTTGGTGCCCTCACATGGGCAACCGACCAATCAGGACCGTCGTAGCCCGTCCTCTCAGCCAGGTAGAAGACTCATGAATGCCGAGGGCATTTCTAAGCCCCGGAGCCGTGAGGCGGCTAATAGCAGGGCTCAGAATGGGAGATCGGTCAGCGGGGGGGGGGGGGGGGGGAAATGAGGACGGGGTCTTGTGAAAGTTCACCTTACACCTTAATGAACTTACACTTTAAACTCTTGGAAGTTTGTTTGGTGCTCTTATTGGACTTGAGTTTTGGGTTCTTCAGTCGATGGTGGAGAAGGACCTGAGTGTTCTAGGAGATTATGAGCTTAATAAAAGCGTGCAAAGCCAAGCTACAGTTTCTAAAGCAAGCAAAATCATTAGTAAGACCTGTACAGTATATCCATCATGTATTTATAGATGGAGATCATATCCCCCTTATGTATTTATACATGGAGATCATATCCCCCCTTATGTATTTATACATGGAGATCATATCCCCCCTTATGTATTTATACATGAGATCATATCCCCCTTATGTATTTATACATGGAGATCATATCCTCCCTTATGTATTTATACATGGAGATCATATCCCCCTTATGTATTTATACATGGAGATCATATCCCCCCTTATGTATTTATACATGAGATCATATCCCCCTTATGTATTTATACATGGAGATCATATCCCCCCTTATGTATTTATACATGGAGATCATATCCCCCCTTATGTATTTATACATGGAGATCATATCCCCCCTTATGTATTTATACATGGAGATCATACCCCCCCCTTATGTATTTATACATGTAGATCATATCCCCCTTATATATTTATACATTGAGATCATATTCCCCTTTATGTATTTATACATGGAGATCGTATCCCCTCTTATGTATTTATACATGGAGATCATACCCCCCCTTATGTATTTATACATGAGATCATATCCCCCATTATGTATTTATACATGGAGATCATATCCCCCCTTATGTATTTATACATGGAGATCATATCCCCCCTTATGTATTTATACATGTAGATCATATCCCCCCTTATGTATTTATACATGGAGATCATATATCCCCTTATATATTTATACATGGAGATCATATCCCCCCTTATGTATTTATATATGGAGATCATATCTCCCCTTATATATTTATACATAGAGATCATATCCTCCCCTTATATATTTATACATGGAGATCATATCCCCCTTATGTATTTATACATGGAGATCATATCCCCCCTTATGTATTTATACATGGAGATCATATCCCCCCTTATGTATTTATACATTGAGATCATATCCCCCCTTATGTATTTATACATGGTGATCATATCCCCCCTTATGTATTTATACATGGATATCATATCCCCCTTATGTATTTATATATGGAGATCATATCCCCCCTTATGTATTTATACATGGAGATCATATCCCCCTTATGTATTTATACATGGAGATCATATCCCCCATTATGTATTTATACATTGAGATCATATCCCCCCTTATGTATTTATACATGGTGATCATATCCCCCCTTATGTATTTATACATGGATATCATATCCCCCTTATGTATTTATATATGGAGATCATATCCCCCCTTATGTATTTATACATGGAGATCATATCCCCCCTTATGTATTTATACATGGAGATCATACCCCCCCCCCCTTATGTATTTATACATGGAGATCATATCCCCCTGTGATGTATTTATACATGGAGATCATATCCCCCCGTGATGTATTTATACATGGAGATCATATCCCCCATTATGTATTTATACATGGAGATCATATCCCCCCTTATGTATTTATACATGGAGATCATATCCCCCCTTATGTATTTATACATGGAGATCATATCCCCCCTTATGTATTTATACATGGAGATCATATCCCCCCTTATGTATTTATACATGGAGATCATATCCCCCCTTATGTATTTATACATGGAGATCATACCCCCCTGTGATGTATGTGGTGACTGATGGGGATTTTTTCAGCCTGCAAATATGTGTAATACAATATGTGTCTCTTGTATTGCAAATGTGGAGACCCCTGTTCTAGATAACGAGGTAACATTAATAATGCTTCATCTAATAAATCATTTCTCCTGCATTACATACCTTTTATTATATCCCACCAGGATGTACGAAGGTGTGGGTTCTTTGCCATTTCTGTATGAAGTGAAAGAAGATGCCATCAGTATCACCCCAAATGTCACATGTACAGAAGAATAAAAGACAGTTTTCTGGAAATGTATTTCTGAATGGAGGGAATGTTTATCAAATGTCATATGAAGATGTATGGGGTGTATGTGTTGTAAGGGATGTATGGGATGTACAGGATGTACGGGATGTACGGAATGTACTAGATGAACTGAAGGTACGGGATGTACGGGATGTACAGGATGTACGGGATGTACAGGATGTACGGGATGTACGGGATGTACGGAATGTACTAGATGAACTGAAGGTTCGGAATGTACTAGATGTATGGGATGTACTAGGTGTACGGGATGTACTGGATGTACAGGATGTACAGGATGTACGGGATGTACGGGATGTACTGGATGTACGGGATGTACAGGATGTACGGGATGTACAGGATGTACGGGATGTACAGGATGTACGGGATGTACGGAATGTACTAGATGAACTGAAGGTTCGGAATGTACTAGATGTATGGGATGTACTAGGTGTACGGGATGTACTGGATGTACAGGATGTACAGGATGTACGGGATGTACGGGATGTACGGGATGTACAGGATGTACGGGATGTACGGGATGTACGGGATGTACAGGATGTACAGGATGTACGGGATGTACGGGATGTACTGGATGTACTGGATCTACGGGATGTACGGGATGTACGGGATGTACTGGATGTACGGGATGTACAGGATGTACAGGATGTACGGGATGTACTGGATGTACGGGATGTACTGGATATACTGATGTATGGGATGTACGGGATGTACTAGATGTATGGGATGTACGGGATGTACAGGATGTACTAGATGTATGGGATGTACTGGATGTACTGGATGTACTGGATGTACGGGATGTACTGGATGTACTAAATGTAGGGGATGTACTGGATGTACGGGATATAGGGGATGTACGGGATGTACTAATGTACTACATGTATGGGATGGACGGGATGTACTGGATGTATGGGATGTATGGGATGTACGGCATATACTGGATGTCTGGAATGTACGGGATGTACTAAATATACAGAATGTACTAGATGTATGGGATTTACTAGATGTATGGGATGTACTGGATGTACTGGATGTAGGGGATGTACGAGATGTACTGGATGTACGGGATGTATGGGATGTGCTGGATGTATGGGATGTACTAGATGTATGGGATGTACGCGATGTACGGGATGTACGGGATGCCTCCCCTGACTACACATCCCTGCTGCATTATGTCAGATAGGAGTTTGTCCAACAATGTTACTTTGTACCTTTCCATCTCCCATCTGATCAATGTTTATAAACAATGTTATTTTGTATCTATCTGCTGTCTGATCAATGTTTAAACGCTTGCTTACCACCTCACACCAATATACTTCGGCAGAAGGGCTCGTACAGGCAAACTAACGTACCTGTATGTGGCCCTTTAAGAGGCGGCCTGTGGGCGCGCACACGCCCGTGATCGTCTAACGGGGAGGAAGAACAGGGAGATGCTAATGTAAACAAGCATCTCCCCCTCCTGCCTAGTGACTGGCACAGGGAGCAGAGATCAGTGATGTGTCACATGTATCCACGCCCCCCCCCCCAGTTAGAAACACACCCCTAGGGCATATTTAACCCCTACACTGCCCCTTAGTGGTTAACCCCTTCACTGCCAGTGTCATTTACACAGGAATCACTGCATTTGTATAGCACTGATTGCTGTATAAATGACAATGGTCCCAAAAATGTGTCTAAAATCTCCGATGTGTCCGCCATAATGTCGCAGTCACAATAAAAATTGCTGATCGCCGCCATTACTAGTAAAAAAAAGGTTAATTAATAAAATTAATAAAAATGCCATAAAACTATCCCCTACCTTGTAGACGCTATAACTTTTGCGCAAAACGATAAACGCTTATTGCAATTTTAATTTTTTTTTACCAAAAGTATGTAGAAGAATACGTATGGGCCTAAACTGAGGAAAAATATTTTTTTTTCTATATTTTGTGGGGGATATTTATTATAGCAAAATGTAAAAAATAATGCGTTTTTTTTTTTCAAAATTGTTGCTCTTTTTTGTTTATAGCGCAAAAAATAAAAAACGGCAGGGGCGATCAAATACCACCAAAAGAAAGCTCTATTTGTGGGGGAAAAAAAGACGTGGATTTTGTTTGGAAGCCACGTCGCCCGACCGCTCAATTGTCAGTTAAAGCGACGCAGTGCCGAATCACAAAAAGTGTTCTGGTCAGGAAGGTGGTAAATTCTTCTCCTGGGCTGAAGTGGTTATAAACAATGTTACTTAGTATCTCTCTATCTCCTGTCTGATCAATGTTTATAAACAATGTTACTTTGTATCTCTTTATTCAGGACTGCCCAGCACAATTATACTGCAACAGGGCAGCCCTGCTGTGCTAAATCACGTACATGTATGTCATTTTCTATCTGCAGGTAGGGGGGCACACACACACCGCCCTGACTGTGTCACGCCCTGACTACGTCACTTTGTCTACAGCGGGCATTCTTTGCAGGGCAATGCGGACAGGCGCTAAGTGGTTAAAATCCACCACGTAGCTTAGTAAAAACAGCACATGGTAAACATTGTTAGGCACACATTATAACCCCCTGGATTGTCCACGATGTTAACCCCTTCCCAGCCAGTGTCATTAGTACAGTGACAGTGCATAGTATTAGCACTGATTAGTACCAGTGACAGCAGGGAGAAATCACACTCGGTGCTTTGGATGGACACACTACTATATAGGTTATATTTTGTTCATTTTTCTTGTCAAAGGTTTATAACTACTGTATAATAAAAATACATATTCAAGGTACACTTAAAAATACCAAACAACTCATACGTGATAATTAGGTATGAGCCGAACCCCCCCTCCCCGGTTCGGTTCGCACCAGAACTTTCAAACGGATTGAAAGTGCTAATTTTAATGCCTAATATGCAAGATATTGTCCCAAAAAGGGTTTGGGGACCTGGCTCCTGCCCCAGGGGACATGGGTCAATGCCTAAAATGTTTTTAAAAACTTCAGTTTTTTCGGGAGCACTGATTTTGATGACGATTAAAGTGAAAAAAAAGTGAAATAATCCTTTAAATATGGTGCCTGGGGGGTGTCTGTAGTATGCCTGTGAAGTGCCACGTGTTTCCCTGTTTAACAGGGTCAGGTAATTACAATTCTTCAGATAATATTTCACAGCAGGGCCCGTTCCTGCACCCACCGAGAGTCACTTTGAGGGCTTACAGTGTTGTGGAAACACCTTAGGCCCCCATTTCTGCAGAGCATATAGGGCAGGCCCCTACTTTCAAACATCCAACTCACAAACGTCTCCTACTTGCAAACGGCCTGTTCTATCATACTGCAGATGCCTGTATGATAGAACACCAGAAATAACGGGTAGATACAGGTGCATAATGTGCTGTGCTAGAAGCACACAACACCCACTAACTACTGCAGATGCCTCTATGGTAGAACACCATCAATAAAGGTTAGATACAGGAGTATGATGTGCTGGATGCACACAACACCCACTAACTCCTGCAGATGCCTGTATGATAGAACACCAGCAATAAAGTGTAAATACAGGTGTATATTGTGCTGTGCTGTAGGCACACAACACCCACTAACTACTGCAGATGCCTTTATGATAGAACACCAGCAATAAAGGGGAGATACAGGTGTATACTGTGCTGTGCTGGAGGCACACAACACCCACTAACTCCTGCAGATGCCTGTATGATAGAACACCAGCAATAAAGTGTAAATACAGGTGTATATTGTGCTGTGCTGGAGGCACGCAACACCCACTAACTCCTGCAGATGCCTGCATGAGAGAACACCAGCAATAAAGTGTAGATACAGGTGTATATTGTGCTGTGCTGTAGGCACACAACACCCACTAACTACTGCAGATGCCTTTATGATAGAACACCAGCAATAAAGGGGAGATACAGGTGTATACTGTGCTGTGCTGGAGGCACACAACACCCACTAACTCCTGCAGATGCCTGCATGAGAGAACACCAGCAATAAAGTGTAGATACAGGTGTATATTGTGCTGTGCTGTAGGCACACAACACCCACTAACTACTGCAGATGCCTTTATGATAGAACACCAGCAATAAAGGGGAGATACAGGTGTATACTGTGCTGTGCTGGAGGCACACAACACCCACTAACTCCTGCAGATGCCTGCATGAGAGAACACCAGCAATAAAGTGTAGATACAGGTGTATATTGTGCTGTGCTGTAGGCACACAACACCCACTAACTATTGCAGATGCCTTTATGATAGAACACCAGCAATAAAGGGTAGATACAGGTGTATACTGTGCTGTGCTGGAGGCACACAACACCCACTAACTCCTGCAGATACCTGTATGATAGAACACCAGCAATAAAGGGTAGATACAGGTGTATACTGTGCTGGAGGCACACAACGCCCACTAACTACTGCAGATGCCTGTATGAGAGAACACCAGCAATAAAGGGTAGATACAGGTGTATACTGTGCTGGAGGCACACAACACCAACTAACTACGGGAGATGCCTGTATGAGAGATTACCATCAATAATGGGTAGATACAGGTGTATACTGTGCTGGGCTGCAGGCACACAACACCCACTAACTCCTGCAGATGCCTGTATGATAGAACACCAGCAATGAAGGGTAGATACAGGTGTATACTGTGCTGGAGGCACACAACACCAACCAACCACTGCAGATGCCTGTATGAGAGAACACCAGCAATAAAGGGTAGATACAGGTGTATACTGTGCTGGGCTGCAGGCACACAACACCCACTAACTCCTGCAGATGCCTGTATGATAGAACACCAGCAAGGAAGGGTAGATACAGGTGTATACTGTGCTGGAGGCACACAACACCAACCAACCACTGCAGATGCCTGTATGAGAGAACACCAGCAATAAAGGGTAGATACAGGTGTATACTGTGCTGGGCTGCAGGCACACAACACCCACTAACTACTGCAGATGCCTGAGAAAAGAGCACACTGTCCCTGCCTATGCTGCTCTTTCCCTGCACGCCGGAACACACTACACAAGGCTGCCGCACTGGCGACCTTATAGCTATGCATCTTGCCTGAGGCCAATTATTGCTTTCTTCGCTGCTGGCGCTGTGATTGGCCTAGCATGCGGGATCACAGTGAATGCTTGGCCAATCATGAGCCAGGAATGCACTGCGATGGCGCAGTGCATTGTGGGCTGTGAGCACCACACGAATTTTGCGCGAACGGCCCATAACGTTCGGTATTCGCCGAACGTGCAAACAGCCGATGTTCAAGTCAAACGTACGTTCGACTCGAACATCAAGCTCATCCCTAGTGCTAATACATAAAGGTGTGAAAAACATTTTGGTATAACCTGGTTAATCACATAAAAGTGGTCAAATAGTTTTAGCTGCATAAACACCAAAAATGTCAAAATTTGGTCTGGTGGAGAAAGTGGAAGTCCATGGTAGAAAATAAAATCCCCGCATCTATAGACACCATCGATCTAACACTAACCTGTCTAGATTTGTAAAGAAAAAAAATGAATAAACATACCTTTTTTGAATCCGATCCAGCCCGATCTCCAGCGGCGGAAGCTCTGCAGAGGACACGGCCGACACCGGCTGTGAAATGAATAGGAAGTGATGTGACCCGTAGACTCACTATGGGGCTTTCGTTGCCGTCCGTGTCCTCCGCACCCGCCTACACAACGAAGCCCCGGCTGATCACAACTTGATTTATACAAATTACCGCATTATATTAATTGTGTCATGTCATCCAAAGCATTACCTACCTAGATTCCCTTCCCGGCTGGGCGTCACGTGTGACTGATCTGCATGAAATGAAACACACAGAATAAATGTCTATGCCTCTATTGAAGTGCAGTTTAGTAACATTTTTAAACATCATATTATTAAATATTAATTATTACCAGTTAAGGTAGATTGCTGTTTAGTTTATTGTTCTATCTATCTATCTATTGTGACAGGGCAGCGCCGTGTCATGGTGTCAGAAGGGGTAACTCTCACACAGGGTTCTCACTGTCTAGGGGCTTGTCAGGGCTGGGCTCAGCCCTTCCTTCTCTGAGCTGGCCCCTCAGCTGTCGGATAATTGCCAATGCCTATCTCTACACAGTGACTCACCTGTTGATGATCCTGCTCGTCAGTCCTGCCTACTTAAGCCGTCCAGCCCAGATGATCTCTGCCTTCGCCTTGGTCAGCATTCCAGATACTATGTCCTGCGTTCCTGTTAAAGACTTTCTTGGCTGACGCTCCTTCTGGCTCCAGATCCTACTTGCTGTTCCACTACGCTGATTCCTGGCTTCCTGACTTTCTGGCTTGTCCGACTATCCGCTCCGGTTTCCGAACTTTGGCTATATTTACACTTTATAATTGATTTTATCTCATTTATATCAATTCGCACCATCCCTCTGGTGTGAGATTTTTGATTTTACACCTTCCTTCACTATTCACACACCTTTACACACTCAGAATTGTGGTACTACAAGAGGCTGCATCTTCTGTCAGACCAGACTAAACCCAGGTAATCACACTCTGGTCTTCCTTCCACACTTCCTTCCAGGCTGTGGCTGTGGGGCTGGAGGTGTGGCAGAAGGAGGAGGAGGAGGAGGGGCATGGGCCAAATCACACAAGTGTGTTGTTTGTGTCATTTGGCCCAACAGACCCTTGTTGAGGGTGTGTATAATTAGCTCCTCACACAAGATCTGTTGCCCCTCCTCCATTTTCTCAAGCTTACACGCAGCCAAGGCGGCAAAGGCCTCTTGATAGGTGGGTTTGGCTTGGAGGGCCGCTGATGCCTCACCAATCAGCCTCAGGGCGACTCCTCCACATTCCCCCCCTTTCTCGCCCTTTTGGATGGAAGGCGGAGGGGAGGGACCTGGCATTCTGTGAGGCTCCTGGTTGCCGCTTACCCCCGCCTCCTCCTGGCTGCCACTTCCCACAGCCACTTCCTGGCTGCTGCATTCCACACCCTCCTCCTGGCTGAGGTCTTCCTGTGTATCAAAAAGGGACATCGTTTTATTTTTTGGTTCATCAAACACACACAATTTTCACATCAAGACTGTTGCAAATTGTTAACCAATAGAAAAGACTATCATTGTGTGCCCAACATTTTTCTTTCTTGTCCCCAAGGTTTTGGCCACTACTGTCTATTGATGTGTCAAACGCTTTTTAAAATCAGCAATTAGTGAGCAAAAATCAAGTTAACATCATTCATTTATACAACCAAAATATGTACAACAATACTATACCTGGCTCAAGCTGGGCTCCCCCAGTTCTTCCTGAGTGGAAGGCCCAGGTTGGGCATCGGAAGAGTCAGCAGGGGTGGAATGTAGCAAAGATGGACGCCTGGAAGGAAGAGTAGAGAGGGATTCCCTGACCTCAGCCTGGTCTGACAGAAACTGCATCCTGTTATAATACCACAGGGTGGGGACTTAAACGTCATCTGCTGAAGCACCAGATTGCATGGACTTCAGCACCTTCTTTCTCTCCTTCAGATATGTACTCCTCAGGCCACCGATTTTCTTTTTTAAACAGTTGACGTCTGCCCTGGGGACCACTGGCTTTACAAACTCAACCAGTTTGTCCATTGCTGCCTGCCTCTTTAGTTTGTTACTGTACTGAGGGTGTGTCACTTGCCACAGGCAGGGCATCTCTCTGTATTTATCGATGAACAGAGGGAGGAAGCTATGATCATTGAACCCATCCATAATGTCTGCAAGACACAACACAAGACAAACCCTAATGTCAGGCTAAACTCCACTAATGCAGACCTCAATCTAGAAGCAGTATAGCCTAGTGATGTACCAAGTTCAAAATTTAACCTTCGTTTGCATGATCGTCGCGTCAGCTTCTCCCTCTGTTCACAGATCGTACGGACGACACACGCGTGTTGCGTTTTATATACAGTGCCCATGCGTGAAACTCCGCCTGCCCATGACGTTCTTTCTAGACTATTTCCGACCCCTTCGCTTTTGGAGCAGTGGGGAGAGCACATGGCGGAGAGAACGCAGGTGCGCACTAATAATAGTTCCACTAACGAGGAGGACGGTGAGGAAAGCCCGGAGCCTGAAATGTCCCGATCCAGGAAGAGAAGATTTAAGGCCTCAAATATGTCTTTTGGAGAGATGTTGGAGATGGTGGACATATTGAACAGGACCGACTGTGATGGGAAGTATGGACCTTACCCAAACCCAAATATCAGAAAGGCCAAGATCATGAATAAAGTTGTGAAGAGTCTTCAGAAGAATTTTGGGGTACGCCGATCCATGGATCAACTGAGAAAACGCTGGTCAGACCTGAAACCGAGGGAGCACGAGCAGTACAGAAGGATCAAGCGTGTTCTTCAAAAAAGTAAGTAGTTGTCGTGTGTTCATATGATTATTCTTGCTTGCATACTGCTCCATGTGCTTTGATTTCATGTTGTGCATTTTAAAATGGCCACTTTCAAGTTCATGGTTTAATTTGTTCGTAAGAAACATTGTTCTGCAGGTAAGTATTCCAACTTAACAAAGTGTCCACCAATAATGTTCTCTCAAAAAAAACAATTGTACAACACTTCCAAGCAATGTTTCATATTCCTATTTCTGCCCTCTGTGTGCTAATTATTCTTTTTTTACATTCTCATAGGGGAGAGAAGACTCGGGAAGTCCAAGGACCTCAGGGACCCCACCCCTCCCAAAGAAGGCAAAATTCCAAAACCAGAAGCAGAGGAGCAGGAGGAGGAGGAAGGAGAGATTGTTGAAGTTGGACAAATTGTCACCACAACAGGTGAGTGTCGGTAACACAGCTTCCGGTAAGCTCATCAATGCATGTCACCATATTTATAATACATGATGTGTTTTTTTGCTTTGTTTTGTAGGTGATGTGGAAGAAGAATCCCATTTTTCCAGTGAAAGTGCCCAGATCCTGATTGGGGAGATAATGGGTGCAATCGGAATTTAGAAAATATACAGCAAAACATCAATGATGTTAAAAATAAAATGAAGAACATCATTGATGTTTAGGGGAGAGTGTGAAACATCCCAAACTAGCTAGGGTTTTATTTTTTGGATTTTAAACCACAATTTTTGTATTTTTTGAAAATCAAAATTTGGAAGATGCACAGAGTGTGTCAACATGCGCTATCTCCCATCATGGGGGATCAATGTACGTGTTTTGTGTAAAGTGGCTGAGATGAAGGGGTTGCAGCCCCAAAACAGGTACATTGATCCCCCATGATGGGAGATAGCACATGTTTACACACTGTGTGCATCTTCCAAATTTGGATTTTCCAGGGGTCACACCCCATGTGATGACGGCAATATCAGCCCAGTTTGTACATACTCATGTCTGATATTGTCTTCACTTTTCAAAGTTGAACTTTGTAAGTTCCTGTGTTCTGTATGTTACGCTTTGATACATGCCTGTTTACACAAAAACACAAAGTGAAAAAAAAATTACCCGAAAGACTGTTTTTGATACACCCAATTTGTTGGTTTGTTGTAGAACCCTTTTCTAAACGCACATGTGAATGTGCTTGGATTAAAAAGTAAAATTATCAACAATGTGTGGCTTCCTTTTTCATTGCACAAAAGATGTATTTGGAGTAAAATTGTTATTTTCGGTGACAATGGGTGTTATTTACTAAAGGCAACTCCACTTTGCACTCCAAGTGCAGTTTCAGGTGTACTTTTGCAGTGCACTTGTAGTGCATAGTGGATGTGCCTTTAGTAAAAAACACCCACAGTGAGGTGTAAATTTGGACAATCATGCCATTTTCCTGCCATGGTGCTGAAAATAAGCACGATTTTGGTCGGTAATGCACTACATACATTAGTTACCAAAAACAAGATGTGTGTGTAGCAGACCCACAACATAATAAGATTATCTGAAGAACAGACTGTCCCCTCATCTCGCTCAGAACTTGGGTTTGCACTGTTGGTGAAAAAGGCACAACAAGAAAAAAACATAAATTTACCTAGGAGACACCTAAAACCAAGCCAAGCAGTAAATGAAAACAAATCTTGGAGTTTAAAAGAAAAATGTATTCCTAAAATGCCGCTCAGACATTGTCTGGCATATCAATGGCCCCCCTACCCACAAAGTAGTCCATGTATTGGGTTCTAACCTCACGGGCGCTTTGGGGGGGGGGGGGCAAGCCAGGACGAGCAGCTTCAAGGCCCGTGAGGTTATCATTTTCAAGCAAGTCTGCTTCTTGGGCAACTGAGACCGCATAGTTTGCAGAATGTCTTTTTAGGAAATTGTGAAGAACACAGCACGCCAGCACAATGTGATTGAGTTTGTATTCCGCCATGTGGATAGGCATTAAAAAAAGGCGGAACCGGCTGGCCAGTATTCCAAAGGTGTTCTTCACCACTCTTCGGGCTCTGGACAGGCGGAAATTAAACATACTCTGGTCCGGGGTGAGGGTCCTCATCGGGAAAGGCCGCATCAGATAGTTCGCCAGGGCAAACGCCTCATCCGCGACAAAGACGAACGGGAGTCCTTCCTGATTCTCCTCTGGGGTTGGCAAGCCCAGACTGCCACTGTGGAGACGCCAGTAGAACTCCATCCGTGAGAACACTCCACCATCCGACATCCGCCCATTTTGCCCCACGTCCACATACAAGAAGTCATAGGTCGCAGACACCACCGCCAACATCACAATACTATGAAACCCCTTGTAGTTAAAATAGTACGACCCCAAGTTGGGTGGTGGGACGATGCGGACGTGCTTCCCATCAATTGCACCTCCACAATTGGGAAAGTCCCAACGACTGGCAAAGTGGGAGGCCACAGTCTGCCATTCCCGCGGCGTTGAAGGACACTGTGGAGTGAAACAAGACCAAAAATTCGTAATTTGACAAATCAACATTACAAGCAGATTAGACACCAACATTTATGGCCAAGATTAGTATAACATTTTGGGAACTGAGTATTTAAAGCCTAAACTATAAGGTTCCTTTAGCAGAGTCATCACCCCCCCCCCCCCCCATCTGATGGGCCCTTGCTAAAAAATGAGGGGGGGATGTTTTGGACAGGTAACCCTCTCCACTTGATTGAAAGCTGAATGCCTAAATAATGTGTGATACTTTGGGAAGCCCCTCCTTAGTTACACTATTGGCAGCCCACCGGACAGGTAAGAAGTGTCATAATAACAAAAAGAAAACAAAATGGAAGCACATTTTGACATTCTGCTATTACATATCAAGATAATAATAGGGGAAAAAATTAAAAAATGATAGCATTTGAAAGTATTGAGGCAGGCCCTTGCACTACATGCTTTGGTGAATTTATCCATAAATGTGACCATCAAAAAGGTAGATATAGTGTGTATTGGGTTTGGTAAAGTCAGCAGATGGGGGGAGGGGGGTTCCTAATGAGTTTGGCACAACCAAAAAAAAAAAGTCACTCTGCATGAATTGAAGCACACACATCACATTTGTAGACATTTTTGGGGGTGTTTAGGGGAAAGCAATACTACGGAGCTGACAAAAGACATTGGTAAGTGACTAGACTATAGTTTTATGGGCCAAGAAGAGCATGGTGGGGAAGTTAGTGAGGCAAATATGCCTGAGGACAAAGGGGCAGAGTATATGAATTAGAACATATTGCAATGATGGTAATTAGGGAATGAGGAAAGAAATGCAAGACATTAGAAATCATGAAATACATAGAATGTGATGTTAAAGGATAAAACTTACCTTCATATAGTCCTTCTGCAGGACCTGAATGATGGCAGAACAGGTCTCTGGAATAATGATCCCAAGAGCCTGGGGGGAGATGCCTGTAGAGAACTTGCGGTCCTGAAGGCTTCTCCCAGTCGCCAAGTAGCGCAAGGTGGCGATGAGCCGCTGCTCCGGAGTGATGGCTTGCCGCATGCAGGTATCCTGCCTGGTGATATAAGGGGTCAGCAAAGCCAGCAGACGGTGAAAAACGGGGTCCGTCATCTGGAGATAATTCCTGAAATCATCAGGATTATTCTTCCGGATCTCACGGAGCAAAGGCATGTGCGAGAACTGGTCACACTGGCGCAACCAATTCTTGGTCCACAAACGCCTCCCCTCCCTGTTCATGGACTGGGCTTGTGTCAAAGTAAGAACCTCAACACGAAGCCCCTGCACAGCACGAACTGTACGATGAGTACATAGACGAAACATGGTTTGAAAACGGTCGGCTGGTCAGAACGTACAACAGAAAGCACCGATAAACAGCAAGGCCTGAAAGAACGACCTGAATAGCAGAAGCAAGCAGACAATAAGAAATGCCTTTCAAAGCGTACTATACCAAGATATAGTCCACAATGATAAACAAATACTTAATGACTACACGCACTGATTATCAGATACGCACAAACAAGCAGAAACCGAAGAGCGGTAGTGATCTGAATCACTAATCTGAAAAGCGCGAATCGTCTATCACCAAACTTCTACTAACACGCGATAAACACGAGATCAGCAGAAGGAGCCCAAAGGGTGCCGGACATGGTGCTGAACTTCCCTTTTCTAGTCCTGTCGTACGCGGCTTACGTCACCGCGTTCTTGGCAACCGGAAAATCCGACAACTTGCTCCGACCATGTGTATGCGACACCACTTCCGGACCTCGTCTGGAATTAATCCGTCGGAATAACTCCGACGGATTTGGTTGTCGGAATCTCCGATCGTGTGTACAAGGGCGAAGTCCATGCTAAAAACTACAATCCCCACATCTATAGACACCACCGATCGAACACTAACCCATCTAGCTTTGTAAAGAAAAAAAAAAAAAAAGCGTAAACATACCTTCTTTGAACCCAATCCAGCCCGATCTCTAGCGGCGGAAGCTCTGCAGAGGACGCGGCCGACACCGGCTGTGAAATGAATAGGAAGTAACATGACCCGTACACTTACTATGGGGCTTTCATTGCCGTCCTATAGACACCATCGATCTAACACTAACCCGTCTAGATTTGTAAAGAAAAAAAATGAATAAACATACCCTTTTTGAACCCGTTCCATCCCGATCTCCAGCGGCGGAAGCTCTGCAGAGGACACGGCCGACACCGGCTATGAAATTAATAGGAAGTGATGTGACTCGTAGACTCACTATGGGGCTTTCGTTGCCGTCCGTG
Organism: Lithobates pipiens; assembly: GCF_037356315.1. NCBI lineage: Eukaryota > Metazoa > Chordata > Amphibia > Anura > Ranidae > Lithobates > Lithobates pipiens. Next base: position 870,317 of record NW_027507877.1, read on the forward strand.
TCCTCCGCACCCGCCTACACAGCGAAGCCCCGGCTGAGAGCTCAGCGTGGGATCGGGTCTGATCATGTCGGAGCGGCTTAAAAAAAAAGGTATAGTATATTCATTTTTTTTTACAGGGCTAGATAGGTAAATGCTAGATCGGTGGTGTCTGTAGATGCTGGGGTTTTAGTACATTTGGTGTTGCAATGTCTGACTGCCATTTATTGGTGATCTAGAATTCTATGTTATTATCACCCATATATCTACCCCGGGTTACCACTTTATTGAGATCTCTCTGTGGTAGGTCTCTAGTTCGCTTAGATAGATCTTCACAACTTGATTTATACAAATTACCGCATTATATTAATTGTGTCATGTCATCCACAGCGTTACCTACCTAGATTCCCTTCCGGGCTGGGCGTCTCGTTTGACTCATCTGCATGAAATGAAACACACAGAATAAATGTCTCTGCCTCTATTGAAGTGCAGTTTAGTAACATTTTTTAAACATCATATTATTAAATATTAATTATTGCCAGTTAAGGTAGATTACTGTTTAGTTTATTGTTCTATCTATCTATCTATTGATCTATCTATCTATTGTGACAGGGCAGCGCCGTGTCATGGTGTCAGAAGGGATAACTATCACACGGGGTTCTCACTGTCTAGGGGCTTGTCAGTGCTGGGCTCAGCCCTTCCCTGTCAGAGCTGGCCCCTCAGCTGTCGCATAATTGCCAACGCCTATCTCTCCACAGTGACACACCTGTTGATGATCCTGCTCGTCAGTCCTGCCTACTTAAGCTGTCCAGCCCAGATGATCTCTGCCTTCACCTTGGTCAACATCACAGAGATTATCTCCTGCGTTCCTGTTAAAGACTTGCTTGGCTGACGCTCCTTCTGGCTTCAGATCCTACTTGCTGTTCCACCACGCCGATTCCTGGCTTCCTGACTTTCTGGCTTGTCCGACTATCCGCTCCGGTTTCCGAACTTCGGCTATATTTACACTTTATGATTGATTTTATCTCATTTATATCAATACGCACCATCCCTCTGGTGTGAGATTTTTGATTTTACACCTTCCTTCACTAGTCAAAAACCTTTACACACTCAGAATTGGGTACCTACTGCGGCATGTTTGTACATTCCCAAGTGATGGTGCATAGCGGTGTTTCGGTAATCATGGCCAACAATATCACAGAGACTATCTCCTGCGTTCCTGTTAAAGACTTGCTTGGCTGACGCTCCTTCAGTCTTGCTGACTGTTCCACTACGCTGATTCCTGGCTTCCTGACTTTCTGGCTTGTCCGACTATCCGCTCCGGTTTCCGAACTTCGGCTATATTTACACTTTATAATTGATTTTATCTCATTTATATCAATACGCACCATCCCTCTGGTGTGAGATTTTTGATTTTACACCTTCCTTCACTATTCACACACCTTTACACACTCAGAATTGGGTACCTACTGCGGCGTGTTTGTACATTCCCAAGTGATGGTGCATAGCGGTGTTTTTCGGGAATCATGGCCGCCGAACGTGCAAACAGCCGATGTTCAAGTCAAACGTACGTTCGACTTGAACATCAAGCTCATCCCTAGTGCTAATACATAAAAGGTGTGAAAAACATTTTGATATAACCTGCTTAATCACATAAAAGTGGTCAAATAGTTTTTGCTGCATAAACACCAAAAATGTCAAAATTTGGTCTGGTGGAGAAAGTGGAAGTCCATGCTAAAAACTATAATCCCCACATCTATAGACACCACCGATCGAACACTAACTCATCTAGCTTTGTAAAGAAAAAAAAAAAAAAAGCGTAAACATACTTTCTTTGAACCCGATCCAGCCCGATCTCCAGCGGCGGAAGCTCTGCAGAGGACACGGCCGACACCGGCTGTGAAATGAATAGGAAGGGACGTGACCCGTACATTTACTATGGGGCTTTCGTTGCCATCCGTGTCCTCCGCACTCGCCTACACAGCGAAGTCATGGCTGAGAGCTAAGTGTGGGATTGGGTCGGATCATGTCGGAGCGGCTTAAAAAAAAAAAAAGAAGGTATGTATACTCATTTTTTTTTTTTTTTTACAGGGCTAGATAGGTAAATGCTAGATCGGTGGTGTCTGTAGATGCTGGGGTTTTAGTACATTTGGTGTTGCAGTGTCTGACTGCCATTTATTGGTGATCTAGAATTCATAGTTCCTTTTATCACGGCAAGTCTTCCAGGTCCTGAAGCAGCAAAACAGCCCCAGACCATCACACTACCACCACCATATTTTACTGTTGGTATAATGTTCTTTTTATGAAATGCAGTGTTCCTTCTACGCCAGATATACTTGGACACACACCTTCCAAAGAGTTCCCACTTTTGTCTCATCGGTCCACAGAATGTTGTCCCAAAAGTCTTGGGGATCATCAAGATGTGTTGTGGAGAAATTGAGACGAGCTTTGATGTTCTTTTTGCTCAGCAGTGGTTTTCTCCTTGGAACTCTGCCATGCAGGCCATTTTTGCCCAGTCTTTTCCTGATGGTGGAGGCATGAACGCTGACCTTAACTGAGGCAAGTGAGGCCTGCAGTTCCTTGGACGTTGTTGTGGGGTCTTTTGTGACCTCTTGGATGAGTCGTCGCTGCGCTCTTGGGGTAATTTTGGGCGGCCGGCCACTGCTGGGAAGGTTCACCACTGTTCCATGTCTTCGCCATTTGTGGATAATGGCTCTCACTGTGGTTCGCTGGATTCCCAAAGCTTTGGAAATGGCTTTATAACCCTTTCCAGACTGATAGATCTCAATTACTTTCTTTCTCAATTGTTCCTGAATTTCTTTGGGTCTCGGCATGATGTGTAGCTTTTAAGGATCTTCTGGTGGACCTTACTGTGTCAAGCAGCTCCTATTTAAGTGATGCCTTGATTGTGAACAGGTGTGGCAATAATCAGGCCTGGGTGTGGCTAGAGAAATTGAACTCAGGTGTGGACAACCACAGTTATAGTATGTTTTAACAAGGGGGGCAATCACTTTTTCACACAGGGCCATGATGGTTTGGATTTTTTTTCACCTTTAATAATAAACACCTTCATTTACAAATTGCATTTTGTGTTTACTTGTGTTGTCCTTGACTATTGTTTAAATTGGTTTGATGTTCCGAAACACTTAAGTGTGACAAACATGCAAAGGAACAGGAAATGAGGAAGGGGACAAAAACTTTTTCACACCACTGTATATGTGCTCCGGGTTACCACTTTATTGATTTATACAAATTACCACATTATTTTAATTGTGTCATGTCATCCACAGCGTTACCTACTTATATTCCGTTTTCGTCTAGTCTTCTTGTTTGACTCATCTGCATAAAGTGAAACACACAGAATAAATGTCTCTGCCTCTATTGAAGTGTAGTTTAGTAAAATTTTTAAACATCATATTATGAAATATGAATTATTGCCAGTTAAGGTAGATTACTGTTTCATAGTTAGTTTCATGTTTAGTTTAGTGTTCTATACATCTATCTATTGTGACAGGGCAGCGGCTTGTCGAGGTGTCAGAAGGGGTAACTATCACACGGGGTTCTCACTGGTCTAGGGGCTTGTCAGGGTTGGGCTCAGCCCTTCCTTCTCTGAGCTGGCCCCTCAGCTGTCGCATAATTGCCAACGCCCATCTCTCCACAGTGACTCACCTGTTGATGATCCTGCTCGTCAGTCCTGCCTACTTAAGCCGTCCAGCCCAGATGATCTCTGCCTTCACCTTGGTCAACATCACAGAGACTATCTCCTGCGTTCCTGTTAAAGACTTGCTTGGCTGATGCTCCTTCTGGCTCCAGATCCTACTTGCTGTTCCACTCAGCTGTCGGCTAATTGCCAGCTCCTATCTCTCCACAGCGACTCACCTGCTGATGATCCTGCTCCTCAGTCCTGCCTACTATTACTATACTATTCCTGGCTTCCTGACTTTCTCGCTTGTCTGACTATCCGCTACGGTTTCTGAACTTTGGCTATAAACTTCATAATTGATTTTTTTATCTCATTTGTATCACATTTATATCAATACGTGCCGTCCCTCCGGTGTGAACTTTTTTGAGTTTACACCTTCCTTCACTAGTCATACACCTTTACACATTTTCCCTCTGAACTTCACTTAATCATCACATATTTTCTTATTCTCAAAATTGGGTACCTACTGCGGCATGTTTGTACATTCCCGAGTGATGGTGCATTGAGGCGTTTCGGTAATCATGGTTGCTGATCCCCCCCCTGGTCTGGGGTCCACCCATTTGGGGGATGGTCTATGCCTCGACCCCATTTAAGACTAAGTGCAACCCAGACCACCAACTAATCCCAACCTAGGAGCTGTGGCCAACTTCGTTTTTTTTTTTTTGTGAGTACTATCGAAAGCTATATGTTTCTTTATACTTACTTCTTATCCATGTAGAGGGCCTCCCAGACCAGTGATGGCGAACCTTGGCACCCCAGATGTTTTAGAACTACATTTCCCATGATGCTCATGCACTCTGCAGTGTAGCTGAGCATCATGGGAAATGTAGTTCCAAAACATCTGGGGTGCCAAGGTTCGCCATCACTGTCCTAGACTAACAGATCTTTTCATTATTTCAGTATATATACACATGCATCTGACTCCTGACAATTGGTTTAAAACCATGAAATGCATTGAGTTAGCATCTAATGGATGCCCCAACTACTAAATAGCCAGAAATGTGTTTGCTGTAGTCTCCTATGTATTTTCCTTATGAATTGTACCAATCATATTTACCGTTTGATTTATTTTGTATTGATTGTACCATCATGTCCAGTGACTAATTATATTAAACATTTTTATATGAATATTATTATGTAAACCTGATGATTACACAATTCTGTATATTATTGATTACTGATATAAGTTTGGCATTATGGACTATTACTTTGGTGCTATGCCATGAAATTAAAATTAAAATTAAATGCATCTATTCGCTAAAGAAATAGTTAATTATTCTTTGACATGTAAAAAGGGCTGGACTGGGACAGAAATTTGGCCCTGGACTTCATCCAGACCGGCCCACTTACATTTTGAGTGTCCCATCAGCAGCCCCCTTACATCAGAGTGTCCCATGAGCAGCCCCCTTACATCAGAGTGTCCCATGAGCAGCCCCCTTACATCAGAGTGTCCCATCAGCAGCCCCCTTACATCAGAGTGTCCCATGAGCAGCCCCCTTACATCAGAGTGTCCCATCAGCAGCCCCCTTACATCAGAGTGTCCCATGAGCAGCCCCCTTACATCAGAGTGTCCCATCAGCAGCCCCTTACATCAGAGTGTCCCATGAGCAGCCCCCTTACATCAGAGTGTCCCATGAGCAGCCCCCTTACATCAGAGTGTCCCATCAGCAGCCCCCTTACATCAGAGTGTCCCATGAGCACCCCCTTACATCAGAGTGTCCCATCAGCGCCCCCTTACATCAGAGTGTCCCATCAGCACCACCTTACATCAGAGTGTCCCATCAGCGCCCCTTTACATCAGAGTGTCCCATCAGCGCCCCCTTATATCAGAGTGTCCCATCAGCACCACCTTACATCAGAGTGTCCCATCACCAGCCCTCTTACATCAGAGTGTCCCATGAGCACCCCCTTACATCAGAGTGTCCCATCAGCAGCCCCTTACATCAGAGTGTCCCATCAGCAGCCCCCTTACATCAGAGTGTCCCATCACCAGCCCCCTTACATCAGAGTGTCCCATCAGCACCCCCTAACATCAGAGTGTCCCATCAGCACCCCTTACATCAGAGTGTCCCATCAGCGCCCCCTTACATCAGAGTGTCCCATCAGCACCACCTTACATCAGAGTGTCCCATCACCAGCCCCCTTACATCAGAGTGTCCCATGAGCACCCCCTTACATCAGAGTGTCCCATCAGCAGCCCCTTACATCAGAGTGTCCCATCAGCAGCCCCCTTACATCAGAGTGTCCCATCACCAGCCCCCTTACATCAGAGTGTCCCATCAGCACCCCCTAACATCAGAGTGTCCCATCAGCACCCCCTTACATCAGAGTGTCCCATCAGCACCCCCTTACATCAGAGTGTCCCCTCAGCACCCCTTACATCAGAGTGTCCCATCAGCACCCCCTTACATCAGAGTGTCCCATCACCAGCCCCCTTACATCAGAGTGTCCCATCAGCACCCCCTAACATCAGAGTGTCCCATCAGCACCCCTTACATCAGAGTGTCCCATCAGCACCCCCTTACATCAGAGTGTCCCATCAGCACCACCTTACATCAGAGTGTCCCATCACCAGCCCCCTTACATCAGAGTGTCCCATGAGCACCCCCTTACATCAGAGTGTCCCATCAGCAGCCCCTTACATCAGAGTGTCCCATCAGCAGCCCCCTTACATCAGAGTGTCCCATCACCAGCCCCCTTACATCAGAGTGTCCCATCAGCACCCCCTAACATCAGAGTGTCCCATCAGCACCCCCTTACATCAGAGTGTCCCATCAGCACCCCCTTACATCAGAGTGTCCCCTCAGCACCCCCTTACATCAGAGTGTCCCATCAGCAGCCCCCTTACATCAGAGTGTCCCATCAGCACCCCCTTACATCAAAGTGTCCCATCAGCACCCCCCTTACATCAGAGTGTCCCATCACCAGCCCCCTTAAATCAGAGTGTCCCATCACCAGCCCCCAGGGGCGGACTGACAACTCATGGGGCCCCCGGGCAATAGGAGATTATGGGGCCCCCAGGCAATCAGTGATTAAGGGGCCACACAGTATACAATCACACAGTATACACATACATGTACGCACAGTATACACAGACATGTTTCTATTGGACTGAGAAGGTACTGGAGAGGTGGGGCAGCTATAATCTCAGGATTTTTAGACCAAAAGGATGTCAGCAAGGGATATTTCAGAGACAGATGTAAAAAAAAAAAAAAAACACAGGTTTTTACATACTGTCCTTGGTTTTACTGAGGCTGGCAACCCTGATGGGGGCCCCCTAGTGGTCCGGGCCCTCGGGCAGTGCCCGAGTGGCTGAATGGTCAGTCCGCCCCTGCCAGCCCCCTTACATGAGAGTGTCCCATCACCAGCCCCCTTACATCAGTGTGGCCCACTGAGCCATCGGGCCCACCGGGAAACTCCTAGTAGTCCCTATGGCCAGTACATGCCTGCATGTAAATAGAAAAAGAAAAAACTGATAAAGGAATAATAAACGAATTGTCCACAATGGAACCTTGTTCAGCTGCGGCTTGACTGTATTACATTATAAACGGTAAAAATCAATCAAGATCAAAATCAATACAGAAAAAAAAAACACATAAAAAATTAAATAAGCTGCGCTAAACCGTAAAACCCACATGAAATTCTATAAAGTGAAAAAAAAACATTGAACACAATTTCAATATAAACGTGCAGAAAATAGACCTATAACACCCCAAATCCTAAAGAATTAGGGTTGTAGGATGATTAATCACAGTGAACAACAATAAAATAAAATAGTGAACACCCAATGTGTAGTTGTATAAACGTTTACATTTCTACAAAGTCCAATATAAATCAAGAGTCATCACTGTGTGGCAAGTGCTTGATCCACCCCCATACAGCCAAAATTACTCCTGACCAGAATTTCATGACCCCCCCCCACCCCACTACAGAGGGTCACAAACAGCATAGAACAATAGATTATCTCCCACTTCAGAAGGGTCTCAGCTGTTCTCCTCCCTCCACCGATATCATGACCAGGTTGTCAAACAAGTATCCTTAGTTATTTCCCATGTGTTGGGTCATATATGCCAATTCCATGAAAAAGAAATGAAGCTCCAATAGTGTAAAACCTTTTAATATAACTCAAATATAAAAACAAAAAAAAAGGTGCCCCTGGATGACGTAATTTTTTTTTTACGAAACGCGTAGGGATGAGCAATGCGCTGACGTCACCCCTTGCGAAGGATTTGTACCCAGGAACGACGAGACGTTTGCGTCCGGCCGGCGCAGCAGACTTAAGGCTGATTTTTCCTTTTGTGCTTTGTAAGTGCATTTTTTTAAAATATTTGAGTTATATTAAAAGGTTTTCTGACCAGGCCCTTCTTTGCTGTTCAGTACTGCGCTACTTTAACTGGCGATTGCGCAGCCATGCAATGCTGTACCCAAACAAAATGTTTTGTATTTTCTTTTCCATAGAAATAGAACTGATACTTGATCACCACTGTGTTTTTTGTTTTTTTGCGATAAAAATGGAAAAAGACTGAAAACTTTGAAATAAAAAACAATATTTTTCACTTTCTGCTGTAAAAAAAAATTCCAATATATAAATACATATTTGTTTAATTCAATTCCCTTATAAATTTTGGGGAAAATTTATTCTGCTACATGTTTTCATAAAGAAAAAAAAAATTCCCAATAGGTATATATATGGATTGGTTTGCATGAAAATTATTGCACCTACAAACTATGGGATATATACTGGAGTTTTTTTTTTTTTTTTGTTTTTTTTATATATTATTAATGGCTACTACTAATACTGACTAACTGCCACTGACATCACCAGTTACACTGATACAATTATCAGTGCTAATAATATGCACTCTCACTGTACTGGCCGGGAAGGGGTTTACATCTAGGGTGATAAAGGGGTTAAATATTTGCCTAACTATGTGTAATGTGTGTACTGTCTGCTGTTTTTACTAGTTGATTTCCGAGTTTCTCAGGGATGAGAAACACATGTAGCGGCCACAACCCTTGCAGGGCAACCTTGACTTATTGGGCATGGGTGAAGAACTCAGGCACCTTGAACTGCAGGTCTAGCAAAGTCTCTAATTCCACCCAGAGAGTAGCCACTCGCAGCTGGGTACCTCAAGGCTGAACAGATCTCTAGCCAGAGATCACGGCAGTCAGCACGTTGACTCAAAACTTGAAACAATCCTATGAACGTGTACAAGTTGTAACTAAGAGTGAACAGGAACCTTTTTCCTCAGTACCTGGAACGTTCTCTGTCTCCTCAATGGTGCTGGAAAAACGTGAATTTGTCAATGTCCTTCCCAACTCAGTAACCAGGCACTTCTCAGTATGCCACTTGCCGGCCCTCCTCCGAAGAGTCCTCCCCCGGTAACTTCCACAAGCTGTGGTGCCTCTCCAAGCCGAGAACACACCCGGACACCTTGAATCCTCCCTCAGTTACTGTGCCTCAGACTAGCCGGCTCCGAGACTCGAGAACAGACGGATCCCTACCTGCGGGATGTTGAACACCCCATGACCGGGACCCCTCACGGGGCTACCCCGGTCCTGGAACCAGACCAGACCACACAGGTCTCACAAACACCTCTCCCTTAACACGTGACCCACACATCTTAAGTACCCCCTCCCAGACTCCCCAGCGGGGCCCGCCACTCCCACTGATTGGTTCCGAGAAGGTTGATACTCAAAACGTCCAACCAGGCCTGGTTCTGGCCTGTCATGTGCACCTAATTGCTCACATGACCAGGCAGAACTTCCAACACAGCCCAGCCGGACTGATGTCAAGGCCAACCTACATAATTAACCCTCAGAACCCCTACTGTTCTGAAGCAAACACAAAATTTACATGCGTATGACATTTTGTCCAAAATGTCATCCGCTACACACCCCCCCAGTCATTTAGATGATGTCCCAATCGTCTAGGTAACAACTAGGGTAAAAATCTCCCCCTGCCCACAACGACTCCTTCTGACAATACCCCAAAAATGTCCCCATCTTCCAGATCCGACAGTGTCTCTAACTCTGAATCTCTGTATTCCTCTGCCGGTAAATAATTAGACAAGGATGTACTCACGGTCAGACTTTTTCCCTGAAGCAACCTTCTTCCGCTTATTGGATCCAGCTGGATGGGAGGACTTTGTACACTTTACCTTCTCTAGGGGAGGCATGGTGACTTCCGAAAGGGTGGTAGAAACAGTGTCGATCTGTTCAAGAGTGGTTTCCTCCGCAGTTTCCGTAATACACGTAGCAGCATCTCCTCCAGGAACATCAACAACGACAGGTGTCACCTTTGTGGAAGGCATCACCAAATGAGTGAAAACACCCGGTTCATCGGTTATCATACCCGTGGCCCAGTCCATGCCATAGGCCCTCGGTGACCCAATCGACTGCTCCACCTTGAAAACATACACTTCACACTTTCTGCAGCTAGAGAATGCCCGAGGGTTGTCGACCAGGCCGTCGCACTTCCCACACTGCATACCCAGGCCATCAATGTCTCCAGTAGTGTAGAGTATGAACCGCCCCTGCGGCAGCAAGCGAATGCCCATGTCCGTAAACACCGAACCGAGTGGCTGTGTTCCAACGGGACCCCTTCCAACAGGCATCCTGGGTCCTGGAACAAGTTGCACTCCCGTTACACGGTTCCTTTCCGAGGAATTTTTTTCTCCAACTCCGAGAAAACTGGACTCGCCTCTTCCTTCCACAACGCACACTCCGCGGTGCCTCGTGCCGGGAAAAGATCAGCTTAGACTCCTCCCACTGGGCGCTGGCTCCTGTGTATTTTCACGGGCTTTTGATACAGGCTCCTCCCATGCTTACGCACCTCAGTGAAAGTCTCTCCAAAATGGCAGTGATCTTTGTGGCGCAGCTCAAAAACATTCTTGAGGTAACAGTAAATCCCGGACGAGCCCCCACATGTAGTGGCCAAAACCCTTGCAGGGCGGCCTTGACATATTAGGCTTACCAGTTACCTCCTCTTCGCCTGCTCTTCCATGTCTAGGGGTTCCCAGGATTGATACCCAACGACTTGAACGCTGACACGGATAAAGTCCTTTTTAAAAGGTTTTATTTTGCAGTAGTAACATCCAATAACACAGTCTCTTGTGGGAACAGAGGGCACGGGTGAAGAACTCAGGCACCTTGAACTGCAGGTCTAGCAAAGTCTCTAATTCCACCCAGAGAGTAGCCACTCGCAGCTGGGTACTTCAAGGCTGAACAGATCTCTAGCCAGAGATCATGGCAGTCAGCACGTTGATTAAAACTTGAAACAATCCTATGAACGTGTACAAGTTGTAACTAAGACCTTGGAACGTTCTCTGTCTCCTCAATGGTACTGGAAAAACGTGAATTTGTCAATGTCCTTCCCAACTCAGTAACCAGGCACTTCCCAGGATGCCACTTGCCGGCCCTCCTCCGAAAGGTCCTCCCCCGGTCACTTCCACGAGCTGTGGTGCCCCTCCAAGCCGAGAGCACACCCGGACATCTTGAATCCTCCCTCAGTTACTGCGTCTCGGACCGACAGCTTCCGAGACTCGGGAACAGATGGATCCCTACCTCAGACCTCATTAGGGGCATCTAACAGGAACATGTTGGGGGTGTCGAACACCCCGTGACCGGGACCCCTCAGGGGGCTACCCCGGTCCTGGAACCAGAACAGACCACACGGGCCTCACAAACTCCTCTCCGTAAACACGTGACCCACACATCTTAAGTACCCCTTCCCAGACTCCCCAGCAGAGCCCGGCACTCCCACTGATTGGTTCCGAGAAGGTTGATACTCAAAATGTCCAACCAGGCCTGATTCTGGCCTGTCATGTGCACCTCACTGCTCACTTGACCAGGCAGAACTTCCAACACAGCCCGGCCAGACTGATGTCAAGGCCAACCTATGTAATTAACCCTCAGAACCCCTACTGTTCTGAAGCAAAAACTAAATTTACATGCGTGTGACATTTTGTCCAAAATGTCATCCGCTACACACATGAATTTCAACACAGGGCTCTGGGCTGTGATTGGACACAGCTGATCAGCAGGTCCCGGCTATGAACCATTGGGCAGGACTTGCTGACAGGCTCTTGCTGTGTACAATCTCAGCGGGAGCCGGCCGGGGGGGGGGGGGGCACACATGCACGTGAGCCCTTATCCCAGAAAGTATGCGGTGCCGGACAGGTACGTCACTTTGTCTACAGCGGACATTCTTTGCAGGGCAATGCGGGCAGGCGCTAAGTGGTTAAAAACCACCACGTTGCTTAGTAAAAACAGCATGCAGTAAACATTGTTAGGCACGCATTTAACCCCTTGATTGCCCACAATGTTAACCTCTTCCCAGCCAGTGTCCTTAGTACAGTGACAGTGTATAGTATTAGCACTGATTAGTACCAGTGTTACTATTGATGTCAGTAAGTTCCTCCCCAGCATCAGTTAATGTCAGATTGAGGAACTAGACAGCAGGGAGAAAACACACTCGGTGCTTTGGATGGACACACTACTACATAGGATATCTTTTGTTCATTTTTCATGTCAGAGGTTTATAACTACTGTATAATAAAAATACATATTCAAGGTACACTTAAAAATACCAAACAACTCATACTTGATAATACATAAAGGTGTGAAAAACATTCTGGTATAACTGGGTTAATCAAATAAAAGTGGTCAAATAGTTTTAGCTGCATAAACACCAAAAATTTCAAAATTTGGTCTGGTGGAGAAAGTGGAAGTCCATGCTAGAAAATAAAATCCCCGCATCTATAGACACCGCTGATCGAACACTAACCAGTCTAGATTTGTAAAGAAAAAAAAAAAATGAATAAACATACCTTTTTTTAACCTGATCCAGCCCGATCTCCAGCGGCGGAAGCTCTGCAGAGGACACGGCTGACATCGGCTGTGAAATGAATAGGAATTGATGTGACACGTAGACTCACTATGGGGCTTTCGTTGCCGTCCTTGTCCTCCGCACTCGCCTCGCAGTGAAGCCGCGGGTGAAAGCTCAGCGTGGGATCAGGTTAGATCATGTCGGAGCGGCTTAAAAAAAAAAAGGTATAGTATATCCATTTTTTTTTACAGGGCTAGATAGGTAAATGCTAGATCGGTGGTGTCTGTAGATGCTGGGGTTTTAGTACATTTGGTGTTGCAGTGTCTGACTGCCATTTATTGGTGATCTAGAATTCTATGTCATCGCCCATATATGTGCCCCGAGTTACCACTTTATTGAGATCTCTCTGTGATAGGTCTCTAGTTCGCTTAGATAGATCTTCACAACTTGGATTTGTACAAATTACCGCATTATATTAATTGTGTCATGTCATCCACAGCGTTACCTACCTAGATTCCCTTCCGGGCTGGGCATCTCGTTTGACTCATCTGCATAAAGTGAAACACACAGAATAAATGTCTATGCCTCTATTGAAGTGCAGTTTAGTAACATTTTTAAACATCATATTATTAAATATTAATTATTGCCAGTTAAGATAGAACAATAAACTAAACAGTAATCTATCTATCTATCTATCTATCTATCTATCTATCTATCTATCTATCTATCTATCTATCTATCTATCTATCTATCTATCTATCTATCATGAAAGGGCAGCGCCGTGTCATGGTGTCAGAAGGGGTAACTATCACACAGGGTTCTCACTGTCTAGATCAGTGATGGTGAACCTTGGCACCCCAGATGTTTTGGAACTACATTTCCCATGATGCTCATGCACTCTGCAGTGTAGTGGAGTATCATGGGAAATGCCTGGGGTGCCAAGGTTCTCCATCACTGGTCTAGGGGCTTGTCAGGGCTCGGCTCAGCCCTTCCTTCTCAGAGCTGGCCGCTCAGCCGTCGGCTAATTGCCAGCTCCTATCTCTCCACAGTGACTCACCTGTTGATGATCCTGCTCGTCAGTCCTGCCTACTTAAGCCGTCCAGCCCAGATGATCTCTGCCTTCACCTTGGTCAACATCACAGAGACTATCTCCTGCATTCCTGTTAAAGGCTTGCTTGGCTGACGCTCCTTCTGGCTCCAAATCCTACTTGCTGTTCCACTATGCTTATTCCTGGCTTCCTGGCTTTCTGGCTTGTCCGACTATCCGCTCCGGTTTCCGAACTTTGGCTATACTTACATTTTATAATTGATTTTACCTCATTTATATCAATACGCACCATCCCTCTGGTGTGAAATTTTTGAGTTTACACCTTCCTTCACTAGTCAAAAACCTTTACGCACTCAGAATTTGGTACCAACTGTGGCATGTTTGTACATTCCCAAGTGATGGTGCATGGCGGTGTTTCGGTAATCATGGCCACCGATCCCCCCTGGTCTGGGGTCCACCCATTTGGATCCCAGACTCAGAATCGGGTACCTACTGCGGCATGTTTGTACATTCCCAAGTGATGGTGCATAGCGGTGTTTCGGTAATCATGGCCACCGATCCCCCCTGGTCTGGGGTCCACCCATTTGGGGGATGGTCTCTGCCTCAACCCCATTTAAGACTATGTGCAACCCAGACCACCAACTAATCCCACCCTAGGAGCTGTGACCAACTTTGTTTTTTTGTGAGTACTATCGAAGCTATATCTTTTCTTTTTACTTACTTCTTACTTGTGTAGAGGGCTTCCTAGACTAACAGATCTTTTCATTATTTCAGTATATATACATGCACCTGACTCCTGACGATTCGTTTAAAACCATAGCCATAGACTGAGTATAGCCTCAAATACAAAATATACTTAATACATATAACAGTACCATCATCCCAATTGATAATTGTCAAGAATTGGGAATTCTCTATACATTTGTATTCCTTGGCTACTATGGTGTTGCCCTGTTCGATCTCCCTCTATGAACATGGGTGGTGTGCACTGGATAATATAGCACAAACGAGTCCTTTACAACCCCCCACATCTGCCGTGGGAGGAAACCGATGGGTCCTGTGATCTACTGCTTCCTCCTTTGTGGACTATCCTCCTGAAGAAGCGATTCGCCGCGAAACCGGTAGAGGAAACGTTTCTGTACCCCTCTTCAATAGAAACCTTACGGGGTTACCCTTCGGTAGTTTATTAAATTGTGGTGTATATGATTTTAGCAACATGAAAGTTTTGAGGGATTTCATTTTGTTGTCCTTATTAAATTACTTGTAATTTTTTATAACAAAGTCTTTTATGATTTATTTAGTACCGCAATAGTCCCCTCAACAAACATTTTTGGGTGTGGATATCAAGGGAGCAGCCTCAGCAACTGCCCCAATATCCTTAGAATTCCCAATTCTTGACAATTGGTTTAAAACCATGAAACGCATTGAGTTAGCATCTAATGGATGCCCCAACTACAAATAGCCAGAAATTTGTTTGCTGTAGTCTCCTATGTACTTTCCTTATGAATTGTACCAATCATATTTACCGTTTGATTGATTTTGTATTGATTGTACCATCATGTCCAGTGACTAATTATATTAAACATTTTTATATGAATATTATTATGTAAATCTAATGATTATACTATTCTATATATTATTGATTGTGCACATATATAGTAAAAATATTCCGACCAAAGTCGCAAACAAAGCCACTATATTAACAGCTCTACTAAATAAATCTAATAAATTACATGAACAGAAACTTCATAGAAATTAGAGGGAATAAGAAAAGTCCATAAAGTCCCAAAGATAGGTGATTCTTGGAGTGCAGAGTAGTGCTCCACAAAATTCCCAGAAACAAGAGGAGAGATCCTTTCAGGGGCGTAACTATAGGGGGTGCAGCAGTCGCGACCGCAACTGGGCCCTGTGCTGCAGGGGGCCCATGCAGCCCCTTCTACAGATGGCTGGCAGCAGCATAGGCAGCTAGGGGTACCAGTGCACCATGCACACGGGTGGCTGGAGGTGGAGGGTGACTAGCAGAGCTCCATGCTCGACTATCGCACTGGCTGCTCTTTAGTTGTGCATTCCCTGCATGACCTGTGTCCTCTCCTGCTCCATGCATTGCCGCTCAGTCCGATGTCTGTTCTCCCCAGCCAGAGTCCCACCCCCCCGAGTCTGGCCCACACTGCACTGCATACTTCTCCCGGGTAAACAAATTTTAAGCACACAGATGCAGTGCAGCCCTATGAGAGCCCCCCGGAGGACACTGCAGGCTTGTCTGCCAGCCCCCTTCCTCCCCGTCATACACAGATGATGAAAGATCTTTCTGGGAGATATGCTGATCACCCGTCCAGCACACTGGATGGAGCCCAGGCCAACATGGATGAGTGCGTGGCCTGCAGCTTGGTCATGGTGAGTGAGAGGACCCCACACACCATTACTTACCCCCTCCATCTCCCCCTGGTGACAGGGGCCCCTTCTCATGTGGGGACAGGGACCCCCATCTCCCCTGGGGACAGAGACCCCTTCTCACCTGGGGGTAGTAACTTCATCTGCCCTGGAGAAAAGGACCTCATCTCTTCTGGGGACGGGGACCCCATCCTGCCTAGGGACAGTCCCCCAATGGGGGGACCTAAAAATAAAAAATAAAATAATAAAAAAAAACTACTGATGCCAGTGGTGGAACTACAGGGCTCACAAAAGTCATACCTGTGACCACGCCCTGGAGTTCCACCACCGGACTCGGAAGGAAGGGCCCTGGCTGGGGTTCAGGGGGGCCATTCATATTTTCTTGCATCGGGGCCCTGAAGGTTCTAGTTACGCCACTGGATAGTGATGGACGAACTTCCGACGGGACGTTTCGCGAACGCGAAACGCGAACGGACACAAACGTTCGCGAAAACGACCGTTCGCCGCGGGCTCCATTGACTTCAATGGGAGGCGAATTTCGCAAACCTTTAGGTCGAATTTGCGGCCACGGGGTAATTATTAGGGGGTAGCACGTAGTCCCACCACCTGGACAATAGCATAATACATGTATGAGGTGAATTTGGGATCGATAACTACAAGCATTTTTTTTTTATTTGGGAAATTGTTCTGACAATTCAGGACTATGGAGCTAATGAAGGCAATGGAGGAGAGGGAAGGTCAGGGACCAGGGTAGGCAAACAAGAGGGTGCAGGAGATACAGAGCACTGACAGCAGCACCGTAATACAGAGCACTGACATCAGCACCGTGACATACAGCGCTGACAGCAGCTCCGTGACATACAGCGCTGACAGCAGCTCCGTGACATACAGCGCTGACAGCAGCTCCGTGACATACAGCGCTGACAGCAGCTCCGTGACATACAGCGCTGACAGCAGCTCCGTGACATACAGCGCTGACAGCAGCACCGTGACATACAGCGCTGACAGCAGCTCCGTGACATACAGCGCTGACAGCAGCTCCGTGACATACAGCGCTGACAGCAGCTCCGTGACATACAGCACTGACAGCAGCTCCGTGACATACAGCGCTGACAGCAGCTCCGTGACATACAGCGCTGACAGCAGCACCGTGACATACAGCGCTGACAGCAGCTCCGTGACATACAGCGCTGACAGCAGCTCCGTGACATACAGCGCTGACAGCAGCTCCGTGACATACAGCGCTGACAGCAGCTCCGTGACATACAGCGCTGACAGCAGCTCCGTGACATACAGCGCTGACAGCAGCACCGTGACATACAGCGCTGACAGCAGCTCCGTGACATACAGCGCTGACAGCAGCTCCGTGACATACAGCGCTGACAGCAGCTCCGTGACATACAGCACTGACAGCAGCTCCGTGACATACAGCGCTGACAGCAGCTCCGTGACATACAGCGCTGACAGCAGCACCGTGACATACAGCGCTGACAGCAGCTCCGTGACATACAGCGCTGACAGCAGCTCCGTGACATACAGCGCTGACAGCAGCTCCGTGACATACAGCGCTGACAGCAGCTCCGTGACATACAGCGCTGACAGCAGCTCCGTGACATACAGCGCTGACAGCAGCTCCGTGACATACAGCGCTGACAGCAGCTCCGTGACATACAGCGCTGACAGCAGCTCCGTGACATACAGCGCTGACAGCAGCTCCGTGACATACAGCGCTGACAGCAGCTCCGTGACATACAGCGCTGACAGCAGCTCCGTGACATACAGCGCTGACAGCAGCTCCGTGACATACAGCGCTGACAGCAGCACCGTAAGCAGCCCCAGGAGGAAGTCAGCACAGCACAGGGATGGTGTGATCCCCTCATAATAAGAACCCCCAGGAGGAAGTCAGCACAGCACAGGGATGGTGGGAGCCCCTCATAATAAGAACACCCAGGAGGAAGTCAGCACAGCACAGGGATGGTGGGAACCCCTCATAATAAGCAGCCCCAGTAGAAATATGACACCGCTCAACCTCTTCAAAGAGGAGGGTAGGGGCATATAGTACGGTGTGCTTTTTTGGGTCAGGGAAGTGAGCCAAATGAATTAAGAAGGTCTGTGTGCTTGATTCCAAAAATTGTTTATAGACATATACATGGTCTACTGATCACATGTGTTGAATTCCTCCGAGATCCATGCCTCATTCATTTTTAGAAATGTGAGGTAGTTAACACTGTGGTGAGCTAGGCGAGTACGCTTATCGGTCACAATCCCCCCTGCTGCGCTGAACGTCCTTTCGGACAGGACACTGGATGAGGGGCAAGCCAACAGTTCGATTGCAAATTGGGCAAGCTCTGGCCAGAGGTCAAGCCTGCCCACCCAGTAGTCTAGGGGTTCATCACTCCTCAGAGCGTCCACATCGGCCGTTAACCCAATGTAGTCGGACACCTGACGGTCTAGGCGTTCCCTGATGCTGGATCCGGATGACACCTGTCGATGGGTCGGCTGAAAGAATGACCTCATATCCGAAGTCACCAACACATCTTCAAACCGGCCTCTTCTTGCAGGCGCTGTTGGATTGGTACCCGCAAATCCTTCTCTGGGAGTGGGAATTGCTCCTCTGCCAGCGCACGCAAAAGCAGAATGCAGCATTTCTCGAAGCAAGGCCTGGAAGTGCTGCATTCTGACAGCCCTCTGCGACGGCGGTAACATTTCCGCCATTTTGTGTTTGTACCGGGGGTCTAAGTACGTTGCCACCCAGTACTGGTCCTTGACCCTCATGCTTTTTATACGGGGGTCCCTATTAAAACACTGGAGCATGAAGGCCCCCATTTGCACTAAAGTGGAAGCGGTGTGGTGGCCTGGCTCCTGCTCATCATCCAGGATAATGTCGTCCTCTTCATTCTCCTCTCCCCATCCTCGCACAACAGGGATCCCAGAAAGGTTTAAAGCATGCTCTTCTTGCTCCTGCTCATCCGCCCCGGCACCATCCTCCTCTGACTCCTCATCAGACTCCTGTTGTTGACTTGTCTCAGATAGAGTAGCCCCCCCTGGGAATTCATCCAGCATTGCGACTTCCTCATCTTCCCGCTCCTGCTCCTCCACAGCCTGATCAATGACACGACGCAATGCACGCTCCAGAAAGAAGGCATAAGGTACCATGTCACTGATGGCGCCATGGCTGCGACTGACCAGTTTGGTGATCTCCTCAAATGGCCGCAGAAGTCTGCATGTGTCGCGCATGAGCAGCCACTGGCGCGGTGAAAAAAAACCCAGCTCCCCAGAACCGTTTCTTTCGCAGAGTTCATACAGGTAGACGTTAACTGCACGTTTCTGCTGGAGCAGCCTATCAAGCATATAGAAGGTTGAGTTCCATCGCGTCGGGCAATCGCAAATAAGACGTCTGACCGGCAGATGGTGTCGCCGCTGAATGTCAGCAAGGCGAGCCATGGCCGTGTAAGATCTTCTGAAATGGGCCGAGATTTTCCTTGCCTGCCGCAAGATGTCCTGGACCCCAGGGTATTTGACAAGGAATCGCTGCACGACCAAGTTTAAGACGTGTGCCATGCACGGCACGTGCGTGATTTTGCCCTGTTTCAATGCGCTAAGCAGATTGGCACCGTTGTCACACACCACTTTACCAACTGTCAAATTGAGCGGTGTTAGCCACTCATCTGCCTGTGAACGCAAAGCTGAAAGGAGTGCCGGGCCAGTGTGGCTCTTTGCTTCCAGGCACAACAGACGCAGCACGGCATGGCAACGTCTCACCTGGCATGTGGAATAGGTTCTGGGGAGCTTGGGCGGTGCAGTGGAAGAGACGCTAGCAGCGGAAAAGGAGGAGGCAGCTGAGGAGGAGAGGGAGGAGGATGGAGTAGGAGGAGGAGAAGAAGAGTCAGGCCTGCATGCAATCCGTGGCGGTAAAACCAAATCTACACGGGTGCCACGGGTTACATGCTTGACGGCCGTCAGAAGGTTCACCCAGTGGGCAGTAAAACTGATATACCTTCCCTGCCCGTGTTTGCTAGACCACGTGTCTGTGGTCAGATGTATCTTGGCACCGACACTGTGTGCCAGAGATACATTCACTTGCCGCTGAACATGGCCATATAGCTCTGGGATGCCCTTCTCTGAGAAATACTTCCTTCCTGGGACCTTCCATTGTGGTGTTCCAATGGCCACAAATTTGCGAAAGGCCTCCGAGTCCACCAGTTTATATGGCAGTAGTTGGCGGGCTATGAGTTCTGACAAGCCAGCCGCCAACCGTTGGGCAAGAGGGTTATCCGGCGTCATCATTTTTTTACGCTCAAACATTAGGCCCACGGAAGCCTGCCTTTTTGCAGAAAAATGTGAGCTTGGCGTGATGGAAGGTGGAGTGGAGGACAATTGTGAGGAGAGAGGAGAAGGAGAAGTAGAAGACGAGGCTGGACGGTGAGAGCCTGCAGTGTGGCTTTGTGTGTTCCGTTGCTCCCACTGGGCTCGGTGATGGCTGCTCATGTGCCTTCTTAAGGCGGTCGTCCCTAGGTGAGTATTGGGCTTACCGCGACTAACGCGTTGACTGCAAAGATTGCAGATGGCAACGCTATTGTCAGCAGCGGACACGTTAAAAAAAGCCCACACTGCGGAGCCATGTGCCGGTGTCCTGGGAGCGCCAGATGTGACCGTACATGGTCGATGACTCGCTCCTGATACATTTGCAGTCTGCTTTGTCCCTGCTGTGCAATGTAAGTCATTGCTGCTTCTCCTCCCTATCTGCTGGTCCATATCTCCCTCTGAACTCCCCTCCTCTTCCTCTCTTGTGGGCACCCACGTGACATCACTAGACACGTCATCATCAACGTCACCTTCCCCACCGCTATAAGTAGAGTAGGCAGCAACACCGGGGACCAACCTCCTCCTTGGGCTGATCTGGGTACTGGCGTCAGACTGCTGAGTAGCGCTTGTTGCTACCTCCTCTTCCTGATCCAATACCAAGAGTGGCTGCGCATCAGAAATGTCCTCTTGATATGGATCGGAAAATAATTCCAGTGACTCAAGCGGAAGGTATGTGGTGGTGGTGGTGGTGGTCGTGTTGTTGGTGGTAGTGTCTTTGGGGGTGCACATAGCAGAGAGTGAAGAAGAGGGTGCAGATCGAGAGGATGAGGAGGGTGCAGAAGAGTAAGGCTGAGCGAGCCACTCAACCAAGTCTGGTGCATCCTTTAAAGTAATTGAACGCACCTTCTGCAACTTCCCACTTTGGCTCAAGCCTGTTGCTCCTGCCCTACCCCTACCACCCCTGCGGAAGGGCCTGCCTCTTCCTCTGCATGTCATTTTTTAAATGACCCTGTGACAAAACTCTTAGTCCCTATACCGCTGAAGGACTGCTGCAGTATAGGTGAGCGGTCAGCAGTGGTGCACGTCAACCCTATCTATTGTGGACCTATAGCGGTCCTTACAGAACAGCAGACTGTACCGCACTCAAGCCTATGTACCGTAGCACCCTATACCAAGTTACCAGTCCTTATAAGAACTTTTGTGGACCAAGCAGGTTGTGTATTAGTGTTTAGCAGACTGTACGTCAGTCCCTATACCGCTGAAGGACTGCTGCAGTATAGGGCAGCGGTCAGCAGTGGTGCACGTCAACCCTATCTATTGTGGACCGATAGCGGTCCTTACAGAACAGCAGACTGTACCGCACTCAAGCCTATGTACCGTAGCACCCTATACCAAGTTACCAGTCCTTATAAGAACTTTTGTGGACCAAGCAGGTTGTGTATTAGTGTTTAGCAGACTGTACGTCAGTCCCTATACCGCTGAAGGACTGCTGCAGTATAGGGCAGCGGTCAGCAGTGGTGCACGTCAACCCTATCTATTGTGGACCGATAGCGGTCCTTACAGAACAGCAGACTGTACCGCACTCAAGCCTATGTACCGTAGCACCCTATACCAAGTTACCAGTCCTTATAAGAACTTTTGTGGAACAAGCAGGTTGTGTGTTAGTGATTAGCAGACTGTACGTCAGTCCCTATACCAATGAAGGACTGCTGCAGTATAGGGCAGCGGTCAGCAGTAGTGCACGGCAACCCTATGTATTGTGGACCGATAGCGGTCCTTACAGAACAGCAGACTGTACCGCACTCAAGCCTATGTACCGTAGCACCCTATACCAAGTTACCAGTCCTTATAAGAACTTTTGTGGACCAAGCAGGTTGTGTATTAGTGTTTAGCAGACTGTACGTCAGTCCCTATACCGCTGAAGGACTGCTGCAGTATAGGGCAGCGGTCAGCAGTGGTGCACGTCAACCCTATCTATTGTGGACCGATAGCGGTCCTTACAGAACAGCAGACTGTACCGCACTCAAGCCTATGTACCGTAGCACCCTATACCAAGTTACCAGTCCTTATAAGAACTTTTGTGGACCAAGCAGGTTGTGTATTAGTGTTTAGCAGACTGTACGTCAGTCCCTATACCGCTGAAGGACTGCTGCAGTATAGGGCAGCGGTCAGCAGTGGTGCACGTCAACCCTATCTATTGTGGACCGATAGCGGTCCTTACAGAACAGCAGACTGTACCGCACTCAAGCCTATGTACCGTAGCACCCTATACCAAGTTACCAGTCCTTATAAGAACTTTTGTGGAACAAGCAGGTTGTGTGTTAGTGATTAGCAGACTGTACGTCAGTCCCTATACCAATGAAGGACTGCTGCAGTATAGGGCAGCGGTCAGCAGTAGTGCACGGCAACCCTATGTATTGTGGACCGATAGCGGTCCTTACAGAACAGCAGACTGTACCGCACTCAAGCCTATGTACCGTAGCACCCTATACCAAGTTACCAGTCCTTATAAGAACTTTTGTGGACCAAGCAGGTTGTGTATTAGTGTTTAGCAGACTGTACGTCAGTCCCTATACCGCTGAAGGACTGCTGCAGTATAGGGCAGCGGTCAGCAGTGGTGCACGTCAACCCTATGTATTGTGGACCGATAGCGGTCCTTACAGAACAGCAGACTGTAACGCACTCAGGCCTATGTACCGTAGCACCCTATACCAAGTTACCAGTCCTTATAAGAACTTTTGTGGACCAAGCAGGTTGTGTGTTAGTGATTAGCAGACTGTACGTCAGTCCCTATACCAATGAAGGACTGCTGCAGTATAGGGCAGCGGTCAGCAGTGGTGCACGTCAACCCTATCTATTGTGGACCGATAGCGGTCCTTACAGAACAGCAGACTGTACCGCACTCAAGCCTATGTACCGTAGCACCCTATACCAAGTTACCAGTCCTTATAAGAACTTTTGTGGAACAAGCAGGTTGTGTGTTAGTGATTAGCAGACTGTACGTCAGTCCCTATACCAATGAAGGACTGCTGCAGTATAGGGCAGCGGTCAGCAGTAGTGCACGGCAACCCTATGTATTGTGGACCGATAGCGGTCCTTACAGAACAGCAGACTGTACCGCACTCAAGCCTATGTACCGTAGCACCCTATACCAAGTTACCAGTCCTTATAAGAACTTTTGTGGACCAAGCAGGTTGTGTATTAGTGTTTAGCAGACTGTACGTCAGTCCCTATACCGCTGAAGGACTGCTGCAGTATAGGGCAGCGGTCAGCAGTGGTGCACGTCAACCCTATCTATTGTGGACCGATAGCGGTCCTTACAGAACAGCAGACTGTACCGCACTCAAGCCTATGTACCGTAGCACCCTATACCAAGTTACCAGTCCTTATAAGAACTTTTGTGGACCAAGCAGGTTGTGTATTAGTGTTTAGCAGACTGTACGTCAGTCCCTATACCGCTGAAGGACTGCTGCAGTATAGGGCAGCGGTCAGCAGTGGTGCACGTCAACCCTATCTATTGTGGACCGATAGCGGTCCTTACAGAACAGCAGACTGTACCGCACTCAAGCCTATGTACCGTAGCACCCTATACCAAGTTACCAGTCCTTATAAGAACTTTTGTGGAACAAGCAGGTTGTGTGTTAGTGATTAGCAGACTGTACGTCAGTCCCTATACCAATGAAGGACTGCTGCAGTATAGGGCAGCGGTCAGCAGTAGTGCACGGCAACCCTATGTATTGTGGACCGATAGCGGTCCTTACAGAACAGCAGACTGTACCGCACTCAAGCCTATGTACCGTAGCACCCTATACCAAGTTACCAGTCCTTATAAGAACTTTTGTGGACCAAGCAGGTTGTGTATTAGTGTTTAGCAGACTGTACGTCAGTCCCTATACCGCTGAAGGACTGCTGCAGTATAGGGCAGCGGTCAGCAGTGGTGCACGTCAACCCTATGTATTGTGGACCGATAGCGGTCCTTACAGAACAGCAGACTGTAACGCACTCAGGCCTATGTACCGTAGCACCCTATACCAAGTTACCAGTCCTTATAAGAACTTTTGTGGACCAAGCAGGTTGTGTGTTAGTGATTAGCAGACTGTACGTCAGTCCCTATACCAATGAAGGACTGCTGCAGTATAGGGCAGCGGTCAGCAGTAGTGCACGGCAACCCTATGTATTGTGGACCGATAGCGGTCCTTACAGAACAGCAGACTGTAACGCACTCAGGCCTATGTACCGTAGCACCCTATACCAAGTTACCAGTCCTTATAAAAACTTTTGTGGACCAAGCAGGTTGTGTGTTAGTGTTTAGCAGACTGTGCGTCAGTCCCTATACCGCTGAAGGACTGCTGCAGTATAGGGCAGCGGTCAGCAGTGGTGCACGTCAACCCTATCTATTGTGGACCGATAGCGGTCCTTACAGAACAGCAGACTGTACCGCACTCAAGCCTATGTACCGTAGCACCCTATACCAAGTTACCAGTCCTTATAAGAACTTTTGTGGACCAAGCAGGTTGTGTATTAGTGTTTAGCAGACTGTACGTCAGTCCCTATACCGCTGAAGGACTGCTGCAGTATAGGGCAGCGGTCAGCAGTGGTGCACGTCAACCCTATGTATTGTGGACCGATAGCGGTCCTTACAGAACAGCAGACTGTAACGCACTCAGGCCTATGTACCGTAGCACCCTATACCAAGTTACCAGTCCTTATAAGAACTTTTGTGGACCAAGCAGGTTGTGTGTTAGTGATTAGCAGACTGTACGTCAGTCCCTATACCAATGAAGGACTGCTGCAGTATAGGGCAGCGGTCAGCAGTAGTGCACGGCAACCCTATGTATTGTGGACCGATAGCGGTCCTTACAGAACAGCAGACTGTACTGCACTCAGGCCTATGTACCGTAGCACCCTATACCAAGTTACCAGTCCTTATAAAAACTTTTGTGGACCAAGCAGGTTGTGTGTTAGTGTTTAGCAGACTGTGCGTCAGTCCCTATACCGCTGAAGGACTGCTGCAGTATAGGGCAGCGGTCAGCAGTAGTGCACGGCAACCCTATGTATTGTGGACCGATAGCGGTCCTTACAGAACAGCAGACTGTAACGCACTCAGGCCTATGTACCGTAGCACCCTATACCAAGTTACCAGTCCTTATAAGAACTTTTGTGGACCAAGCAGGTTGTGTGTTAGTGATTAGCAGACTGTACGTCAGTCCCTATACCAATGAAGGACTGCTGCAGTATAGGGCAGCGGTCAGCAGTAGTGCACGGCAACCCTATGTATTGTGGACCGATAGCGGTCCTTACAGAACAGCAGACTGTACCGCACCCAAGCCTATGTACCGTAGCACCCTAGACAGACCAAGTTACCAGTCCTGATAAAGAGCTTTGTGGAACAAGTGAGTTGTGAATGATTAGCAGACTGCAGCAGAAGGGCAGCAGTCAAGTATAATATTCTTTCTATATTTGGAAGAAAGAATATTATACGTGTACAAGCCTATTACCGTACCACTGATACCAGTCCTGAAAAGAACCTTTGTGGAACTAATAGTAACAGCAAGTCTTTAAAATTATCCTCACTGCCTGACACACTGCTTCCTGCCTGTCCCTATACAAATTGGCAAAAAAGAGTAGGCTGGAACGATTAGCTGGAACAGCTCTTTTGTGGACCTGATAGTAACAGCTAATGATGATGATGATGATGATGATGAAGAAAGACTAATCTGGCTGAGCTGTCCCTAAAATAGCAGCATACAGCGCTCTGTCCCTTTATCTAAACTGACAAAAGAAACTCAGGCTGCTGACCTAACACCTATACCAGTCCTGAAAAGAACTTTTGTGTACCAAATAGCTAGCGTTTTCTCTGTCCCTACTCCACACAGGATCCTTTCCCTACAGTGACAGAAGAAAGAATGTAAAATGGCCACCGGATCGGGTGTATTTATAGGTTAGGGGGAATGTCCAAGTGTCCATGAGCTGTCATGTCTCAATTGGTTGTCCTGTAACACATGATAAACGTGTCACGAAAGGTTAAAGTTCTTGTATACATTAAACACGTAAGTCCGCCGGGGCGAACGACGGAAAAAGGCGTTCGAACCCGCGGACGGCGAAAGTCGGAAATTCGCCGCGAAACGACCGCCGGGCGAACCGTTCGGCCATCACTACCACTGGATCCTTTTAAACAGGTTCACCACACAGCAATCTTGTAAGAGGAACCTCATGCTCTGTGTCGCCCCCTATAGTCACGCACTTACCCTCATAAGGGTTTGTTGTAAGCACTTCTCAAATCACCCCTTATTCAGTTTAATATGGATGCTCCGGTAGGGACACCAAGAAAATCCCCATCATCAAATAGGTTTCATTGGTATCGTCATCTTGGATACTGACGATGTGGTAATTCTTCAGACACCGACACACTGCTCAGTCCCCACACCGTCACACTTCCCTCCACAGAGATTATTATTATTATTATTGATCATTGATATAAGTTTGGGATTATGGAGTATTACTTTGGTGCTATGCCATGAAATTAAAATTAAATGAAATGCATCTATTAAGTAAAGGAATAGTTAATTATTCTTTGATATGCCTCACTCAAAGTCCCACTCCAATCTCTATCCTCTTTTTTTTTCTCCGAAATTTGTTTTGTCTACGTTTGTTTTATTTGCTTTTATTATTAAACAAGTGTGATTTAACTGTACTTCTGTCTCGGTCTGATTCATGGTTTCTGACAGTAGGCGAAGGCCATGAATTCAGAAGATACAATCAATCCACTTGTTGGTAATATTTTTTCCACATTGGATGAGTAGGATTACCGCATGGATCAGTTTGCCATGGCGCTACAAATGCTCCTGAGTCGCACGGCTCACCTGGAATCTCCCACTGTGGCTGCTCGGTACAACCTGAGTTGCAGGCCATCCCTGTTGCTGCGCCAGTCTCTGTGCAGGCACCCGCCTCGTGTATTACCTCTATAAGAGGTATGCCTGGTTCCACTCTGCTTCCCCAGTGATTTGGGGGCAATCCAGTCCAATGCAGAGGGTTTCTCAGCTAGGTTGAGATATGCTTTAAGATGCTGCCCCAGGCATTCTCCATGGACAGAAGCAAAGTAGGTTTTTTGATATCTTTGCTTTCTCAGAGAGCTTTGGCCTGGGCAAACCCTCTATGGAAGACACAAAAACATATTGTCCTGAGTTACCCAGACTTTGTGGCTTCCTTTAAAAGGGTATTTGACGTTCCCGCACGCTCCGCTTCTGCTGCCAAGTGCCTCATGTCCATCAAATAGAGTACGAGAATTGTTGCCGATTACGCCATTGAATTCTGTAGTCTGGCAGCAGAGGTTGCTTGGAACAATGAGGCCCGCGTGGCTGCTTTTTCTCATGGTCTCTCGGATTCCATCAAGGATGAGATAGCAGCCCGAGATATACCCACTGAGCTGGAGAGCTTGATCTCGTTTGCCATCTTCCAGACTCCAGGCTCAGAGAAATACTCTCTTTTAAGGAGCGCTTGTGGAAGCCTCCTGTACATTTGTCTCAGAGCTTTGCAGTCCCACCTGTGCCTCCCTCACCTCCCATGCCTCCTGGTACTGAGTCAGTCAGTGAAGGTGAACCCATGAACTTGCACTTCACACGTCTCTCTGCGAATGAGAGAGCCTTTAGGAGGAGGGAGAAACTGTGCCTTTATTGCGGCCAGGCAGGTCATTTTTTGAAGTCTTCTCCTACCCGTCCAGGAAACGCCCGGACCTTGAGGTCCTGTCATGGACAGACCTTATTTGGCATTGTTTCATCCCCAGTTATCCAGAAGGATAAGCCCCTGGTTCTGGTTACCCTTTCTTGGGCTGAGTCGTCTGTCGAGATTCAGGCTCTAATCGATTCTGGGGCTGCAGGCCTATTAACTGATGCTGCCTTTGTATCAAAGCACTTGATTCCGCTGCAGCTGCGTGACACTCTACTTGCCATTGAGGCTCTTGACGGGAGACCTCTACAGCCTGCCCATGTGACTCATGAGACGGTTCCATTGTCCATGGCCGTAGGGGCTCTTCATGATGAGATAATCCAATTCCAAGTTATTTCCTCACCCAGGTTTCCCCTGGTTATTGGTTATCCTTGGTTACAGAGGCACAACCCCTCTTTTGGATTGGCTCCATGCTGAGGTTCTCTCCTGGTCACCACAATGCAGTAAGACATGCTTCCAGAAGGTAGACAGGGTCCTGTACACCTCTTCCCTCTCCTCCCTGCTGGAGGAGTGCCGTGATTTTAGCGACATCTTTTACAAAGTTCAAGCTGGTAGTTTGCCTCCACACTGGTTGTATAATTGTGCTATTGACCTTCAATCTGGTGCCATACCTCCTCGTGGCCGGGTTTACCCTTTGTCGGTCTTGGAGGATAGGGCCATGGAGGAGTATGTTGCAGACACAGTCTTGAGGTTTCATACACAAATCCTCGTCTCCTGCTGGTGCT
The DNA here is from genome assembly GCF_037356315.1 of Lithobates pipiens. NCBI lineage: Eukaryota > Metazoa > Chordata > Amphibia > Anura > Ranidae > Lithobates > Lithobates pipiens. The sequence continues at coordinate 899,020 of NW_027507877.1, forward strand.
GGTTTCACAATTAAGAATGCCTATCTGAGTCCGTTGATTGCGGAGTTATTTGAACGCCTCAAGGAAGCAACGGTTTTCACAAAGCTTGATTTGAGAGGGGCATACAATCTTGTGAGGATTAAGGAGGGCAATGATTGGAAAACTGCATTTAATACCAGAACAGGCCATTATGAGTACCTTGTAATGCCATTTGGCCTTTGCAACGCTCCTGCAGTTTTCCAGGAATTTATTAACAATGTCCTCTGAGATTTGTTGCAGTTATGTGTGGTGGTTTATCTTGACGATATCCTCATTTTTCCAAGTCCCTGGAGAGCCACCACACAGATGTCGGTCGTGTGCTTTAGAAACAAAGAGAGAACAATCTCTATTGTAAATTGGAGAAGTGTGAGTTCCATTGTGAACAGTTTAAATTCCTGGTGTAGTGGGTCAGCCTGGGGTAGGGTTAAGAAGGGGTTAATCGAAGAAGGCAGGTACTTCCCCTTCACACCTGCTTATGATCAGGTGGGCTGAAAGTATCAGTGTGGAGCTGTTGAGTAGGAGAGAGAGACACAGCAGCACGCTGTGTGGAAATGTCCATTGCTGGATGGTGTACCTGTTGGGTGAGCTTAACCACAAAAAGACTGTAGCTCTGTTTGGAGCCATGAACAGTTATCTGTAAGCCTGTGGGGCTGCTGAACTGTGAGCTGTACCTGTGTGCACATCCGTGTGATAAGACAAGTCTGTCTGGTCTTATGTTTTTTTTTTGCTATTTTGCTGAATAAAGCCACTTTTATTTTACTGGACTGCCTCTGAGCCAGCTCTTCACCCCTCTGATCCCCTACAATTGGTGGAGAATGCGGGCAGTTTGAGGGGTCCAGTCTAATCCCATGTCCTGGGTTAAAGCTGCACAGACTGTGAAATCTTCTAAACAAGCCATGGAGGATGTGGTTAAGCAGCTGGTACTGGCTAATACACAAGCGCAGGCCCGCCATCAGGAGGCCCAGGCTCGGCAGGAGCAGATGCTGATGCAAACAGTCGCTGTACAACAGGAAACAAATCGCTTACTGAGTGAACAGATAGCGGGATTGCAAAAGGTGGTGACCCAGCAGGCTGAAATGAGGAAAGGTGACCCGCTGTAAAGAGTGACCCCCGGAAGGCAGTGCAGCGGACACTGCAAAAGATGACGGCCTTAGACAACGTGGAAGCATACCGAGCTACGTTTGAGCGGGTTGCAGCAAGGGAGGGTCTGCCTGATAAAGACTGGGCAGACGTACTGGCTCCTTTCCTGACCGCAGACCGCCAACAAGTGTACTGTGACTTGGCTCCTGAATCAGCATGCGATTATAAGCTCCTGAAAGCAGAAATCCTAGCAAGGCTGGGAGTGACTGTCACTTTAAGGGCGAACGGAGTCCATGACTGGCACTTTGACACAGCTAAGCCTGCCCGTGCGCAGCTCTACCACCTGATGCACTTGTTCCAAGATTGGCTGAACCCTGAGGAAAAGACACACACTCAGATTGTGGAAAGAGTCGCACTCAATCGTTTCCTGCATGGACTACCCAGGGAGCTCCACCGATGGGTGGCTCAGTCCGAGCCTCAGTCCCTGGATGAGATGGCTACAGCTGTTGAGTGCTACAGTTGTGCAGAAAAGTTCCAGGAGAGTCCCTCTGTCACAAGAGAGCTGGCACATTTCAAAGAAGTGCGTTCCAGCACCAGTGTGCCTCCCGGTGATCGCATAGTGGCTGCTCGGAGGGATAATACAATTACCAGGAGCACCCCAGGCCCTAAGCTTCCAGGGAACCGACAGGGGGAACCCCGTGAGGTTCGCTGTTGTTGGTCCTGCCATCAACTGGGTCACCTGGTGGCCCAGTGCCCAAGTCGGGAAGAACCAATGGCGTGCGACATGGGTCGCCGTCGCTCCATGTATATCCATGCATTATGTGCTGCAACCAACCTAAATCCGCATGAGTGTGTGGTGCAGGTCAATGGACAGGAGGTGGTAGCACTCCTTGACTCTGGGAGTGTCGTTACCCTACTCCGATCAGACGGGTTGCCAAGAAAGCTGGTACCAAGGGAACAGGTTGGGGTCATCTGTGTGCATGGTGATGTTAAAAACTATCCGGTGGCCTGTGTTACCCTGTGCACATCAGCAGGAACGGCTACACTAAAAGTGGGGGTGGTTCCGGGATTACCTCATGATTTACTAATTGGGCGAGACTGCCCCATGTTTTGGGACTTGTATGAGCAAAAGCTCAAAGGTTCGGGGGTTTCCCCCAAAAAACAAGAACCCACAGAGGTGGTGAATAATACTGTGTTACAGTAGGTTGCTACTAAGGATCAGTACCAGGTTGCTGAACCTGCAGAAAGCGAGCCCAGTCCCCGGGATTGGAAGCGGAAAGTACCTCCTCTGAGCCAGACATGTCAGATCTCGGGGGCTCCCGGGAAGATTTCCCTAATGCTCAGATGAGGGACCCCACTTTGATCCCTACCAGGGAACAGGCCACGGTCTTAAACGGTGAACCACAGCACCCTGGGGCAGACGTGAAGTTCCCTCATTTTGCTGTGAATCATGACTCGTTGTACCGAGTAACTAAGGTCAATCAAGAAGTGTTGGAACAACTGGTGGTACCTAAACATTTTAGGTATAGAGTGTTGCATTTGGCTCATAGTCATGTACTTGGGGGTCCCCTTGGATCGGCTAAAACTCAGGAACGGGTTTTACACCGTTTTTTTGGCCTGGTGTATATCGAGAAATTAAGGACTACTGTGAGTCCTGCTCTACCTGTCAAAGAACCGCTCCAATACCCCATTTTCGCAGTCCGCTGGTACCGCTTCCAATTATCGAGGTTCCCTTTGATTGCATAGCCATGGATTTGGTGGGCCCCTTGCCTAAGTTAGCTAGGGGACACCAATACATTTTAGTTGTCCTTGACTATGCCACCAGGTATCCGGAAGCGGTCCCTTTAGGAAATTGCTCATCCAAGGTCATCGCACAGGAGTTGTTTCAGATGTTCATGAGAACAGGGCTTCCATCCGAGATCTTGACAGACCAAGGTACCCCGTTCATGTCAAAAGTGATGAAGGAACTCTGTAACCTGTTTCAGATTAAACACTTGCGGACTTCAGTGTATCGCCCACAAACTGATGGGTTAGTGGAGCGGTTCAACAAAACCTTAAAGGGAATGCTAAAGAAAGCAGTTGAGGAGGATGGTTGGGATTGGGATTGCTTGTTGCCTCCCTTGTTGTTTGCCATAAGAGAGGTACCCCAGGCCTCCATGGGATTCTCCCTCTTTGAGCTGGTTTATGGGAGACACCCCCGTGGACTACTGGATATAATGAAAGAGACGTGGGAACAAGAAGCTTCCCCGTATCGGAGTGTGGTAGAACACGTGTTGCAAATGCAGGACTGAAAAACTAAAATTAGGCCCATAGTACGGGAACATTTGCAGGTTGCGCAAAATGCCCAGAGTCGTGTATACAACCGATCTGCCAAGATTAGAGAGTTTAAACCTGGGGATCGGTGCTGGTCTTAGTGCCTACCGTCGAGAGTAAGTTTCTCGCCAAGTGGCAAGGATCCTTTGAGATAGTTGAGAGGGTGGGCAAGGTCAACTATAAAGGCCATCAGCCCACCAAACGTAAACCCTACCAGATTTACCAGGTCAACTTATCAAACCATGGAAAGATAGACAGGTTTTGACAGTCAGTCTGAAAGCCCCGGAAGACCCTGATGACCAGATTAGGAAGGTAGGGATTGCGGAAGCTCTCTCCCCTTCTCAAAAACAGGAGTCCTGGGAGTTTTGCAGAGGAATCAAGACATTTTTTCAAACCTACAGGGCCTAACCTCGGTAATTGAACATAATGTCATTACAGACCCTGGCGTTCGAGTAAACCTCAAACCCTGCCGCATACCCGAAGCTCGCCGGAATATTGTCTCGGCTGAGCTTAAGAGTATGTTGGACCTTGGGGTCATTGAGGAGTCCTCAAGTAGCTGGTCCAGCCCTATAATCCTTGTACCCAAGCCAAATGGAACCTGGCGGTTCTGCAAGGACTTTCGCAAGTTAAATGAAGTCTCCAAGCCAGATGCGTATCCCATGCCCGGGGTCGATGAGTTAATTCGAGAGACTAGGACCGGCCCGGTACATCACCACTCTTGACTTGACCAAGGGATACTGGCAGATCCTGCTTTCCCCAGAGGCTAAAGAAAAAATTGCATTTGCTATACCCAAGGGCTTATGGCAGTATGCCCGAATGCCATTTGGGTTAAATAGGGCCCCAGCCACTTTCCAGAGGGCCATGGACTTCATCTTGAGAACTCATAAGGAATTCTCAGGAGCCTATCTTGATGACATTGTCATCTTTAGTCAGGAGGACTGGGAGAGTCACTTACCGAAGGTCCAGTTAGTCTTGGATGCCCTCCGAAGGGCGGGATTCACAGTGAACCCGGAAAAGAGCAAGGTTGGGTTGGAGGAGGCACACTACCTGGGGGTATGTTGTAGGCAGGGGTGTGATTAGGCAGAATATAAAAAAATAACAAAATTGTACCATTTTATTGTGTATTTTTTTATTTAAAAAAAAGTTGTAAAGTATTAGAAAAGCACATGTGAATGTGCTTTGAGTAAAATGTTTTCTACTCAACAATGTGTGCCTTCTTCTTTCAATGCTCAATAGCAAATTTGTAGTAAGTTGGTGGTTTACAGTGACAATTAGGGATGAGCTTCGAGTTGGACTCATGTTCGACTCGAACATTGCCTGTTCCCTCGTTCGCCGAACAGCGAACAATTTGGGGTGTTTGCGGCAAATTCAAAAAGCTGCCATTTTTCCGGGAGCAGTGATTTTAATAATGCTTAAAGTGAAACAATAAAAGTGTAATATTCCTTGGGGGGTGTCTATAGTATGCCTGTGAAGGGGCGCATGTTTCCCGTGCTTAGAACTGTCCCTGCACAAAGTGTCATTTCTGCAGGAAAAAAAGTCATTTAAAAGCACTCGCGGCTATAATGAATTGTCGGCTCCCCGTAATACAGAGAATAGTCATTGAAAGTCATTGATAAAAAAATAAATAAAAAAAAGCATGAGGTTCCCCCAAATTCAATTACCAGGCCCTTCAGGTCTGGTATGGATATTAAGGGGAACCCCACGTCAAATTTGAAAAAAAAAAGGACGTGGGGTTCCCCCCAAATATCCATACCAGACCCTTCAGGTCTGGAAACCTTTACAGGCATACTATAGACACCCCCCAGGTACGAAATTTAAAGGAATATTACACTTTTATTGTTTCACTTTAAGCATTATTAAAATCACTGCTCCCAAAAAATTTACAGTTTTTAAAAGTTTTTTTTTGCATTGATACATGTTCCCCTGGGGCAGGACCCGGGTCCCCAAATACTTTTTAGGACAGTAACTTGCATATTAGCCTTTTAAATTAGCACTTTTGATTTTGAACGTTCGAGCCCCATAGACTTTAATAGGGTTCTAAAGTACACACAAATTTTAGGTCTGTTCGCAGGTTCTGGTGCGAACCGAACCGGGGGGGTGTTCGGCTCATCCCTAGTGACAATGGGGGTTATTTACTAAAGGAAAATCCACTTTGCACTACAAGTGCACTTTCAGTGCAGTTTCATGTGCACTTTTAAAGGGGTTATAAAGCTTTGTTTTTTATTTTTTAAATAGGTTCCTTTAACCACTTTCAGACTGGACTATTTTGCTGGTAAATGACCAGAGGTCTTTTTACACTTTGGCACTGCGCTGCTTTAACTGGTAATTGCGCGGTCATGCAATGTTGTACCCAAACAAAATTTGCGTCCTTTTCTTCCCACAAATAGAGCTTTCTTTTGATGGTATTAGATTGCCTCTGCGATTTTTATTTTTTGCGATATAAACGTAAAAAGACCGCAAATTTTGAAAAAAAATGATATTTTCTACTTTTTGTTATTAGAAAAATCCAATAAACTCAATTTTAGTCATACATTTAGGCCAAAATGTATTCAGCCACATGTCTTTGGTAAAAAAAAAAGTCAATAACTGTATATTTATTGGTTTGCGCAAAAGTTGTCACATCTACAAACTAAGGTACGTTTTCTGGAATTCACGCAGCTTTTAGTTTACGACTGCCTATCTCATTTCTTGAGGTGCTAAAATGGCAGGGCAGTACAAAACCCCCCCAAATGACCCCATTTTGGAAAGTAGACCCCATAAGGAAATTGATAAGTGGCATGTTGAGCCCATCGAATATTTTATTTTTTTGCCTCAAGCGATTGAATAATGACAAAAAAAAATTATTTTTTTTTTTTTTACACAAAGTTGTCACTAAATGATATATTGCTCACACATGCTATGGGCATATGTGAAATGACACCCCAAAATAAATTCTGCTGCTTCTCCTGAGTACGGGGATACCACATATGTGGGACTTTTTGGGAGCCTAGCCGCGTACGGGGCCCCGAAAACCAAGCACCGCCTTCAGGATTTCTAAGGGCGTACATTTTTGATTTCACTTCTCACTACCTATTACAGTTTTGAAGGCCATAAAATGCCAAGATGGCACAAAACCCCCACAAATTACCCCATTTTAGAAAGTAGACACCCCAAGCTATTTGCTGAGAGGCATTTTGAGTCCATGGAATATTTTATATTTTGCCACAAGTTGCGGGAAAATTACAAACTTTAATTTTTTTTTTTTTTTTTCACAAAGTTGTCACTAAATGATATATTGCTCACACATGCTATGGGCATATGTGAAATGACACCCCAAAATAAATTCTGCTGCTTCTCCTGAGTACGGGGATACCACATATGTGGGACTTTTTGGGAGCCTAGCCGCGTACGGGGCCCCGAAAACCAAGAACCGCCTTCAGGTTTTCTAAGGGCGTAAATATTTGACTTCACTCCTCACTACCTATTACAGTTTTGAAGGCCATAAAATGCCAAGATGGCACAAAACCCCCACAAATGACCCCATTTTAGAAAGTAGACACCCCAAGCTATTTGCTGAGAGGCATGTTGAGTCCATGGAATATTTTATATTTTGCCACAAGTTGCGGGAAAATTACAAACTTTTTTTTTTTTCACAAAGTTGTCACTAAATGATATATTGCTCACGCATGCCATGGGCATATGTGAAATGACACCCCAAAATAAATTCTGCTGCTTCTCCTGAGTACGGGGATACCCCATATGTGGGACTTTTTGGGAGCCTAGCCGCGTACGGGGCCCCGAAAACCAAGCACCGCCTTCAGGCTTTCTAAGGGCGTTACACTTTTGAAGGCCATAAAATGCAAAGATGGCACAAACCCCCCCCCAAATGACCCCATTTTGGAAAGTAGACACCCCTACATTTAGGGGTACACTAGTGAGACTAGGTAATAAATGGCGGGTGCCCTGAAACTATAAAAAAATAACTAACCAACCAGCGTCACCTGTAACAGTTATATGGTGATCACTGGTGAAAGGGTTAACTAGGGGGCAATCAGGGGGCTTTATGCGGTAGTATATGGGGGTCCCTGGCGCTATAAAAAGCTGCAGCGAACCTAAATACCTACCTGCCTAACTAGCGTCACCTGTGACACTAATACAGCGATCAGAAAAACGATCGCTTATTAGGCTGGGTTCACACTGGAGTGATGCGGGAACGCCACGAATCCGCGGCGGGTTCCCGCATCGCATGCCTCCCGGCGGCAGTTCACACTGCCCTATGCGAACTGCTGGGAGTGTCAGTGAAATATTAATGACACCCCCAGATCAGTTCGCATATCGCAGTGCGATCTGCAAACTCGGATCGCATGGTGTGAACACCCATGCGATCCGATTCTGCTGCGGGCCAAAAAAAGGGTCCCGTGCGAATTTGCGGCGGGTGCGATGCGAATTCAGCCATACTATCTGTATACTATCTGTATGGCTGAACTCGAATCGCACAGAGATCGGATGTGATTTGCACTGCAGTGCGGTGCGAATCACATTCGTTCTCATAAACCGCTGCAATGTGAACCCAGCCTTAGTGACACTGGCGACGGGGGGTGATCACGGGGTTAAACCTTTATTGGGGGGGTTAGGGGGGTACATTAGAACTAAAGGGGGCTAACCCTAACTGCCCTAACAGTTATTACAGTCACAAATGACACCAATGCAAAAAAAAAAAAAAATGACATTGGTGTCACTGTGACTGGGGGGCAGGGGTAATTGGGGGGGTGATCGGGGGGGTAAAGGGGGGGTGTGAGTGTGCCTGGCATGTTCTACTGTGTAGTGTCGTGTTGGTGCAACTCACCGATCCTCTCTCCTCGGTGTCGGAACGAAAAATACCGACACGGAGGAGAGATTACATCACTTCCTCTCCTGTGTTTACATTACAGGAGAGGAAGTGATGTGACGAAGGATTTCTATTCGTCGGGAGCGATCGCGAGGGGGTGGCCATGAATGAATGGCCGCCCCCTCATCCCGGATCGCTCCCGAACGAATACCGATCGCCGCAGGCACCGGGCGGGGGCCCGATAGGGCCCCCGACCCGCGGGAAGGCAAGGACGTACATGTAAGCCCTTATGCCTGCCCGTGCCATTCTGTCGACGTACATCGTCGTGCGGCAGTCGGGAAGTGGTTAAGCTAGTGCATTGTTGGTTCACTTACCTTTTCCTTCGATTTCCCTTCTAAATGTTTTTATTTTTTTCTTTGTCTGAATTTCTCACTTCCTGTTTCTCCTCAGTAAACTTCACACCATCATCCGAGCGGTGTTTAGTCAGCCAGAACAGCTTACTGAACAGCTTACTGAGGAGGAACAGGAAGTGAGAAGTTCAAAGAAAAAAAAAACATTTAGAAGGGAAATCAAAGGAAAAGGTAAGTGAACCAACAATGCACTAGCTTAAAGGAACCCATTTATAAAATAAAAAAAACAAATCTTTACAGCCCCTTTAATTGTTTCTAGTGCAAAGTGGATTTGCCTTTGGTAAATAACTCCCACAGTGCTTTATAATTTGCCACAATCACTCCATTTTCATGACTCCACAGAATTAATTCATGGTGCTGAAAATGATGAATATTTTTGTCAGTAATGCATTACATACATTAACAACAAAAACAAGGTGTGTGTAGCAGACCCACAACATAATAGTTAGATGAAGAAGAGATTGTCACCTCATGTATCAAATAAATTACATTTGCACTATTGAAGAAAAGGTCCAAAAAGAAAAGCCCATTGGAGAACCTAGGAGACAGCTAAAAGAAACCCAGGCAGTAAATCAAAGGAAATCTTCTTTTAGTTTAAGTTCAAAAATTCTTGATAAAATGTTTCTTAAAATGGCCCCCCTAACCGCAAAGTACATTGTATATCCCTGTATGTTGCGGTCGTTCAGGTGCTTATCTAATTGTTTCTTGAAACTATCAATGCTTTCCGCTGAGACCACTGCCTGTGGAAGGGAATTCCACATCCTTGACTCTCATACAGTAAAGAACCCTCTACGTAGTTTAAGGTTCAATTTATTTTCTTCTTATTTTAATGAATGGCCACAAGTCTTGTTAAACTCCCTTCCGTAAAAAAGTTTTCTCCTTATTGTGGGGTCACCAGTCAGGTATTTGTATATTGATATCATATCCCCTCTCAGGCGTCTCTTCTCCAGAGAGAATAAGTTCAGAGCTCGCAACCTTTCCTCATAACTAATATCCTCCAGACCCTTTATCAGCTTTGTTGCCCTTCTTTGTAGTCGCTCCATTTCCAGTACATCCTTCCTGAGGACTGGTGCCCAGAACTGGACAATATACTCCAGGTGCGGCCGGACCAGAGTCTTGTAGAGCGGGAGAATTATTGTTTTATCTCTGGAGTTGATCCCTTTTTAATGCCAATATTCTGTTTGCTTTGTTAGCAGCAGCTTGGCATTGCTGAGCTTATTATCTACTAGGACCCCCAGATCCTCCTCCATCCTAGATCCCCCCAGAGGTTCTCCCCCCAGTCTATAGATTACATTCAGATTTTTGCCACCCAAATGCATTATTTTATTTCTTTTTCTACATTGAACCTCATTTGCCATGTAGTTCAGATCTTCTTGCAAGGTTTCCACATCCTGTGGAGAAGTTATTGCCCTGCTTAGCTTAGTATCGTCCGCAAATACAGAGATTGGACTGTTTCCCCCATCCCCATCCTCCAGGTCATTTATGTACAAATTAAATAGGATTGGTCCCAGCACAGAACCCTGGGGGACCCCACTACCCACCCTTGACCATTACGAGTACTCCCCATTTATTACCACCCTCTGAACTCGCCCTTGTAGCCAGTTTTCAATCCATGTACTCACCCTATGGTCCATGCCAACGCACCTTATTTTGTACATTAAACGTTTATAGGGAAATGTGTCAAATGCTTTTGCAAAATCCAGATACACCACATCTACATGCCTTCCTTTATCCAGATACACCACGTCTACGGGCCTTCCTTTATCCAGATACACCACGTCTACGGGCCTTCCTTTATCCAGATACACCACGTCTACGGGCCTTCCTTTATCCAGATACACCACGTCTACGGGCCTTCCTTTATCCAGATACACCAAGTCTACGGGCCTTCCTTTATCTAGATACACCACCTCTACGGGCCTTCCTTTATCCAGATACACCACGTCTACGGGCCTTCCTTTATCCAGATACACCACGTCTACGGGCCTTCCTTTATCCAGATACACCAAGTCTACGGGCCTTCCTTTATCTAGATACACCACCCCTATGGGCCTTCCTTTATCCAGATACACCACGTCTACGGGCCTTCCTTTATCTAGATACACCACCTCTACGGGCCTTCCTTTATCCAGATACACCACGTCTACGGGCCTTCCTTTATCCAGATACACCACGTCTACGGGCCTTCCTTTATCTAGATACACCACGTCTACGGGCCTTCCTTTATCCAGATACACCACGTCTACGGGCCTTCCTTTATCCAGATACACCACGTCTACAGGCCTTCCTTTATCTAGATACACCACGTCTACGGGCCTTTCTTTATCTAGATACACGATGTCTACGGACCTTCCTTTATCCAGATACACCACATCTACGGGCCTCCCTTTATCTAAATACACCACGTCTATGGGCCTTCCTTTATCTAGATACACCACGTCTACGGGCCTTCCTTTATCTAGATACACCACGTCTACGGGCCTTCATTTATACAGATACACAAAGTCTACGGGCCTTCATTTATACAGATACACAAAGTCTACGGGCCTTCCTTTATCCAGATACACCACATCTACGTGCCTTCCTTTATCTAGATACGCCCCGTCTATGGGCCTTCCATTATCTAGATACACCACGTCTATGGGCCTTCCATTATCTAGATACACCACGTCTATGGGCCTTCCATTATCTAGATACACCACGTCTATGGGCCTTCCATTATCTAGATACACCACGTCTATGGGCCTTCCTTTATCTAGATACATCACGTCTACGGGCCTTACTTTATCCAGATACACCACATCTACGGGCCTTCCTTTATCTAGATACACCCCATCTATGGGCCTTCTATTATCTAGATACACCACGTCTATGGGCCTTCCTTTATCCAGATACATCACATCTACGGGCCTTCCTTTATCTAGATACACCACGTCTACGGGCCTTCCTTTATCTAGATACACCAAGTCTACGGACCTTCCTTTATCTAGATACACGTCTACGAGCCTTCCTTTATACAGATACACAAAGTCTACGGGCCTTCCTTTATCCAGATACATCACATCTACGGGCCTCCCGTTATCTAGATACACCACATCTACGGGCTTTCCTTTATCTAGATACACCACGTCTACGGACCTTCCTTTATCTAGATACACCACATATACGGGCCTTCCTTTATCCAGATACACCATGTCTACAGGCCTTCCTTTATCCAGATACACTACATCTATGGGCCTTCCGTTATCTAGATACACCACATCTACGGCCTTCCTTTATCTAGATACATCATGTCTACGGGCTTTCCTTTATCTAGATACATCATGTCTACGGCCTTCCTTTATCTAGATACATCACATCTATGGGCCTTCCTTTATCCAGATATACCACATCTACGGACCTTCCTTTATCTAGATATACCACATCTGCGGGCCTTCCATTATCTAGATACATGTCTATGGGCCTTCCTTTATCCAGATACACTACATCTACGGGCCTTCCTTTATCTAGATACACCACGTCTACGGGCCTTCCTTCATCCAGATACACCACATCTATGGGCCTTCCTTTATCTAGATACACCACGTCTACGGGCCTTCCTTCATCCAGATACACCACATCTACGGGCCTTCCTTTATCCAGATACACCACATCTATGGGCCTTCCTTTATCTAGATACACCACATCTATGGGCCTTCCTTTATCCAGATATACCACATCTACGGACCTTCCTTTATCTAGATATACCACATCTGCGGGCCTTCCATTATCTAGATACATGTCTATGGGCCTTCCTTTATCCAGATACACTACATCTACGGGCCTTCCTTTATCTAGATACACCCCGTCTATGGGCCTTCCATTATTTAGATACACCACGTCTATGGGCCTTCCTTTATCCAGATACATCACATCTACGGGCCTTCCGTTATCTAGATACACCATGTCTACGGGCCTCCCTTTATCTAAATACACCATGTCTACGGGCCTTCCTTTATCTAGATACACCACGTCTACGGGCCTTCTGTTATCTAGATACACCACTTCTACGGACCTTCCGTTATCTAGATACACCACATCTACGGGCCTTCCTTTATCTGGATACACCACGTCTGGCCTTTTTTAAATATCGGTGCTACATTGGCTTTTCTCCAATCCGCTGGTACCATTCCAGTTAATAGACTGTCAGTAAAAATTAGGAACAATGGTCTGGCAATTACTTGACTGAGTTCCCTAAGTACCCTCGGGTGCAAGTCATCTGGTCCCGGAGATTTATTAATGTTAACTTTTTCAAGTCCAATTTTAATTCAGTCCTCTGTTAGCCTGTGATGTGTCATGAGGAAATAGACAGGTAGGTGATCACAGGAAGTACCCAACATTTAAATTTTTACCAGTAATCTGGATTTACCAAGAGGTCTAAAGTTGATTTCTTACCTCCAATCAGCCACTGGATGAATTTATGGTACATGTCTGTAAAACAATACATTCTGTTATATTATCTTGAATTAAAGAACATTAAATACAATTTAAAAATACAACAATAGACAGTATTTATATAGTATTTATATTTTTTTGAAGGGGGTGGTTTTTCTGTTTTCTTTTCTTTTCCCATTCCCTGTCACCATATATGCAATGGATTCTATCCATGGCCCCCTATTCATGCATCAGGCCCATTTCAGGGCACCAGATGTATGAATTACAGTGAAGGTGGTTTTCTTGTTAAGCACCTGATTAGTAAATAATAATAGGTTTCAAAATAGGGTGGGCTCGGGGCGCAGAGGATGCGCTCTGATCCCACCCAGGTGTGACAACAGCGAATGAATATTCTATGTTGAAACACTGATCCTCATTCCGGCCAATCGGGGGGGAAGGTATGAAACCAGTTTCCTGATTGGCCAAACAGTCAGGCGATCCTATTGGACGCCTAGCGCTGGGAGGAGGAGAGAGGAGACACTGTGCCATGTGGGGGTCCGCTGGGGGTGTTAGTGCCGCGTCCCGGGGGGGGGGGAGTAGGGGCAGTTGTGCTAGTGCTGCTCCACCAGCGGCTTGGGGGGGGGGGGGTTGTTTGCCACCCCTCTCCAAAAGAAAAACAGCCGCCATTGCTTGAATAGCGGGTCACTGAAGGACAACATTGGAACTGCTGGGCAGGTATGTGTTTTGAACAGAGGTATGGGAGGGTTGGGTGGGGGGCAGGGGGCGGGAGGCTCTTGAACATACAAAGAACACCATATGGACATTTTGAATGAATCTGTACGTGGACTACTGTATACTAGGCAAATTGGACCCCTTAAAGTGGGACTAAAGTCTTTCATTGAACAAATTGTGAGCAAGCAGAGGCTGTTTATTGCAGAAGAGACTTCTTTCAAATGTACGCTGAGCATGTGCAGCTCAGTATAAATTTCCGGCATGGTGCCTGTGTGCTGGGATGACTGAAATCCCGCACACGGATTGGAAGTTATATCATCTTGTGTTTGAGAGATGGTGCCGTTCAGGGCCGGGACAATGGGTGATCAGGAGGGGAGGCTGCCCCTGGCACAATGGTTTATTTATTGCAGGGGTAGGGGGCACCCTGACCCTAACCCTAAGGGAAAGGGGGGCGCAGTTTGGCATCTTTGCCCTGGGTGCTGGATGACCTTGTCCCACCACTGGTGCCATTTATTTTGGTGCACCTCCCAAAGGCCTATACACTGCAGTGCAGCACGGTGCCCCGGGCTTTGCCCTGCCATAAAATGAAGCCTGCCCCATTTCTGCATGCGTTGCTGTGAGTTTCAGCCCATTTATTTTGAATTGGTTGTTTAACGCAAAGTAAGGGGCATCAACACATGACAACACATAGGACCTCATCTACATAACTAGATTAGGACCTCAGAAAACGTTGAACCCATTAGAGTGACAACCAAGAAATGAGTTCTTCTAGAATGTAATGTGAATGTAAATTAAGTCATTGGGCAGGTGTGAAGAAATGATGTAAATGAAGAATGTTTTCAGAAATCGATGTATTAATAGTTTATTTTCATCAATTAACAAAATGGAAAGCAAATCATGAGAAATCCAAATCCAATCAATGTTGGCCTTCTTCTAGGTAGACTTGCACACAGTTGTTGAAGGCACTCGGCAGGTTGGGTGTTCTACGTTCATCTCGGAGAACTAAGCACAGATCTTCTGTGGGTGTCGGCCGCCTCAGATCCTTCTGTCTCTTCATGTCATCCCAGACAGACTTCATTAAGGTAAGATCAGGGCTCTGTGGGGGGCCAAAGCATCACTTCCCGGGACTTCTTGTTCTTTTTAGTTCCCAATGACATTGGCTGCATGTTTGGGGTTGATGTTCTGCAGCAGAATAAATTTGGGGCCAACCACACACCTCCCTGATGATATGGCATGATCTGCCTGTATTCTTCAGCATTAGAACAAGGAGTCCTGGAAGTGATGGTTTGGCCCCCCCGCAGAGAACTGATCTCACCATCATGGAGTCTGTCTGGGATGACATGAAGAGACAGAAGGATTGGAGGCAGCCGACATCCACAGAAGATCTGTGCTCAGTTCTTCAAGATGATTGGAATAACCTACCTTCCTTCAAAAACTGTGTGCAAGTCTACCTAGAAGAATGGATGCTGTTTTGAAGGCAGGGGGTGGTCACATCAAATAAAGCTGGCATAGGGGTTTCAGTTTTATTATTATTATTATTATTATTAATTGTTGCATCAGTTAGTTAGAGAGGGGTTGGAGGCGAGGTTCGTCGAGGGAGATTTGACCAGTATATGTTGAACATCTACAGGGCTGGACTGGGACAGAAATTTGGCCCTGGACTTCATCCAGACCGGCCCACTTACATCAGAGTGTCCCATTACCAGCCCCCTTACAACAGAGTGTCCCATCACCATCCCCTTACATCAGAGTGTCCCATTACCAGCCCCCTTACATCAGTGTGTCCCATCACCAGCCCCCTTACATCAGAGTGTCCCATCACCAGCCCCCCTACATCAGAGTGTCCCATCACCAGCCCCCTTACATCAGAGTGTCCCATTACCAGCCCCCTTACATCAGAGTGTCCCATCACCAGCCCCCTTACATCAGAGTGTCCCATCACCAGCCCCCCTACATCAGAGTGTCCCATCACCAGCCCCCTTACATCAGAGTGTCCCATCACCATCCCCTTACATCAGAGTGTCCCATTACCAGCCCCCTTACATCAGAGTGTCCCATCACCAGCCCCCTTACATCAGAGTGTCCCATCACCAGCCCCCTTACATCAGAGTGTCCCATCACCAGCCCACTTACATCAGAGTGTCCCATCACCAGCCCCCTTACATCAGAGTGTCCCATCACCAGCCCCCTTACATCAGAGTGTCCCATCACCAGCCCCCCTACATCAGAGTGTCCCATCACCAGCCCCCTTACATCAGAGTGTCCCATCACCAGCCCCCTTACATCAGAGTGTCCCATCAGCACCCCCTTACATCAGAGTGGCCCATCACCACCCCCCTTACATCAGAGTGGCCCACTGAGCCATCAGCCCCCTGGGAAACTCCCGGTAGTCCCGATGGCCAGTACATGCCTGAACACCTACCATGAAAGAACAACCAAAACCAATCAGCACCGGGTGCACTGCCCCACAATCCTGCAGAGAAAAAAAAAAGAAAAAAGACGCATTAGTGCTGAATATAATGAGGATCACAGTTATGAATTGTAGATGAGTGTATGGTATTTATTAGTCACATAGCCCATATACACATTCATATTCTTCATCTATGGGTTTTCTCTCCAACTGTCAAGAACGTATGTATCACATGATGGTGAAGATATGAAAAGAATGGCTGATGCTGGTGATAACGGAACGATGGCAGAATGGGCCAGAGCAAAACGGCCCAATACTTACCAATGAACGAAACCAGAGTCTCCATTGCTCCATTACCTGTGTTGGTCTTCTCCCCCTCAGCTCCCGTGCCACACTCTGGCTGCTGCTGTCCATTTGGGGGTTCAGCGATGGAAACCCTGGTTTCGTTCATTGGTAAGTATTGGGCTGTTTTGCTGTGGCCCATTCCGCCATTGTTGGTACATTTACCACTGTGACACATCTTTTTGTCTATTTAGATACACTTCATCCGCATCCACCCCTGATGAGCGAGCAATGATCTCGTGAAACGCTCGTCAGGTTATCTGATGCGTGCATTGGTATATACTGCACCTCCGGCGCCACAATTGGCACCTTTCAGGGGGGAGGGGGGTGCAGGTACCTGTACAGTACAGGTATCTGCACCCACTTCCTGGATAGCTCTCTGCGGAAAGGGGCGTAGATTACGCCCCTTTCCGAAAGTCCCCCGCTGCCTGCTGGGAAACACACAGATCCCAGAGGCAGCGGGATCCATCCTTATTGCACAGCGCGACTCGCGCATGTGCAGTAGGGAACCAGGAAATTAAGCCGAAAGGCTCCACTTCCTGATTCCCATACCCAAGATGGCGGCGGCAGCACCCGAGAGACGATCGAGAGATCGGCTTCGGGTGCCGACATCGCGGGCGCGCTGGGCGGGTAAGTGTCACTATTTTAAAAGTCAGCAGCTGCAGTATTTGTAGCTGATGGCTTTAAAAAAAAAAAAAACGCGCACTCCCGGCGGACTCCCGCTTTAAATATCGTTTTTACAGGTGCAGTGATTTTAATAATGCTTAAAGTAAAACAATAAAATTGGTAAATTCATTTAAATATAGTGCCTGGGTGGCCCTCTTAGTCTGCCTGTAAAGTGGTCCATCTGTACCATGTATAGAACCTGCTGCAGCAAAACTGACATATATAAAGAAAAAAAAATGCCAATTAAATAGATTTTGCCTGCTGCAGCCAATTGCCAGTAATATAAAAATATAAACAAAAAAAAAAAAAACAGGGTGGGGATCCCCCAATGCACACCAATCCCATGAGGTATTGCAAGGCAAAGCAGTTACAAGCATGACTTCCAAAGGTCTCCCAAAGACCGAGGCATGATGGAACTTGTAGTAGGGCCACAGGTTGAGCACCCTTGATGTAGATGATATCTTATCATATTATTGTGTGGAATATATCTGGACACTTTAACTTAAAAGTGGATCCTTCAAAATATCTATACAAAAAAAAAAAGGAGAGTCGCCCTGGGACTTTAAATGAGGTGGTCACAGTTAGCCACTGAGTAACACGAGTAATAGTAGTATAAATGTTTATTAAAATAATTGTACATGCATGGATAATATAGCATACTGGCTCAGCCAATGGATTGGCACATAGTAAAAAGAATAAATCAAGTTGTTACAAACATTATACAATGCAGTATATAGAAATGCACGCATCAGAAAACCCGAAGCGCGTTTCACGAGATCATTGCTCGCTCATCAGGGGTGGATGTGGATGAAGTGCATCTAAATAGACAAAAAGATGTGTCACAGTGGTAAATGTAAGAACAATGGCAGATTGGGCCAGAGCAAAACAGCCCAATACTTACCAATGAACGAAACCAGAGTCTCCATTGCTCCATTACCTGTGTTGGTCTTCTCCCCCCTCAGCTCCAGTGCCACACTCTGGCTGCTGCCGTCCATTTGAGGGTTCGGCGATGGAGACTCTGGTTTCGTTTATTGGTAAGTATTGGGCTGTTTTGCTCTGGCCCATTCCGCCATTGTTCTGACATTTACCACTGAGACACATCTTTTTGTCTATTTAGATACACTTCATCTGCATCCACCCCTGATGAGCGAGCAATGATCTTGTGAAACGCGCGTCGGGTTATCTGATGCGTGCATTGGTATATACTGCATTGTATAATGTTTGTATCAACTTGTGTCATGGTTATGCAGTGATCTTCCTGTGTTTGCTTACCTCCCCTCATGTGTTCAGACTAAGAGGTCAGCCACTTCCACCTGGTGGTTTTTATAACCTCTCCTCTAAGCATGGCTCCACCCCAGGCCTTATCAGGGAGCCCTATAATAACCTGTGCACTGCAGGCCATCAGTGCTGATCAACCATTGTGTATTCCTTTGTGTGTTTAGCTTCCTGTTACCTGCCGTGTGCGTGTCTACTGGTTTCCGTTACCGACTTTGGCGTGTCTTTGACTATCCCTGTTTGCCTGTGATCCTGACCTTTTGGCGTGTCCCCGACTATTCTTGTCTGCTTCTGGTCCCGACCTTGGCTTTGTCCCTCACCATCCCTATCCTCCTGTTGCCTACTGTGGGTGTGAGCTGGGGGACCCTGGGGGTCGCGACCTGGAGCCAGTTGCAGCCAAGTCCATCCTCACCACTCTCGGCTCTGGTGAACACCTGCTGGCTCTTAGACTCCGCGCCCCAGGGAATCTTACGCTCTAACCCCGGTGGGATCTGTCCCCCATCTGCAGCAGTCAGCCATAGGGTCCACAACCTTGCGGTGCACTCCTGATCCCTACGGTGTGCACCTGTCACCTCGCCTCAAGGTGACCTGACAACTTGATTTATTCTTTTGACTTTGTGCAAATCTATTGGCTGAGCCAGTATGCTATATTATCCGTGTATGTACAATTATTTTAATAAACATTTATACTACTATTACTTGTGTTACTCAGTGGCTAACTGTGACCACCTCATTTAAAATCCCAGGGCGACTCTCCTTTTTTTTTTGTATAGATATTTTGAAGGATACACTTTTAAGTTAAAGTTTTCAGATATATTCCACACAATAATATGATAATATATCATCTACATCATGGGTGCTCAACCTGTGGCCCTACTACAAGTTCCATCATGCCTCTGTCTTTGGGAGACCTTTGGAAGTCATGCTTGTAACTTCTTTGCCTTGCAATACCTCATGGGATTGGTGTGCATTGGGGGATCCCCACCCTGTTTTTTTTTTGTTTATATGTTTGTATTACTGGCAATGGCTCGCAGCAGGGAAAATATATTTAATTGGAATTTTATTTTCTTTATATATGTCAGTTTTGCTGCAGCAGGTTCTATACATGGTACAGATGGACCACTTTACAGGCAGACTAAGAGGACCACCCAGGCACTATATTTAAATGAATTTACCAATTTTATTGTTTCACTTTAAGCATGTCCCCCAGGGAAGTACCCGAAACTCCATACCCCCTTTTATGGCCAATAACTTGCTTACAGTGAGGTCCATAAATAATAGTGGGAGAGCAACACAATTGTAATCTTTTTGGCTCTATACATCACCACAATGGATTTGAAATTAAACAAACAAGATTTGCTTTAACTGCAGACTTTCAGCTTCAATTTGAGGGTATTTCCATCCAAATCCGGCGAATGGTGTAGGAATTACAACAGTTTGTTTATGTGCCTCACACTTTTTAAGGGACCAAAAGTAATGGGACAGATTAACAATCATCCATCAAACTTTTACTTTTTAATATTTGGTTGCAAATCCTTTGCAGTCAATTACAGCCTGAAGTCTGGAACACATAGACATCACCAGACGCTGGGCTTCATCCCCCGTGATGCTCTGCCAGGCCTCTACTGCAACTGTCTTCAGTCCCTGCTTGTTCTTGGGGAATTTTCCCTTCAGTTTTGTCTTCAGCCAGTGAAATGAACGCTCAATTGGATTCAGGTCAGGTGATTGACTTGGCCATTGCAGAACATTCCACTTCTTTCTCTTAAACTCTTTGGTCGCTTTCGCAGAATGCTTCTGGTCATTGTCCATCTGCACCGTGAAGCTCCGTCCAATGAGTTCTGAAGCATTTTGCTGAATATGAGCCAATAATATTGCCCGAAACACTTCAGAATTCATCCTGCTGCTTTTGTCAGCAGTCACATCATCAATAAATACAAGATAACCAGTTCCATTGGCAGCCATACATGCCCACGCTATGACACTACCACCACCATGCTTCACTGATGAGGTGGTATGCTTTGGATCATGAGCAGTTCCTTTCCTTCTCCATACTCTTCTCTTCCCATCACTCTGGTTCAAGTTGATCTTGGTCTCATCTGTCCATAGGATGTGGTTCCAGAACTGTGAAGGCTTTTTTAGATGTTTTTTGGCAAACTCTAATCTGGCCTTCCTGTTTTTGAGGCTCACCAATGGTTTACATCTTGTGATGACCCCTCTGTATTCACTCTGGTGAAGTCTTCTCTTGATGGCTGACTTTGACACACATACACCTACCTCCTGGAGGGTGTTCTTGATCTGGTCAATTGTTGTGAAGGGTGTTTTCTTCACCAGGGAAATAATTCTTCAGTCATCCACCACAGTTGTTTTCTGTGGTCTTCCGGGTCTTTTGGTGTTGCTGAGCTCACCGGTGCGTTCTTTCTTTTTAAGGATGTTCCAAACAGTTGATTTGGCCACACCTAATGTTTTTGCTATCTCTCTGATCGGTTTGTTTTGTTTTTTTCAGCCTAATGACGGCTTGCGTCACCGATTGTGACAGCTCTTTGGAACTCATATTGAGAGTTGACAGCAACAGATTCCAAATGCAAATAGCAAACTTGAAATTAACTCTGGACCTTTTATCTGCTCCTTGTAAATGGGATAATGAGGGAATAACACACACCTGGCCATTAGAACAGCTGAGCAGCCAATTGTCCCATTGGTGGTGTATAGAGGCAAAAAGATTAGAAATGTGTTGATGTCCCAATATTTATGGACCTGACTTTATAAGCCTTAAAAATAGTCGCTTTTGATTTTTTAAGTTCGGTCCCATAGACTTCATTAGGGTTTTTGGCTCAGGTCTGAAGTTTTTCCCTGATCAGGCATCCTCATTGGTGAAACATGGGGGCGTTTGGCCCATCACTACTCTGCAACAGCTGGAGGGCCACAGGTTGAACACTCATGATCTATATATGTACCTTTGTGACTTGTTGAGCATTTTATAGATCACTGAATATTTACCTTGGATTGCTATGTTTTTGCAACCTTTTGCTTTGTGGAATATATCTGTTTGTATTAAGATATTGTAGATACTATATCAGGGTTATATCCATAAGGGAAAATCACTAATTTATTTTTTTATTATTTTATATTGTAAATTCTAGGGTCAAGCCTCCCAAGCTGAACTTTAGCTGTTTGCTAGCTTGGACAAGGGTCACAATTTTTTCCCTTCAGCCTTGAGCCCCTGTACACGCGGTCGGAGATTTTGCCAACCAAATCCGTTGGATTTTGCCCGTCGAATTTAGTCCGACGGATTGTGTCCGAAACTGTTGCATACACACGGTCGGACAAAGTTGGCGAAAAATTCGATCTTTCAGAACGTGATGACGTAATTTCATTACGATGGGGCTACATTCAGGCTAGTAGCCAATAGCTTTGATGTAGGAATTTGATCTGAGCATGCGTGGCACTTGGCTGTAGCACTCTGGAAAATGTAGTCTGGAGAAGAACCTGAGCCACGGCCATCACTGGAAAACCAATTATGATACCCAGGGATATCTGAGAGCAGGAGGGGTCCCATAAAAGGAAAATCCTGGGACGGAGGGAGGGTAGTTGGGGAGTTTCATTGGACGCTGCTGTATCCTGAATCATGTGGCTGCACCGAGCTGAGCCTGCTGTACCATCAACTGCTCTGATGACTACTCTTCAATGTCAGTCTGATAGAGGCCACCACCACCTAGGCCTGATGGGGAAGCACAGGAGGGAATCGCCAAGGTACATGCCATCTCGTCTGCCATCAGGGACGATCAACTGCGAGAAAATGCCCCCCCATCCAACCAACTGCTACAGGAGAATTGCAAGGACAGGGATCGGTAAGTGGTCAAAGGCCCGCAGTTAAGCTGAATCATTGTTGACGCTGTCAGTTCTCACTTGCAAAAAGCTGCAGGTATAAGCCCTGCACCCACTATTGTGCTAACTACTCATTCTGTTGCTAGACTAGACCCAACAAGGCCAAGGTACCTGTTCTTCTCCCCAGAGCTCTGCACTGTGCACACCCCAACACCCCCTTACTGCTGCAACTGGGTCTGCCTTTGTTCAAAGTATCAAACTCCATCTAAAGTCTCCCCTTCCTTGGTACTTACACCCAAACAAATAGACATACCCTTATTTTTCTGAATGCCAACGTCTCAAAAGGCCCCAACGTATTCGGCAGAAGATCACCTCAAAGACTAATCTCAGAATACGTTATCCTGAGGGCAGATCTGTGTTCAGCTTTACGGTATAATCTCTCAGGCCCGAAAAACATAGGGTCTTTGTCTGTCTCAAGTGGCATAGTTAATCCACAATTGGTACTTTGTTGGCCACTTGGGGTAATTTGTCTCATATGGAGAGCTACCGTTTAGGTCCTTGGGGGTAAATGCTGACATTTGAAGGGACTCGTTGGAGCTTTTTTTTTTTTGTGCATTCCCTTTTGTGTTCCTGTTGGTTGAATTTAATCTGCCAATATACTTTTTGATACTTTATAACTTTAACCTGCAAATGTAGTTACAAATCTAAATTCTGAGATTTGGATGTATCCTAATTCCCAAATCACAATAGTAATGAATTTCAATAAATCTGAAATAAAGTATAATGAAAAAAAAATATATATCCAAATTCAAATTTAAAAAAAATTAATTCCAAATCACAATAGTAAGGAATTTCAATACATCTGAAATAAAGTATAATGAACAAAAAAAATATCCAAATTCAAATTTAAAAAAAATAATTCCAAATCACAATAGTAAGGAATTTCAATACATCTGAAATAAAGTATAATGAACAAAAAAAATATCCAAATTCAAATTAAAAAAAAATAATTCCAAATCACAATAGTAAGGAATTTCAATACATCTGAAATAAAGTATAATAGAAAAAAAAATATCCAAATTCAAATTTAAAAAAAATTAATTAACATTGAAAAATGAGTTTGAATTTGAAAATAAATTAGAATTCGGAAAAAAAAATGGAAATAAAGTATAATGAAAAAAAATATCCAAATTCAAATAAAAAAAATAATTAACATTGAAAAATGAGTTTGAATTTGAAAATAAATTAGAATTCGGAAAAAAAAAATGGAATTTGGATATTGTAATAAATACAGTAAGGTAAAAAAGTGAAATAAGATAATGATTCCTACTTCATAGAATAATATAATGGAATAGAATAAAATAGATGATAAAATAATAAATAAAATAGAATATATTATATTCCTTAATTTTCCATTTTATTCTATTCAGCTGTATTATATTATGATCTATTCTATTCTCTTCTGTCTTATTCTATTTTATTTTCTATTATATTCTATTTTATTCTATTTTTTATAAAGTAGCCTAAGTAAGAATCGTCATCTGATTTCACGTATACACCTTGCTGTTTTTATTGTAATGTTTCTATTTCAAATTCATTTTTAAATTCAAATTCATTTTCAAATTTAACTAAAAAAAATAATGAATATAACAAATTAATCTGAATAAACGAAAGCATTCCTAAAAAAAAGGATCGCTGTAACATAATGAATATGGCAAACCAAAATTATTAACGTAACAGACTAATCTGAAACTAAACAAATGTTTCCATTGTGAAATCTCTAGTCTTTTATATATTTTTTTTGAGTCTATGTAATTCTTGTGTGTCCTCTGAGGTTTACAGAAAGGTATACAGGTAGGGTCAGTAAGGCTGAGGCCTCACACAAGGCTGGACCATGAGCAGAAGACCCAAATCTACCGGTGTCTCCTGCGGGGGTAGTGCTCCACATATAAATGATTACACTGTAACAATGAATTAGTCTGATGATAAATTGCACAGGTAAGATTTTTTTGCCTCGTCGGTTAATGACCATTTCTGATTGGGCTCACCTTGAAGATAACTCAAGTCGCGTTCAGGCTGCTTCTCCAATAAATGTCCTTCTTTGAACTTACTTCCCAGATTCTCAGTATTTATATAACATTTGTAAGCGGGGAATCCAGATGTGTGTGGAGTGAACTCAAACCAAGCATCTAAAACGAGATAAGATTAGATGAAAATAGATTTTCCTCCAGCTATTGTCAATCCAGAGATGTGTCCTCTACACACTAAAGCCTCATACACACGATTGGACTATTCGGCAAACTCAGTCCGGCAGAACCTGCCGGACTTTGTAGCCGAGGTCCGCCAGACTTTGCAGCGGGGGTCCGCCGGACTTTGTAGCGGGGGTCCGCCGGACTTTGTAGCCGAGGTCCGCCGGACTTTGCAGCGGGGGTCCGCCGGACTTTGCAGCGGGGGTCCGCCGGACTTTGCAGCGGGGGTCCGCCGGACTTTGCAGCGGGGGTCCGCCGGACTTTGCAGCAGGGGGTCCGCCGGACTTTCCGAACGAGCGGACCCGCCCACACACGACCGGACTTTTCTGGTGGAATATGCATTAACGCGAACAAAACATCTGACAGTGCCGCCCCCCCCCCCCCCCAGCCCGCCAGTTTTACTTACCTGACCCCTCGAAAGTCTCTCGCTCGCCTCCGACATCCTCTTCACCGCTGAGCCTGGCCGTTGATCGGCTGGATTGGATGGATTGAAGGCAGCGCAGCCATTGGCTCGCGCTGCTGTCAATCACATCCAATGACGCGGCGCGTCGGGGGGGGGGGCGGGGCCGAGTGATACAGCGAGCGGCTATAGCCGCCGGCTGTATCACGGAAGCGCTCCCCCGCAAACACTTCTCACCATGCGAGGGAGCTCGCATGAACGTGAGAAGTACTTGCGGGGGGGGGAAGCCGAAACAGCTGCCGAGGGACCCCAGAAGAGCAGGTTCGGGGGCCACTCTGTGCCAAACGAGCTGCACAGTGGAGGTAAGTATAACATGTTTGTTATTTAAAAAAAAATAAAAATACTTTACAACCCCTTTAAGAACAAACCAACAGAACATACCTTGCTTGTAACCCAGAGACTGTCTGTACTGTGACCACAGCAGTCCAGTCTTACTATAGTGTCACTGCACTACTATGGTGAAGTGATCAGGATTTTTTTTTTTTACACACACTTTGATCGCTTATAACAGTGATATTGATCCAGTGTGTATTATTATGAAGCTGTGATTGGCCACAGTTATCACATAGTACGGATGCACTGTGATTGGCCCTGTCTGTACCATGTGATAATTGTGACCAATCACAGAGATCAACACAACAGTAGACATGGGCGCCATCAATAAATTTGTTTCGTTCTGTTCCGTTACGGTTCGTATTAAAATTAATTCGTACTTCGTGTTTCGTGTCCGAAATTCAGTTTTGTTTCGTATGAAGTACGAATTGTCGTTAGGTTTGTTAATTTGTATGAACCTTCGTTACGATGAATTTAAAGGCAAAAATATACCTCAATATGACAGTCGATGCTGTTGGAAGAAGTTTGGTTTTTATCCGAAATACAGATTCCGTTGAAGAATTTCCTATCCGAAATACGAATTTTCATTAGATGAGAAAGAGAGAAGCGGATTGTCTGCCATGCACCACTGGTCCAGTTTTCGCCTGCTCCTCCTGGGGCTGCTTATTATGAGGGGCTCCCACCATCCCTGTGCTATGCTGACTTCCTCCTGGGGCTGCTTATTATGAGGGGATCCCACCATCCCTGTGCTGTGCTGACTTCCTCCTGGGGCTGCTTATTATGAGGGGCTCCTACCATCCATGTGCTGTGCTGACTTCCTCCTGGGGCTGTACCTCTGCTGTGCATATTATGAGGGGCTCCCACCATCCCTGTGCTGTGCTGACTTCCTCCTGGGGCTGTACCTCTGCTGTGCATATTATGAGGGGCTCCCACCATCCCTGTGCTGTGCTGACTTCCTCCTGGGGCTGTACCTCTGCTGTGCATATTATGAGGGGCTCCCACCATCCCTGTGCTATGATGACTTCCTCCTGGGGCTGTACCTCTGCTGTGCATATTATGAGGGTCTCCCACCATCCCTGTGCTATGCTGACTTCCTCCTGGGGCTGTACCTCTGCTGTGCATATTATGAGGGGCTCCCACCATCCCTGTGCTATGTTCATTATGAGGAGCTCCCACCATCCCTGTGCTATGCTCATTATGAGGGGCTCCCACCATCCCTGTGCTATGCTCATTATGAGGGGCTCCCACCATCCCTGTGCTATGCTGACATCCTCCTGGGGCTGCTTATTATGAGGGGCTCCCACCATCCCTGTGCTGTGCTGACTTCCTCCTGGGGCTGTACCTCTGCTGTGCATATTATGAGGAGCTCCCACCATCCCTGTGCTATGCTGACTTCCTCCTGGGGCTGTACCCCTGCTGTGCTCAGTATGTCAGTACAGCACAGGAATGGTGGCAACCCCTCATAATGAGCACAGCAGAGGTACAGCCCCAGGAGGAAGTCAGCATAGCACAGGGATGGTGGGAGCCCCTCATAATAAGCATAATGACTGAGTCGTCGATGCGACGACAACTGATCCGAAATCCGAAATTCGTAAACAAAAGTTCGTATTGCGTACAGAATTTGGACGCATGGCAATTCGTATTTCGGATCCTTCCAAACGTACAAATTTTGGGAAATTCGTACGAATTTGAGATTCGTACGAAACGAATCGCACATGTCTACACAACACTACACAATGAATGGCTATGAATAAAAGCCATTCCATGTGTACAACTGTCATGTAATCTGCTGTGATTGGTCACAGCAATCACATGGTACTGGCAAAGGACCGGTACACTGATTTGTCTTCCAACAGGCAGAGCGGGCGATAGATCATATGATGTCCGCCCAGTAAGGCAGCATTCCCGCTCGGCCGTCATTGTACTATAGGCCGGGCTGGAAGCAGTTAAAGCGGTTGTATACCCACACAGACATTTTTTTTTTTTTAAAACAAAAAACCCGTAAGGCAAAGGCATACTGGCCCATTATGAAATACTCACCTTAGAACGAGACCTTGGCATCTGATCCAAGTCCACACCGAGGGAGCTGACACGGAGTTGGCCGGAGCCGCGACTACGTCACCCTGTGTGCCGGAATCTTCTTCCCGGCAAGGTCCGGCAGCGTCTGGACGGACCTTCACCTGGGCTTTTCATAGCGCATACGCCGCTGAATGCAAAGTGAATGTCTCCTAAACCGTACAGGTATAGGAGATTATTCATTTTACCTATGGGCAAGCCTTATTATAGGCCTTATTATATAGCCTTACCTGTAGGTAAAAATTAAAAGGGTATACAACCGCTTTAACCAAGAGTCAACATTCTAGTATGTTCCTACACGGCTCCTGAAATCAAAGAAAAGAAGTCAAGCTATGTCTTCTCACTATTTTTATAAGATAGAACAGTTTTTACTTTTGGGACACTTTTATGCCGTGTACACACGGTCGAAGAATTCATCGGAATGCGTCCTATCGGACCGTGTCGTCGGATAATCCGACTGTGTGTGGTATGCATCGGACTGATTCCATCCGAATCTCCGTCGGACCCAATTTTCCAACATGTTGGAAATATTTCCCGACCAACTGGGCCGATCGGACATACTCCGATCATGTGTAGAGAATTTTGATCGGACCAAGTGCCACGCATGCTCAGATCAAATTCCTACATCAAAGCTATTGGCTACTAGTCCCATTGTAACGAAATTATGTCATCACGTTCTGAAAGATCGGATTTTTCAACAACTTAGTCCGACCGTGTGTATGCAACAGTTTCGGACACAATCCGACGGACAAAATCCGACGTTTGTACAAGGGCTTAGAAATGACTATAAAAGGTGAAATCACTTTTCCATTTATGTACCTGTGAGACATCGTACTCTCTCTGAAGACCCAATCATGGCTCAATAAGACTATTATTATCAAGTTTATGTCTTACTGTAATCATTATGAGAAGTACGTCTCCTAATCAATATGTTTTCAGAAGATGGAAAATGGTGAAAAATATAAACAAACGTCCTTTGTGAAGTAACAATCAATACCTTAACATGGATCGCTGGATGAGATCGCACACCTTCGCCCAATGACACGTGATTGATTAAGAGGATAGTACACTACAAATTGGTTTATTTCAGATAATATTGAACACTACAGAGAATATGATTGTACACCCTTAGCCCCTTGTACACACGGGTTGAACATTCCGACGGGGAAATGTCCGATCGGACCGTGTTGTCGGAATAATCCGACCTTGTGTGGGCTCCATCTGACCTTTTTTTTCCGTCGGAATGTCCGACCAACAAAGTTTGAGAGCTGGACATAAAAATTTTCCAACAGCATGATCCGATCGGACTTTGTCCGATCGGACAAAGTGACACGCATGGCTCAGATCAAATTACGAGAACCAAGCTATTGGCTACTAGCCGCAACGTAGTCCCGTCGTAAACGAAATAACGTTATTACGTTGTGAACGATCGGATTTTCCGACAACTTTGTCCGGC
This sequence comes from Lithobates pipiens, assembly GCF_037356315.1. NCBI lineage: Eukaryota > Metazoa > Chordata > Amphibia > Anura > Ranidae > Lithobates > Lithobates pipiens. The sequence goes on from NW_027507877.1 coordinate 927,885, forward strand.
CGTGTGCATGTAACACCAATTTCGGACAAAATCCGTGTCGGAAAAAAAATCTGACGGATTTTGTTGTCAGAATGTTCGACCGTGTGTACAAGGGCTAATGCCGCGTACACACGACCGGACTTTTCAAGGGACTAGGTCCGACTGACTTTCGGCGGAGTTCTGACGGACTTTCCAAATGAACGGACTTGGCCACACACAATCACACCAAAGTCCGACGGATTCGAACGTGATGACGTACGACCGGACTAGAATAAGGAAGTTCATAGCCAGTAGCCAATAGCTGCCCTAGCGTCGGTTTTTGTCCGTCGGACTTGCATACACATGAGCAGATTTCTCGGTAGGAATTGGGTCCGGCGGAGTTCCGGCGGAAAAATTTGAAACATGTTCCATTTCTAAAGTCTGTCGGATTTTTGCAAATCAAAAGTCCGCTGCAGCCCACACACGATCGAATGGTCTGCCGGAATCATTCCGTCGGACCTTTGATGTTGAAAAGTCCGCTCGTGTGTACGCGGCATTATAAGTACAAGGACATATTGTTTCTCTTTTTTTTTTTTTTTTCTTTTTTTTTTTTTCACAATCAAAGGTTTATTAAAGCTTGATACAATACAATTAAGGCAAGTGTAGTTCAGGATCAAACATTGATGCATGAAAGACATCATTTTACAACTGAAAAGAAAAAGCCCGCAGCAATGCATAAAAGGAATATGCGGAGGGCGGACATGACGGGGTCAACAGAGGAGAGCAGAGAAAGAGAGGGGTGGTTCTATGGTGCCAAAGGGGGAGGGGGGGAGCAGGGCCGTTTTTAAGGCAGGGCAAAAGGGGCAGCTGCCCTGGGCCCTGTCATTGTTGTGGGGCCCAAAGCACCTGCCTCATACTTGCCAACTACCCCAGTTTAAATTCCCTTGTCCCTTGGGGTTTTAGTCCTGTGCTGTGTCCCGATATCTCAGTGTGAAGTACTGCTACTAATGCCCAGCTCTGCCCTAATGTGTACAGATGACTCACCTGCAGACTCTGTGTGTACATGTAAATAACCAGCAATCATATGTAAATAGCGGCAGCATTACTAAGTAAATAGCTGTGGCCAGCAGCATTGATATGTAAATAAAGGCGGCATTCATATGCATATGATGCTCCCCTGCAGTGAAGAGATGATGTGCTGTAACCTCTAGCAACCAATCAGTGAGCAGTGATGTCTACTGTAACCTCTAGCAACCAGTCAGTAAGCAGTAATGATATGCTGTAAGCACTGGCAACCAATCACAATTTCTGCCTGATCTGATACAGTGTCTCTGACGGACCTTCACCTGGGCTTTTCATAGCGCATACGCCGCTGAATGCAAAGTGAATGTCTCCTAAACCGTACAGGTATAGGAGATTATTCATTTTACCTATGGGCAAGCCTTATTATAGGTCTTATTATAGAGAGCTGGATATAAAAAATTTCCGACAACATGATCCGATCGGACTTTGTCCGATCATGTGTAGAGAATTCCGATCGGACAAAGTGCCACGCATGCTCAGATCAAATTATGAGACCAAAGCTATTGGCTACTAGCCTGGAAGTAGTCCCGTTGTAAACGAAAAATAACGTCATCACGTTCTGAACGATTGGATTTTCCGACAACTTTGTCCGGCCGTGTGCATGTAACACCAGTTTCGGACAAAATCCATGTCGGAAAAAAAAATATGACGGATTTTGTTGTCAGAACTGATTTTAAGTCTAGCTGCTATTTAATATATGTCTCAGAGCAGGTGGAGAGTGAAATTGCATGGAGGGGGGCCCCCCCAAGAACATTTTTGCCCAGGGTCCAATCAATATTAAAAACGGCCCGGGGGGGGGGGGGGAGGGGAGGTGTTTTGGTCTCCTCCGCGCACTGTGAGTCACCAGAGCGTGGGGAGAAATCCCCGCCCACCCTCCCTTATATAGTCATTTAGACTTGTGTTGTTGTTGTTTTTTTGTGTAGGTTGTTGTTTTTCTTTAGTTTCTGGCAGGTTGGTGGAAGAGGATATGTGGTGGCTGTGGCGGGGGTTTGGTCTGTGCAGGGGAAGGAGATATGTGTCAGAAGAAATATTTCGGGAACTGTGGCTGGTATGGCTGCTGATGGTGGTTTCTGGATAACGGAGGAAGTGGTAATGGGGGCACTGCGGTCATTGGTTGTCTTTGAGCCAGCTTGTCGGCTTGAGGCCTATTAATAGATTTGGAGAGGGACCGCAGTGTCATTTGGTTATTTTATACAGATGGATACGAACTGCCTGCACAGACCAACGCCATGTTGAAGGTTCAATTTACAGATGTTATATTTAATATTTTATATGTTAATTTGAAAATATTTCTTAAATTAAAGTAGGCTGCTGCGGCCTTTGTTACTCCAACCTCGGCGTGGTCTCAATTTAATAAGAATAAGGAAAAGGGTTGGGTTTTAGGTACCGTAATTATTGGGATCACATCTGTTATACAACAGTCACGAGCAAGAATGCAAATTCAGGTTGTTGAGAAAGTAACCATTGGGGTCTATGCAGGCCCGGATTGGCAATAGGGCAAACCGGGCATTTGCCCGGTGGGCCAGGGCCAACGGGCCGCATGTCCTTACTTGCAGGGCCAAGGCAGGCTGCTCTTTAAGCCTGCGCCAGTTCCCTAACCTTTCTGCGGCCGCCCGGCTGCATGTTCAGCCCAGGCTCAGCCATCGGCACCAGGGGGACTGAAACATGAAGGGGGGAGGGGCTAGAGGAGACACCTCTCCGCGGCCGCCAGTATAGTTTAGCCGTTGGAGCCGGGGGGGGGGGGACGTGACCACAAAGGGGAGAGGAGACTGTTGCAGCCTCGGATCAGAGGGAATGTGAGTGTGGCCACCTGTAATCTGAATAGGAGGAGGGGTGGGTGGCTGCATATAGAAGAATCATTCTCTCCATCTTCCTCCCGCAGCCTCTGAATGCTTCTCCTCTCCCTCTTGCAGGTACTGCGGGAGGAAGATGGAGAGAATAATACTTCTATATGCAGCCGCCCCACCCCTCCTCCTATCCTGCTTATATCTACCGCCCCCACCCCCCACCACCACCATGCTCTCTAACCCACCCAGTGCTCTCCACCTCCCCCATGCTCTCTGCTGTGCCCTCTGCCTCTCTCTCCCTGTGCCCTCTGCCTCTCTCTCCCTGTGCCCTCTGCCTCTCTCCTTGTGCCCTCTGCCTCTCTCTCCCTGTGCCCTCTGCCTCTCTCTCCCTGCCCGCTGCCTCTCTCCCTGTGCCCTCTGCCTCTCTCCCTGTGATATCCACCTTCCCCATGCCCTCTGCCTCTCTCCCTGTGATATCCACCTCCCCCATGCTCTCTGCTGTGCCCTCTGCCTCTCTCTCCCTGTGCCCTCTGCCTCTCTCTCCCTGTGCCCTCTGCCTCTCTCCCTGTGATATCCACCTCTCCCATGCTCTCTGCTGTGCCCTCTGCCTCTCTCCCTGTGATATCCACCTCCCCCATGCCCTCTGCCTCTCTCCCTGTGATATCCACCTCCCCCATGCTCTCTGCTGTGCCCTCTGCCTCTCTCTCCCTGTGCCCTCTGCCTCTCTCCCTGTGATATCCACCTCCCCCATGCTCTCTGCTGTGCCCTCTGCCTCTCTCTCCCTGTGCCCTCTGCCTCTCTCTCCCTGTGCCCTCTGCCTCTCTCCCTGTGATATCCACCTCCCCCATGCTCTCTGCTGTGCCCTCTGCCTCTCTCCCTGTGATATCCACCTCCCCCATGCTCTCTGCTGTGCCCTCTGCCTCTCTCTCCCTGTGCCCTCTGCCTCTCCCCTTGTGCTCTTCACCGCCCCCTCTTCTCTCCATAATCCGTGTTGGTTTTCTTCTTGTTTTTCCTGGCCACCACCTGCCATTCTTCTAGGGCTTCCCAGTTGCGTGGAGGGTGGCGGTATTTCTGCTATTATCCCCCATTGTCGTAATGCTACCAAACCATCTTCCAAGGTAGATACAGTTATGTTGGTGCCGTTATGGCTAATAGAAAGTGTCGCCGGGTATTTCCATTTATGGAGGATGCTATGGTTATGTAGGGCTTTGGTAATCATTGCCAAATTACGACGTCTTTGAAGGGTGTATCTGGAGAGATCTGGGAGTGATTGCATAGCTGCGTATTGCTCTGGGCGATGATCTGCTTTTCGGAAGGATTCAAGAATACACTCCTTTGTTTTGTAGAAATGTAGCCTTAATAGTACATCTCTAGGAATCTCATCCGCGAGCAATGAGGGTTTGGGTACTCTGTGGATCCTGTCTATCGTTAGTTCTAAAGCGGTCGCAGCTGGCAGTATGGCTGAGAACAGGTCTAGAGCATTCTGTAGGAGTTGTGTGGCCATTATGGTTTCTGGGTCACCCCTGATCTTTAGGTTATTTCTCCTGGATTGGTCTTCGAGGTCTAATAATTTGTCTTTGATCCAGGAGATGTCATCTTGGTGGGTTTCGTGTGTGTCCACCATTTTGATAAAGGAGCTAGCATGTTCTCCCAGTGCCTGTTCCACCCGATCCACCCTGTCGCCTATTCTGTGGATTTCTGTTTGGCATTTTTTAATTGTGTGGATCATATCAGATTGTATTGATGATCTGAGGGATAATAGCATTTCTTTAAGTACAATGTCGGAGACAGACTGACCTGTGGTTGGGAAACTGGCCATGAGATCAGGCGCAGCGGGGATGTCAGGCCTCTGACGTGCAGTGCCTTCACTCACCTCCATTTCAGGGGACTGCAGTCCGTCGTGAGGGAGGAGGTGTATGCCTAGTTTTAGCCGGGCTCCTGGTGGTCGGCATGGATGCCGCTGAGGATGATCCATTATGTGGGCTCCGTGAGTCAGCCCCCTGCTAGTCCTGAGTTGAGGTTCCTGCCACGGCCTGTCTGCTGCCCTCGTTTGCGTGGCCAACTCCACCATGTTGTGGCTATGCTGCTCCTGTGTAAAGAAGCCGGATAGCTTGTGGAGCTGCGGCAGTGGCTCTTTTCATTCCCGCGGCATTCCTAAAGAGTCTCGGAGTGTCGTTAGCGAGATTGGCGGCGTTCTTTGTCTCCTCCGGCTCCTATATTCTCCGTGTCCCCTGAGTGAGCGACAGAGCTAGCAGACTAGGCAGCCATCTCCGGGCTCAGTCGTCACGCTCCCCCCCCCCCCCCCCCGCGGGGGGGGGTTGAGCACTTTGAGCAAACATACTGTAAACTTGTATTTTCCTCCTTATTTTGGGTCATCTATTTGAGTCGGCATGGTCCGCTAGGAGCCCAAACTATCGCCCCAACTGACATTTTAAACTTTCAAGAGCCGCTTTCACGACTAGACATTCTGTTTCTACAATGGTGCATATTTTTTCAGCAGGGATCAATTTTCTGTTTAAGAATGCTATGGGCTATTCCTCCCCAATCACCACGTGGGACACCACTGCACTTAATCCCACTTCTGAAGCATCCGTCTGCATTACAAATTCCTGGGTAAAACCTGAGGAGGGACCACACACAGGAGAGTGACTATACCCCACAGGACCATAGAACAGCTCCACCTCACCTGTTGTCCAACACTCCATGGGTAATTGTTCTAAGGACTTACACTGATCCAAGTATAAACCACTTCTTTCTGGTGTACACATTGTTGCAGCAACCAACATTAGTACTTTCTCTCAGTGTGTCCAGGTACTTTAAGTTGTACCTCTTTCCGAGTGATGGAAAGCATCTCTGCTAGTGCTGCGTCTAATCTGGGCCCTTCTTTCTCCTGAGGTTTAGCGGGTGAGACAGTATCCACGCCCTCTGACTTCTGCTCGGCCGCACCTCAGACGACACCAACAGAGATGTTTCTAGTCCCTACACCAGCTGGAGAGACCTTTGATATCTCCAACAGTTCTCCTAAGAGCCTTCCATACCACTCAGTAACTGAAGGTACCCTCTCCGAGAACCTCAAGACTATTTGCCACACTGTTAATAGGCATTGGTCTCACCAATACCCTTCTTGATCAAGACTTTGCTTGTACCACCTGGTTCCACCCATTGGTACTCCACAGCACCACCTGGTCCAAATGCGGTGGAGACACCCAAGTGTACAGTGAGTGCGGTTTTACAAAGTCTAGCATTTTCAGTAAGGTTTCTGTCATTTCTAAACATCCCATGTCTAAATACCAGACTTTTCCCCTGTCCAAGACATGGAGGGGCTCATCCACTGCAGGTTGAGCAGGTGAGACATTTGAAGAGACCTCCACCTCCTTGGAGGTACCCATCATCACAGCCTGTTGCTCCCCTGGAGCGCTGTTAGATACATGTCTCACACTTATCCCTTCTGCACCAGTGTCAGTGAGCCGCTGCAGGTCATTACAAGTCACACTATCACTTTGACCTTCAACATTATTTAGTTGCTGGGTTGTGGACAACACATCTGCGATGCCAGTGCCCTTAACTGTTTCTTCAGACTGGAGGGAAGCAACCTTTGCAGGGACCAAAGCGTCCTCAACCACCGGTCGCTCTACGACCCCCCTGTCTGGCATAGCAGTTGTATCCACACCCTTGTTACTTAAGCTAACCTTACCCAGAATGGCTAGCAATTGTTTGGCCCAGCTGTCCCAGTCCATTGTGGTTCCACCATGGGCGTTCCACAGCGTTGCATCCCCTACTGTAGAAGGCCGCACAGGAACCTGGGATTGATTAGCCACAACTGCACATTCGTCACTTCTATACATATGATTTTGTGACACCGCACTTTTACCAATGTTGCATTGGGGTGATGCTTCGTCACCTAAAGCCACGTGCAGTACACCATTTTGACCACCTTTCTCTGGTGGCGCTACTGACACATCAAGCTTTGCACACTCAGCTTTTGCAGGCTGAATTAATCCCTTGCCCACTGGGTTACACTTAGGGTTGTGGGGCTGCACCCACACTCTCACTGTGAGACTCATTAATGACATTACAGGAAACACATTTTTCAATGTCATCATCACCAATAACATCACATTGGCCAACACTATTGTTGGCATGACCATCAATATTCTCATTACATGGAAACCTAGCTACTGCTTTTGTGGGTTGTCTGTGAACCACCACAACCTCTGAGTGTCTCCTCGCAGTGCCCGCTCTCTGTAAAGGGGCACTCTTACCTAACTGGGCAGCTCCATAGCTGACCTGGAAAACTCTCTGCTAGTCACTGCGAGCTCCTCTAAAGTTTCCCTGGGCAACTCTGCAGCACCTGTCACTAGGGAACATGGCACCATGGCAGTTTTGGTAACCCCTAGTTTAGCTTCTCCAGCACTCTGCTGGAATATAGCAGGCACATACATAGTCCCCATTTCCATTTGAGTCTTTAACTTTGCTGTCAGCTGGGCTTCCCCATGTGCCTCCCCACTGCTCTGGGTAGCACAATGCAGCAAGTCTATGTCCATTTGCACTGCGGATCACCCCACTGGACAAACTCCCATTTCACTAGGTTCAATCTCCCAAATTGAAACAGTGGCTGGCATGATAGCGTTCACTTGAGCGCACTGTCTCTAAGCTGCATCAATACCAGCTACTGCCTCTGTGTGGCCACAGGATGACACTGCTGCCTTTCCAGACTCTTCAGGGGTTTTTTCATAACCTTGGGCTAGTAAAAATTCCATTCCCCGCTTGGCCACACTCCACGCATGGTATTGGACCTTGAGCTTTACGTACTTGCCAACTCCTCAATGCCAGGCTCTCTGTTGTCATGGGATACCATTGGTCACGACCATCAGCAGACAGACTCCTTAGATCCGCAACATCCCTGTGGGCCTGGAGGTGGCTTCCATGGACAACCTTACTCTTTTCCAGACACTGTTGTCTAGTTGGATTCCTGTTGCCAGGGACAACCTTTTTAACTTCCCTTTTAACTGGGGGTGACAAGATTAATTTACCCCAGGTCACAGAGATTTCACATGCAGACAAATTCTCTGGTGTGGCTGGGGCATGTGGTGAAATTCCCTTTCCGTTCCCTGGCTTTAGCAAGGATTGCTTCCTTTTTCTGTTTTGACCACCCCATACTTGTAACAGTTCAGAGAAAAAAAAATGTATGTTTGATTCTCTTTTCACAGGTACACAGCCTGCATGTCACACAGTCCATCAAATGAACTTCTGCATAATGCTGTTCACCTGGCTGCCACACACAGCTAGCAGTAGTCCCTGATGCAACTCACCATGGAGCAAGGACTCGGATTGCACCATCTACATGCCCGCATTCTCCACCACTTGTGGCATGGGAGATTGTTCATCTCAGTGGTGGATGCATTTTCATGTAGTGAGTCCACATCAGACAGGTGTTTATAGTTAAGGGCCTGGTAGCCCACGTTTATTAAATGATAAAAACAAAACAAAAGTCCACTCAGGAATCCCACGCAGGGGTTTAAACATCATCCAGACACAATTGAATATACAAGCCCACCTGGCTACTCTTCAACAGCACTGCTGCTACAGGTACCAGTTTCTCACACCACCAGCTCTGCCAGCAATCAAACAACAATAAACTACTGCTCTCTTTATTACTGTACCAGAATCTTTCAGCCGGTCCGGCAATAATGTAAGAACTGTGGATTCATACAATATCCATGGCAGCTCAGCTTCCAGGCTCTTACCGAGCAGCCAGCCTTGTGCGTGGCTCGCCTACTGAAGAGTCCTCCCTTGGTAATGAGTAGAGTTGCTGGACCTCTCGAAATGGCACCAGAACACTTTAGAATCCTCCTTCCAGTTACTGCACCTCAAAATAGCCAGTTCTGAAGCTCGGGAATGGATGGATTCGCACCCCAGGCCATGAGGGCCCCCGGGGGCTGGTCAGGAGGACCAGGACCATGAAGTCATCAACAACTTCTGGAGCGGAACCCAGAACCATGTGACTTCAGCACCTTAAGTACCCCTTCCCGGATTACGCAGTGAGACAAACGCGCCCACTGATTGGTTCCGAGATAAGGATTGGTACCTAATGCATCCAACCAGACTGCGTTCTATAGCCTCCCACAGGTGTAAAACCCCACCTATGACCAGGCAGAACTTCTATGCAGTCCAGCCAAACTGATGCCAAATTACAATTTAACACAATTAACCCCAAAACTTACTACAGTTTTGGGCTTAATGTGATTGTAGCCGTATTACTGCAATTGTGACAGAGAAAATTGAGTACTGTCCGTGATACTTTTTTTATTTGCACTAACATACAATTTTTCAGGACAAGCTTTCGGGGTATGTCCCCTTCTTCAAGGTCCAAGCAGTACTGATTTACAATTTTTTAAGCAGAATGTAAAAGCAAAACAAAAAAAAAAAAAAACACCTCTGAGGGAAAGGAGAGAAAAACAAAAAACAAAAAAAAAAAAAACACATACAAATCAATGGCAATAAAGATAACAGTAGAGTTAGTGAGATAAGACAGAAGGAGAGCTTTGGAATGGAGGGGTGGGGGTGCTAGTCACAGAGGGGGTTGTAAAACTAGTATAATGGGTAAAGCCCCTACACACTATCAGATTGTCTGCTGAGTTTTTCCTTCAGATTTACCAAAACCATATAATATGAGGTCAAACCTTAGGAGTTTCAATGTGTATGCAATCAGGCCGGCCCTTCTACTACATGGTTTTGGTAAATCTGAAGGAAAAACTCAGCAGACAATCTGATAGTGTGTACAGGGCTAAAGGAAACCTATATCTAAATTCAGGCTATTATTTTTTTGTGTCAAAAAGAATTATCATTCTTAGTTCAAAGGTTTTCCTTTCCTGGGTAGTTCTGAAGTTCCCTTTAAGAACTAAAACATTGAGGTCTCCTATAGTGTGGTCGTCGGGTTGTGAGAAGTGATGTCCCTCAGGTGTGCAGAAACTGTCTTCTTTATGTTCCTTGATGGTGTGTCGGTGTAAATTCATCCTCGTTTGCAACTTCTGTCCTGTTTCACCAACATAAGATCCTTTGCTGCACCTTTTGCATTGGATGAGGTCCACCACATTACTGGAGGTACAGCTGTAAGATCCCATGATATTGAAGGTCCCGTTTGTGTGTGTGGGACACTTTTGGGCAAAAACTAAATTTGAACATATAGCGCATACTCGTTAGGAGTACCGGCTCTACATATATATTGTGAAGAGTCAGCCTGGAGAGGGTTAAAAACTGGGCAAGTACTTCCCTTTTAGGTCTGTTTATTAGCCACATGGTGGGAGAGGAATTGGTGTGTTGCTATCAGAGATTGATGCTGGAAGGACACCTCTTGCCTCTGAGATGATCCCGCTGGGAGAGATGTTTGAGTAGGGATGAAAGACACAGCAGCGCACTGCGTGAAAAGGTCCTTTGCTGGATTGTGCTAAACTGCATAAAAGAGTGTTGCTGGGATTAGCCCTTGTACACACGATCGGAGATTCCAACGGAATGTGTCCGATCGGAGCGTTTTGTCGGATATTCCGACTGTGTGTGGTCTCCATCGGACTGTTTCCGTCGGAATATCCGTCGGACCAAATTTTCGAACTTGCCGGAAATATTTTCCAACAAAATGCTCCGATCGGACATACTTCCGATCATGTGTAGAGAATTCCGATAGGACAAAGTGCCACGCATGCTCAGATCAAATTCCTAGACCAAAGCTATTGGCTACTAGCCTGAACATAGTCCCGTCGTAACGAAATAACGTCATCACGTTCTGAACGATCGGATTTTCCGACAACTTCGTCCGACCGTGTGTATGCAACAGTTTCGGACAAAATCTGTCGGACAAAATCTGACAGATTTCGTTGTCGTAATCTCCGATCGTGTGTACAAGGGCTTACACTTGCACTTAGAAGGAAACTGGAACATGCTCAGTAGATGACAACAGCTGGTCTACACAATCTCAGGCTATGATGGGGCACAAAGAAGATGGGAGGGACAGCTGAAGGCAGGATCAAATAGGTATACTTCACTCTACACCAAACAAATACTCTGTTCTACAGCAAGTAATGAGTTTTTCATAGTCCAGGTTTAATGACAAGGGCTTAGAGCTGTGTACTGAGCACACCAGCCTATGGCTGCAGACACTGAACTTTTTCGGGATATGTCCAGGTGTATTGCAAGGCAAGCCTGTTGTTTCTTGTGTTTGTTTTGGCGTTCTGCTGAATAAAGCCAATTTTTAAGTTGACAAAACTGTCTCACAGCTGCCTGTTTAACCCCTCGGATCCTGACACTATATATACATGTGTAGCAAGGTCCCAGGCCTCCTTCAGTCTAATGAGAACTTCCAGGGCCAGAGACAGCTGACATCCTTCTGTGTACAGCGGGTTGTGAGGCATGGTGTGTGCAAGATGATTAAAGTCATTGGGCGCCAGACACTTCTTGAGTGCAAAAGAGAGTTTAATTTCTCTTAAACTTTTTTTGGGGGGGGGAGAGGATTAGGGCCAGGACACCCTTAGGTAGGTGCAAGTTCAATTTTCAGACTCCAAGACTTCAATAGGCGAACAGCCATGCAGGGAAAGGCATCCAGCAAGGCGCCACATCTGCACATGCAGGAATGCTGTCTCCTATGGCAACAGTCTTTAACAGTTTCTAACACAAACGTAACAGTTCTTTCACTTTAGCTACAATCACTTCTTGTAGTTCTTCAGCCCACTGAGCTCCCGGTCTCTCACTAGACCCACTTATTTACTGCCACTGAATCCCTTGAGCTCTTCCAATCTTCACTGTAGTATCTTCCTCAAGCGTCACCCCCGCTTCTCTGCTGGGTCCCTAGCTTGGCACTCAAGATACTTTTCAAGCTTAACCCCACTGGCCTGCTCGGTCCCTGGCTTGACACACAAGGCTGCTCTGCAAGCATCACCTCCGCTGGTTGGGTTCCTGGCTTGACACACAAGGCTGCTCTGCAAGCATCATCTCCGCTGGTTGGGTTCCTGGCTTGACACACAAGGCTGCTCTGCAAGCATCATCTCCGCTGGTTGGGTTCCTGGCTTGACACACAAGGCTGCTCTGCAAGCATCATCTCCGCTGGTTGGGTTCCTGGCTTGACACACAAGGCTGCTCTGCAAGCATCATCTCCGCTGGTTGGGTTCCTGGCTTGACACACAAGGCTGCTCTGCAAGCATCATCTCCGCTGGTTGGGTTCCTGGCTTGACACACAAGGCTGCTCTGCAAGCATCACCTCCGCTGGTTGGGTTCCTGGCTTGACACACAAGGCTGCTCTGCAACCATCACCTCCGCTGGTTGGGTTCCTGGCTTGACACACAAGGCTGCTCTGCAAGCGTCACCTCCGCTGGTTGGGTTCCTGGCTTGACACACAAGGCTGCTCTGCAAGCGTCACCTCCGCTGGTTGGGTTCCTGGCTTGACACACAAGGCTGCTCTGCAAGCATCATCTCCGCTGGTTGGGTTCCTGGCTTGACACGTAAGGCTGCTCTGCAAGCATCATCTCCGCTGGTTGGGTCCCTGGCTTGACACGCAAGGCTGCTCTGCAACCATCACCTCCGCTGGTTGGGTTCCTGGCTTGACATACAAGGCTGCTCTGCAAGCGTCACCTCCGCTGGTTGGGTTCCTGGCTTGACACACAAGGCTGCTCTGCAACCATCACCTCCGCTGGTTGGGTTCCTGGCTTGACACACAAGGCTGCTCTGCAAGCGTCATCTCCGCTGGTTGGGTTCCTGGCTTGACACGTAAGGCTGCTCTGCAAGCATCATCTCCGCTGGTTGGGTCCCTGGCTTGACACACAAGGCTGCTCTGCAAGCATCATCTCCGCTGGTTGGGTCCCTGGCTTGACACACAAGGCTGCTCTGCAACCATCACCTCCGCTGGTTGGGTTCCTGGCTTGACACACAAGGCTGCTCTGCAAGCGTCATCTCCGCTGGTTGGGTTCCTGGCTTGACACGTAAGGCTGCTCTGCAAGCATCATCTCCGCTGGTTGGGTTCCTGGCTTGACACACAAGGCTGCTCTGCAAGCATCATCTCCGCTGGTTGGGTTCCTGGCTTGACACGTAAGGCTGCTCTGCAAGCATCATCTCCGCTGGTTGGGTCCCTGGCTTGACACGCAAGGCTGCTCTGCAAGCATCACCTCCGCTGGTTGGGTTCCTGGCTTGATACCTGCTGAAGTTTCCAGATTCTTCACCGTGCCCGTTCGGTGAGAATACTGCTCCGGTATTTGCTTCAGCTACTCACTGCGGCCCCTGGTAATAAGGTGGATGGTCCCTTAGTGGCAACAGCTTCCTTTCTACCTCCAACCACGACAGGTTCTCCGGCCATCAGAACTGTCACTTCTGGTTGGACTGCAAGCCACAATCCCAACCCTGCGTTGCTCTCTTGCTTCTGGATAGGTCCTCAGACATCCTAGAAGCCAGATGTGCCTGGGATAGGCCCAAACTCGAGCCGAGCAGCCCGGGGCAATACAACACACGTCCACCCAGACAGCCATCCAGGTGACACAGAACATAGATCACCTGAATCCACCAAAATATATAGGCTCTCCAAGCAGGCCAAGGGATCCAACAAAACCCCTGCTCATTGACTGAGACACCCTATATACCCATAATCTGACCTTGCATTGCCCTTCTTGTATCTAGTACCACCAGGTACCCAGCCACCTAGCGGTAGAAGAGAAAAGTGCAACAAGGCCAGACTAAGCCCCTGTACACACGGTCGGAGATTTCCACAACCAAATCCGTTGGATTTTGCCCGTCGGATTTTGTCCGTCGGATCTTGTCCGAAACTGTTGCATACACACGGTCGGACAAAGTTGTCGAAAAATCCGATCTTTCAGAAGGTGATGACGTAATTTCGTTACGATGGGACTACATTCAGGCTAGTAGCCAATAGCTTTGGTGTAGGAATTTGATCTGAGCATGCGTGGCACTTTGTTCGATCGGAATTCTCTACACATGATCGGAGTATGTCCGATCGGAGCATTTTGTCGGAAAATATTTCCGGCAAGTTGGAAAATTTGGTCCGACGGATTTTCAGACGGAAACAGTCCGATGGAGACCACACACAGTCGGAATATCCGACAAAACGCTCCGATCGGACACATTCCGTCGGAATCTCCGACCGTGTGTACCGATCAAAATTCTCTACACATGATCGGAGTATGTCCGATCGGACCAGTTGGTCGGGAAATATTTCCAACATGTTGGAAAATTGGGTCCGACGGATATTCGGACGGAATCAGTCCGATGCATACCACACACAGTCGGATTATCCGACGACACGGTCCGATAGGACACATTCCGACGGATTCTCCGACCGTGTGTACAAGGGCTTAGGGAGAAACCAATTGATCTCTAACAATTATCCAAGATGACTATTTTTGGGAGCAACCCAAATATCTACTGCAAGAACAAATGGTGAGTAGATGTATACAGTATCCTGGTGAATTTCTTTGAACATATTTTAAAATATTCATTTGTTTTATTGGTTGTATTGTCACTTTATTAACTGCCCGCCCATCATTTGATGGTGACAGTACGGCACTCCTGCTCGAATCACTGTAGCTGTACGGCGGGTGCTTTAAGGGGTATAAGGGGCGTGACGTAGGAGCCAATGTGCATGGCTTCCGGTGACCCGCGATCGCTCCTGAGAAGGACAGAACGGAGATCTGTCAATGTAAACAGACAGATCTCCATCGTGTCAGGGGAGTAGAGACTAGTTAGGAACAGTAACCAGTCTCCTCCCCCAGTCAGTCACACCCCCCGCCCCCCCCCGCAGTTAGAAACACACATGAGGGAACACATTTAACCTCTTTATTGCCCCCTAGTGTTAACCCCTTCCCTGCCAGTGACAGTAATTGGTGGCTATTTTTGAGCTCTGATCATTATATAAATGTCACTGGTCCTAACATAGTGTCAATTGTCTCCGATTTGTCCGTCGCAATGTCGCAGTCCTGCTAAAAATCACAGATCGCTACCATTACTAGTAAAAAATAAAATAAAATAATAATAATAATAAAAATGCCAAAAATATATCTCCTATTTTGTAGACGCTATAACTTTTGCGCAAAACCAAACAATATATGCTTATTGCGATTTTTTTTTTTCAGAACCAAAAATATGTAGAAGAACTTAAAGATTTCATTTTTTTTTGCCCATATTTAACTTTTTTTTTCAGTGCGGTCTTTATTATATTGACATTGATTTTCACATATATTGTGATATATGTGTACAGCTGCTGATCCAAACCAACTAGATCCCACATCCATGGTGTGGATATATTACACATTTCATTATTCCTCATCATAAAGGAATCATATATGTCATATAGTGAGGAGATATTAAGAATGCCGCTCTAGTAAAATCACCTGATTTCTTTTCATGTATGTGATGCTGTCTCACAGTAGAGTAGATGGGATACGGGTCTTCACCGCTCTCACACATTTCTTTGTGACTGGACAGCTTTCCTTCATTGACCTGGAGATGAAAGAGATAAACATTACCATTGTGTGTACCCCAAAGTTCAGTATTATTAGTGGTGTACCCCAAGGTTCAGTGTTATTAGTGGGGTGTCCCAAGGTTCAGTGTTATTAGTGGTGTACCCCAAGGTTCAGTGTTATTAGTGGGGTGTCCCAAGGTTCAGTGTTATTAGTGGGGTGTCCCAAGGTTCAGTGTTATTAATGATGTACCCCAAGGTTCAGTGTTATTAGTGGTGTACCCCAAGGTTCAGTGTTATTAGTGGGGTGCCCCAAGGTTCAGTGTTATTAGTGGTGTACCCCAAGGTTCAGTGTTATTAGTGGGGTGCCCCAAGGTTTAGTGTTATTAGTGGGGTGTCCCAAGGTTCAGTGTTATTAGTGGTGTACCTCAAGGTTCAGTGTTATTAGTGGGGTGTCCCAAGGTTCAGCGTTATTAGTGGTGTACCCCAAGGTTCAGTGTTATTAATGATGTACCCCAAGGTTCAGTGTTATTAGTGGGGTACTCCAAGGTTTAGTGTTATTAGTGGGGTACTCCAAGGTTCAGTGTTATTAGTGGGGTGTCCCAAGGTTCAGCGTTATTAGTGGTGTACCCCAAGGTTCAGTGTTATTAATGATGTACCCCAAGGTTCAGTGTTATTAGTGGGGTGTCCCAAGGTTCAGTGATATTAGTGGTGTACCCCAAGGTTCAGTGTTATTAGTGGTGTACCCCAAGGTTTAGTGTTATTAGTGGGGTGCCTCAAGGTTCAGTGTTATTAGTGGGGTGCCCCAAGGTTCAGTGATATTAATGATGTACTCCAAGGTTCAGTGTTATTAGTGGTGTACCCCAAGGTTCAGTGTTATTAGTGGGGTGCCCCAAGGTTCAGTGTTATTAATGATGTACCCCAAGGTTCAGTGTTATTAGTGCTGTACCCCAAGGTTTAGTGTTATTAGTGGGGTGCCCCAAGGTCCAGTGATATTAATTATGTACCCCAAGGTTCAGTGTTATTAGTGGTGTACCCCAAGGTTCAGTGTTATTAGTGGGGTGCCCCAAGGTTCAGTGTTATTAATGATGTACCCCAAGGTTTAGTGTTATTAGTGGTGTACCCCAAGGTTTTGTGTTATTAGTGGGGTGCCCCAAGGTTCAGTATTATTAATGATGTACCCCAAGGTTCAGTGTTATTAGTGCTGTACCCCAAGGTTTAGTGTTATTAGTGGGGTGCCCCAAGGTCCAGGGATATTAATGATGTACCCCAAGGTTCAGTGTTGTTAGTGGTGTACCCCAAGGTTCAGTGTTGTTAGTGGGGTACTCCGAAGGTTCATTGTTGTTAGTGGTGTACTCCAAGGTTCAGTGTTATTAGTGGGGTGCCCCAAGGTTTAGTGTTATTAGTGGGGTGTCCCAAGGTTCAGTGTTATTAGTGGTGTACCCCAAGGTTCAGTGTTATTAATGATGTAACCCAAGGTTCAGTGTTATTAGTGGTGTACCCCAAGGTTCAGTGTTATTAGTGGTGTACCCCAAGGTTCAGTGTTATTAATGATGTACCCCAAGGTTCAGTGTTATTAGTGGTGTACCCCAAGGTTTAGTGTTATTAGTGGGGTGCCTCAAGGTTCAGTGTTATTAGTGGGGTGCCCCAAGGTTCAGTGATAGTAATGATGTACCCCAAGGTTCAGTGTTATTAGTGGTGTACCCCAAGGTTCAGTGTTATTAATGATGTACCCCAAAGTTCAGTGTTATTAGTGGTGTACCCCAAGGTTTAGTGTTATTAGTGGGGTGCCTCAAGGTTCAGTGTTATTAGTGGGGTGCCCCAAGGTTCAGTGATAATAATGATGTACTCCAAGGTTCAGTGTTATTAGTGGTGTACCCCAAGGTTCAGTGTTATTAGTGGTGTACCCCAAGGTTCAGTGTTATTAATGATGTACCCCAAGGTTCAGTGTTATTAGTGGTGTACCCCAAGGTTTAGTGTTATTAGTGGGGTGCCTCAAGGTTCAGTGTTATTAGTGGGGTGCCCCAAGGTTCAGTGATAGTAATGATGTACCCCAAGGTTCAGTGTTATTAGTGGTGTACCCCAAGGTTCAGTGTTATTAATGATGTACCCCAAGGTTCAGTGTTGTTAGTGGTGTACCCCAAGGTTTAGTGTTATTAGTGGGGTGCCTCAAGGTTCAGTGTTATTAGTGGGGTGCCCCAAGGTTCAGTGATAATAATGATGTACTCCAAGGTTCAGTGTTATTAGTGGTGTACCCCAAGGTTCAGTGTTATTAGTGGTGTACCCCAAGGTTCAGTGTTATTAGTGGTGTACCCCAAGGTTCAGTGTTATTAGTGGTGTACCCCAAGGTTCAGTGTTATTAGTGGGATGCCCCAAGGTTCAGTATTATTAATGATGTACCCCAAGGTTCAGTGTTATTAGTGCTGTACCCCAAGGTTTAGTGTTATTAGTGGGGTGCCCCAAGGTCCAGTGATATTAATGATGTACCCCAAGGTTCAGTGTTATTAGTGCTGTACCCAAAGGTTTAGTGTTATTAGTGGGGTGCCCCAAGGTCCAGTGATATTAATGATGTACCCCAAGGTTCAGTGTTGTTAGTGGTGTACCCCAAGGTTCAGTGTTGTTAGTGGTGTACCCCAAGGTTCAGTGTTGTTAGTGGTGTACCCCAAGGTTCAGTGTTATTAGTGGGGTACTCCGAAGGTTCAGTGTTATTAGTGGTGTACTCCAAGGGTATAATCCAATAGTGACAGTCCTCAAAATTCATGCAGTGTTCAAGAAGTGTAAAAAACTCCACACTTGTGACACTCCACCTTCAGTGCTCCTCGTGCACCCCCTGTTTCCCCCAGCCTCTCACAGGTCCGTCCCTGCGCAGTGTGCAGAGGCGAACGTGCCATCTTCCTGCTCAGCGGGGGATAGATGGAGCGATCCCCCGCTCAGCA
Organism: Lithobates pipiens; assembly: GCF_037356315.1. Classification (NCBI taxonomy): domain Eukaryota; kingdom Metazoa; phylum Chordata; class Amphibia; order Anura; family Ranidae; genus Lithobates; species Lithobates pipiens. The sequence goes on from NW_027507877.1 coordinate 946,097, forward strand.
GGCGGCTGTCCACGGGGCGGATCAGTACTGATCTGCCCCGTGTGAAAGCGGCCCAATGCCTCGTACACACGACAAAATCCTGGATTTATTGCCGACGGATGTCAGCTCAAACTTGTCTTGCGCACACACACACGGTCACACAAATGCTGTCGGAAATTTCCGAACGCCAAGAACGCGGTGACGTAAAAGTGCGGCTCTTCTGCTCGACCCCGAGCATGCGTGGTACTTTGTGTGTCAGAATTGTGTGCACACGATCGGAATTTACAACAACGGATTTTGTTGTCAGAATATTTGAGATCCCAAATTTTGTTTGTCGGAAATTCCGATGGAAAACGTCTGATGGAGCCTACACACACACAGTTGGAATTTCCGACAACGAGCTCCCATCGAACATTTCCTGTCGGAAAATCTGACCGTGCGTATGTGGTATAATAGTGATTTAACCTGCAAAGAAAAAACTGTGCAAATAGATAAAGGCCGGTGAAAAAAACAAAACACAAAAAATAGTCCAATAACCGGTAACTCAATAATAAACAGATATTCCATGAAAAATATTTTTTTTGCAAAATTGTAGAATACATAAAGTCTTTTCCATAAAAAAATATTCCAACGGGAAATGTGAGATAAGGGACACCCTGTGGCGGATCGTCTATAATTGGAAGCACTGTGAATCCACCACCGTATAGATTAAAGGCTTACCAGCTAGACAAGCTGTGGAAGCTTGTGGCCTATACCCGGCATGGGCCTTTGGGTCCTCCTCACACCTCCGATGGCAGCTGGACAAGCTGTAGGAGTTAGTGGCCTATACCCCACCTGGGCATTTAGGTCCTCCCAACCCCTCCGATGACCGGTCTAGCCAGGCGTTCCTGCAGGCTCTATTGGAGTCTGTACTCCGACAGGTGGCCACAAATGTACAATCAATGCGTAAGTATTAAGCCCATAGGGGAAAAAGCAAAAAGATTTGCCGTGGGTAAAACCAGATGGTTTTTATTGGTAAAAAAAATCTGTTAGACACAGGTAAGCTAAAAAAAGTTTCCATAAAAAAATTGTATATGCCAGCCGGCAAATGCTACAAACACATCCGTGCAAACGGAAAGCGAGAACAGCGCGGTGACTTCACCACGTCGCTCCTCCCCGCGCGTTTCGTCACTAGGCAGATGTCGTCATATAATAAGACTTACCTGTAGGTAAAATGAATACCTCCTAAACTGGCACATGCACTCTGAAGGTCTGGCATGCTGTGCTGGACCTTCAGAGCTTCATGCTGGAACCGAGGGCTCACACACACATGAGTGGGTGTGACATAATTGCGGCTCCGGTGCCGGAGCCGAACCCAGAAGAATGGCAGCGCGCCACTGGAGGGCTTTGTTCTAAGGTAAGTATTTCATAATGTGCTAGTATGCGTTGCATACTGGCACATTGTGCTATTGTTTTGCAGGTTTTTTTTTTTTTTTTTAACTCTGTTGCAGTGTTCTACTTCTTTGATAGATTAATAAACCAATGTCAGTGGACCCATAGAGAGTCCATAGGGAGCCTCGTAGCATAGTCACCTCACAAAGGTGGCACAAATAAGAGACCCAGCAAACCAACTAATGGGTTTCATGAGCAAAGCAGTACCCATACAATTTGAGCCATAAGGTACAAGATTTTAATCAATGTTCTTAGTCTGCTTGTCTTCATCAAACTGTTTGCGGGTCTTCTTGTGCATCATCTACATGGCAAATGAGGTTTAATGTGGAAAAATGTAAAATAATGCATTCTACTCACTAGGAGGAGAACCTCTGGGGGGATCTAGGATTAGCTGCTGCTAACAAAGCAAACAAAATATTGGCATTAAAAAGGGATCAACTCCAGAGATAAAATGATAATTCTCCCGCTCTACAAGACTCTGGTCCGGCCGCACCTGGAGTATACTGTCCAGTTCTGGGCACCAGTCCTCAGGAAGGATGTACTGGAAATGGAGCGACTACAAAGAAAGGCAACAAAGCTGATAAAGGGTCTGGAGGATATTAGTTATGAGGAAAGGTTGTGAGCTCTGAACTTATTCTCTCTGGAGAAGAGACGCTTGAGAGGGGATATGATTTCATTATATAAATACCGGACTGGTGACCCCACAATATATAAATACCGGACTGGTGACCCCACAATATACAAATACTGTACTGGTGACCCCACAATATATAAATACCAGACTGGTGACCCCACAATATATGAATACCGGACTGGTGACCCCACAATATACAAATACCGGACTGGTGACCCCACAATATACAAATACCGGACTGGTGACCCCACAATATATAAATACTGGACTGGTGACCCCACAATAGGGATAAAACTTTTTTGCGGAAGGGAGTTTTACAAGACACGTGGCCACTCATTAAAATTAGAAGAAAAGAGGTTTAACCTTAAACTACGTAGAGGGTTCTTTACTGTAAGAGCGGCAAAAGGATGTGGAATTCACTTCCACAGGCGGTGGTCTCATCGGGAAGCATTGATAGTTTCAAGAAACTATTAGATAAGCACCTGAACGACCGCAACATACAGGGATATACAATGTAATACTGACATATAATCACACACATAGGTTGGACTTGATGGACTTGTGTCTTTTTTCAACCTCACCTACTATGTGTGTGGCGTATGGTCTGAGTACTGACAGGCTGACCCCCCCCCCCACACCCCTACAACCAGGGCTGGACTTACCATTGGGCTTGACTGGGCTCAAGCCCATGGGCCCCGCCCAATAGGGGGCCCCACTGAGATATATAGCGATGTGTACTTGGCTTTGCTCACAGTCATGCCCAGTCTCGCCATATGATGGAGATAACGCAGGGACTAGGCATGACTGTGAGCTGAGCTGAGTACTCTCGGCTCTGCTCGGGACTGCAAGAGGACCAGAGAGCTGCCATAAGCCGCTGAGGGGACTTGAGAGCCGCCGAGGGGACCCAAGAGCCCCCCGAGAGGACCCAGGACTCTGTATCTTAGTGGTGCCATTTTTAAACTTCAAGATTACAATGACAAGGCTGCAAATGACACTGGGGCGTGTGTTATACACCAATAAATATGGTAATGTATAGAAGATAGGGCCCGAAAGTGACTCAAGCCCAGGGGCCCCCACCACCCTAAGTCCTGCCTTGCCTACAACCTGTGCAGCAATGCTGGCAGCACTCATACATCTATTTCCCAAAGACAACCTCTGGATATGACGCTGAGCACGTGATCTCAACTTCTTTGGTGGACCATGGTGAGGCCTGTTCTGAGAGGAACCTGTCCTGTTATACCGCTGTATGGTCTTGGCCACCGTGCTGCAGCTCAGTTTTAGGGTCTCAGCAATCTTCTTATAGCCTAGGCCAGTGATGGCGAACCTTGGCACCCCAGATGTTTTGGAACTACATTTCCCATGATGCTCATGCACTCTGCAGTGTAGTCGAGCACCATGGGAAATGTAGTTACAAAACATCTGGGGTGCCAAGGTTCACCATCACTGGCCTAGGCCATCTTTATGTAGAGCAACAATTATTTTTTTCAGATCCTCAGAGAGTTCTTTGCCATGAGGTGCCATGTTGTACTTCCAGTGACCAGTATGAGAGTCACATGACACCGGGGGGAGGGAAAATGGTTAATTGGTCCCAATTTGGACGTTTTCACTTAGGGGTGTACTGACTTTTGTTGCCAGCGGTTTAGACATTAATGGCTGTGTGTTGAGTTATTTTGAGGGGACGGCAAATTTACACTGTTATACAAGCTGTACACTCACTACTTTACATTGTAGACAAGTGTCATTTCTTCAGTGTTGTCACATGAAAAGATAGAAGGAAAGATTTCCAAAAATGTGAGGGGTGTACTTATTTTTGTGAGATAATGTAGACTTCAAAGCATCGGACTGCAATGATACCCTATTTCGAATGACATCGCTAACCTTTTTGGACTTGTGTCTTTGCTGCCTCCGCCCCAGCTGCACCTACCCACAGGCACATGGCTGGGATTCCTTGTCCACATAAGCAAAGGGGTGGTGATAGTAGTAATCATATTTAGGCACGGATGTCACTACTGATGTCACCACTGATGTCACCACTGATGTCACTACCGATGTCACAACTGATGTCACAACTGATGTCACCACTGATGTCACTACTGATGTCACCACTGATGTCACTACTGATGTCACCACTGATGTCACCACTGATGTCACTACCGATGTCACAACTGATGTCACAACTGATGTCACCACTGATGTCACTACTGATGTCACCACTGATGTCACCACTGATGTCACTACTGATGTCACCACTGATGTCACCACTGATGTCACTACTGATGTCACCACTGATGTCACTACTGATGTCACCACTGATGTCAGCTTGTGGAGCTCTCAAGCTCTTTTTAAGCGAGTCAGCGGGCATCATGATTGATGATAAATTTATAATAAGGGACTTTTTCTAAAGTTGTGTTTTTTTTTTCTTTTTCTTCAAATAAATGACTTGCCAAATGTTTGGGTATCTGCGTTTCTAAGTTAGTTAGTTTTTTTTTGTGTACCACCAGCAAACTCCCACAAGCAATGGTGAGGGTTGTGGAGAAGAGCTCCTTGTGATCATCAATGTGGGCAGCAAATGCTTTGCCTGGGGGGGGGGGGTTCCAAGTTACCCACCCCCCCATGTTGAGGACGTGTAGCCTGGTATTATTCAGGGGGGGGGGGTGCAAGTCCCCCCCACCCCCCCCCCGCCCTTTCCCAGCTGCTTGCTCAGATGAAGGGTCTGGCATTGATTTTTAAGGGGACCTCATGCATTTTTTTGTGAGGTACTCCCTTAGAATCCCTACCTGGCTCAGAGGGTCTGTTATGTATTTTGGACCAAATGCAAATATTCTATTTCCATTCTTGTAGGATGTGCTAAATCAACAGTAACATTTACAAATAAAGAAAGCATACAGGATAAATTTACATTTTTGTTAAATTGACAGATTTGGCTCCCATTGATTTGAACGGGGCTCAGGTTCAGCGTACTTCCTTCTTTTGAAGTTCACCAAAAAAAGTCCAATCCAAACCCAGGGCAGTTCAAGTCATCTCTAGTCCTAAAACATGACACACTTTGCTAGTACTGATAACATCCGATCAACAGCAAGAATCCGGCACAACGGCATGCATCAGTGGCGTGATACCCTGTTTGCCCGAAAATAAGACCTATTGTGATTGCCGGTGGTGGCTGCAATATAAGCCCGACCCCCCCCCCCCCCCCAAATAAACCCTACCCTGAAAATAAGACCAACAAGGACTTTAACTAGGGCTTATTTGGGGGGGTAGGGCTTATATTGCAGCCATCACCGACAATCACACTGGGTCTTATTTTTGGGGAAACAGGGTAAGATTTATGCAATGTAGAGTATTACAGACACAAATCAACATGTTTCTGCCATCCAGACCTTAGTTATGACAGTCATGAATAAGGCCTGGATGGCCGAAACATGTTGACTTATTTGTGGGTGTACAAAAGCACCCACCAAGGATATGACACCCGCAAGAGGTTTACCACAAATTCTTTATAACAATAATAATGAAATGGACACAAAACTCAATTCAGATGATGTGTGGACCAGGATGGAACCCCCACTCAAAAGCCTTTCTTCCCCAAAAGAAGTCCTCCCACACTCCCCCTATTCCTACTCCAATCCCCCCATCCTTCCTGCAGACCACTCACCTACCCTCACAGTTAAAACCACACTACCCCCCCCCCCCCCACCCACCACCACCACCACCAATAAACAGTGCCACAACAGCACCATGGCTATAGATCTCTGCACGGTCTTCTACTACTTCTGCCCGCATTACTCCACCTGCACTAGCCTAAGGTCCTATCAGCTGCGTTATATGGAAATTTATTCTGGATGGAGACGTGCTTTAAGGACTTTGCCGGCTTGACTCAGCTTTTAGCAGATGGCGTCGAGTATACAGTATAGTAGGGTAGAATTGGAATTGACAATGCGGGAGGACTATCAGTGCTGACAGGTGATTTATTCCTGTTACAGTCCTGCGTGTACCTCTCCGGGACTCAACGGGAAAGAATTTGCCTTATGTGAGACAATAGCTGATAAGCCAAAACATACCATGACTATGGTATTAACTATGGCTGAACCCGTTACCAATAGCCCATCCCACCCCCTAATGATCACACAACACATGGGTGGAGTGAATTGGCCACAGCAGCCATTCTTATTTTTATTAACCAATATATAAATTTTATAATTAACATAAAATAACGTAATAACCTTTTTACATATACATATATATATATATATATATATATATATATATATATTTTTTTTTTTTTTTTTTTCAGTTTTATTACCACCATGGGGCACAAGGTCCAATAGGCATAACACATGACTGTACCTGCTAGCCACTTCTCAGGCCTCAAGTCACTAAAGCCTCCGACTCAGAGACAACTAGCAGGTACCCATATACCAACTGGGAGCCGCCCTCAGACCGGTCCCTAAACCATGCCCTTTAGGTGCCCATATGACCTTCACAAGTACCTTGCACCCCGCCAAACAACCACCAACCAGTATTTCGGCCCCCCCCTCTCCCTACCATCACCACCATCTCCTCCAATCTTAGGGCGGGGTGGGTGGGAAGCTCCTTACCCTCACGGCTCCACATGCAGACTGGCCCCTCCCTTTCCTCTTCCTGCCTAGCTAAGTTTGGAGCCCGCCCATACTCTAAGCCGGCCAGCCCCAGGCATTCACCCCTTACCTGGCTCCGCCCCATTAACCCCTGTCATGCCGGCCCTCCGCCGAATACCTTCGGCATTGCTCCGTGCCTCTCTTCATCATCACCCTGAGCGTATATTGCTGGGATGTAATGTGGGGGTAATTGAAAGGATAGGAGGGTAGTTTCTGTGGTAACATTTTTAACAGGGGGATTTGTGTTTTTTCGAGGGGGAATGCTTTTAGGTGGAGGTTCCACCATATGGTCCACTCACCATCTGACTGTTTGAGTTTTATGTCCATTTTTATTATTGTTTTCAATAAAGAATTCATGGTAAGCCTCTTGCGGGAGTCAACTCCTGGTGGGTCCTTTTGGAGACACCTCCCCTTATACATATAGGGTTGTAGGCAAAAAAAAAAAACACTCTCGGATCTATTTGGGGTTTTTGTTCTGCACTTATCCCTGGATGTAATACTCTGCATTACATAAATCTTATCACGTCGCTGATGCATGCCGTTGTGCCGGCTTCTATCTCTGGATCAAGTGTTCATGAGGTCTCGGCAACCATTTTGCCAGACACCGGCTTCAGAGCCGAGTTGGGTGATTAGGGGAGGTAGTAGCACTGCATGCTTTGTTTCCAATGATAACATCTGAGAGTAAAGCAGGTTGTAGAAATGTAGACAAACAGCAAGAACATAAAGAATTTGATTGGGACGGGCAGAGAAAACAAAGACTGTGCCATCTCCATTAATCGAGAAGCTAAAGATAAGTCACCCCAGAGCTAAAGGTTCTCCTGGGTTTCAAATCTCAGAGAGGACCCGGGTGGGACTTACTGAATTCAAGGCATGGAAGACAAACGTATAGGCCCAGAAATCTGTCAGAGAGTACGATTTTCCAAGGAATTTCTCTTTTATCTTCTCCCATGGATAGTTCCGTTTAGTCTCCCATTTTATTTGCTCACGTAACCGATTCTCCAGATCTTTAAGGACTGAAAAGTCTGACCAGTTTTTTTCCGAATACAGAGAGGACATACACCTGCAACGTCAAAGTTGTAAGTTGGATGTGATAGGCAAGTTATCAATTTAACATTCTGCATGAAAATTGTTCTACATTTGTTGTCGAATCGCTTGACGTCCTGAAGCCATGATGAAATGTTCCAGACTTCAAGTGGTTGAAACAAACAATCTCATGGCTGCAGCTGCGTAAGTCAGCTGTCATTTTTTTTTTAATCCAGTGTTCATCTGTTTAGTAAAAGTGATCCAGGCGTCTCTACATCCTCCCGATCACTTTTACAGTGGTCAGAAGGGCAGCTCTCCTTCACTGGCACCCCCTTGGTGGATTACTTGTTCTCCCATTCCTCCAAGACCACTGAAAAATGCATCATCCATTAAAGAGGAAGTAAACCCTGATGAGTTTACTTCCTCTTTCATTCCCTGCAAAGTCAAAGCATAATGGACTACTATGCATCGCATCGCATCGCATAGTAGCCCATTATGTGTCACTTACCTGACATAGGAGCCAGCGAAGTCACCGCTGTCCCCTGTAGTTCCGAGCGTCCATCTTCTTGGTGGGTCTCCGTGGGTCTCGCTGTCTCCGGCGCTGTGATTCGCCGGAGCAGCGATGACGTCACTCCCGCGCATGCGCACGGGAGCCGAGACTCGCGGCATTGCCGTCATCGTCGATGCCCCGCTCAGTGCGCCTGCACGCCGCTGTCTACGGCGCATGCGCCGTAGATAGCGGTGCCCGTCTTCGGGCAAATATCTCCTAAACCGTATAGGTGTGGGAGAAATTTCTTGGACCTACAGGTAAGCCTTAATCTAGGCTTACCTGTAGGTCAAAGTGGTTTGTAAGGGTTTACAACCACTTTAAGGAGGAGATGGAGAAACAACCATTCCCTGATCTCCCCTGCAAGTAATGAAGCTGAAAGTGGTGGTGATTTCATCACTTTGGTTTCAAAGCAGCCCTCCCCTGGCTACTGTAGTAGGGAATGCAGATAATAAAGCTTGATCTGTACTTGATTAGCTACAGTGAAGGCAAGGGAAACAATGGGGGTGAAATAGACCCCTGATGTCTCCATAAAGAGGACTTGTCACTTGCTTATGCTATCATAAAGGACTTGTTAGACCCCTTGTAACAGTAAAAGAGCTACAATGTAAAGTATAAGAAAATTAAATGGTTAAAAAAATATATATATATATATTTAAACAAATATATATATATTAAAGCGCATCCCCTGCATATGTATGTAAACAGAAACTGTGCCACACATGTGAGGAATTCCTAATTCTAGGGATATAATTCATAGTTAACTCTAATCTGAAGACCCATAAAGGCTTTCAAAGCCTTAACTATGAAAAATTGTTGGTACCTTCGTTTTTCTGCCATTTCACAGATGTGCGCAATTTTAAGTTTTGGCACAGTGGTGTAGTTGGATAGCGCTCTCACCTAGCAGTAAGAAGCGTCGCTGGTTCAAATCCCAACCACGACACTTCCTGCCTGGAGTTTGTATGTCCTCCCCGTGCCTGCGTGAGTTTCCTCCCACACTCCAAAGACATGCAGGTAGGTTAATTGGCTTCTGTCCAAAAAAATTGGCCGTGGTATATGAATGGGGACCTTGGATTGTGGCTCTCCTTGAGGGTAGGGACTGATGTGAGTGTGCAATGTACAGGGATGGGGACAATTGTAGACACTCACTCAGGTTGAACTGGATGGACTGGTGTCAGGGGCGGACTGACAACTCATGGGGCCCCCAGGTAATCAAAGATTATGGGGCCACACAGTATACACAAACACACAGTATACACAGACATGTTTCTATTGGCTGAGAAGGTACTGGAGAGGTGGAGCAGCTATAATCTCTCGATTTTTAGACCAAAAGGATGTCGGTAAGGGACATTTCAGAGACAGATGTAAATAAAACACAGATTTTTACATACTTTTCCTTGGTTTTACTGAGGCTGGCAACCCTGATGGGGCCCCCGAGTGGCCTGGGGCCCTCGGGCAGTGCCAGAGTGGCCGAATGGTCAGTCCGCCCCTGACTGGTGTCTTTATTCAACCTTACTGACTAACTTTACTCGATGCAACCCCATTATTTTACCAAACAAATTGTGTATAATACCTTTTTTTTTGCACATAAACAAAATATTTTAGTGTAAATATGCATTTAATAAACAAATAATAATAATAATAATAATAATAATAATAATAATAAATAAATATCACTTGACATTAAAAAAAAAAAAATTGTAGCAGCCATTATTTTCCAGACACTATTTCATACATTATTTTCTTGAAAAAAATATATACAGTATGTATATGGTTTAAAGTAACTTTTAGCCTCAAAAAAGTATGATTTAAAAAAAAAAAATGTCCTGGGGGGGGGCAATGTGGCTAAACAACAATAGATTATTCAGGTAACTGCTGTATAAATTGTTATAATGTATATATACCATGTTGATCCAGATACTCCAGCTATGTATGTAGCGGCACCCAAAAGGTTGAGTTCAGACAGTTTGGAAATCGATCCCATTAAACCAACCATGGCACGGAGTCCACCCCCCGATCCCAAGACCGCGATTACAGGAGGGTCGGAATGCTTCAGGAAAAAAACAAAAAACAAATTATCATTGTTGTTATGTTACAGATGGAATATGTATTGGACATTGGTAAGAAATGAATAAACAACACGGCATCATGTGGGGGACAAGTGTGGAATAAACCAACATCCGTGTGGAGTTATCTAAGGCCTGATACACACGGTCGGACATTCCAACGGAAAATGTCCGATCGGACCATGTTGTCGGATAATCCGACCGTGTGTGGGCTCCATCGGTCTGTTTCCGTCGGAATGTCCGACCGTCAAAGTTTTAGAGCTTGGCTATAAAATTTTCCAACAACATGATCCGATCGGACTTTGTCCGATCGTTTGTAGAGAATTCCGATCGGACAAAGTGCCACGCATGCTCATATCAAATTCCTAGACCAAAGCTATTGGCTGCTACTACTACTGCCGGAATTTCCGGCAACAAGCTCCCATTGAAAACATTTTCTGTCAGGCCGCGTACACACGGGCGGACTGTTCGCCCAACCTTGTCCGCTGAACAGTGTTTGGGCGGACAGTCCGCTCGTGTGTGGGCTTTCAGCGGACAGTTTCAGCGGACAGTTGGACGGACAAAGTCTTTCGGAAATTCCGAAAAACTGTCCGCTGAAACTGTGTTTGAGCGAACAGTCCGCCCGTGTGTGGGCCTGTCCGCTGTACTTTCGAAATGAGCGGACTGTTCCCGCTCGGAAAGTCCGCCCATTTTGAGCGCGTGTACAGGTAGGCGGGGCCCGCGAAGGAGACGTCGCGGGCTCCGCCGCCTGGAATGGGCTTAAAGGGGAACCCCAACGCCGAAAAAAATCGGCGTGGGGGTTCCCCCAAAGTCCACACCAGACCCTTGTCCGAGCACGCTACCCGGCCGGCCAGGAAAGGGGGGCGAGCGAGCGCGCCCCCCCTCCTGAGCCGTACCAGGCCGCGTGCCCTCAACATGGGGGGTGCCTTGGGGAAGGGGGGGCCGCGCGGCCCCCCCACCCCAAAGCACCTTGTCCCCATGTTGATGAGGACAAGGGCCTCTTCCCGACAACCCTGGCCGTTGGTTGTCGGGGTCTGCGGGCGGGGGGCTTATCGGGATCCGGGAGCCCCCTTTAAGAAGGGGGCCCCCGGATACCGGCCCCCCACCCTATGTGAATGAGTATGGGGTACAATGTACCCCTACCCATTCACCTGTGAAATAAAGTACAAAAAAAAAACACAACACAGGGGAAAAAATATTTTATTGCACAGCTCCGGGGGTCTTCCGTCTTCGGGGGTCTTCTCGCCGGACTCCTCCGCTATCTGTGTGTAGCTCTTTTGCTAGCGGAGGAGTCCAGCTTTCTTCCTCCCCACCGCCGGCCTCTTCTCCCGACTTCGGGGGTCTTGTCCCCCTCTTCGGTTCTTCTGCCGGGCCACCACGCCTTCTTGTAGCTCTTTTGCAGGCGGTGGCCCGGTCTTCTGTCGCCGCTGCCTTCCGTTCTTCTGTCGCCGCCTTCGGTTCTTCTGCCGGGCCACCGCGCCTTCTTGTAGCTCTTTTACAGGCGGTGGCCCGGTCTTCTGTCGCCGCTGTCGCTGCCTTCCGTTCTTGTTCTTCTTCTTGTTGTTCTTCTTCTTCTCCAGGCGATGTTGACACGTCGCTCCCTCCGGCCGGAATGCCAGGGACACGCTCCGCTGCCACTTATATAGTGACAATGGGGCGGTGTCACATGGTATATGTCACATGGGTTGGTCACATGGTGACCCCGCCCCCTTACGATGTCATAGTCCCCATGTGACATCAACCCATGTGACCAACCCATGTGACATATACCATGTGACCCCGCCCCATTGTCACTATATAACTGGCCGCACAGCGCGGCTCTGGCATTCCGGCCGGAGGGAGCGACGTGTCAACATCGCCTGGAGAAGAAGAAGAAGAACAAGAAGAAGAACAAGAACGGAAGGCGGCGACAGCGACAGCGGCGACAGAAGACCGGGCCACCGCCTGTAAAAGAGCTACAAGAAGGCGCGGTGGCCCGGCAGAAGAACCGAAGGCGGCGACAGAAGAACGGAAGGCAGCGGCGACAGAAGACCGGGCCACCGCCTGCAAAAGAGCTACAAGAAGGCGCGGTGGCCCGGCAGAAGAACCGAAGAGGGGGACAAGACCCCCGAAGTCGGGAGAAGAGGCCGGCGGCGGGGAGGAAGAAAGCCGGGCTCCTCCGCTAGTAAAAGAGCTACACACACATAGCGGAGGAGTCCGGCGAGAAGACCCCCGAAGACGGAAGACCCCCAGAGCTGTGCAATAAAATATTTTTTCCCCTGTGTTGTGTTTTTTTTTTGTACTTTATTTCACAGGTGAATGGGTAGGGGTACATTGTACCCCATACTCATTCACATAGGGTGGGGGGCCGGTATCCGGGGGCCCCCTTCTTAAAGGGGGCTCCCGGATTCCGATAAGCCCCCCGCCCGCAGACCCCGACAACCAACGGCCAGGGTTGTCGGGAAGAGGCCCTTGTCCTCATCAACATGGGGACAAGGTGCTTTGGGGTGGGGGGGCCGCGCGGCCCCCCCTTCCCCAAGGCACCCCCCCATGTTGAGGGCACGCGGCCTGGTACGGCTCAGGAGGGGGGGCGCGCTCGCTCGCCCCCCTTTCCTGGCCGGCCGGGTAGCGTGCTCGGACAAGGGTCTGGTGTGGACTTTGGGGGAACCCCCACGCCGATTTTTTTCGGCGTTGGGGTTCCCCTTTAAGCCCATTCCAGGCGGCGGAGCCCGCGACGTCTCCTTCGCGGGCCCCGCCTACCTGTACACGCGCTCGAAATGGGCGGATTTGCCTCCGCCTTACGTGGGCGAGTCCGTTCATTTCAAAAGTTGAGCGGACTGTTTGGCAAACAGTTCGTTGAAACAGTCCGCTCGTGTGTGGGCAAGTCCGCTCATGCAAATTTTGAGCGGACTGTTTGCCGAAACTGTTTGACGAACAAGGTTGGGCAAACAGTCCGCGCGTGTGTACGCGGCCTCAGAAGATCCGATCGCGTGTACGCAGGATTAGACTTTGCCCTTGTACACACGGTCGGAGATTCCGTCGGAATGTGTCCGATCGGAGCGTTTTGTCGGATATTCCGACTGTGTGTGGTCTTCATCGGACTGTTTCCAACGGGAATATCCGTCGGACCAAATTTTCCAACTTGCCAGAAATATTTTCCGACAAAATGCTCCGATCGGACATACTCCGATCATGTGTAGAGAATTCCAATCGGACAAAGTGCCACGCATGCTCAGATCAAATTCCTAGACCAAAGCTATTGGCTACTAGCCTGAACGTAGTCCCGTCGTAACGAAATAACGTCATCGCGTTCTGAGCGATCGGATTTTCCGACAACTTTGTCCGACCGTGTGTATGCAACACCAGTTTTGGACAAAATCCGTCAGGCAAAATCCAATGTATTTGGAATGTCCGACCGCGTGTACAAGGGACTAAGGCCTTATACACACGGGACGTTTATTTAACTCTCCTAGAAGCCAGCAGCGTTTTTGAAGAAAAAAAATGCCTGACGCTTGTAAAAGTGTCTAAAGCTTTTATAAAATGTAGCACGCCCTTGTAGGAACTGCTGATTAACTTCGACCCCCCCCACCCTGCACGGCCAGACACACCCACATTTTTATACGGGCACTCCAGAGTCTGTGACTTTGTTTTTGTCATTTATTGAGGGTAAATAACTTGGTTAAGGGTGGGAGGTTATGTGATGCCCACTTGACTTCACCAAAACTTCAGCAACGGCTTCAGGAACATCTTCCTTCATACAGTCTATATACAGTGTCCTTCACTTGCCTCCTGCACACACTTGCTTGCTCCAGCTGTAGAATATTCTGACAGGCTCCCAATCAGAATTTTAGCAATAGCCCTTTACAGGCAGGAACTTTTAGCCCCCTCGTTGTGTAGCAAAGATATAGTGAAAACAGCTTTTACTTCTCCTATGTGGCTACTGATCTCAGAACCACCTCTCCAGGTACTGCCAACCCACCTGGCTGCAGCTGCCCCTTTCACTAGCCCCTCCAGGCTAACTATTACACCAGTCCTACCAACTGACTCTCAGGAGATCTCCCAGGGAAGGATGAAGACTTAAAGCGGATGTTCACACAGAAAGTGAACCTCCACTTTTTGGAACCCTCCCCCCTCCGGTGTCACATTTGGCACCTTTCAGGGGAAGGGGGGGGGGTGCAGATACCTGTATAATACAGGTATCTGCACCAACTTCTGGGAATAGACTCCAGCGGGAGTCACCTTCGCGTCACCACCCCCCCCCCCCCCCCCCCCGTTGTGTTCTGGGAAACACACAGGTCCCAGAACACAGCGGGAACCAGTGAGGATGCAGAGCGCGACTTGCGCATGCGCAGTAGGGAACTGGGAAGTGAGGCCGCAATGCTTCACTTCCTGATTCCCTCACGTAGGATGGCGGCACAGGCAGCCGAGAGACGAGCGATTGGCTCAACTTCGGCTGCTGCCATTGCCGGCACCCTGGACAAGTAAGTGTCCATTTTCTGGCTTTTAATTTTTCTTTTTGGGCGGCCCTTCTCTTTGACCACTTCAGCCCCGGAGGGATTTACCCCTCTTCCTGACCAGAGCACTTTTTGGAATTCGGCACTGCGTTGTTTTAATGGACGATTGCGCTGTCGTGTGACGTGGCACCCAAACAAAAATGATGTCCTTTTTTCCCCACAAATAGAGCTTTCTTTTGGTGGTATTTGATCACCTCTGCGGTTTTTATTTTTTGCGCTATAAATAAAAAAGAGCGACAATTTTGAAAAAAAAAATATTTTTTTTAACTTTTTGCTATAATAAATATCCCCCAAAAATGTATTAAAACATTTTTTTCCTCAGTTTAGGCCGATATGAAGGGGTGTTTAGTGGCAGAAAAAAAAAATGTCAGATGCCCCTAGGAGCAACTGCAAAAACATCCAGTGTGCATGAAGCTAATAGTAGAAGGCTGAAGGGAAAGCTCACTAAAGCCCCTTTCACACTGGGGCGGTGCTGTCGTCGGCGGTAATGCGCCGCTATTTTTAGCGGCGCTTTACCGTCGTTTTAGCGGCAGTCTGCGGGCGGTCTGCGGGCGCTAGCGCGGTGGTTTTAACCCCCGCTAGCGCCCCAAAAAGGGTTAAAACCACCTGCAGCGGCGCTTTGCCGGCGGTATTGCCGCGCTGTCCCATTGATTTCAATGGCATGGAGCGGCTTAGGAGCGGTGAATACACCGCTCCTTCACTGCTCCAAAGATGTGGCTAGCAGGACTTTTTTCACCGTCCTGCTAGCGCACCGCTCCAGTGTGAAAGCCCTTCGGCTTTCACACTGGAGTGAAAGGGGCCGTTTTTTTCAGGTGCTACACAGGCATCTATGCATGTTGCATTTCAGCATTTCTGTAGTGCTTTTTGTGTCGCTTGCCACGTTTTTAGACACGCGTTTTTACCGCAATTTGCTTTTTTTTTACACTGTATATAGCTGGTTGCTAAGAAGGGGGCTGGCTGCCATGTCCTTAACAACCAATGAGCCATCAGTTGTCAACAGGCTTCCCACTGAAAGAAAAAAAAAAAAAAGAATTGCCGGCTAAAAAAACAAACAAAAAAAAAATTGGAGAAAAAACAAAACAAAACAGCATGGTGTCCTCCCCAGGTCCATACCAGGCCATTGGGTCTAGTATGGATTCAGAGTGGACCCCCACACACCAAAATTAAAAAAAATGGCATGGGGGTCCCCCCAAAATCCATACCAGACCCTTATCCGAGCATGCAGCCCGGCAGGAAAGGGAGGGGATGAGCGAGCGCCCCCCCCTCCCTCCTGAACCATACCAGGCCACATTCCCTCAACATGGGGAATGGGTACTTTGGGGGCAGGGGCCCCCTGCCCCAAAGCACCTTTCCCACATGTTGATGGAGACAAGGGCCTCTTCCCGACAAACCCTTGCCCGGTGGTTGTTGGGGTTTGCGGGCGGAGGGGCTTATCAGAATCTGGAAGTCCCCTTTAACAAAGGGGCCCCCAGATCACGCCCCTCCCATGTGAATGAGTATGGGATATATTGTACCCCTACCCATTCACTTAAAAAAAATTAAAAATACAGTGACAAGTCTGACAAGTCTTTTATTAAAGAGGAAGTAAACCCTGATGCATTTACTTCCTCTTTCATTGCCTGCAAAGGCAAAGCATAATGGACTACTATGCATCCGTGTAGGTTTAGGAGATATTTCTTGAACCTACAGGTAAGTCTTAATCTAGGCTTACCTGTAGGTCAAAGGGTTTACAATCACTTTAAAAATTGTCTTCTTCTGCTCCACTTCATCCTCCGGTCTTCCTCCATCTTATCCCGTATCTTCATCCTCCGGTCTTCTCTTTCTCCCCCTGCTTCTTCTCCCACTCTTCTTCTGTCTTCTTTGTCCGGTGTTCTTCCTCCGCTCCCACTGATGCTACGTCCCGCTGATCTGTCGGCGCCAATGTCCTGCACTTCTTAAATAACGATGGGGCGTGGCAATTGGATTACATCATCCTGAGGCCACGCCCCTTGTGACGTCACAGCCCAGGCATGATGGGTCTGTGACATCACAAGGGGGCGTGGCCTCCAGATGACATAATCTGATTGCCAAGCCCCCATCGTTATTTAAAAGATGCAGGACATTGGTGTTGCCAGATCAGCGGGATGCAGCATCGGAGGAGGGTTGTCGGCAGGAGCGGCGGCAGAGGAAGAGGAGCGGCAGAAGAAGCAGCGGGAGAAGGAGAAGACTAGATGATGAAGCAGCAGGAAGAAGCAGAGAAGAAGATTTTTAATAAAAGTCTTGTCAAAAACTGTCTACTGTATTTTTTAACACAATACTACTTTTTTTTATGAATGGGTAGGGGTACAATGTACCCCATACTCATTCACATGGGGGCGGGATCTGGGCAACCCTTTGTTAAAGGGTGCTTCCAGATATCGGTAAGCCCCCCCGCCAGTAGACCCCCGACAACCACCGGGCAAGGGTTGTCATAAAGAGGCCCTTGTCTCCATCAACATGGGGCAAGGTGCTTTGGGGTGGGGGGCACAGAGCCCCCCGTCCCAAAGCATCCATCCCCCTTGTTGAGGGCATGTGACCTGGTATGGTTCAGGGGGGGTGCTCGCTCATCCCCTCCCTTTCCTGACCTGATTTAAGGGGGAAACCCAATACAATTTTGTTTTACATTTTGGTGTGTGGAGGTCGCCTCCCTAATCCATATTAGACCCAAGGGCCTGGTATGGACCTGGGGGGGACCCCACGCTGTTTTTTTTTTTCACTTTTTTTTTTTGGGAAGCCAGCTGACAGCTGATGACTCATCGGTTGTTAAGGACGCGGCAGCCGGCTTCCCAGCCCCTTCCTTAGCAACCAGCTATATACAGTGTAAAAAAAAAAAAGAAAGAAAGAAAAAAAATGAAAAAATTTGCGGTAAAAATGCAGAACTTGCATTTTGGATGTGGGTCCATTGAATTCTATTACATGGAAAACACTGCATTTTGCGGGAAAAAAGTCCCCGACCCTTTCCAAAAACACAGAGGCACAAAAAGGCATTGATGTGAACATGTTCCATAGGAACCCATGTTAAAAAATTTCCCTGCATTTCTGCAAATAGCAAAATGCATCAAAAAAACGGATTAGTGTGAATCAAGCCTTATACGAAGGTCACTTGGTCAATTTACACGGCTGTTTTCTTGTTTTTCAGCATTAAGTTCACAAGACAAATACTAGAAAATCTTTACCTGTCCGACAGTTATGCCTAAGGATGAAAGCGTCTCCTTTACTTTTATCTTCCTTGCATTGACGGATTTGATTTCCCCTTCTGATCTGTAAAGTGAAAAAACAAAAACAAATTATAAACAGAATATAATTAAAGTGATTGTAAACGGTCACCTTGTAAAACAACCCATTCAATTTAAAATAAAAATGTAAGGCAAAACATTTGTGTATATATATATATAAAAAAAAAAAAAAAATTGAAAATTTATGTCAAATACTTACCGTAATTTTCCTTTCCTGATAGACTCCATGGCAGCAACGTGTGGGTTAGCCCCGCCTCCATAACTACCCAATAGGACCCCTCTCCCATAAATCTTTGCTCTATGCTGCCATCCATGTTCTGTAACTAGCCTACTCCAGACATTTGGGAGGGAACTCCTGCTGCCATGGAGTCTATCAGGAAAGGAAAATTAAGGTAAGTATTTGATATAAATTTTCTGTTTTCCTGACAGACTACATGGCAGCCTACATGTGAGAAATAACTCACCATACACACCCGGGTGGGCAAAATGTTGAGCAAAGAAACCAAAATGTATTTAACATTGTCAACCGACAATACTTGTATACCAAAATTAATGGATGACAGAGCAGCTGGTTCAAAACAGTAGTGAGAAACAAATGTGTTGATAGAAGACCAAGAGGCCGCTCTACAAATGATTTCAGGCGCGACATGCCGAGAAACTGCCCAAGAAGTCGAGATACTCCGGGTCGAATGACCTGTCACTGCCTCTGGAGGAGCCAAGCCCTTTGCCCTGTATGCCCTCTGACTGGTCTGTACAATCCAGGACGAAAAATTGATCTGACCGAGGCCCGCATTCCTTTGTTTTTACCATGGAGAAGGACGAAGTGAAACTCTGATTGTCTGAAAGGAGCTGTAACCTCCAGGTATTGTTTCAAAGTGTGGCCTACTTCAAGAGGATGAACATCTTGATTGTTTGTCGACTTAAAAGTGAGAAGTTGGTTTTCATGGAAGACTGAGGTCACTTTAGAGTTTGACCCTAACATGGGAATCAGCACTGATCTGTCTAGGAAAAAAAAGTCAGAAAAGGCTCCTCTGAACCTAAATTTCTAATTTCGGACACTCTTTTGGCCGAAGTCACAGCTGCCAGAAAAGTAGTCTTGAGTGTGAGGTCTCTTGTGGAAAGAAGTTTGTCAGGATCTGATCCGAGATTGGAGAGAAAATCCAAAACAAGTGGTAGGTCCCATTTTGGGAAACCTAGGTCTTCTTTGAGGCCTAAGCCTGATGGCTCCTTTAAAGAACTGACGGACCAGAGAACGATTTGCCCATGAAACTCATGTGAAGGTTGAGATCAGTGGCATTGCTAGGCGGGTACAGGGGGTGCGGTGCACCCGGGTGACACCCGCCAGAGGGGTGACACCAGTGGGTAGCGCCACCGCTAACAACGCCTGCTGCACTGTCCCACACTTTGGCTGTGTCCATCGGTGGAGCAGAACAAAGCCGCCTCCCCCTCCTCTCTGTTTACATCCACAGAGGAGGAGCCATGCTTGAGGGACACACACTACTGTGTGTGTGTGTGTGTGTGTGTGTGTGTATGATTGTCTGCTGTTCTGAGGTATGTAAGGGGGGTGTCTGCACTAGGGGGGTCTGCACGGAGGGGGGTGTCTACACAGAGGGGAGTGTCTGCACTGGGGGGGTGTCTGTACTGTTGGGCGGTCTGCATTGGGGGGGTGTCTGCACTGGGGGTGTCTTTACTGCTGGGGGGTCTGCACTGGGGGGGTGTCTGCACTGGGGGGTATGTGTACTGCTGGGGGGTCTTCACTGGGTAGGTGTCTGCACTGGGGGTGTGTCTGCACAGAGGGGGGTGTCTGCACAGGGGTCTGCACTTAGGGGGGTGTCTGCACTGGGGGGTGTCTGCACTGGGGGGTCTCTGCACTGGCGGTCTGTAACTAAGGGGGGTCTGCACTGAGGTCGGTGTCTGTACTGTTAGGGGGGTCTACACTGGGGGTCTGCACTGAGGGGGGTGTCTGCACTGAGGGGGGGGTCTGTAATGACGGGGGTCTGCACTGAGGGGGGGGTGTCTGTACTGAGGGGTAGGGATGGCCGAACGGTTCTCCCGGCAGTCTTTTCGCGGCAAATTTCGGCTGTTCGCCATCTGCCCGATCCGCGGACTATTGCCGCCGTTCGCCCGGCGGACTTCCGTGTTTACTGTGTAAAAGAACTTTGACCTATGATGACACATCCATCATGGGGTACAGGACAGCCAATTGAGACATTTGAGACATTACAGCACATGGACACTTGGACATTCCCCCTAACTTATAAATAGACCCGATCCGGCGGCCATTTTACATTCTTTCTACTGTCACTATAGGGAGAGGTTGCTGTGTGGGGCAGGGAGAGACTTCAGTGACCCAAATCGCTAGCTATTAGGTCCACAAAAGTTCTTTTAAGGAGTGGTATCATGGTATAGGTGTTAGGTGTAGTTCAGGATATAGGTTTGAGGCACTGCTGTGCTAGTGATTGTTGCAGCAGCCTGAGTGTCTTTTGTCAGTGTAGAGAAAGGGACAGGACGCTGTGTGCAGCAGGGACAGTCAGTTTAATCATTAGCTGTTACTATTAGGTCCACAAAGGTTCTTTTCAGGACTGGTATGGTAATAGCTTGTACACGTATAATGTTCTTTCTTCCAAATATAGAAAGAATATTATATTTGACTGCTGCCCTATACTGCAGCAGTCCTTTATCAGTATAGGGACTGAGGTACAGTCTGCTAATCATTCACAACCTACTAGTTCCACAAAGGTCCTTATAAGGACTGGTAAGGTCTAGGGTACTACAGTACATAGGGTTGAGTGAGGTATAGTCTGCTAATATATAGGTTGAGGTGCACTACTGCTGCCCTATACTGCAGCAGTCCTTTATCAGTATAGGGACTGAGAGTATTGTCACAGGGTCATTTAAAAAATGACAGGCAGAGGAAGAGGCAGGCCCTTCCACAGGGGTGGTAGGGGTAGGGCAGGAGCAACAGGCTTGAGCCAAAGAGGGAAGTTGCAGAAGGTGCGTTCAATCACTTTAAAGGATGCACCAGACTTGGTTGAGTGGCTCACTCAGCCTTACTCTTCTGCACCCTCCTCATCCTCTCGATCTGCACCCTCTTCTTCACTCTCTGCTATGTGCACTCCCAAAGACACTACCACCAACAACACCACCACATACCTTCCGCTTGAGTCACAGGAATTATTTTCCGATCCATATCAAGACATTTCTGATGCGCAGCCACTCTTGGTATTGGATCAGGAAGAGGAGGTAGCAACAACCGCTACTCAGCAGTCTGACGACTGTACCCAGATCAGCCCAAGGAGGAGGTTGGTCCCCGGTGTTGCTGCCTACTCCGAGATCTCTACTTATAGCGGTGGGGAAGGTGACGTCGATGATGATGTGTCTAGTGATGTCATGTGGGTGCCCACAAGAGAGGAAGAGGAGGGGAGTTCAGAGGGAGATATGGACCAGCAGATAGGGAGGAGAAGCAGGAATAACTTACATTGCACAGGAGGGACAAAGCAGACTGCAAATGTATCAGGAGCGAGTCATCGACCATGTACGGTCACATCTGGCGCTCCCAGGACACCGACACATGGCTCCGCAGTGTGGGCTTTTTTGACGTGTCCGCTGCTGACAATAGTGTTGCCATCTGCAATCTTTGCAGTCAACGCATTAGTCGTGGTAAGCCCAACACTCACCTAGTGACGACCGCCTTAAGAAGGCACATGAGCAGCCATCACCGAGCCGAGTGGGAGCAACGGAACACACAAAGCCACACTCCAGGCTCTCACCGTCCAGCCTCGTCTTCTACTTCTCCTCTCTCCTCACAATTGTCCTCCACTCCACCTTCCATCACGCCAAGCTCACGTTTTTCTGCAAAAAGGCAGGCTTCCGTGGGCCTAATGTTCGAGCATAAAAAAATTATGACGCCGGATAACCCTCTTGCCCAACGGTTGACGGCTGGCTTGTCAGAAGTCATAGCCCGCCAACTACTGCCATATAAACTGGTGGACTCGGAGGCCTTTTCGCAAATTTGTGGCCATTGGAACACCACAATGGAAGGTCCCAGGATGGAAGTATTTCTCACAGAAGGGCATCCCAGAGCTATATGGCCATGTTCAGCGGCAAGTGAATGTATCTCTGGCACACAGTGTTGGTGCCAAGATACATCTGACCACAGACATGTGGTCTAGCAAACACGGGCAGGGAAGGTATATCACTTTTACTGCCCACTGGGTGAACCATCTGACGGCCGTCAAGCATGTAACCTGTGGCACCCGTGTAGATTTGGTTTTACCGCCACGGATTGCATGCAGGCCTGACTCTTCTTCTTCTCCTCCTCCTACTCCATCCTCCTCCTATTCCTCCTCGGCTGACTCCTCCTTTTCCGCTGCTAGCGTCTCTTCCGCTGCACCGCCCAAGCTCACCAGAACCTATTCGATATGCCAGGTGAGACGTTGCCATGCCGTGCTGCGTCTGTTGTGCCTGGAAGTCAAGAGACACACTGGCATGGCACTCCTTTCAGCTTTGCGTTCACAGGCAGATCAGTGGCTACCACCCGCTCAATTTGACAGTTGGTAAAGTGGTGTGTGACAACGTTGCCAATCTGCTTAGCGCATTGAAACAGGGCAAAATCACGCACGTGCCATGCATGGCACAGGTCTTAAACTTGGTCGTGCAGCAATTCCTTGTCAAATACCCTGGGGTCCAGGACATCTTGCGGCAGGCAAGGAAATTCTCGGCCCATTTCAGAAGATCTTACACAGCCATGGCTCGCCTTGCTGACATTCAGCGGCAACACAATCTGCCGGTCAGACGTCTTATTTGCGATTGCCCGACGCGATGGAACTCAACCTTCTATATTCTTGATAGGCTTCTCCAGCAGAAACGTGCAGTTAACGTCTACATGTATGAACTCTGCGACAGAACAGGTTCTGGGGAGCTGGGTTTTTTTTCACCGCGCCAGTGGCTGCTCATGCGCGACACATGCAGACTTCTGCGCCCATTTGAGGAGATCACCAAACTGGTCAGGCGCAGCCATGGCGCCATCAGTGACATGGTACCTTATGCCTTCTTTATGGAGCGTGCATTGCGTCGTGTCATTGATCAAG
This sequence comes from Lithobates pipiens, assembly GCF_037356315.1. Taxonomy (NCBI): domain Eukaryota; kingdom Metazoa; phylum Chordata; class Amphibia; order Anura; family Ranidae; genus Lithobates; species Lithobates pipiens. The sequence goes on from NW_027507877.1 coordinate 969,248, forward strand.
CTGTGGAGGAGCAGGAGCGGGAAGATGAGGGTGGCACAATGCTGGATGAATTCCCAGGGGGGGCTACTCTATCTGAGACAAGTGAACAACAGGAGTCTGAAGAGGAGTCAGAGGAGGATGGTGCCGGGGCAGATGAGGAGGAGCAAGAAGAGCATGCTTTAAACCTTTCTGGGATCCCTGTTGTGCGTGGATGGGGAGAGGAGAATGAAGAGGACGACATTATCCTGGATGATGAGCAGGAGCCAGGCCACCACACCGCTTCCACTTTAGTGCAAATGGGGGCCTTCATGCTCCAGTGTTTTAATAGGGACCCCCGTATAAAAAGCATAAGGGTCAAGGACCAGTACTGGGTGGCAACGTACTTAGACCCCCGGTACAAACACAAAATGGCGGAAATGTTCCCGCCGTCACAGAGGGCTGGCAGAATGGAGCACTTCCAGGCCTTGCTTTGAGAAATGCTGCATTCTGCTTTTGCGTGCACTGGCAGAGGAGCAATTCCAACTCCCAGAGAAGTAGTTGCGGGTACCAATCCAACAGCGCCTGCAAGAAGAGGACGGTTTGAAGATGTGTTGGTGACTTCGGATATGAGGTCATTCTTTCAGCGACCCATCGACAGGTGTCATCCGGATCCAGCATCAAGGAACGCCTAGACCGTCAGGTGTCCAACTACATCGGGTTAACGGCCGATGTGGACGCTCTGAGGAGTGATGAACCCCTGGACTACTGGGTGGGCAGGCTTGACCTCTGGCCAGAGCTTGCCCAATTTGCAATCGAACTGTTGGCTTGCCCCTCATCCAGTGTCCTGTCCGAAAGGACGTTCAGCGCAGCAGGGAGGATCGTGACCGATAAACGTACTCGCCTAGCTCACAACAGTGCTAACTACCTCACATTTCTAAAAATGAATGAGGCATGGATATCGGAGGAATTCAACACATGTGACCAGTAGACCATGTATATGTCTATAAACAATTTTTTTAAATGAGCACAGAGACCTTCTGTCTTCTTTTGGCTCACTTCCTTGTCCAAAAAAAAGCACACCGTACTATATGCCCGTACCCTCCTCTTTGAAGAGGTTGAGCGGTGTCATATTTCTACTGGGGCTGCTTATTATGAGGGGCTCCCACCATCCCTGTGCTGTGCTGACATCCTCCTGGGGCTGTACCTCTGCTGTGCATATTATGAGGGGCTCCCACCATCCCTGTGCTGTGCTGACTTCCTCCTGGGGCTGTACCTCTGCTGTGCATATTTTGAGGTGCTCCCACCATCGATGTGCTATGCTCATTGTGAGGGGCTCCCACCATCCCTGTGCTGTGCTGACTTCCTCCTGGGGCTGCTTATTATGAGGGGCTCCCACCATCCCTGTGTTATGCAGACATCCTCCTGGGGCTGCTTATTATGAGGGGCTCCCACCATCCCTGTGCTATGCAGACATCCTCCTGGGGCTGCTTATTATGAGGGGCTCCCACCATCCCTGTGCTATGCAGACATCCTCCTGGGGCTGCTTATTATGAGGGGCTCCCACCATCCCTGTGCTGTGCTGACTTCCTCCTGGGGCTGTACCTCTGCTGTGCATATTATGAGGGGCTCCCACCATCCCTGTGCTATGCTCATTATGAGGGGCTCCCACCATCCCTGTGCTATGCTCATTATGAGGGGCTCCCACCATCCCTGTGCTATGCTGACTTCCTCCTGGGGCTGCTTACGGTGCAGGTGTCAGTGCTGTATATCACGGTGCTGATGTCAGTACTCTCTATCACGGTGCTGCTGTCAGTGCTGTATATCACGGTGCTGGTGTTAGTGCTTTATGTCACGCTGCTGATGTCAGTGCTCTCTATCACGGTGCTGGTGTCAGATGACTCTATCACGGTGCAGGTGTCATTGCTGTATGTCACGCTGCTGATGTCAGTGCTCTCTATCACGGTGCTGCTGTCAGTGCTGTATATCACGGTGCTGGTGTTAGTGCTTTCTGTCACGCTGCTGATGTCAGTGCTCTCTATCACGGTGCTGGTGTCAGATGACTCTATTATGGTGCAGGTGTCATTGCTGTATGTCACGCTGCTGATGTCAGTGCTCTCTATCACAGTGCTTCTGTCAGTGCTGTATATCACTGTGCTGGTGTTAGTGCTTTATGTCACGCTGTTGATGTCAGTGCTCTCTATCACGGTGCTGCTGTCAGTGCTGCATATCACGGTGCTGGTGTTAGTGCTTTATGTCACGCTGTTGATGTCAGTGCTCTCTATCACGGTGCTGCTGTCAGTGCTGCATATCACGGTGCTGGTGTTAGTGCTTTATGTCACGCTGCTGATGTCAGTTCTCTCTATCACGGTGCTGGTGTCAGATGACTCTATCACGGTGCAGGTGTCATTGCTGTATGTCACGCTACTGATGTCAGTGCTCTCTATCACGGTGCTGCTGTCAGTGCTGTATATCACGGTGCTGGTGTCAGATGACTCTATCACGGTGCAGGTGTCATTGCTGTATGTCACGCTGCTGATGTCAGTGCTCTCTATCACGGTGCTGCTGTCAGTGCTGTATATCACGGTGCTGGTGTCAGATGACTCTATCACGGTGCAGGTGTCAGTGCTGTATGTCACGCTGCTGATGTCAGTGCTCTCTATCACGGTGCTGCTGTCAGTGCTGTATATCACGGTGCTGGTGTTAGTGCTTTATGTCCCGCTGCTGATGTCAGTGCTCTCTATCACGGTGCTGGTGTCAGATGACTCTATCACGGTGCAGGTGTCATTGCTGTATGTCACGCTGCTGATGTCAGTGCTCTCTATCACAGTGCTGCTGTCAGTGCTGTATATCACGGTGCTGGTGTGAGTGCTTTATGTCACGCTGCTGATGTCAGTGCTCTCTATCACGGTGCTGGTGTCAGATGACTCTATCACGGTGCAGGTGTCATTGCTGTATGTCACGCTGCTGATGTCAGTGCTCTCTATCATGGTGCTGGTGTCAGATGACTCTATCACGGTGCTGCCGTCATTGCTGTATGTCACGCTGCTGGTGATCATCTCCTGCACCCTCTTCTTTGCCTACCCTGACCTTCCCTCTCCTCCATTGCCTTCATGCGCTCCACAGTCCTGAATTGTCACAACAATTTCCCATATAAAAAAAGAATGCTTGTAGTTGTCGATCCCAGATTCACCTCATACATGTGTTATGTCATTGGCCATGTGGTGGGACTATGTTTGCACAGCTATTAATTATTTTGTAGCTGCAAATTTGACCTGTAGGTTTGAGAAGTTCGCCTCCCATTGAAGTCAATGGGGCCCGCCGCGAACGTTCCGGTTCACGAACTATCGGCCGTGTTCGCGGTCCGCGTTCGCGAAACGTCCCGTCGGAAGTTCGTCCATCACTAGTCCTCAGTTACTTTTGGTGGATGCAGTAATGGGCCCTGCTGTGAAATACTATATAAAAAAAAAATTGTAATTACATACCCCTGTTAAACAGCGGCAGACAAATTAGGCCTTGGGTAGGGATGAGCTGAGTGTTCGAGTCAAACCCATGCCCATTCAGCGAAACCAGAACATTATGGGACGTTCGCGCCAAATTCGAGTGGCGCTCATGGCCCATAATTCACTGCGGCATTGCAGTGCATTGCTGGCTGATGATTGGCCAATCATGCACTAAGACCCGCATGCTTGGGCAATCACAGCAGTGAAGAGAGCCATAATTGGCCACAGGCACTGGGGTCAGGGGAGCACTTTTTTTTCCCCACGCCAGTGGGACATGATCAGGGATGCATGCATTGTCCTATCACCGTTTGAGGAGGCCACAAGGATGGTGAGCAGTGACAGTGCATGCATCAGTGACACTTTACCTCTTGTCCACCTCTTGGAGCATACGCTGCATGGAATAATGGACAGGGCACTTGAGGCAGAACAGAGGCAGGAAGAGGAGGACTTCCTTGCCTCTCAAGGCCCCCTTTATCCAGACAGTGTTCCTGTTGGCCCGCCGATCACACAGGAAGAGGAGGAGGAGGATGATTATGTCAGCATGGAGGTGGAGAGACTGTCCTGTTATGCTGACTGACTATCCTCTTCCTCCTCAATGATCCTGCTCATAGCTTGGAAGAACATTTTTGGTTCAGGGTGCCGCCACCAGTGGCTAAGGCCCAATTTTTCAGCCCCATGTTTAACAGGGGCGTGTAATTACAATTTTTGATGCAATACTTTGCAGCAGGACTCATTCCTGCGCTCAAACAGGAGTATCTGTGAGGGGTTGCAGTGTCATAGCACCAGTGCCTAAGACCCAATTTTTCAGCCCCTATTTAAAAGGGACATGTAATTACAATTTTTGATGCAATACTTTGCAGCAGGGCTCATTCCTGCTCTCCAACTAGAGTTTCTGTGAGGTGGTGCAGTGTCATGGCACCAGTGCCTAAGGCCCAATTTTTCTTCCCCTGTTCAACAGGGGCATGTAATTGCAGTTCCTGATATAATATTTCACAGCAGGGCCCATTCCAGCACCCACCAAGAGTAACTGTGAGGATTTACAGTGTTTTGGCACCAGCACCACCACCACCAAAGGCACAATTTTTCTACCACTGTTCAACAATGGCATGTAATTACAATTCTTGATATAATAGTTCACAGCAGGGCGTTCCAGCGCCCATCAAAAGTCACTTTGAGGGCTTACAGTGTTGTGGCAACACCAACACCTTAGGCCCAAATTTATGCAGAGCATATAGGGCAGGCCCCTACTTTCAAACATCCAACTTACAAACATCTCCTACTTGCAAACGGAAGTAGACAATAGGATGTGAGATGAAAAAAGACGGACGGCAAAAAAAATATACAGGGGTGATAACCCTTCCCTATGTTTTCCAAAAAGCTTACAAATACCACCTGTATACTGTTTTTCTGAGTATATAGGGCCTGGGGGTTCCCCTTAATATCCGTACAAGACCCAAAGGGGCTGGTAATGGGCAGGGAGGGCTACCCATGCCATTTTTCTCAATGATTTTCATCCATATTGCCGGAAGCAGACATTACATTAAAACCGCAAGCAGTTTTAAATTACTTGAAATGTCATTTTGTGCATGGACTGTTTTAAACACGGGAAATGCATGACACTTCAAAGGCATAACATAGACACCCATCAGGCACGATATTTAAAGGAATATTTCACTTTTTTTTTCACTTTAATCGTCATTAAAATCAGTGCTCCCGAAAAAAATGGCCATTTTTAAAACTTTTTTTTGCATTGATACATGTCCACTGGGGCAGAAGCCAGGTCCTCAAACACTTTTTAGGACAATAACTTGCATATTAGCCTTTCAAATTAGCACTTTTGATTTTGAACGTTCGAGTCCCATAGACTTTAATGGGGTTCTAAAGTTTGCACAAATTTTCGGTCCGTTCACAGGTTCTGGTGCGAACCGAACCGGGGGGTGTTCGGGTCATCCCTAGCCTTGGGTGGTGGTCGTGGTGACCTAAACCAAAAGTATTTTTGGAATCCAGCATCATTAAGATTGAGGAGGAATAGAATAGGCAGCATAGGCAGTCTTCAAGGGATCCCATATTCATAGATTCATTTTTTTAAATGTGAGCCTATCAACGGACTCTATGGACAGGCGCACTCTTTGATCCATTACAAACACCCTCCAGCAGCACTGAATGTGCATTCAGAAAACACACTGAATGCAGGACAGGCCAGTAGCTTGATTGCATATTGAGCAAGTTCTGGCCAGTGGTCCATCCTCAAGACCCAGCAACCTAATGGATGATCTGTTGGAAAGGTTTCCAAGTCTGCTCTTGCCCCTAGATATTCCTGCACCATATAATGCAGACGCTGGTGATGGTTGCTTGAATCGGGCCTTGGCGCTGAGGACTGAAAAATAGTTTAAAGGCATCGGTCAGCTAGCCACCCTCTCCACCACTCTTCCTCTGACCAAACAAAGCTTTAGAAACACTTTATCCAGCACCAGGAAATGGTAACCTCCCAGGGTCTGGAAAGGCGTTACACAATCGTATCTTCAAGGCTTCCTGAAGATGTTTTATCCTCTGCTTCCTCTGTGAAGGCAGGATGAATTCTCTAATTTTACCCTTGTAACATGGATCAAGAAGGGTTGCAGCCAGTAATGATCCCTCTCCTTGATACCACAAACCCTAGGGTCCTTTTTTGGACTTTGAAGAATCGGGGAGGCCATGCAGCATAAGTTTGCTGAGGCATTTGATTCTGGGTCACATTATCCATAACTACCTCCTCCCAGCCACGTACAACTCCTTGGGTTTCTGAGGACTGAAATCCTTGAAAACTGCTGTGCCTTCTCCTTCTTGTGTCCTGTCCATGATTCCAGGAAGCGTGTGCTCCAACAGGGAAATTTGAAATTTGAGGATCAGCCAGGGTTGTGGGGAAAAGCCCCTTGTCCTCATTAACATGGACCCCCCCCCCCCCCATGTTGAGGTCATGTGGCTTGGTATTCTTCAGGAAGAGAAGCTGACCTGCCAAGCTGCGTACTCAGATTAAGAGTCTGGTACAGATTAGTGAGGGACCACAAATCATTATTTTATACTTGGGTTTTCCCATTAAAATCCATACTGGATCCAAAGGCTCTTGGTATAGATTTTGGGTGGGGCCCGTGTCATTTTTTTTGCAAAGGTTTCCCCTTCCAAATCCATATAAAAGCAATGCATAGAGAGCATTCAAGGAAATGCCAATATATCATATTTACCATCCCCTTCTTTTTTTGAATGAACATAGATGAACATATCACCTTCCAAACTCTCCCGGTGGCCGGATATCCATATTATAAACGTATGGCAATGAAGATAAAAGGATATATAATGTAATACTGCTAAATTTATTTGTTAAAAGCCAAAATCATTACACTTACATCAGAAGATAAAAAACATGCAAAAAAAAAACACCTTGGTGTGCAAACAACCGTCACAAGGTCTCCTGCGCTTGATGAATTTCGCCCCTCCCACTTCAGAAGCTGGGGGCACCGGTGACTGGTTACCTTTTATGTGTTAAGACCCGCCTACTACACCCGGTTACTCCTACTCCTCTCATTGTATGTGCAGTATAAATTCAACCACTTCCTGTTTCCGCAGAAACCGGAAGTGTTGATACCGCCATCTTAGTACTCCTATAGACTTTTTTGGAGTGTGTATATTATGTTCAGTGGCTTCCTGTTTCCTCTCACTACACCCAACGATGTGTGTGCTCAGTGTATGGTGACTTACTGCTTTCGTAGAAAGTGTCCATGTCACCATCTCATTACTCATTTTTTATCCTTACACTCAACAATATAAGTGCCTTATGTGAGGCCACTTCCTGTGACCACAGGAAGTGTGTATGCTGCCATTTTGGTGCTCAAATAGAGCCCTTATTAATGTATATGCATAGCTGCCAACATTGTAAAAAAAATTATAGGGACACTTTTTTGTCTGTGGGTGGAGTCTTATCATAATTAGGGGGCGGGGCATTCATTTGTAGGTGTGACATAGTGGATTAAAAAAATGTGGCACGCTAAGCGTGCTGCGGTGACAAAAGGGGCATAGTTTAAGCTAAATATTGGGCATAGCTTAAAGGGGGCATGACTCAAAGGGGTGTAGTTAGAGTCTGAGATGAACGAGGGATGGAGGGAGAAAAAAAAAGGGAAAAATAGAGCGAAGGAAGGAAAGAAAGAGGGATGGAGGGACAGCAGGCCCTGATCCTACACCACAATAGAAATATGTGTATTTCAGAAAATGTAACAATCAGCAGATAAAGATACTTCAAACACCTGGTGTTAGCGCTTCAATCATTACGGCACCATGGTTGTTATGGTGTCAGGGTGACTGAAGTGCATTATTTCTATTATTACATTGTAATATAACATGAAATAGTTCAACTTACCATAATGTAGAATCAGTGGGAGCCCCGAGTGTGTCACTTGTCACATCGCCTGCCACCAAATGCCATCAGGCGTCCCCAGCAGAGTGCCTCCTTACATCCAGTGTCCCCAGCAGAGCCCCTCCTTACATCCAGTGCCCCAGCAGAGCCCCTCCTTGCATCCAGTGTTCCCAGCGGAGCCCCTCCTTACCTCCATGGTCCCCAGCGAAGCCCCTCCTTACCTCCAGTGTCCACAGCGGAGCCTCTCCTTACATCCAGTGTCCCCAGCGGAGCCCCTCCTTACATCCAGTGTACCCAGCAGAGCCCCTCCTTACATCTAGTTTCCCCAGAGGAGCCCCTTCTTACATCTAGTGTCCCCATTGGAGCCCCTCCTTACATCTAGTTTCCCCAGAGGAGCCCCTTCTTACATCAGGTGCCCCCAGCGGAATCCCTCCTTACATTCAGTGTCCACACCAGAGCCCCTCCTTACATCCAGTATCCCAAGCAGTGCCCCTCCTTACACACAGTGTCCCCAGCGGAACCCGTCCTTACATACAGTGTCCAGGGGGCGGAGCGGGGCAGAGCGGAGTGGGGCAGGGGGTGGGCAGTGCCGCAGCTCAATTTATATTGTAGCCACCCAGGCCAGCCTACTTCCTGTGGTCTTCTTGAAAATGGCGGCCAGCCACGGACCTCTAGCGGCTGGCAGCAAAAAATCTGAAAAAAACTAATTTCCCGGGACATTTCCCGGGAAAACGATAAAAATCCCGGGAATGTCCCAGGAAATTCTGGACAGTTGGCAAGTATGGTAAATGACGTGCTTAGTTATCTATAATTTTTGCAGGAAACATAATTATTGTTCCAGTATAATGCCGCGTACACACAATCAGACTATACGGCGGACTTAGTCCGGTGGACAACCTGTCGGAACAAGCGGACCTGCACACACATGACCGCCAGTCCGGCGGACAATCCACCCATCTGTGTGCTAGACTGCCGGACTTTGGAAATGAACGGACTTGCCCACACATGGAATAAAGTCTGTTCATTTTTAACGTGGCTCCAGGTAGACAGAACTAGCGAAGCGAGTAAATGTCGCTGCCTCCATCGGCGAGATTGACACCTCGCTAGCCCTGTCACCTGGTATGGATTTAAAGGGGAACCCCTATGCCTAAAAAACAATGTGGGGGTCCCCCCAAATTTTATAGCAGAGCCTTATCCGAGCATGTAGCCCGGCCGGTCAGGAAAGGGGATGGTGACGAGCGAGCGCCCCCCCCCCCTCCTGAGCCATACCAGGCCACGTGCCCTCAACATGGGGGGTGCTTTGGGGAAGGAGGGGCCTTTCGGAAAACTGCATTACATCAGATGGGGCAGGGTCACCCACACATCATTGGGGAAGCCAGGCTTCCCCACTTGCATCAGAGGGGGGCAGGGTCAGGTGACGGGTGGCCCCGCCCTCCTCATATAAGAAATGTCAGGCTGCTGGGATCCCCGCAGTGTCTCCGCCAGTGGAGACAGAGGACAGATGGACTGCTCTGCACTGGGCGGAGAGATCACCCGTCGCTGGATCAGATCAGCCATTGCTGGAACCCGGAGTGATGATCATCCGTCGCTGGATAGCAAGAGTGGATTACCACCGCTGGAATCTTTTTAAATTGTTTTTATTTTTAATAAAGGACTTTTTCAAAAGTGTGTTTGTCTTTTTTTAACATTCTTTTACACTTTCTTTGTGAAATGGTAGGGGTACTTTTTTACCCCCTTACTATTTCAAACAAGGGGGCGGGATCTGGGGGTCCCCTTGTTAAAGGGGGCTTCCAGATTCTGATAAGCCCCCCGCCTGCAGACCTCCACAACCACTGGCCAGGGTTGTGGAGATGAGGCCCTTGTCCTCATCAACATGGGGACAAGGTGCTTTGAGGGGTCTGTGACCCCCAAAGCATCCTCCCAATGTTGAGGGCATGTGGGTCTGGTATGGATATTTAGGGGGAACTCCATGCCATTTTTTAAAAAAAAAAATTGGGGTGGAGTTCCCCTTAATATCCATACCAGACCTGAAGGGCCTGGTAATTGAATTTGGGGCAACAATTCATTATAGCCGCAAGTGATTTTAAATGACTTTTTTCCTGCAGAAATGACACTTTGTGCAGGGACAGTTCTAAGCACGGGAAACATGCGCCCCTTCACAGGCATACTATAGACACCCCCCAGGTATGAAATTTAAAGGAATATTACACTTTTATTGTTTAACTTTAAGCATTATTAAAATCACTGCTCCCCAATAAAACTGCCATTTAAAACTTTTTTTTGCATTGATACATGTCCCCTGGGGCAGGAGCTGGGTCCCCAAACACTTTTTAGGACTTGCATATTAGCCTTTAAAATTCCCAGACCATTCCTAGAATTTCTATTTCTTCAGCCAGGAATGGTTGTATGCGACAATGGCACCAACCTTCTCTCCGCCCTCTGACTAGGAAACTCGACCCCTATTCCATGTCTGTTACACGTCCTAAATTTGGTGGTGCAGCAGTTCTTGACCAGGTACCCAGGCTTACAAAATCTCCTGAGGCAGGCCAGAAAAGTCTGTGGTCATTTCCGCCGGTCATACAATGCCAGTGCTCGGCTGGCTGACATTCAAAGGAAATGCAACCTGTCCATCAACCGCCTCATTTATGACATGCCCACCAGGTGGAACTCAACATTGGCAATGCTGCAGCAGCTGAACACACAACAGATGGCCATCGATGAGTACCTGTGTGAGTTTGGCACCAGGACAGGGTCAGGGGAGCTTGGCTTCTTTTCGCCATGCCAGTGACTACTGATCAAGGATGCATGCACTGACCTGTCACCATTTGAGGAGGCCACGAGGATGGTGAGCAGCGACAATACATGCATCAGTGATACTGTCCCTCTTGTCTTCCTGTTGGAGTACATGCTTTGTGGAATAATGGACAGGGAACTTGAGGCAGAACAGCCGGAGGAAGAGGAGGACTTCCTTACCACTTAAATCCCCCTTTATTCAGATAGTATTCCTGTGGGCCCACCAAACACACAGGAAGAAGAGGAGGAGGATTGTGTCAGCATGGAGGTGGATGATAACACCCAACAGCAGTCTTCAAAGGATGGTTTTCAGTCCCCAGAAACCCAAGCAGTTGGACGTGGCTGACAGAAGGTTGTTACAGATCATGTGATCCTTAGTTACCCAGAGGACTCACAATCGAATGCCTCTGTAAACTTACAATGCATGGCCTCCCTGATTCTGCAAAGCCTGCGGAAGGACCCTAGGATTCGTGGTTACTTTACATTACTGCCTGGCAACCCTTCTTGATCCAAGTTACAAGGGTAAGGTTGCAGAACTCATCCTGCCTTCGCAGAGGGAGCAAAGGGTGAAACATCTTCAGGAGGCCTTGAATAAAAGTTTGTGCAATGCATTTCCAGACCCTGGGAGGTTACAATTTCCTGGTGCTGGACAACGTGTTGCTGAGGCTTCATTCAGTCAGATGAAGAGCGCTGGAGAAGGTGGCTGGCTGACCGATGCCTTTAGACAATTTTTCAGTCCTCAGCGCCAAGCAACCATCGCCAGTGTCTGCATTACATGGTGCGGGAATATCTAGAGGCAAGAGCAGACTTGGAGACCTTTCCAACAGAGCATCCACTGGGTTACTGAGTCTTGAGGATGGACCACTGGCAAGAACTAGCTCAAAATGCAATTGAGCTACTGGCCTGTCCTGCACCCAGCATTCTTTCTGAATGCACATTCAGTGCTGCTAGAGGGTTCGTAACAAACGGATCATAGAGTGTGCCTGTCCACAGACTCCGTTGATAGGCTCACATTCATAAAAATGAATCAGTCTTGGATCAGCAGCTATCAAGCACCTGATGCTGCTATAACTGATTGATTTTTCTATGGATGTGGGATCCCTTGAAGACTGACTATCCTATTCCTCCTCAATATTGATGATGCTAGCTTCCAACAATATTTTTGGTTTAGGTCACCACCACCACTGCCTAAGGCCCAATTTTTCTGTCCCTATTTAACAGGGGCATGTAAGTAACATTTTTGATCTAATATTTCACAGCTGCGCCCAACAAGAGTATCTTTGAGGGGTTATAGTGTTGTGGCACCACCACCATAGGTCCAATTTTTCTGTCCCTGCCCCAGCAGCAGAAAAAAGGACAAGCGTGCCTCACAGCCACCTGCAGAGGATGCACCATGTCCAGGACCAGCACTGTTGACTGTAGACACAGAGCCTGCTTGCCCTCTTTTAGTGGCCTGTGAGCGTCTGTTTCTCCTTGGTGGCCTTCCAGACATGATAGGGATTGTGTTTTGCAACACCACACTACACTAGATTGTGTACTGTGTACACCATGAGAAAAGTAGCATCAACTGTACTATAGCTGCACTGTATTGTGTACACCACGATAAAAGTAGTAGCCAAATTTTTTTGTGTAATGTGAAAGATGATGTTAAGCCACAATTATGAGAGAATTGTGATCTTTATTCTATGCAAAAAAAAAAAATGTGATTCTCATTTTATCCAGAATTGTGCAGCTCTAGTAAAAGTGTAAGGAGCTAAGTGCACACAAGTGTTAGGGGGTCTGAGTGCGTACAGGTGTGAGGAAGGGTGAGTGCATACAGGTATAAGGGGGGCTGAGTGCATACAGGTATGAGGGGGCTTAGTGTGTACAGATGTGGGGGGCTTTATGTGTGTAGGTGTAATGGGTCTGTGTGTACAGGTGTGGGCAGGGGGGCTGTGCATGTACAGGTGTGAGGGGGCTGGATGCATACAGGTATGGAGGGGCTGAGTGTGTGCAAGTGTGAGGGGGGCTGAGTGCGTACAAGTATAAGGGGGGCTGAGTGCGTACATGTGTGAGAGGGGCTGAGTGCGTACAAGTATGAGGGAGACTGAGTGCGTACAAGTGTGTGGGGGACTGAGTGCGTACAAGTGTGTGGGGGACTGAGTGCATACAAGTGTGAGGGTGACTGAGTGCGTACAAGTGTGAGGGGGACTGAGTGCGTACAAGTGTGTGGGGGACTGAGTGCGTACAAGTGTGAGAGGGGCTGAGTGCGTACAAGTGTGTGGGGAACTGTGTGCGTACAAGTATGAAAGAGACTGAGTGCGTACAAGTGTGAGGGGGGCTCAGTGCGTACAAGTGTGAGGTTGGCTGAGTGCATACAGGTATGAGGGGGGGCTGAGCATGTACAGGTGTAGATTTGGACTGAATATGTATTGGTGTAAGGGGGCTCAGTGTATACAGGGATGGACACCGTAGGGCTGAGTGTGTACAGGTGTGGGCACTGTAAGGTTAAGGGTATACAGGTGTGAGGGGGGCTAAGTACCTACAGACATGAGGGCTTAGTGTGTTCAGGTGTGGGCAGGGGGGCTGAATGTGCACAGGTGCAAGGACCTGAGTGTGTACAGGTGTGGGGGCTGAGTGTGTACAGGTGTGGGGGGCTGAAGGTGTGTACAGGTGTGAGGGGGCTGAAGGTGTATAAGTGTGAGGCAGGCTGAGTGTATGTAGCTGTGAGGGGGCTGTGTACGTATAGGTGTAGGGGGAATTGCCCATATACTGATTTGGGGCTAAGCTGTGTGTGCATACAGTGTTTGTGTCTACAGGTGTGGGATGCTGTGTGTATACAGGAGTGTGTGTACAGGTGTAGGGGTGATACTGTATGTATATACAAGTGTGGAAGAGCCATGTGTAGGGATGAGCTTCGTGTTCGACTGGAACATTGCCTGTTCGCCTGTTCAGCGAACAGTGAACAATTTGGGCTGTTTGCGGCAAATTCGAAAAGGCGGAACAAATCTAAAGTGCTAATTTTAAAGGCTAATATGCAAGTTACTGTCCTAAAAATTATTTGGGGACCCGGGTCCTGCCCCAGGGGACATGGATCAATGCAAAAAAAAGTTTTAAAAACTGCAGTTTTTTCAGGAGCAGTGATTTTAATGATTAAAGTGAAACAATAAAAGTGTAATATTCCTTTAAATTTTGTACCTGGGGGGTGTCTATAGTATGCCTGTGAAGGGGCGCATGTTTCCCGTGCTTAGAACTGTCCCTGCACAAAGTGTCATTTCGCAAGGAAAAAAAGTCTTTTAAAATCACTTTGAATTGTCAGCTCCCGTAATACAGAGAACACTGAATGTGTGTTCTCTGTATTACAGAGCCGACAATTCATTCATTGATAAAAAAAAAAAAAAGCGTGGGGTTCCCCTAAATTCAATTATCAGGCCCTTCAGGTCTGGTATGGATATTAAGGGGAACCCCTCATTGAGTGTTCTCTGTATTACGGGAGCCGACAATTCAAAGTGATTTTAAATGACTTTTTTTCCTGCAGAAATGACACTTTGTGCTTTGTGGGACAGTTCTAAGCATGGGAAACATGTGCCCCTTCACAGGCATACTATAGATACCCCCCAGGTACGAAATTTAAAGGAATATTACACTTTTATTGTTTCACTTTAATCATTATTAAAATCACTGCTCCTGAAAAAAACGTCCATTTTTAAAACTTTTTTTTGCATTGATCCATGTCCCCTGGGGCAGGACCCGGGTCCCAAAACACTTTTTAGGACAGTAACTTGCATATTACCCTTTAAAATTAACACTTTAGATTTGGAAAATTCGAGTCCCATAGACTTTAATAGGGTTCTAAAATTCACACAAAGTTTAGGTCTGTTCGCAGGTTCTGGTGCGAACCGAACAGGGGGGTGTTCAGCTCATCCTTGGCCATATGTATACACAAGTGTGTGTGCAGGTGTAGGGGGACCTATGTGTGTACAGATTTGGGGGGATGTGTGCATATAGGTGTGTGAGGGGGGGAGTTGCCCATATACAGATTTGGAGAAAAGCTGTGTGTGCACACAGTGTGTGTTTACAGGTGTGGGGTGCAGTGTGCATACAGGAGTGTGTGTACAGTTGTAGAGTTGAAATGTACAGGTGTGGGAGAGCCATGTTTAAACAGGAGTGTGTATACAGGTGTGGGGACATATGTGGGTACAGGTGTGAGAGGAGCTTTGTGTGTACAGGGGGGGCTGAATGTGTACAGGTGTGAGGGGGGACTGAGTGTGTACAGGTGTGGGGGGTCTGAATGTGTACAAGTGTGAGGGGGGCTGAGTGACTACAAGTGTGAGGGGGGCTGAATGCATACAAGTGTGAGGGGGGCTGAGTGCATACAAGTGTGAGGGGGGCTGAGTGCGTACAAGTTTGAGGGGTCTGAGTGCGTACAATTGTAGGTTTGTAAACAGGTGTAAGATGTCTGGGTGCATACAGGTGTGAGGGGGCTGAGTGTGCACACATGTGAGGGGGGCTGAGTGTGCACAGATGTGAGGGGGGGCTGAGTGTGCACAGATGTGAGGGGGGGCTGAGTGTGCACAGATGTGAGGGGGGGCTGAGTGTGCACAGATGTGAGAGGGGGCTGAGTGTGCACAGATGTGAGGGGGGCTGAGTGTGCACAGATGTGAGGGGGGCTGAGTGTGCACATATGTGAGGGGGGACTGAGTGTGCACAGGTGTGAGTGAGGCTGAGTGTGCACAGGTGTAGGCGGTTAAGTGCATACAGGTATGAGCAGGAGGCTGAGTGTATACAGGTACTAGGGAGGGCAGCCCTTAAGCACAAATTCCCATACTTGTACTTGATTCCTTCTTCTGGGTCTGGGGCACGCCATCGGCAACCCATTTCCGTGGCGATTGGACACAGTGGGAGCCAATCAGCGGGTCCAGCAGACCCGTTGTCCACTGGAGCCCACCGATCTTTTTAGGCCAACAGAACGGTGGTCTATGTAAACAAGGCAGATCTCCGTTGTGTGACAGAAGAAGACAGAGATCCTGCGTTTCTAATAAGCAGAAACACAGATCTGTATTCTTACAGTACAAGCCCCCTCCCCCCACAGTTAGGACGCATCCCCAGGGGACACATTTAACCGTTTTATCACCCCTGATGTCAATCCCCCTCCCTGCCAGTGTCATTAGTACAGTAACAGTGCATTTTTTCTTAGCACAGATCACTGTATTAGTGTCCCTGGTCCCCCAAAAAAGTGACACTTAGTGTTTGATTTGTCCGCCGCAATGCCGCAGTCCCACTATATGTCGCTGATTGTTGCCATTACTAGTAAATAAAAAATATATATCCCATAGTTTGTAGATGATATAACTTTTGCGCAAACCAATCAATATACGCTTATTGGGATTTTTTTTTATTTTTTACCAAAAAGATGTATCAGCATACAGATTGGCCTAAATTAAAGAGATTCCATTTTTTACATTTTTTTTATTGGATTTCATTTATAGCAGAAAGTAAAAAATATAAATTAATTTTCAAAAATTGTCGCTCTTTTTTTGTTTATAGCGCAAGAAATAAAAACCGCAGAGGTGATCAAATACCACCAAAAGAAAGCTCTATTTGTGGGGAGAAAAGGACATTGGTTTTATTTATGTGCACCATAGCACGACTGCGCAATTGTCAATTAAAGTAAGGCAGTGCCGTTACGCAAAAAATGGCATCATCATGAAGGGGGGTAAAACCTTCCAGGGCTGAAGTGGTTAATGTTCTTTTACTGGATATGTTTTTTGTTTTTTGTTACAGTGAATGTTAACATTACTTGTATGTTCAAATGTAAAATATTGAATTCTTTCTATTTAAAATATACAAAAAAAAATGGCGCATGCGCGAGAGCCCCAAGATGGCTTCTTAAGCCCAGAGCTCCGCACCACGCCGCAGCCACAGCGCACAACCCAGCCCTGCTCCAGCACTATTTGATCGCCGCTCCTGGCCCCCGCACACCTGAGATCGCTCCCAGGCGTCTCCTCCACAGAATCGGCCGGTTGTTCAGTCCCATTCCCCCGGCGCCACTCACTCCAGGTGGACCAAGATGACCACAATAAGCAAGGAAGTCGCACTACATCCTCTCTGCCTTCAGCTAAAAAGCACCCTGCAAGGTACCTATAACCTCCCCACTCAGGAGAGCTCCCCTGCATGTCCAGACCTAGTGGCAGATGGAGCCTGGACCAGGAATTCACTGCTGCCTCACAGCCGGAGGGTACCAAGATGGCCGTCATGGCGACTGCTGCCTCACAGCCTTCTCTCTCCCTCACAGAAACCACACCAGACCACAGGTGTGTAATAGCCCCTGCTCTGCTTCAATTTACCTGTGGGGCCCACATCACAGGAGCACAGGCTCACACTCCTTCCCCAGCCTCCATAGAGTCCCTGCTCAGTCATTCTTTCGGGGATCAGGCCTTCTCCCCAGCAGTGACACCTACCATGGTTGCCTCCGGCCCTCATGGCCCCTCCACCCACACCTCTCAGTTCTCGGTGGAAGATCTATTTAACACTCCTGGAAAGGGGACTGGCTGCTACTGTGGCTACTTTTACAGGAGAAATCAAAGCAGACCTCCAGAATATTGGCTCCAGGATGGATTCCATAGAAGACAAGCTAGATCAGACAGCAGCAGTCTCCCACCAGAACTCTGACCTTATCCAAATGTTGCAAGACCAGTTAGACACTGAGTTCTCATGTATAGACGACTTGGAAAATAGGTCCAGGAGGCTAAATTTCAGGATTAGAGGCCTACCGTAATTGATTCTTGATGTCACAACAGCCACACAGGACTTGATTAAGATTAAGTCACTCATCCCAAACATCCCACCGTCTCACCTGGAGCTGGACAGAGTACACATAGCCTTGCCCCCCCCCCCCCCAGGAAGGATGGCTCTCCCAGGGACATCATTGCTAAATTGCATTACTATGCTGTCAAAGAAACTGGCATGAAACAAGCCTGGGCTTTCCCCCAGGTCACCTGCAAGGTCACCCCATTCAAACCTTCGCAGACCTCTCTCCCTCCACCATACAACGAAGAAGAACCCTGAAGCCACTCTTGTCTGCCATGACCCAGAGGGACATTAAGTACAATTGGGCCTTTCCATTTGCGGTAAAATTCTCCCACAAGGGCCAGCAACACTCCTTTTCCAATTTTGTTTCGGGTGAGAAGCTACTCCTCAACTTAAAAGTAATATCTCAGGAGATAGACACAGAAACCCCTTCCTTCCCTATCGTCCTCCTGCGAAAAGCTCTCTCTGGAGACCAAGTCTAGAAGATCTTCTCACAACGGACCTGCATGAATCCGGGTTCCATCTGATACCTAAGATTGACTCTCAGACCAGACTCTTCACTTATATCTTTTTTTGTCCTAAGACTCTGGTTCTCTCCCAACACATGGGAATGGGTGCGCCAGGACAGATCCCCATGCTAATTAGTCAGTCCCTCTAGGGATGGCGTGCTTGTTTTCCTTCCCTCTCCCCCCCCCCCCCCTTTTTCCCCCTCCCCCTGGGGGGAGTTTTGGGTGGTAAAGTTTATGAGGCTTGGTAAGCCCCCTGGGTGGTGTTATTAGCTATGCTTGTTATTTTTTTTTTTCATTATTATTGACTGGTTTCTCTGTAAGTAGCACAGCTCTACAGGTTTCAGGGTGCTGTGTGGCACACATGTGCCTCCTCCTATCCCTTTGACGCCTTCAGTTGTCGGGGGGATAGGACGTCCAACCATTGTGGTTGGTATTTTGACCTTCCTACAATGTCTCACGACATTCAGTGAGATGACTACTGGGGACTTTTCTCTCCCTGGGGTCCTCGACACCCTTGGAGAAAACTCCTCTCTTTCTGGACTCTTTTTTCTTCTCTACTCTCTTTCTCTCTCTTTTTGGAGCACCACTCACACTTAATTTCAATTACAGGCCTATTCCATGGTGGGCCGAAGCAGATGGACACTACCTGCGGGATCCGCATAATATGCCCCCTCTCAGCTTATGCCCAGCTGACCGTGATGAAGGTAAGTGGTGATGGATTTTTCAGCTCACCCTCCTCCCAAACCCATGGCTGGTCTCACACACAACGTATTACGGGTTGTTACCCATAACGTACAGGACTTAAACTCCCCCCTCAAGCGTAAGAAAGTTTTTAACACTTACAAATCTTCAAAACTTGATATTGTCTTAATGCAAGAAACCCATTTCCCCACTAGATACTGCCCCAAGTTTCTCCATTCCCACTTCCCAAAATTTTACATGGTGATACAGAAAATAAAACCAAAGGGGTGCCAGTTGTGATAGCTAAAACATGCAACTTCAATTGGATTTCAGATACTAAAGATCCAGGAGGTAGATACATCATGGTCAAGGGAACAATAGATGGTCAGCTCTACTCCCTGATCTCCTACTACGCCCCTAATAAGGGGCAAGCAGCTTTCTTCAGACGTCTCTTCAAAAACCCTCTCCCCGTCACTCGAGGGCATGGTCATCTTTGCGGGTGACTCCAATGTGGCTTTTGACCAAGGGATAGATAAATCTAGACCTCTCAACGCTCAGCTTACTCGCCCAACCAACGAAAGCCTTAAAATAGCAAAACGTATTCATGTCCAAGGGTTGGCGGATGTCTGGAGGGAGCTGAACCCCAACAAAGGAGACTATACCCACTTTTCTCACCCGCACAGCTCCTACGCCAGGATTGATTCCCTCCTGGTTCACACTCAATCTATTCCATTTATTGTGAAATCTCATATTGCTGACCCCACTCTGTCCGATCATTCCATGGTAGTCCTGACAATCCGCTCCCATCATTGCAGACCGGATCAGAGACAGTGGAGACTCAACGAGTCCATTCTCTTTGACCCTATCCGAGTAACGATGTTGGAAAAATCCCTCAAAGAATATTTCCGATTTAATGACCAGGGGGATATTTCAGCTGAAACGTTATGGGCAGCTCATAAGGCCTTCATTAGAGGGGAGATCATGAGAATGGCTCCTACCATTAAGAGGGAAAGGGAAGCAGATATCAAAAGATTAGAGACTGAGTACACAAAACTTAGGGCGCGCCACAAATGAAACCCCTCCCCCTCCATGATCCCACAACTTGACAAAGCCAGGCTGGAGCTCGGATGTCGGGCCTCCATGTGAATTATTCCAAATTTCAGGCTCTAAATGTTTCTTTTGAAATTAACACAGTGAATCTTCTGAAAAAAGTCCTTTCAATTTAAGTGGAGTGACTCCTCTATCAAATACTTAGGAATTAACCTAACAGCCAAAATTGAAAACCTGTATAGTCACAATTACCCACCCATGTTCCGCAAACTAGAAACAGATTTACACACTTGGGCTCAACATAACATTTCCTGGCTGAGAAGGATAAATTCAATTAAAATGACGCTACTCCCCAGAATATTGTATCTCTTTTGCTCTTTTCCTATCCCCATTCGGAAGGACCATATCAAAACTCTTCAAAGTAAGATTCTGAAGTTCACGTGATGCAAGGCAGGTTACAGATACCCCCAAGGATCCCTATACGCACACAGGAGAAAAGGAGGCTTGGGAATCCACCACCTTTCCAAATATTATCAAGCGGGTAGGCTAGCCCGACTGTCAATAGTGTACTCTAGATTTGAAAAGCCTGACTGGGTCCAAATAGAAAAAGAAGCAGTCCCTAACTTCACTCTGGATTTCTTGCTTTGGACCTCTCCAAAAAATAGACCTCCAATCCTTGCCCCTACCCTGTCTCACTCCTTCGCCATCTGGGACTCCTTACATTCTTTAGCCTCACTAGTATCAGCGTGTAAACCCCTGACTCACATATTCAATAATCCAAACTTCCCACCCAGGCAGAAACATCTTAGCCTTTAAATGGTGGGTAGAGAATGGCCTCTACAGGATAGGACACTTCTTCACGGCTGCACAAAAAACTCGACCTCCCAAACTCTGAACTATTTCGGTTTCACCAAATATATAATTTCCTGCACTCCCTATGTAAATACAACCCCTCCCTCCGACCTTCACTGAATATGAAATGTGGTGCGGTCAAGCCATGGACAAAGGGGGGGGGGGGTCTCGATAATCTATTTGTCACTTGTCTCATCCACCTCTAAAACGTTCTTCATGGAAGCCTGGGAATTGGACTTTCAATTCCATTGGAACATGGAGAAATGACATTTACTATACTCTAAATCTTTCAAGGGCATCCTTAATACCACATTAATGGAAGCCAGCTTAAAAGTGATAACCAGATGGTACTATACGCCTTCCAGACTGGCCTCAATGTTCCCTACTGCCAGCCCTCAGGGGCTGCCAACTTACAGGCACAATGTCACATATTTGGTGGGAGTGCCCGAAGATTCGTACTTTCTGGAAAAAAAATCTTTAATATAGTTGATAAGTTAGTGGGCTCCCGAATTCCCAGGACTCCCATGGTGGCCCTCCTAAATGAATCAATCCCACAAATCTCTAATCCCTCTGGTAAATTAGCACAGTTCGTGCTCTTGGGAGCTAAACTCACAATTGCCAGGGCCTGGAAAAAGCCTGGTGTTTTCCTTTCAATGGCACTCCTTTTGGTCCCTCCACGTTCTCCACATAAAACCATATCTGACCGAGTAGTGGTGCTCCTATCCTCTTTTTCTCTCCAATCCCCCCCCCCCCCCCTCTTCTTCTATCTCTTTCTAGCCTTTATTCTTCCCTTTCTTTCTCCTCATGTTAGTCCGCCTTGGACTTAGCTCCATCACTTATATCTCAATGCTTAAGTTGATCTAGAGGTGTACCTGACCAGCTCAGGCACTAAAGGCCAGATCAAAGATTGACAACTCTACAGCTCTTAGCTCAGTTCCTGGTGCCCAAAAAATATTTTCAACTCTCATATTTAGAGGGAATGCTCATTGTCGGTTAAGACCAGGGCCAGCCTCCTCGGGCACAGTGTGATCCCCAGAGGGGTGTTGGAGGGTGTGGGTATCGATACTAAACAGATCGGTTTATCACTTATGTTTCCCGACAATTGGCCGGTAGCCTGGTACGGGCTGGGATTGACGTCCCTGGCATTCAACAACTCTTCTCCTATATCAGTCTAATACATGTTTCACCTTAATTGTTACTTTATTATTGATCTATGTATGAGATATTATTCTATGTATCCACATGTATTGCCTCTTATTCTAAATTATTATTTTTTTAAATAAAATATACAAAAAAATTTAAAAAAGTTAAAAGACTTGACTTACCTGTCTACAATGTCGACATTTTCCTGTGGGAACACAAAAGACACATTGTGAGGTTCAGAAGCAATTCTGGTGATAGAAACTATACAACAACAAAAAAAAAATCTGAATCAATGAAAAATTCTTGTGAGCCCCCAGAGGACGTTCTGCAGTTTGAGGCTCATAGACATCAGATTTTGTTCCTCTCATTTTATCTCCACAAGCCAATGGAAATTCCAAAGCAGTTGGCAGGAGCTTCATGTAAAGGAACTCAGAATGATCTCGAAAGCAAGAGAACGTTGAACCCGAAAGTACACTAAATGAGTTTACACAAAACCCTCCCCCTCTGACCGCCCAAAGCAACCGGGAACATTAAAATTACTCTTCCAATATTCTTCTAATCAGTAGAAGTGATTCAGGCAACTTTAAAGCCACCCAGTCACTTCTACTGATGGCAAGCTTGAGACACAGCTAGATGATTCAGAAAATCATGCCATTGGGGATCAGCTTATTGACCTATTAATGTAACAAATTAGGGACCAGTGTCCTTGGTTGCTGGAGGACAGAGTCATTACTGGGGTACTGGGGGTGGAGGGATCAGTGGTGACCAGTGCTGAAGGGTATTTGAAGCGGAGAAGCAGCAAAGCTGAAGCGAGGGAGGTATTTTAGGTGAATAGCCCTGATCACTGGCTTAGTAGCTTCTAATCAGAGCTATTATTTTGCTCGGCAGAGTATAATGAACAGTTCTGCTTTTGGTTCATGGTCCTGGGAGTGATCATGAGTTTATAGCAGAAGAAGGAATGTCAGGTCAGTACAGCATACAGACCTGGCCAGCTGGAAGCAGTGCTGTAGCTCTGTATGCTATATTTACATGGCAGTAAAAGGGTTAAAGAATACCCCATGTAAAAAAAATAACAAATAAACTTTTGGGTCTGCTATGGATTTTAAGGGAGACCTCAGTGAGGCGTCCCCCTAAAAATCCAAACCAGACCTTGAATCTGAGCATGCACCCTGGCTGTGCTAGACCGGACAGGGAGGAAACCTCCTGAACAATGCCAGGCCAGACCCCCTGGTAAAGTGGCTCAACTTCATGTTAAAGAAGGTAAGGGCCTCTTTCCCACAACCCTTATTTGGTTCAGATGGTGTCAAGCATGTGTGGCAGCAACCAGGTGAGGAATACAAAGTGTCTTGCCTACAGTCAAGCATGGTGGTTGGAGTGTCATGGTCTGGGGCTGCATGAGTGCTGCCGACACTGGGGAGCTACAGATCATTGAGGGAACCATGAATGCCAACATGTACTGTGACATACTGAAGCAGAGCATGATCCCCTCCCTTCAGAGACTGGGCCGCAGGGCAGTATTCCAACATAATGACCTCAAACACACCTCCAAGACCACCACTGCCTTGCTAAAGAAGCTGAGGTAAGGTGATGGACTGGCCAAGCATGTCTCCAGACCTAAACCCTATTGATTATCTGTGGGACATCCTCAAACGGAATCCACCAGCTCCGTGATGTCATCATGAAGGAGGGGAAGAGGACTCCAGTGGCAACCTGTGAAGCTCTGGTGACCTCCTTGCCCAAGAGGGTTAAGGCAGTGCTGGAAAATAATGGTTGCCACACAAAATATTGACACTTTGGCCCAATTTTGACATTTTCACTTAGGGGTGTACTGACTTTTGTTGCCAGCGGTTTAGACATTAATGGCTGTGTGTTGAGTTATTTTGAGGGGACGGCAAATTTACACTGTTATACAAGCTGTACACTCACTACTTTACATTGTAGACAAGTGTCATTTCTTCAGTGTTGTCACATGAAAAGATAGAATAAAAGATTTACACAAATGTGAGGGTGACATCACCTGGGAGACCCTGCTCCCCTTGTATATAAGAGCTGTCATCCCCCAGACTGGTCTTTCAATGGGTGACAAGGAAAGGTGTAGGACATGGGTGCTCAACCTGTGGCCCTCCAGCTGCTATGGAACTACAAGTCCCAGTGAGTCATTGCAAGGCACTGACAGTTACAAGCATGTTTTCCTGGCCAGCCAGGCCACATTCACACGCATGGCTGCACATATTTTCATGTTTTTATATGGCACTCATAAGGTAGCCTATTCATTATAATGGACTTCCCTACATGCGCCAAAGAAGCTCCTGAACCTTTTTTGGTGGATAAAGCTTCATGCATTTTATTACCCCATATTAGCATGTTTGTCCTGTGTTTTGTCTGGCCACTTCCGAAATGCATATATGTGAATGCATCCTCAGGGTCTGGTATAGATTGTTAGAGGGGCCTCCAATTATTATTTTTGCGTAATGTCCTTGTCAGGGAAATGGACGTAGGAGAACTGGCAATAGTGCCAGTTGTCAGGGAACCAACAGCAGGAGAAGGACTTTAAGACCCAGGATCTCTGGCAGGAGAAGGACTTTAGGACCCAGTATCTCTACTAGCAGGTCACATGGGCCTATATAAGGAAGTCTGCTGCTGGTTTGTCAGTCTTCCTGTGTTCCTGAACCTCCATGCTATTACTATTTGGATTCCTGTTGTGACCCGGCTTGTTCCTGACTTGTCTGATCTGCTCTCCTGGTTTGACTCCCTAGCTTGCTTTACCGACTTGCTTCTCCAATACCTGATCCTGGCTAGTATCATGGACTTTGCTATGGTTACCTGTTCCTGCCTGCTTTCTGATACCAAACCTTTGGCTTGTCCCTGTTTCTGCTACCTGCCTCTTCCTCCTGCCGGATCTACTGTGTTTGACCCCTGGCCTGGCTTCCACTACTGTTCCTTGTGCACACCTTGCCAAGTATTACCGAGGATTCTTATAGACTTTAGCTCAGCTGTGTTTCCTGTATTACCCGGTGTCCTTCAGGTGCCCACCAGCTCTTCTCTCCAGAATCCATCTGGCAACCTGTGCTTCTCTGGGCACTACACCCTCCATTCCCAACTGCAGGGGTGTACTGCACTCAGCCGCAAGGGGAGCCCTCTCTGCATTTCGGCCTCCAACCAGGTACATGACAGTACAAACCTGCCATGACCGAGGCCAACGGAGATGATTCCCTTCCCACTCAAAATGATGTGTCAACAAGTCACCACACCTCCATTAAAATCTGTGTCGGAACCAAAGTCTCTGGCATGGATTTCCCGGGGATCTCGCACTTTATTGTTTATGTGGAAGGTACCCCCTTCAAATCCGTACTAAGCTCAGGGCTAGTGTGTATTTTGGGAGGAGAGGTTGGGTCTCTACACAAAAGTGTTTTCTTTTAAGTTTTTTTTTTTTGTTCTGTTTTATTTGTGTTGTGGCAAAAGTGACATTTACAAAGTACAAAATGTATACATTTTAAATTGCTGGCAAATGACACAATATTAGTAGTAGTAGTAGTAATATTTCTGCTCATAATAATTAATTAATCCTACATACATCTATACAGTAATTAGTAAGTAGCAGTGGCGGCTGGTGCTCCCCTTTTTTTGGGGGGGAGCGGGCGGGCAACAATTCCTATCATACCCTTCATGTGGGTCATGGTGGGTGGAACTCATGTGGTCGGGCTCTGGCTTGTTGTGGTTGGCTGTGTTGGCAGCGATGCAGAGAGATCGCTCTGATGAGGACGGCCCTCTCCTGCATCTCCCTGTACATCCTACCCAATTACGGCCAATACGATCACTTCTCCTCTAAGCCAATCGAGTCTCACGACCCGCTTTCTCATTGGTGTGGAGGAAGGAAGACAATAGCGAATATTAATGTCACACAACCGGGTGGGATCAGGGTGCAGTGTTCTGTGTCCGAGCCTGCCCTGCTTTGAAGCCAATTAGAGCCTCAGGCTCTAATCGTGTGATTAAAAAAAAAAACACCCATTGGAATCCATGCGTCCGACACCCTGCATGTAGATTGGGGGGGAGTGGCGATAAGAGTGATGAGTGTACAATGTATAGGTGTGATGAGTATACAATGTAAGGGTGTGATGAATAGGGATGAGCTGTGTGTTCGAGTCAAACCCATGTTCGACTCGAACATCGCCGGTTCGCCCATTCGACAAAATCCGAACATTAAGTGCCATTTGTGCCAAATTTGAGTGGCACGCCATGGCCCATAATTCACTGCGGCATCGCAGTGCATTGCTGGTTGATGATTGGCCAAGCATGCACTATGAGCCACATGCTTGGCCAATCACAGCGCTGTCAGCGAAGAGAGCCATAATTGGCCAATGCCTGTGGCCAATTATGGCTCAGGGAGTTTAGTACACGCCCCACACTATATAAGGCCGCCTGCATGGCGGCCTTGCTTAGTGTGTTGGAACGGCTAAGAGAGAGATAGAGGGAGAGACAGTGTCTAAATTTCCTTTGAAGCTGTTGCAATTACAGTCGGTGTATTGTGCCACCTGCACAGTGTACACCTAAAGCTACCCCAATTGCTGGTGTTCTGCTTGTGCTATACCACTGGCAGCTGTAGCAATTGCAGTCGGTGTATTGTGCCACCTGCACAGTGTACAGCTAAAGCTACCCTAATTGCCGGTGTTTTGCTGATCCTAAACCACAGGCAGCTGCTGCAGCAATTACAGTCGTTGTATTGTGTCATCTGCACAGTGTACGCCTAAAGTTTTCCAATTGCTGGTGTTCTGCTGATTCTATATGCAGGCAGCTGTAGCAATTCCAGTCAGTGTACTGTGTCATCTGCACGGTTTGCACCTAAAGATACCCCAATTGCTGGTGTTCTGCTGATCCTATACCACAGGCAGCTCCAGTAATTGCAGTTGCTGTATTGTCATCTGCACAGTGTGCACCTAAAGCTACCTCAATTTCTGGTGTTCTTCAGATCCTATATCACAGGCAGGCAGCTGCAGCAATTACAGTCAGTGTATTGTGGCATCTGCACAGTGTATGCATAAAGCTACCCCAATTGCTGGTGTTCTCATAGTAATAATACTACAGGCAGGCAGTTGATTCTGCTAGTTGCAGTATAATCAGTATATACATCCCAGCTTTGTGCAGCTACATCTCCCTCCAGGCCATTAGTATGTCTGGAAGGCCAACAAGGAGAGGCAAACAGTCACGAGCCAATAAAAGAGGGCAAGCAAGCTGTGTGTCTAGAGGCAACTGTGCTGGTCATGGTAAACGGAGCATCCTCATCAGCACATGGCCATGGGGCACGCTTGTCCTTATTTTCGGCAGCTGGACTTGTTGAGCCGCAACATGCTGAAGACTTGGTAGAGTGGATGACCAAGCCATCCTCATCCTCCTCATCCTCTCTCACACAGGCTCAGGGTACTGGCAATGTAGCTGCCAATGCAGCCTCTTCCCTCATCTCAATGGCATCAGTCACTCCTTCCCTAGACCCACCATGTCCTCCTGAGGAGTCCCCCGAACTGTTTGAGCATAGTGTTGGGTACATGCTCCATGAGGATGCCCAGCGTTTTGAAGGCTCTGATGATGATACCCAGCTAGAGGAAGGCAGTAATGTGAGCCCAGAGAGAGGGGATGCCTAAGAAAGACAGCAATCTGGCAGTCATGTTCCCCCAGCTGCAGCATACTGCCAGGTTTGCTCCAGTGATGAGGAGGGAGGGGATGATGAGGTCACTGACTCCACATGGGTGCCTGACAAGGAGAGAGGGGGAGGCACATCTCCAATGAGGCAGGGTGCCCTCCAGGGGCCAGCTTAAGGGCAGCACACTGACTGCATCACACCACAGAGCTCTGCCTGTGTAGGGTGCTGCCTCTACGCGTTATTCCAAAAATGCTTTGGTGTGGGCCTTTTTTGAGACGAGTGCATCAGATCGCCCTGCTGCTATTTGCAACATATATCTCAAGTGTATCTCGCATGGCCAAAACATCAGCGGCTTGGGCACCACATGCTTGACCAGACATATGTCGAGTTCATTGGCAAGTGTACCTAAAAGACCCACACCAAAGAACAAAACGGACCTCTCCTTGCGCCTCATCAGCTGCGATCTCCAACCCCACTATACCTTCTGCTCTCTGAAACCTGCACTGAGAGGAATGAAGGTGTAGAATTAGGTGTGTCACAGCCAAGTACTTGCGGGCAATCTGCTAGCGGTACACCGACATTCAATTGTACCAGGCAAATGTCCCTGCCCCAGCTGCTGGACCGTCAAAAGAAGTTCACTCCCAGCCATCCACATGCCCAGCGGTTGAATACTAGCTTGGCTAAATTGCTAGCACTTCAAATGCTGCCTTTTCAGTTGGCAGACTCTGCACCCTTCCATGAGTTTGTGCAATGTGCAGTTCCTCAGTAGCAGGTTCCCAAATGCCACTTTTTCTCATGGAAAGTGATTCCGGCTCTCTACCAACACGTGGAAGGCAATGCCCATGCCTTGCTGGACAGGGCGATCACTGGTAAGGTGCATATTACCATTGACTCATGGTCCAGCAGGCATGGACAGGGACATTGCATATGTTTCACTGCACATTAGGTGTCTCTTCTGGCAGCTGGGAAGGATGCAGGACAAGGTGCAGTAGTGTTGGAGGTTGTTCTGCCACCACGCCTCCAAAATGCTGCTACTGGTGATTGTGACACACCTCTCTCCTCCACCCCCTCCTCTTCTTCTTCCTCCATGGCCTCTTCCTGTACTTTGTCCTCGGAACCAGCAGTGCTCCATAGGCGTTCAAGGGGCTACGCAAGTACGCAGGCAAAAATATGCCATGCCGTGCTTGCGCTAGTGTGCTTGGGGGACAGGAGCCACACTGGGGCAGAGATTCTGTCATTTCTGCAGGGGCAGGCTGAGAGGTGGTTGACGCCATGCCAGCTTAAGCCAGGAATGGTGGTTTGCGACAATGGCACCAACCTCCTCTCTGCCCTCTGACAGGGACAACTGACCCATGTGCCCTGTGTGGCTCTCGTCCTTAACTTGGTGGTGCAGCGGTTCTTGGGCAGGTACCTGGGCTTACAGGCTGTCCTGAGGCAGGCCAGGAAAGTCTGTGTGCATTTTCGCTGGTCATATAATGCCAGTGCTCAGCTGGCTGACCTCCAAAAGGAATTGAACCTGCCCAAGAACTGCCTAATCTGTGACATGCTCACCATGTGTAACTCAACGTTGGCCATGCTGCAGCGGCTGCACAAGAAGCAGAGGGCCATCAATGAGTGCCTGTGCGACTACTGCACCAGGACAGGGTCAGGGGAGCTTGTTTTTTTCCCCCACGCCAGTGGGGCAATCACTGTCCTGTCACCATTTGAGGAGGCCATGAGGATGGTGAGCAGTGACAGTGTATGCATCAGTAACACTGTACCTCTTGTCCACCTGTTGGAGCACACGCTGCATGGAATAATGGACAGGGCACTTGAGGCAGAACAGAGGCAGGAAGTGGAGAACTTCCTTGCCTCTCAAGGCCCCCTTTATCCAGACAGTGTTCCTGCTGGCCCACCGATCACACTGGAAGAGGAGGAGGAGTGTCAGCATGGAGGTGGAGCCTGGCACTCAGCAAGAGCGGCAGTCTTTTAGGGATCATTTACAGTCCCAAGAAACCTGTGGACTTGTACGTGGCTGGGAGGAGGTGGCTGCAGATCATGTCGTCCTTGGTGACCCAGAGGAATCCGGACTGAATGCTTCAGCTAACTTACGCTACATGGCCTCCCTGATCCTGCAAAGCCTGCAGAAGGATCCTCGTATTCAGTGGCTCAAGGAGAGGGATCTTTCCTGGCTGGCAACTCTCCTTGATCCACGGTACAAGGGTAAGGTTGCAGACCTTATCTTGACATTGCAAAGGGAGCAGACGATGAGACATCTTCGGGAGGCCTTGCAAAAAGGTCTGTGCAATGCATTCCCAGAGACTGGGAGGTTACAAATTCCTGGTCCTGGACAACGTGTTGCTGAGGCTTCAGTCAGTCATAGAAGGAGCGGTGGAGAAGGTGGCCGTCTGACCGATGTGTTCATACAATTTTTTAGTCCGCAGCCCCAAGGTATGATCGGTTCCAGCAACCATCGCCAGATTTACATGGTGCAGGAATACCTAGGGGCAAGATCAGACTTGGACACCTTTCCCACCGAAAATCCTCTGGGTTTCTGGGTTTTGAGGATGGATCACTGACCAGAGCTTGCACAGTATGCAATTGAGCTACTGGCCTGTCCTGCATCCAGCGTTCTTTTGGAACACACATTCAGTGCTGCTGGAGGCTTTGTAACCGATCACAGGGTGATCTTGGTTGATTGAGGCATCTGAAGCTGATGTAACCGAAATTTATTTTTTGAAATGTCAGATCCCTTCAAGACTGCCTATGCTGATGCTGAGTGACTATCCTGTTATTCTGACTGGCTATTCTCTTCCTCCTCAATGATCCTGCTGATTAGACATGTGCATTTCGTTTCGTTTCCGAATCGAAATTCGGACTAATTTTCATTATTCGGATATTCAGATGCATCCAAATTACCGAATTACAATGCTAACGAATTCAAACGAAATTCGAATCAAATTTGAAAAATGACATTTTGCGACCCGAATTTGGGGCCACGTATCTTGGGGCCACTTGTAGCTAGAAACCCCAAATGGTATACAAACACAGTAGAACTAGCACTACAACCTCTCCAAATTTGGAGTTTCTAGCTCCAAGTGACCCCGAGTTACCGGGCCCCAAAGTCGGGTCGCAAAATGTCAAGCACTTTTCTGCAGCAGAGAATGACATTTTACGACCCGACTTTGGGGCCACGTATCTTGGGGCCACTTGTAGCTAGCTAAACCCCAAATTTGGTATGCAAATACAGTAGAACTAGTACTACAACCTCTCCAAATTTGGGGTTTCTAGCTCCAAGTGACCCAGAGATACATGGCCCTACATTTGGGTTGCAAAATATTTTCGAATCCGGTTGAAATAGTTTCAAATGCAGTTGAAATCATTTCGAATCCGGTAGAAATATTTTCGAATTTGGTTAAAAAACAAACAAATTTGGGGTTCCTAGCTACAAGTGGCCCCGAGATATGTGGCCCCAAAGTCGGGTCGCAAAAGGTCATTCTCTTCTGCAGAAAAGTACTTGACATATTGTCCATATCTCGGGCTCACTTGGTGCTAGGAACCCCACAACTTGTGGCAGGTGACGTGGCAAGTGGGCAATCCACAACTTGGTCATGTGGCACTCGTGGCAGGTGTCATGGCAAGTGGACAATGACATACAGCATATGTACTTGCCTTGCGATCGACATCCGTGACTTCTTCATTCAGGTATGCTGACAACTTCATTGATGTGATAAATATAAATAAAATAAGATGTGTGTGTTTTTTGCACTGTACACTGCAAGTATGAGAAGTTGATGTGACAGATGTATATAAGTAACTAACCATCTTCCAAAATTTATAATTCAAATAGAAAAGATTAGAAAAAAATATAATTTAATAGAAAAAAATAGAAAGAATATACAACCATCTTCTGAAATTCAAATTTCAAATAGAATAAATTAGAATTTCGAATAGTATGAATTCAAATTTTTAATTAATTAATTTTAAATTTGGATAGAAAAGATTATAAAAAAATAGAAAATAGACTAGAAAAATGATAGAACAGAATAGAATATATTATATTTTATTCTGTTCTATTGTTTTTCTAGTCTATTCTTTTATATTCTATTAAAATCTTTTCTAATAAAATCAAAATCATTATATACTAAATTCGAATTTCGGAAGATGGTGGTTTTATTATATATATAATTTTTTTTTTCCGACATTCGAATTTCGTATAGAATGAATTTGAATAGAAATAGAGAATAGACTAGAAAAACAGTAGAACAGAATAGAATATAGATACTATCTATTTCATTTTTAATATCTTTTGCAGATTACTATTTGTTACTATTAGCATCTATTTCATTTTTTTGCAGATCTCCTACAGACTATTGGTATCTATTTTGTTTTCTCACCAGATCTCCTACAGACTATTAGCATCTATTTATTTTTTTAGCAGATCTCCTGTAGACTATTAACAGCCATTTCACTACTTTTTTTTTTTTTGCAGATCTCCTGCACACTGTTAGAATCAATTTCATATTTTTTTGCAGATTACTATTTATTTCCATCAGATCTCCTGCAGACTATTAGCATCTATTTCATTTTTATTTTCTTATTTTGCATTAGAGCAGCCATTTCCTTTATTTCAGCAGATCTCCTGCAGACTATTAGCATCTATTTCATTTATGAATGGAGGAACGGTATGAGGAAGAGACAACAAGAAAGACATCACCGCTTATATCTCTATACATAGGGAAATGGCTGCTAATAGTCTGCAGGAGACCAGCAAAAAATAAATAGATGCTTATAGTCTGCAGATCTGATGGGAAAATGAAATAGATACCAATAGTCTGCAGGAGATATGCAAAAAAAATATATAAATGCTAATAGTCTGCAGGAGATCTGATGGAAATAAATAGTAATCTGCAAAAAAAAAATGAAATAGATGCTAATAGTCTGCAGGAGATCTGCTGAACTAAAGGAAATGGCTGTTCTAATGCAAAAAATAAAAATGAAATAGATGCTAATAGTCTGCAGGAGATCTGCAAAAAAATGGCATAGATGTTAATATACTGCAGGAGATCTGATGGAAATAAATAGTAATCTGCAAAAAATAAAAATGAAATTGATTCTAACAGTCTGCAGGAGATCTGAAAAAAAAGTGAAATGGCTGTTAATAGTCTACAGGTGATCTGCTAAAAAAAGAAATAGATGCTAATAGTCTACAGGAGATCTGGTGAGAAAACAAAATAGATGCTAATAGTCTGCAGGAGATCTGTTGAAAAAACTAAATAGATACTAATAGTCTGCAGGAGATCTGCAAAAAATGAAATAGATGCTAATAGTCTGCAGGAGATCTTATTAAAACAAATGATAATCTGCAATTTTTTTTAAAATGAAATAGATAGTATCTATATTCTATTTTGTTCTACTCTAGTCTCCATTTCTATTCTAATCTTTTCTATTCAAATTCATTCTATACGAAATTTGAATTTTGAAAAGAAATTATTTATATATATATATATATATATATATATATATATATATATATATATATAGCCATCTTCCGAAATTCAAATGTAGTATATAATGATTTTGATTTTAATAGAATATAAAACAATAGAACAGAATAAAATATAATAGATTCTATTCTGTTCTATTGTTTTTCTAGTCTATTTTCTATTTTATTATAATCTTTTCTATCCAAATTTAAAATTAATTAATTTTCATACTTGTCATTATCCACTTGCCACAAGTTGTGTATTGTATTTGTCCACTTGCCACTTCACCTGCCACAAGTTGTGTATTCTTCACTTGCCACGTGACCTGCCATGAGTGCTACGTGACCTGACACGAGTGCCATGTGACCAAGTTGTGGATTGTCCACTTGCCATGTCACCTGCCACCAAGTGACCCCAGATATGGGCAATATGCCAAGTACTTTTCTGCAGCAGAGAATGACATTTTGCGACCTGACTTTGGGGTCACGTATCTCGGGGCCACTTATAGTTAGAAACCCCAAATTAGGTATGCAAACACAGTAGACCTAGCACTACAACATCTCCAAATTTAGGGTTTCTAGCACCAAGTGACCCCGAGATACATGGCCCTAAATTCGGGTCACAAAATATTTTCGAATCCGTTTGAAATATTTACGAATTTGGTTGAAATATTTACGAATGTAGAAAACGAAACGAAATCCGAAAACGAATTTAACAAATTTAATGAATATAACTAAACGAAATTAATGAATTAACGAATTAAAATGAAAACGAAACTAAACTAATTTTTTTCCTTTTGCACATGTTTACTGCTGATAGCTTGGAAGAACATTTTTGGTTCTGGGTGCCGCCACCAGTGGCTAAGGCCTTATTTTTAAATCCCTGTTTAACAGGGGCGTGTAATTACAGTTTGTGATGCAATACTTTGCAGCAGGGCTCATTCCTGCTCTCCAACTTAAGTTTCTGTGAGGTGCTGCAGTGTTGTGGCACCAGCAAGCAGTGCCTAAGGCCCAATTTTTCAGCCCCTGTTCAACAGGTGCGTGTAATTACAATTCTTGATATAATATTTCACAGCAGGGCCCATTCCGGCACCCAACAAGAATAACTGTGATGACTTACAGTGTTGTGGCACCAGCACCACCACTACCACAACCACCAAAGGCCCATTTTTTTTACCACTACCATGCACCATGGGCATGTGATGAGTGTACGATCTATGGGCGTGTGATGAGCGTACAATCTATGGGCGTGTGATGAGCGTACGATCTATGGGCGTGTGATGAGGGTACGATCTATGGGCGTGTGATGAGCGTACGATCTATGGGCGTGTGATGAGCGTACGATCTATGGGCGTGTGATGAGAGTACGATCTATGGGCGTGTGATGAGCGTACGATCTATGGGCGTGTGATGAGCGTACAATCTATGGGCGTGTGATGAGCGTACGATCTATGGGCGTGTGATGAGGGTACGATCTATGGGCGTGTGATGAGCGTACGATCTATGGGCGTGTGATGAGAGTACGATCTATGGGCGTGTGATGAGCGTACGATCTATGGGCGTGTGATGAGTGTATGATGTATGGGGTGATGCTCATAGCTTACAATCTAACATTTGTCTAAACCTTAGAATGGACACAGCTTTACTTTCAGTGTATAACAGGCAACAAATCACATTTTATCTGAATATAGAAACATACCAGTCATTCTTACAAAGCTGTCCAACATAATATTAAAAAAGGCGCTTATTCAAAACATAACACCCACCACCAAGCCACAATCCACACACATACATTGGTGACCATGTTCTGCCGGAAGCTGCATGTCTATGTACACGATTAAGCAATGAGATCAAAGAGTAAAAGGTCAGCACATGCTCCCAAACCATGTTTGCACAATCAGACAGGAACAATACACACACAACATTCACAGCATGGCCACATAAACCCACTTTTGATGGAAAAAAATGCACAAGAATTTCAGCAAACAGCCCTAGTTGGGCATTTGTCAATAGGCACAATCTCATTCCTTCTTCCCCCCCAAATCACAGCAAGAAACCTGACCTTCTCAGGCCAAACGAACCCCACCTACTGCAGTCCTTTATATAAGAGAGGTTGTATTGTTAGCACACTTACACACGCCCAATAGAAGTACACGCCCAATAGAAGTACATGCCCACCAGTATATTTCAATCTAACTCTTTGTGCATGTCTAAAGTGATTGCATCTGATGGACAGGAACACAATACTATTTGCAACTGCATTAGCCCTTGGCTATGTGCATCCAATCTCTAACTACAGGCCAAAGATCAAATCCCATTTGCATGCACATAAACAAAGCAACAGTTTTCTAAACATATGTACCTGTGCAGTGTAAACCCTACAATTTTAAATGTCCAAGTCTTTGGGCATGATTAGTGCTAACAAATATTAACATCAGTCCCTGGCTGCAATGAGCTTCCAATCTAAAGTCCAAAATAAATTTTCTTACATTAGAGATTATTTAGACAGGAGACAAATAAAATGCCAGCATGTCTTTGGATCGTAGTGAGAAACCCACACAGGGAGAACATATAAACTTCAACACAAGCATTAGGATGTTGGGGAATTGAACCAGCAACTCCAGTACTACTAGACAGAATTGCTACCCACTTAGCCAGCAGGCAGCCTCACACATGTTCCCTGCATCTCTGTGGTGTGAACAAGCTCATAGCCATGCTCAGTGTCACACGCAATATACAATATATTGGCCTAAGTATTGGTACACCTGATTTTACACGCACATGAACTGTAATGGCATCCCAGTCTTAGCCCGTAGGGTTCAATGTTGAGTTGGCCCAACCTTTGCAGCTGCAACAGCTTCACCTCTTCTGGGATGGCTGTCCACAAGGTTTAGGAGTGTGTCTATGGCAATGTTTGACCATTCTTCCAAGTGCATTTGTGAGGTCTGGCACTGATGTTGGATGAGAAGGCCTGGCTTACAGTCTCCACTCTAATTCATCCCCAAGAACAGAAGGCGGCGGCGGCGGCGACGACAGAAGACCGGGCCACCGCCTGTAAAAGAGCTAGAAGAAGGCGCGGTGGCCCGGCAGAAGAACCGAAGAGGGGGACAAGACCCCCGAAGTCGGAAGAAGAGGCCGCGGCGAGGTAGAACGCCGGGCTCCTCCGCTAGTAAAAGAGCTAGAAGAAGATAGCAGAAGAGTCCGGCAAGAAGACCCCCGAAGACGAAAGAACCCCGGAGCTGTGCAATAAACTATTTTATCTTGTGTGTTGTGTTTTTTTTAGCTTTATTTTACAGGTGAATGGGTAGGGGTACATTGTACCCCATACTCATTCACATAGGGTGGGGGGCCAGTATCCGGGGGCCCCCTTATTAATGGGGCTCCCGAATTCCAATAAGCCCCCGCCCGCAGACCCCGACAACCAACGGCCAGGGTTGTCGGGAAGAGGCCCTTGTCCTCATCAACATGGGGACAAGGGGCTTTGGGGTGGGCCCCCCATGTTGAGGGCACGCGGCCTGGTATGGCTCAGGAGGGGTGTGGGCGCTTGCTCGTCCCCCCTTTCCTGGCCGGCCGGGTAGCGCGCTCGTTCAAGGGTCTGATGTGGACCTGGGGGGACCCCCACGCCGATTTTTTTCGGCTTTGGGGTTCCCCTTTAAGTCCATACCAGAGGCGGGGCCAGCGACATCTCCTTCGCGGGCCCCGCCTACCTGGAGACGTGCTCGAAATGAGTGGACTTTCCTCTGCGTGTGTGGGCGAGTCCGTTCATTTCAAAAGTACAGCAGATAGTACGGCGGACTTAGTACGCCGTATTAGTCCACTGAAAAAGTGCTGTGTGTGGGCAAGTAGCCCGTTCGGAAAGCCCGACGGACAGTCCGGCGGGAAGTCCGCCGGATAGTCGGCTACATGTGTACGCAGCATTAAGGTGTCAGCATACCAAGACATTGTGGACAATTTCATGCTCCCAACTTTGTGGGAACAGTTTGGAGACGATCCCTTCCTGTTCCAACATGACTGCACACCAGTGCACAAAGCATGGTCCATAAAGACATTGATGAGCGAGTTTGGGGTGGAGAAACTTGACTGGCCTGCACCGGACTGAGTCCTGACCTCAACCCGATAGAACACCTTTTGGCTGAATTAGAGTAGAACCTGCTTGCCAGGCCTTCTCATCCAACATCCGTGCCTGGCCTCACAAATGCACTTCTGGAAGAATGGTCAAACATTGCCATAGACACACTCCTAAACCCGGTGGGCAGGCTTCCCAGCCTTCCCAGCAGCTTTTCTAGCTGCAAAGGGTGGGCCAAATCAAATTTTAAACCCGGACTAAGACTTTGCTGCCATTAAAGGTCGTGTGTGTGTGTAAATGCAGGTGTCCCAATAATTTTGGCTAGACAGTGTATCTGGCAAGATTTACAATAGTGGTGGAACCCTCCTACACATAAATACTACATTTAGACATAATTTTAGGACCTGGGAGATGAGACAACTCATCTAAATGAAGCAACATGTTTGGGAATCAAACCCAGACACTCAGGGATACTAAGCAGAAGTTCTAACACCTAAGCCACAGAGCGGCCACATGTGAAAATCTCCTACACATAAATGCTCATAAATACTGCATTTATTTGGACAGGTGATGGAATTACATTACTCAAGAGTTATTCTTCTTGATTTATTTAGTGATAGTTGATGGTTCTTTGTGGGTGAGTGTAGAATAGTGATATTACCCTCACATTTTGGGAATTACATTTTGATTTCTGATGTTGGTACACATATCACATTTTTTTGGGATCAAATTCTGAATATTTGAAAATAATAAAAAGCATAGAAAATTGTGACTCATTTTAAATTTGCAACAGCAATGGTATTGTTTGTGCTTTGTAAAGACACCGGTGTGAGTTTTGGGTAAAGATTGTTTTGAGATGGAGAGTAACAAGTGAAAGTGACAGAGAAAAATATATTTTATCAAAACATTCCACATTCTAGTGTTCTTAAAAACAAAATAGATAAGAAAAAAAAATAGAAGTTTCAACAATGTTGCAAGGAACATTTATTTCAGAGAAAGATACATTTCATTTCAACCTTAAAAGTATTTATTTATTGTACCATTAGAATCAATGGCTGAAACTTGCATTGCACCAATTTTCATTCTCAAAAACACATTTTAGCCCAGCGCTAATTTTGGTATTTACTATAGCGCCTGGTAAAAAAGACACTGGAGCTAAAATTAGAGATATTTGCAGGACTGAGCATGCTCAGTTGTGTTGGCACCTAGTTGTACAGAGATGGGGAAGTTATCTCTTCTCAGACTTTTAAATATATTTCAGTGTAGAAATTACTTTTTCACACAGTTTAAAAGCAGATTATCATTAAATAATAAACCACATATTTCAGTACTATTTAAGCAATTATATCATGCACTAAACATTATTTCCATGTGCAATTCTCCAGCTTTTAGCAGAGTAAGAATTTGGGCGCACTTTCGCTTCAGGGAACTATAGCAAATTCGATTTTGGGAGTATTTTCTCACCAGCGCTATAGTGAATACCGTTTTAATGCTATTAGTGCTAATTCATGGCAATTAGTGCTAATTAGACCCCTTTCACACTGGGGCGTTTTTCATGCGTGTTAGCATTAAAAAAAGCGTCTGAAAGAAGCCGCAACTGCAATCCCAATGTAAAAGCCCGAGTGCTTTCACACCGAGATCCCTTTCATACTGGGGCGTTTTTCAGGTGCTTCAGCGTTAAAAAAAGCGCCTGAAAGAAGCCGCAACTGCAATCCAAATGTAAAAGCCCGAGTGCTTTCACACCAAGGCGCTGCGCTGGCAGGGCGTCAAAAAAAAGTCCTGCAAGCAGCTTCTTTGCAGCGCTTTTGGAGCGGTGAATACAACGCTCCTAAAGCGCCCCTTCCCATTGAAATCAATGGGAAGCGCCTGTAAAACGCCAGAAAAACGCCTGAAAAACGCTATTGGCAGCAGCATTTTGTGGGCGCTTTTAACTATTTATTTAGCCACTAGCAGGGGTTAAAAGCGCCCCAATAACGCTCATTTAAGCAGCGCTTTACGAGCGTTTTTCGGGCGCTGACATTGTGAAAGGGTTCTTAAAGCACTTGGGCTTTCACATTGGGACTGCAGATGAGGCTTCTTTCAAGCGCTTTACAGGCGCTTTTTTTTACGCTAAAGCGCCTGAAAAACGCCTGAAAAACGCCCCAGTGTGAAAGGGGTCTTAAAGCCGCAGCGCTATAGTTAATGTACCCACTGTATGGGCGTGATGAGCGTACAATGTATGGGTGTGATGAGTATACAATGTATGGGTGTGATGAGCGTACAATGTATGGGCGTGATGAGTGTACAATGTATGGGTGTGATGAGTGTACAATGTATCAGTATTTTATATTAAATATTGTTTTTCTTTCTCAATTTTTTTCATTGATATAATAAATAAAAAAAAAAAAAAACACAGGTGATCAAACCCCATAAAAAAACT
Organism: Lithobates pipiens; assembly: GCF_037356315.1. Classification (NCBI taxonomy): domain Eukaryota; kingdom Metazoa; phylum Chordata; class Amphibia; order Anura; family Ranidae; genus Lithobates; species Lithobates pipiens. The sequence continues at coordinate 1,008,494 of NW_027507877.1, forward strand.
TGTTTCAATTTGTTATTTACATTAATTTGTTTAGTTAACCACTTCACGCCCGCTCTATATCCAAGAGACGGCTACAGAGCAGACACTATCTGCCGGGAGGGCATCCCTGGATGTCCTCCCATTTACTTCCCCTCTTTGTGCCGCCACGGGCGTGCATCGGGGAAGTTCTGTGTTGGCTGTGTCCCTCAGACACAGCCAATCCCAGATCATGCTAAATGGTCAATCACAGCGGCCATTTAGCACTCGATCGGCCTGTCCAATGAGAGGTGATTTCATATGTAAACATATGAGATCATCTCTCATCGCCGACTCCCCTCCTCACACAGACAGCGTGTGAGGAGGGAGAGCTTCCATGCTGCAGCTGCAGCGTCAGTGAGTACACACACACACAGAGTAAAACACACACACACGCACACATGCCCACCTGTCCCCAGTGCCACAAATCAGTGCCATCTGTCCCCAGTGTGACCTGTCCCCAATGCCACCTGTCAGTGTCATCTGTCCCCAGTGCCACCTATCCGTGCCATTTGTCCCTAGTGCCACGTCCCCAGTGCCACGTCTCAGTGTCACGTGTCATCAGTATTAGTGACGTATTAGTGCCACGTATTAGTGCTATCTGTCAGCACTGCCACATCAGTGTCACATGCCACGTATCAGTGTCATCTGCCATCAGTGCCACGTCAGTGTCATGTGTCATTGTCCTGGTGCTCCAGGGCCTTCAAAAGTGTAATAAGTAGTCAACAAGTTAGATGTGTAATTTATGCTCCTAGAACATGTGACGGTGCTCCCTGCATGTTGGGCCTCTATGTGGCCAGGCTGTGAAAAAGTCCCACACATGTGGTATCATAATACTCAGGAGGAGTAGCAGAATTTATTTTGGGGTGTCATTTGTGGTATACACATGCCATGTGAGAGAAATAACCTATTACAGGGACAATTTTGTGGGGAAAAAAATAAAAAAACAAAAAAATCTTAATTTTGCAAAGAATTGTGGAGAAAAAATTACAACACCAAAAACCTCACTATGCCTCTTACTAAATACCTTGGAATGTCTACTTTCCAAAAAAGGGTCATTTGGGGGGTATTTGTACTTCCCTGACTTGTTCGGGTCGCAAGAAATGAGAGGCCACCAGTACATCAGATGTGATACATTTTTTATGATTTGCACCATAGCTTGTGGACTCTCTAACTTTCACAAAGACCAAATAATATCCACTAATTTGGGTTATTTTTACCAAAGATATGTAGCAGTATAAATTGTGGCCAAAATTTATGAAGAAAAATTAATAATTTACATAATTTTATCACAGAAACAAAGAAAATTATTTATTTTTTTTCAAAATTTCCGGTCTTTTTTAATTTATAGCGCAAAAAATAAAAAACCCCAGAGGTGATCAAATACCACCAAAAGAAAGCTCTATTTGTGTGAAAAAAAGGTCAAAAAATTAATTTGGGTACAGTGTTACATAACTGAGTAATTGTCATTCAAAGTGTGAGAGCACCGAAAGCTGAAAATTGGACTGGGCAGGAAGGGTGTTTAAGTGCCCAGTAGGCAAGGGGTTAAACGTGTTTCATTCGTTTTTGGTTTTGTTTGTTCATTTTCAAATCTATTTCGAATAGTTTTCCAAAAAGAATAAAAAAGAATAGAAAATAAAGGAATAGAACAGAAAAAAAAAATATTTTTATTTTTCTATTCCTTTATTTTGTATACTATTTTATTGTCTTTGGAAATTGGAAAACTATTCGAATTTGAAAACCGTTTCAAATTTGAATTTCGTCTGAATTTTTTTTTTTTTTCGTTATTTCAGATAGATTCAAATTTGGTACTATTCTAATCTGGAAATTCGGATACATCCGAATTCCCGAATAATGGAAATTTGTCTGAATTTTAATTTGGAAACTAAACGAACCGCACACGTCTAATATAAATGTGATTTGGATACAGCATTGCATGACGGCGTAATCACTGTAACAGTTGAAGTAGAGCAATACTGAAATGATTTGGTATATCACTGATGGAAATGAATAGAAAGTCACTCACCTCAATGGACGCCATTGGAGATGAAGGTAGGTCACCGATTGTCTCCCAACGTATAAATCTGATAAAACAGAATGCAGTAGTAAGACTTGTGAAGAGGATGAGCTCAGATATACAGAAGACGGGATGGAGATGGCTGTACCAGTAATCAGATGATGGGAGAAGTGTGGTCGGGAAGGTTTATTGGAACGTGTGGAGTTTTGAGTCTTTTATAACCCTTATCTGATGTAATATGATTGGATGGTTTCCAGACTCCTCCAGTGAGGTTATCAGAACACCACAGATGCTGTTGGTGAGGCTTTTTAAACAATAACTCTTCCATGGAACTGCAGGCTGCAATGTGATAAAGATTTGAAAACAGCAACATAGACAACAAAAAATGTGTAAATGATATATGAAAATCCATAGTTTAAATCGGTATACTCGGGTTTGCCGGTATTTTTTTGCTACGGCGATTGTTGCAATATTTTATGTCACGCGGTATTTTTTGCCGTGGTTTTTTAAACGCAGCTTTTTTGGAAAAAAAATCAACTTTAATGATAAATAAACTTTTTAATGAATTTTAATGCAAGAAAAACACAATATATGAAACTATTTCATAGTCAAATGTGAAAGATAATGTTACGCCGAATAGATACCTAACATGCCACGATTTTAAAATTGTGCATGCTCGTGGAATGGCGACAAACTTTGGCACTTAAAAAATGTTTAAAAGTTACTGGTTTAGAGTTACAGAGGAGGTCTATAATTATTGCTCTCACCATGTGTTTTGCAAATACCGTGTGCGAGATTTACATATGCTTTTGCTTCTGAGCGCGAGTGCAGAGGAATAGTGGCGCTTTATTATTATTATTTTTTATTTGATCACTTTTATTCTTATTACAAGGAATGTACGCATACCTTGTAATACAAATAAGGGATGGTAGGTCCTCTTTAGGAAGAGATCTGGGGTCTATTCAACCCCAAATATCTCCTTTACCTTTAAAAGTAAAGATACAAAAAATGTAATCTTTTGCTTTAAAAAAAAGAAAAAGAAAATGTTTACTTCCGTACTAAACCAGAAAGTGATGTCATGACTTTGTTCTGGTCCTCCAAGACCATAGAGGTGATCAGAGACTATCTGATTTCTGTTTGCCACTGTGACCAGCTGAGCATACCATTGGATAAATTCTTGGGTTTGCCGGTAAACACAGTAAGCCAGAGAAACACTAGTGAGTGGTGAGAGCAATATAACCCATACGACACATTGAGGGATTAACAACTTGGCTAGTGTTTTATCAATTTTTCACTTGTTTGGGGATTACACCTCTATGTAGTGGTGGTAGTAGTTACCTATGTGGCTGTGGTGTTATTATAATATGTTTTTGGTGGTAATGCACAAGGAGTTTGCGCTCCCTTTGTGTGTGTTTTTTGCAGTTTACTGAAGATTCCCCGATCTGTGGAGGGCTGCTCCTGAGGAAGCATTACTCACCGAAACCTTTGCATTGAGCGCTGGAGTATTTTTTTTTTTTTGTGGATTTAGAAGTGTAAGGTTCTGACAAGAGCCAGAATGCAATGTCTACATGAATGGGTCAGAGCAACTTCAAAACTGCAGCTCTTGTTGGATGTTCCTGGTTTGCAGTGGTCGGGACAGGCCGAAAGTGCTACAAAAAAGGAATACTAGAGATGGCCATGTGTCATGAAAAGGTCCAGCCATTGGTGGCGCTGTTGGTCTCTTGGATCACAGTACCAGTGTCTTCTAACACCCAGGGCCTATAATAAGAGGGCTTACCTGCTGGTGGCACTGTTGGATCCTTGAGCTGTAGTACCAGTGTCCACCAGCGGGTGTACTCCTGCAGTGTGGAGCAGACGGCACCTTCTGCGCTCAGCTGTTACATGAGGTTAATCACTGGCAGTCTTATAAATACCCAGCAAGCCCTCACATGGTTGCCTTGGTCTCCATGTGCCCTGACCTTGTTGCCTGTACTCTGACCTTGAGCGTGCATCTGACCCGACCTGATCTCTCCTGATCCCGAGCTCATCCTGGACCTGTCCCTCCTATCTCCTGTTTGCCTGGGATCCCTGCTCTGCAGCCCATCCATCCATCTGCCTCTCCTACTGAATCCCCATCCTTACCCATCTACCGATTACCCTCTGTATGACCTCGGCCTGGCTTTTGTTTAAGACTCTGGTATTTCCCATTTATTGTATATATTACTTGTTTGTGATTTTGTGGTTGGTTGCGTGTTTTCACTTTCTTGTCACTTGTCACTTATTATAATAAACACTATTATTACTTCACCTACATGCGTTCTGGGTTTTCTTTGTGCAATCCACACAGTCTGGTCTACTAATTCCCTGATACCATGGCTGGCCAAAACACAGTTATGGAGGTGGGGATGGAAGGCTCATTGATGGAGGTGGGGAGGGAAGGCTCATCGATGGAGGTGGGGAGAGAAGTCTTATTCATGGACATGGGGAGGAAATGTTAATTTATGAAGGTGGGGAACAAAGGCTCATTGATGGAGGTAGGGAGAAATGACACATTGATGGAGGTGGGGAGGGTAGGCTCAGTGATGAAGGTGGGGAGGAAAGGCTCATTGATGGAGGTGGGGAGGGAAGTCTCATTGATGGAGGTGGGGAGGGAAGTCTCATTGATGGAGGTGGGGAGGGAAGGCTCATTGATGGCGGTGGGGAGGGAAGGCTCATTGATGGCGGTGGGGAGGGAAGGCTCATTGATGGCGGTGGGGAGGGAAGGCTCATTGATGGCGGTGGGGAGGGAAGGCTCGTTAATGGTGGTGGGGAGGGAAGGCTCTTTGATGGAGGTAGGGAGAAATAACACATTGATGGAGGTGTAGAGGGAAGGCTTATGGATAGAGGTGGGGAGATGAGGTTCATTCATGGAGGTGGGGGTGTGTCAGAGCTGGGCTCAGCCTTTCCTTCTCTGAGCTGGCCGCTCAGCTGTCTGCTATTTGCCAGATTCCATTTCTCTCCACAGTTACCCAGCTGTTGTTGATTCTGCTCGTCAGTCCTGCCTACTTAAAGCCATCCAGCTCACTTGATCTCAGCCTTCACCTTTGTCAACAGTGACTTTTTCCTGCGTTCCAGTTGAAGACTTCTTCAGCTGCGTTCCTTCTGGCTCCTGATCCTACTTGCTTTACTGCTACATTTATCTCTGGCTCTCTGAAATTTGCTTGGCTGACTACCGTATCCAGTTACTGAACATGGTCTTTGTTCCATCAGCTACAGTAAGGTAGACAGAAGACATAATACAAATTATATAAAAATTAAAATTAAACAAAATATTTTAAGGATAGATCTAGCATTGGGGAACCTAGATATGAAATTTGTCCAACACATGGTATATCTCTATAGCATTAAGTTTAGCACCAGTGCTCCTGTGTAACTCTTAGCCCTTGTGTCGGATAATCCGACCTTGTGTGGGCTCCATCGGACTGTTTCCATCGGAATATCCGACGGACCAAGTTTTCCAGCTTGGCTATAAATCTTTCCGACAACATGATCCGATCGGACCTTGTCTAGAGAATTCCGATGGGACAAAATGCCACGCATGCTCAGATCAAATTCCTACACCAAAGCTATTGGCTACTAGCCTGAATGTAGTCCCGTCGTAACGAAATAACGTCATCACATTCTGAACGATCGGATTTTCTGACTACTTTGTCCAACCATGTGTATGTGACAGTTTTTGACAAAATCCGTCGGACAAAATCTGACAGATTTGGTTGTCGGAATATCCGACCGTGTATACAAGGGCTAATGCCACGTACACACGATCAGACTATTTCCGCCGGACTTTCCGGCGAAGGTCCGCCGGAACTTTCTGAACGAGCGGACTTGCACTTTTCCGGTGGACTAGATCCGGCGGACAATCCGCCAGACTTTTGGACAGACTTTTCAAATGAACGGACTTGCGCACACATGAAGTAAAGTCCATACATTTTGAACATGACTTGAGGAACGACGGGACTAGCGAAGGAAGTCAATGTCGCCGGCTCCATCGGCGAGATTGACACCTTGCTAGCCCCGTCATCTGGTATGGATTTTAAGGGGAACCCCTACGCCGAAAAAACTGCGTGGGGGTCCCCCCAAAGTCCATACCAGACCCTTATGTGAGTACGCAGCCCGGCCAGTCAGGAAAGAGGGTGAGGACGAGCGAGCGCCCCCCCCCCCTCCTGAACCATACCGGGCCGCATGACCTCAACATGGGGGGCGGGTGCTTCTGGGAAGGGGGACACCTGGCGCCCAACAACCCTGGCCATTGGTTGTCGGGGTCTGCGGGTGGGGGGCCTCCTTCTCCCCTTCTCCCCGTAATGCCAGGGATATGTTGCCTTATTATTTCACAGTCCCAGCATCCCCCAGGACTGTGACAACATACGGGGTGGGGTCACCATGTGGCATCAACCGGTGACCCCGCCCCTTATGCCTATATAAGTCGCCGTGCAATGTGTCCCGGGCATTACAGCCGGAGAGAGCGTTCAGTCAACATCGGAAGAAGAAGACGCTAGTAGCGGGGCCAACGCTAGTAAAAGAGCTGGAAGAAGATAGCGGAGGAGCCCAGCAGAAGAAGCGAAGAGCGGGAGAAGACCTACGAAGTTGGAAGAAGACCCCCGGATGGCAACGACATCTAAATGGGAGCTCCCGGATTCCGATAAGCCCCCCGCCCCCAGATCCCGACAACCAATGGCCAGGGTTGTCGGGAAGAGGCCCTTGTCCTCATCAACATGGGGACAAGGTGTTTGGGGTGGGGGGGCCGCAGGGCGCCCCCCTTCCCCAAAGCACCCACCCCCCATGTTGAGGGCACGCGTGCTGGTACAGATCAGGAGGAGGGCGCTCACTCACCCACCCCCTTTCCTGACTGGCTGGGTTGTGTGCTTGGATAAGGGTCTGGTATGGACTTTGGCAGGCGACGGGGCTAGCAAGGTGTCAATATCGCCAATGGAGGCGGTCACATTGACTTCCTTCGCTAGTCCCTTCGTACCTCAAGTCACATTCAAAATATATGGACTTTACTCCATGTGTGGGCAAGTCCATTCATTTTGGAAGCCCGTCAAGACTTCTTTCAAAGTCCGCCGGACTTTCGGGGAGGAAAAAGTCCACTGCAGCTACCACACGGTCGAATTGTCCGGTGGACTCTGGTCCGCTGGACTAAGTCTGCCGGGTAGTCCGATCGTGTGTATGGGGCATTAACGGATGACCTGTACAGACAGAAGTAACAACCCCCTAGAGAGTGGGACTTTAAACAGTGACTAGAATCTCCTGAGTATAAAAATACAAATGTCTTCATTATTGTACAAACAATTTCGTTATTAAAAACTAGAAACGATCATTTGCAATATATACAAATCCATGTAAGTATAGATGGATGGAGATATATAAGTGACAACTCTTATTGACTTGTCCCAACATTTCCGGCATATTGCCCTTCCTCAGGGGTTCTATTCAAGCATAAAGAGTCAAAAGTCTGTAATAGCATATGTATTAATTATTAGTACACAAAATGATAATAGTTTGCAATTATAAAACATAGCAGCAAATAGAGATCATACATATAAACAAGAATATCTTACATCAAATGAAATCCATCTGATATCCCACACAACCATTAAACAAAGGCTGAACAGCTAAATAGATGTTAAGTAAGGGGATTTTTGAACCCTCATCACTGGATGTTGCCAGCGAGGATCTCACAAAGATCAATCAAGAGAGACCCCGCAAGGGGTGATTTAAATTGGTATCTGACTATAGTAATCAGTATAATTTTATTGCAGTTGGTCTTAACATGCTACTCTATTCAATTAGTCTGTTCAATCTGTTTCACTCATTTTAATTTCTCCAGCAGTACAGCAGGAGGACTACACATACACTCAGCGTCTGCGCGGCTGATTGAGACCTATCCCAGGCTAAGTCACGGTCTATAGTTTTGGCCTTTGGAGCAGTGTGGTACCCGCCTATACCCGCACCACTGGGTGGTTGTGCCCTCTCTCTTTCCATTTTGGAAGGGGGTGGGGCCCTACAAGTGTGACCTCGCGAAAGCCATACTGTGGCTTCGGCCCGTTCTTGATTGTGGCGTTCGTGGAGTAATCCGGAACCCTGGTTGGGGGTTTTCTTTTTATGTAAGAGGTTCTTCATGTGGGAATAAACTCCTTTTCTTCTTTTTTGGATACATTTTATGGGCAGAAAGTCCCTCTGAAGAAGACCCCAGTGTGGGTTGAAATGCGTCACGGCTGCGATTGGTTCACAATTTTGACATTTATTATATAATGTTAATATGAAACCGTTGTCTGATAATATGTATCTGTTTCTTTTTATTATTAATTTCCCACTGGAACTCATGTTTTAATTATCATGTAAAGGGTTTTTTCTACATATTAATAAATATAGATTTTTCATATATTGTCTATTTATTACTATTCCCCTTTTTTTTTTTTTTTCTTATGCTTGGCTGCCTAAAAACCCCACAATAAAGGAGTCCTTTCCATTTTTACTATTCATTTTTTTAACCACTTGCTTACCGAGCACTTAAACCCCCCCTCCTGCCCAGACCAATTTTCAGCTTTCAGCACTGATGCACTTTGAATGACAATTGCGCGGTCATACAACACTGTACCCAAATGAATGCTTTCTTTTGGTGGTATTTAATTACAGCTGGGAGTTTTATTTTTTGCTAAACAAACAAAAAAAGATGCAAAATAAAAAAATAAATAAAAATCATGTTTAATAGTTTGTTATAAAATTTTGCAAACAGGTCATTTTTCTCCTTCATTGAAGTGCGCTGATGAGGCGGCACTGGTGGGCACTGATAGGCTGCACTGGTGGGCACTGATAGATATAGTTAAGGTGGCACTAATAGGCACAGATAAGGTGGCACCAATAGGCACAGATAAGGCAGTACTGATGGCACAGATAAGGCGGCAAAGATGGGCACAGATAAGATGGCACGGATGGGTGGCACTGATGGGTGGCACTAAGGGGCACTGATAGGTACCTGGGACTAATGGGCACTGATAGGTGGCTCTGATAGGTGGCACTGCTGGGCACTGATGGGCGGCACTGATGGGCACTGATGGGCACTGGTAGATGACACTGATGGGCACGGATATGTGGCACTAGGGTGCAGCACCCATTGTTGAGGCAGACTGTGGACACTGATGTGTGGCACTGATGGGTGGCACTGATGGGGGGCACAGCGCAGATCTCTAGTGGTTAAATACATTTTTCACATGTCACTTTATTCACCCTCACATTTTTTCTAGAAACCCTTTAGATGTCTTCAATCACATTTATAACCATTCTCAGGGACCACCACCCTTTGGAGTTCTGTCCGCCCCGGGTGTTGTCATGTGGGGGTTTTTACGTGCGCCGGAACGCCAGCACAGCTCCCGGGAAAAGATGCCCCTTGGGAAGCCTCCAGCTATCACTATTGCGCTCTCACTGCATGGGTGGTGTGAGTATTTTTATAAACAGGGTTAATTCCCAAGTTATATATATATATATATATATATATATATATATATATATATATATATATAATATAATTTTTTTTTTTTTTTTTAAAGCATTGACCTGAAACGTATTATGCTTAATTTCAGATAGCACATATTGTTTCTCCTGAAGAGTGGATATAAATACTCCACGAAATGCATAGAGCCTCTGTACATGCAATGTGTAATACTGATACAATATTGAAATATGTAATATAGATGAACTATGAGCCTTTGTTTATGCAATGTATAATACAGATATAATATAAATACATACAATATAGATTAATTTTTGTGACCCATGTACCTATTTGTATAGAATTTTTCCTCATGTCTTATAATAAATATATCATTTCTTGACCCCCTCACTATTGACTGTATGCTTCATATAAAGTCTCGCCTTTTTTATTTTTCTACTAGCAATTAAAACCCTAGCCATCTCAAATTTCCAAAACCCAAACATAAAAGGGGTACCCTGTGGCCCCCAAACACATAAATGCGGCCTATTTGCAGATGATATTCTCCTATTCCTCACCTCCCCTATGACCTCCCTCCCAAACTTATGCCACATATTAGAGTTCGCTATGACATCGGGCCTCCAGGTTAACTACTCAAGCACTACGGAAACAGTCCGATGCATACCACACACAGTCGGATTATCCGACAACACGGTCCGATAGTACAATCATAGTAAGCAATGTACAGTCATAGATCAGTGAAATCAGGATAAACCAACCAAGGGTGAGTATACATCTAAGGCATTGCAGTAAAAGGGTCTGTGCAAAACTTTCTCTGTTTAACATTGCCAGTATCATGGCATAAAAGTAAAGCAAAAGAATTACAATATACAAAAAAAAGAAAAAACAACCCGTGACGAACTTCAAAGCCAGTCCAGTCCAACAATATCTTAAGGCTTAAGGTTGTGTTTATGATACCCCTTGACCTCTTACGTTATTGTTTTATGTTTTGTGAGGTCCCCCATATATGGTATCCACTATCACGTTGTCGTTCACCTTTCATCACCCCAACAATAGTCTGTCGTGGATTAGTTGATGGGGGGCTAAGCCAGGGGTTTCCAACCATGGCCGCCACATAGCTTGGAATTTACATGGGGCTATTCTGTGTTGGTATGTTAGTTTTTCTCTTATTAATAATTTATTTACACCCTCCATCCATTTTTTTTTTCTTATGAGGTATCCTCTGGGTTATCCACACTTGTGCTATCAATTTACGCGCCACATAGAATAGGTGTAGTATCGCCGTGTGGGTTAAGGAGCCCAGCATTTCCTCTTCCAATGCCCCCAGTAAACATATGGTCGGGTTCTGTGGTATTAATGTAGTAAAAACCTCGGATACTCTGTCAATAATCTCCCTCCAGTACCTGAAGAGTTTAGGACATTTCCAAAGCATGTGAAGGAGATCCCCATTGTCACGTTCACACTTTGGGCACAGGTGCGAGTCTCTGAGTCCCCATTTGTAAAGTTGCAGGGGGGTCCTATATGATCTATGTAATAAGTACAAGTGGGATAGCCTCTGTGACGCCGACACATTTCGCCAACGTCTCTCCATCAATGGGTCCTATGTCACTTTCCCACCCCTTTCTGCAGGGTAGTTTGGAGGGGTCCTGTAGTTTGTTTAGAAGAAGACCGTAACAGTGGGATATCATCCCTTTTTGTCCCTTCCCATAAGAACGTTTTGTATTAGTGGGTGGTCTACCTGCTATACTAGTGATTCTGGCCTGGTCCTGCATAGCGTGTTGTAGCTGTAAATATTTATAGAAATTGGTGCATGCAAGCCCAAACTCCCCCTGGATTTCTAGAAATGATTTAAGAGTGGGACAATTGAAAAGCTGGGTGACATATTTAATACCTGCCTCTTCCCATTTCTTAAACCCCTTAAGTTTCAATAATTCTTTGTATTGTCTGTTATGCCATATGGGTGTATGGGTCAGAAAACCTTGTATCCCCAGCAGCTTTTTGACGTAGGCCCACAATGTGTTTAATAATTAGTGATGGACGAACTTCCAAAGGGACGTTTCGCGAACGCGGACCGCGAACACGGCCGATAGTTCACGAACCAGAACGTTCGCGGCGGGCCCCATTGACTTCAATGGGAGGCGAACTTTGCAAACCTACAGGTCAAATTTGAAGCCACAAAATAATTAATAGCTGTGCAAACATAGTCCCACCACATGGCCAATGACATAACACATGTATGAGGTGAATCTGGGATCGACAACTACAAGCATTCTTTTTTTATATTGGAAATTGTTGTGACAATTCAGGACTGTGGAGCGCATGAAGGCAATGGAGGAGAGGGAAGGTCAGGGTAGGCAAAGAAGAGGGTGCAGGAGATGATCACCAGCAGCGTGACATACAGCAATGACACCTGCACCGTGATAGAGTCATCTGACACCAGCACCGTGATAGAGAGCACTGACATCAGCAGCGTGACATAAAGCACTGACAGCAGCACCGTGATATACAGCACTGACACCTGCACCGTGATAGAGTGCACTGACATCAGCAGCGTGACATACAGCACTGACATCAGCAGCGTGACACACAGCAATGACACCTGCACCGTGATAGAGTGATCTGACACCAGCACTGTGATAGAGAGTGCTGACATCAGCAGCGTGACATAAAGCACTGACACCAGCACCGTGATATACAGCACTGACACCAGCACCGTGATAGAGAGCACTGACATCAGCAGCGTGACATACAGCAATGACACCTGCACCGTGATAGAGTGATCTGACACCAGCACCGTGATAGAGAGCACTGACATCAGCAGCGTCACATAAAGCACTCACACCAGCACCGTGATATACAGCACTGACACCAGCACCGTGATATACAGCACTGACACCTGCACCGTAAGCAGCCCCAGGAGGAAGTCAGCATAGCACAGGGATGGTGGGAGCCCCTCATAATGAGCATAGCATAGGGATGGTGGGAGCCCCTCATAATAAGCAGCCCCAGGAGGATGTCAGCACAGCACAGGGATGGTGGGAGCCCCTCATAATAAGCAGCCCCAGGATGAAATCAGCACAGCACAGGGATGGTGGGAGCCCCTCATAATGAGCATAGCACAGGGATGGTGGGGGCCCCTCATAATATGCACAGCAGAGGTACAGCCCCAGGACGAAGTCAGCACAGCACAGGGATGGTGGGAGCCCCTCATAATAAGCAGCCCCAGGAGGAAGTCAGCGCAGCACAGGGATGGTGGGAGCCCCTCATAATAAGCGGCCCCAGTAGAAATATGACACCACTCAACCTCTTCAAACAGGAGGGTACGGGGCATATAGTACGGTGTGCTTTTTTTGGACAAGGAAGTGAGCCAAATGAAGAAAGAAGGTCTGTGTGCTCGATTAAAAAAATTGTTTATAGACATATACATGGTCTACTGGTCACATGTGTTGAATTCCTCCGAGATCCATGCCTCATTCATTTTTAGAAATGTGAGGTAGTTAACACTGTCGTGAGCTAGGCGAGTGGGCTTATCGGTCACGATCCCCCCTGCTGCGCTGAACGTCCTTTCAGACAGGACACTGGATGAGGGGCAAGCCAACAGTTCAATTGCAAATTGGGCAAGCTCTGGCCAGAGGTCAAGCCTGCCCACCCAGTAGTCCAGGGGTTCATCACTCCTCAGAGCGTCCACATCGGCCGTTAACCTGATGTAGTCGGACACCTTACGGTCTAGGCGTTCCCTGATGCTGGATCCGGATGACACCTGTCGATGGGTCGGCTGAAAGAATGACCTCATATCCGAAGTCACCAACACATCTTCAAACCGGCCTCTTCTTGCAGGTGCTTTTGGATTTGTACCCGCAACTCCTTCTCTGGGAGTTGGAATTGCTCCTCTGCCAGCGCACGCAAAAGCAGAATGCAGCATTTCTCGAAGCAAGGCCTGGAAGTGCTCCATTCTGCCAGCCCTCTGTGACGGCGGTAACATTTCTGCCATTTTGTGTTTGTACCGGGGGTCTAAGTACGTTGCCATCCAGTACTGGTCCTTGACCCTTATGCTTTTTATACGGGGGTCCCTATTAAAACACTGAAGCATGAAGGCCCCCATTTGCACTAAAGTGGAAGCGGTGTGGTGGCCTGGCTCCTGCTCATCATCCAGGATAATGTTGTCCTCTTTATTCTCCTCTCCCCATCCACGCACAACAACAGGGATCCCAGAAATGTTTAAAGCATGCTCTTCTTGCTCCTCCTCATCCGCCCCGGCACCATCCTCCTCTGACTCCTCTTCAGACTCCTGTTGTTGACTTGTCTCAGATAGAGTAGCCCCCCTGGGAATTCATCCAGCATTGCGACTTCCTCATCTTCCCGCTCCTGCTCCTCCACAGCTTGATCAATGACACGACGCAATGCACGCTCCATAAAGAAGGCATAAGGTACCATGTCACTGATGGCGCCATGGCTGCGACTGACCAGTTTGGTGATCTCCTCAAATGGCCGCAGAAGTCTGCATGCGTCGCGCATGAGCAGCCACTGGCGCGGTGAAAAAAACCCCAGCTCCCCAGAACCAGTTCTGCCGCAGAGTTCATACAGGTAGACGTTAACTGCACGTTTCTGCTGGAGCAGCCTATCAAGCATATAGAAGGTTGAGTTCCATCGCGTCGGGCAATCGCAAATAAGACGTCTGACCGGCAGATTGTGTCGCAGCTGAATGTCAGCAAGGCGAGCCATGGCCGTGTAAGATCTTCTGAAATGGGCCGAGATTTTCCTTGCCTGCCGCAAGATGTCCTGGACCCCAGGGTATTTGACAACGAATCGCTGCACGACCAAGTTTAAGACGTGTGCCATGCATGATTTTGCCCTGTTTCAATGCGCTAAGCAGATTGGCACCGTTGTCACACACCACTTTACCAACTGTCAAATTGAGCGGTGTTAGCCACTGATCTGCCTGTGAACGAAAAAGCTGAAAGGAGTGCCGGGCCAGTGTGGCTCTTGGCTTCCAAGCACAACAGACGCAGCATGGCATGGCAACGTCTCACCTGGCATGTCGAATAGGTTCTGGGGAGCCTGGGCGGTGCAGCGTAAGAGACGCTAGCAGTGGAAAAGGAGGAGTCAGCCGAGGAGGAGAGGGAGGAGGATGGAGTAGGAGGAGGAGGAGAAGAAGAGCCAGGCCTGCATGCAATCCGTGGCGGTAAAACCAAATCTACACGGGTGCCACGGGTTACATGCTTGACAGCCGTCAGAAGGTTCACCCAGTGGGCAGTAAAAGTGATATACCTTCCCTGCTTGTGTTTGCTAGACCATGTGTCTGTGGTCAGATCTAGGTACCGACACTGTGTGCCAGAGATACATTCACTTGCCGCTGAACATGGCCATATAGCTCTGGGATGCCCTTCTCTGAGAAATACTTCCTTCCTGGGACCTTACATTGTGGTGTTCCAATGGCCACAAATTTTCGAAAGGCCTCCGAGTCCACCAGTTTATATGGCAGTAGTTGGCGGATTATCAGTTCTGACAAGCCAGCCGTCAACCGTTGGGCAAGAGGGTTATCCGGCGTCATCATTTTTTTACGCTCGAACATTAGGCCCACGGAAGCCTGCCTTTTTGCAGAAAAACGTGAGCTTGGCGTGATGGAAGGTGGAGTGGAGGACAATTGTGAGGAGAGAGGAGAAGGAGAAGTAGAAGACGAGGCTGGACGGTGAGAGCCTGGAGTGTGGCTTTGTGTGTTCCATTGCTCCCACTGGGCTCGGTGATGGCTGCTCATGTGCCTTCTTAAGGCGGTCGTCCCTAGGTGAGTGTTGGGCTTACCGCGACTAATGCGTTGACAGGAAAGATTGCAGATGGCAATGCCATTGTCAGCAGCGGACACGTTAAAAAAAAGCCCACACTGCGGAGCCATGTGCCGGTGTCCTGGGAGCGCCAGATGTGATCGTACATGGTCAATGACTTGCTCCTGATACATTAGCAGTCTGATTTGTCCCTCCTGTACAATGTAAGTTATTCCTGCTTCTCCTCCCTATCTGCTGGTCCATATCTCCCTCTGAACTCCCCTCCTCTTCCTCCCTTGTGGGCACCCACGTGACATCACTAGACACGTCATCATCAACGTCACCTTCCCCACCGCTATAAGTAGAGATCTCGGAGTAGGCAGCAACACCGGGGACCAACCTCCTCCTTGGGCTGATCTGGGTACTGTCGTCAGACTGCTGAGTAGCGGTTGCTGCTGCCTCCTCTTCCTGATCCAATACCAAGAGTGGCTGCACATCAGAAATGTCTTGATATGGATCGGAAAATAATTCCTGTGACTCAAGCGGAAGGTATGTGGTGGTGGTGGTGTTGTTGTTGGTGGTAGTGTCTTTGGGGGTGCACATAGCAGAGAGTGAAGAAGAGGGTGCAGATCGAGAGGATGAGGAGGGTGCAGAAGAGTAAGGCTGAGTGAGCCACTCAACCAAGTCTGGTGCGTCTTTAAAGTAATTGAACGCACCTTCTGCAACTTCCCACTTTGGCTCAAGCCTGTTGCTCCTGCCCTACCCCTACCACCCCTGCGGAAGGGCCTGCCTCTTCCTCTGCCTGTCATTTTTTAAATGACCCTGTGACAAAACTCTCAGTCCCTATACTGATAAAGGACTACTGCAGCAGTAGGGCAGCAGTCAGCAGTAGTGCACCTAAACCCAGGGGCGTAACTATAGGGGGTGCAGCAGTCGTGACCGCAACTGGGCCCTGTGATGCAGGGGGCCCATGCAGCCCCCTCTACATATGGCCGGCAGCAGCATAGGCAGCTAGGGGTACCAGTGCACCATGCACACGGGTGGCTGGAGGTGGAGGGTGACTAGCAGAGCTCCATGCTCGACTATCACACTGGTTGCTCTTTAGTTGTGCATTCCCCGCATGACCTGTGTCCTCGGCCGGCTCCTCAGAGTACCCCTCTCCTGTTCCATGCATTGCCGCTCAGTCCGATGTCTGTTCTCCTCAGCCAGGGACCCCTTCTCACGTGGGGACAGGGACCCCTTCTCACCTGGGGCAGTAACTTCATCTGCCCTGGAGAAAAGGACTTCATCTCTTCTGGGGACAGGGACCCCATCCTGCCTAGGGACAGCCCCCAATGGGGCACCTAAAAATGTAAAAAATAAAAATAAAAAAAACTACTGATACCAGTGATGTAACTACAAAGCTCAGAAAGGTCATACCTGTGACCATGCCCTGGAGTTCCAGCGCCGGACTTGGAGGGAAGGGCCCTGGCTGGGGTTCAGGGGGCCCTTCATGGTTTCTTGCATCGGGGCCCTTAAGGTTCTAGTTACGCCACTGCCTCAACCCTATGTATTGTGGACCTATACTAGTCCTTAAGGAATAGCAGACTGTACCTCACTCAACCCTATGTACTGTAGTACCCTAGATCTTACCAGTCCTTATAAGGACCTTTGTGGAACAAGTAGGTTGTGAATGATTAGCAGACTGTACCTCAGTCCCTATACTAATAAAGGACTACTGCAGCAGTAGGGCAGCAGTCAAGTATAATATTCTTTCTATATTTGGAAGAAAGAATATTATACGCGTACAAGCCTATTACCATACCAGTCCTGAAAAGAACCTTTGTGGACCCAGCTAGTAACAGCTACTGATTAAACTGACTGTCCCTCACTGCCTCACACACAGCTTCCTGCCTGTCCCTATATAAACTGACAAAACAGAGGCTGCTGGAACAATAACTTGAATAGCACTGTTGTGGACCTAATAGTAACAGCTAATGATTAAACTGACTGTCCCTGCAGCACACAGCGTCCTGTCCCTCTCTCTACACTGGCAAAAGACACTCAGGCTGCTGCAACAATCAGTAGCACAGCAGCGCCTCAAACCTATATCCTGAACTACACCTAACACCTATACCAGTTCTGAAAAGAACTTTTGTGGACCAAATAGCTAGCGATTTGGGTCACTGCAGTCTCTCCCTGCTCCACACAGCAACCTCTCCCTATTGTGACAGAAGAAAGAATGTAAAATGGCCGCCGGATCGGGTCTATTTATAAGTTAGGGGGAATGTCCAAGTGTCCATGTGCTGTAATGTCTCAATTGGCTGTCCTGTATAGGGATGAGCTTCGTGTTCGACTCGAACATTGGCCGCTCGGCCGTTCGGCGAATTCCGAACGTTTTGGCCGTTCGCGTCAAAATTCGAGTGACGCGCGCGCGGACCACAATGCACTGCGTTGGCGCAGTGCATTGCTGCCCAATGATTGGCCAAGCATGCACTGTGACCCCGCATGCTTGGCCAATCGCAGCGCCGGCAGCGAGGAGAGCCATGATTGGCCACGGGCATCCTGCCTGTGGCCAATCATAGCTCAGGCTGTGTAGTGCACGCCCCACACTATATAAGGCCGCCTTTAAGGCGGCCTCCTGTAGTGTGTTACTTTGCATCTGAAGCAGTGGGTGTTCTGTGTACCTTCAACACAGTACACACCAATCGTTTTTGGCTGATTTCCTATCTTGCTGCTGTGTAGTGGTTGTTGTCTGTGCCCTGACTGCAGTATACACCACTATATTCACCTCACCTATATAGCTAGTGATCTAGCTTTAACCACTTAACAACTGCCCATTGCCGATTAACGGCTTCAGGGCGGTTGTTTAACTCAGAGAGGCCGTTAATTAATGGCCTCCCAGAATTCTGCTCTCGCGTGCCCCGAGGTGTGCGCACTCGAGAGCATCCGTGACCGCCGGGTCCATAGGACCCGGCGCATCACGGTAAACGGCCGCTCATAGCGGCCGTTTACCACGTGATTGCTCCGTCAAATGACGGAGTGATCACTTGGAAACAAACCGGCGTCATGTTATGACGCCTGTTCCTACCTCCCCTTTCTGTACCGATCGGTACAGCGGAGGGGAAAGAGATCTGCAGTGCAGTACCCCGCCATTACTCTGCAGTGCAGTACCCTGCCATTACTCTGCAGTGCAGTACCCTGCTATTACTCTGTAGTACCCCGCCAATACCCCGCCAATACTCTGTAATACCCTGCCATAAATTGCCATACCCAGCCATACTCAGAGATACCCAGCCATACTCGGTGATACCCTGAAATACCCAGCCATAGACGCCCCCCACCCCTCACCGCCCTCCGGTGCTTCTACCAACTCGCCAGTACGATCAAAGCCAGAATCTTTTTTTTATTTTTTATTTCAGGCTTCCCAGCCTAGAGGTGAGATGTGGGGTCATATTGACCCCCCAGATTTCACTGTAAAGAGGACCTGTCACCCCATATTCCTATTACAAGGGATGTTTACATTTCTTGTAATAGGAATAAAAGTGATCAAAAATATATTTTTGGGAAAAAAAATGTCAAACTAAAATAAATAAAGTAAAATGAACAATAAAAAAATAAAATAAAAATTAAAGCGCCCATGTCCCCATGTGCTCGCATGTGCCACACATGTGAGGTATCGCCGAGAATGTTAGAGTGAGAGCAATAATTCTAGTCCTAGACCTCCTCTGCAACTCAAAACATGTAACCAGTAAAAAAATATTTAAAGCGTCGCCTATGGGGATTTTTTAAGTAGCGACGTTTGGCGCCATTCCACGGGCATGTGCAATTTTGAAGAGTGACATGTTTGATATCTATTTACTCAGCATAACTTCATCTTTCACTTTATGCAAACATTGGGCTAACAAGTGGTTAATAATAGAGCTTGCAGTCAGTAGTGTTAGGAGATAGTGCGTGCTGTCTGCGTGCTCTGTACCCAGTACATACCGCTATAATATAGGGCAGGCCCCTACTTTCAAACATCCAACTTACAAACATCTCCTACTTGCAAACGCAAGGAGACAGCAGCAAGTGAGATGAAAAAAGATGGCCGACAAAACAAATTATACAGGGGTGATAACCCTTCCCTATGTTTTCCAAAAAGCTTAAAGATAGTTTTTTTTGACTGGAGCTACACTTTAAAAATGTACCAGTTGAAAATTACAAACAGATTCAACTTAACACAACAAACCTACACAGTCCCTGTCTTGTTTGCACCGCCTGTATACTACTGTTCTGAGTATATAGGGCCTGGGGGCCACACGCATTTCCTTTTTTTAATATGGGTACGGGGTTCCCCTTAATATGCGTACAAGACCCAAATAGGCTGGTAATGGGCAGGGAGGGCTACCCATGCCATGTTTCTCAATGATTTTCAACCATATTGCAGGAACCAGATATAACATTAAAACCGCAAGCAGTTTTAAATGGTGTTATTTCCGTTTAATGTCATTTTGTGCAGGGACTGTTCTAAACACGGGAAACACGTGGCACTTCACAGGCATACTATAGACACCCCCCAGGCACCATATTTAAAGGAATATTTCACTTTTTTTTTTTCACTTTAATCGTCATTAAAATCAGTGCTCCCGCCAAAACGGTAGTTTTTAAAACTTTTTTTTGCAGTGACCCATGTCCCCTGAGGCAGGAGGCAGGTCGCCAAACCCTTTTTAGGACACTATCTTGCATATTAGCCATTAAAATTAGCACTTTCCAATTCGAACGTTCGAGTCCCATAGACTTCAATGGGGTTCTAACGTTCGTACCGAACGCGGGGGTCGTTCGCAAGTTCTGGTGCGAACCGAACCGGGGGGTGTTCGGCTCATCCCTAGTCCTGTACCCCATGATGGATGTGTCATCATAGGTCAAAGTTCTTTTACACAGTAAACACGGAAGTCCGCCGGGCGAAGGGCGGCAATAGTCCGCCAATCGGGCGGACGGCAAACAGCCGAAATTCGCCGCAAAACGACCGCCGGGCGAACCGTTCGGCCATGCCTATTAATAATTTCACCGTGGGTGCCCCAGAGTCTAAATGCATATATCCTGCCTCTAACCTGGTAAGTGCAGACACACTCTCGCCTAATAAGTCCAAGAGCCTACCGATAAGGTCTTCTTGTTCCAACAGTCCCCAGCCCCCCAGTTGTTGCAGTTGAGAAGCCAGGTAGTATGCCTTTGGGTACGAAACAGCAAGCCCACCTTTGATGTGCTGCAGCTTTGATAATCTTATTCTAGCATTTTTCTTGCGCCAGATGAGTTCTCTAAATTGGGATTCTATTTTGTTAAACCGTTTTCGTTGTATCCACAATGTTGAGTTATTAAATATATAGAGCAGTTGCGGTGCCCATACCATTTTGATAAGGTTAGCCCTCCCAACTACCAATAGGGGAAGTTTGCACCACACCTTGCATTTCTCCCAGAATTTATTTAGGAGAGGGATCAAATTTAGCTGTATATACTGAACTGGGTCAGAAGTCACTTGGATGCCCAGGTAGCGGAAGGAGGTCAGGGCCGGATTAACATAGGGGCTTGTGGAGCTGAAGCTCCAGGCCCCTCCCTCAATATAGGCCCATGCCAGTGGCTTATCAATATCTGTAGCCTTCTTGAAGGAAGAGGGGCCCTCTGTGCCCGGCACACATGGAGGAGACAAGTGTTAGTCTCTGCAGATGTCTGACTCCTATCACAGGATCTGTTCCACTCACACAGATCCTCTGTCTGGGAGCTGTCTGGAGGAGGGGCGCTGATGTTCTCCTCACAGCAGGAGCCCGGGAGGAAGGACATCTCCCATGCTGCTGACATAAGGTTAGTCAATTTGTCAGGGAGGTGTTGTGTAATTATTGTGCTAGGGAACACACTTCTGCTTCCCCCTGTAATGTGCTCTCTTGTACCCAGTGCCCCCCATGTAGTGTGCTCTCTTGTGTCCAGTGCCCACCATGTCATGTGCTGTGCATTGCAGTGCCCACCATGTCGTGCTGTGCCCACCATGTCATGTGCTGTGCATTGCAGTGCCCACCATGTCGTGCTGTGCCCACCATGTCATGTGCTGTGCATTGCAGTGCCCACCATGTCGTGCTGTGCCCACCATGTCATGTGCTGTGCATTGCAGTGCCCACCATGTCGTGCTGTGCCCACCATGTCATGTGCATTGCAGTGCCCCCATGTAATATGCTGTGCCCAGTATGTCATTTGCTGTGCATTGCAGTGCTCACTATGTAATGTGCAGTGCCCTCCATGTAATGTTCTGTGCGTTGCATTGCTCTTCATGTGATGTGCAGTGTCCACTATTTCGTGCTGTGCCTTGCAGTACCCACCATGTAATGTGCAGTGCCCACCATGTCATGTCCTGTGCCATGCAGTGCCCACCATGTCATATGCTGTGCCTTGCAATGCCCGCTATATAATTTGCTGTGTCCACCATGTCATGTGCTGTGCCATGCAGTGATCCCGCCATGTAATGTGCGGTGCCCAACATGTAATGTGCTGCTCCATGCACTACCCACCATGTCATGTGCAGTTCCAACCATGTCATGTGCTGTTCTGTGCCCACCCTGCCATGTGTTGTGCTCAGCATGTAGTGTGTTGTGCCCACTGTGTAATGTGCTGTGCTGTTCAGCAGTGCCCACCATGTAATATGCCAGTCCTAACATGTAATGTGCAGTTGCATTGCCCACCATGAAATGTACTATGCCATGCAGTGCCCACCATGTAATGTGCTGTGTCATGCAGTGCCCACCATGTAAATTGCTGTGCAGTGCCCACCATGTCATGTGCTGCGCCATGCTGTGCCTACCATGTAAAGTGCTGTACTCACCATGTAATGTGCTGTACATTGTCCACCATGGCATGTGTTGTGCAGTGCCCACAATGGAATGTGCTCTGCAGGGCTCACCATGTCATGTGTGGTGTCCACTATTTAATATGCTGTGCTCACAATGTAATTGCCTGTGCTGTGTCATGCAGTGCCCACCAATGTGCCCAATGGAATGTGGTGTGCAGGGCTCACCGTGTCATGTGCGGTTTCCACCATTTAATGTGCTGTGCAGTGCCCACGATCTCATACAGTGCCCACTATGCCATGTGCAGTACTCAACATATAATATGCTGTGCCCACCATATAATGGGCTGTGCAGTGCTCACTATGTAATGTCCTCAGCTGTGCCCACCATGTCATGTGCTGTGTTGTGCAGGGCTCACCATGTCATATGCGGTGTCCACCATGTCATGTGCTGTGTTGTGCAGGGCTCACCATGTCATATGCGGTGTCCACCATGTCATGTGCTGTGTTGTGCAGGGCTCACCATGTCATATGCGGTGTCCACCATGTCATGTGCTGTGTTGTGCAGGGCTCACCATGTCATATGCGGTGTCCACCATGTCATGTGCTGTGTTGTGCAGGGCTCACCATGTCATATGCGGTGTCCACCATGTCATGTGCTGTGTTGTGCAGGGCTCACCATGTCATATGCGGTGTCCACCATGTCATGTGCTGTGTTGTGCAGGGCTTACCATGTCATATGCGGTGTCCACCATTTAATGTGCTGTGCTCACAGTGTAATGTGCTGTGCTGTGTCATGCAGTGCCCACCTTGTCATGTGCTGTGCCCACCGTGCAATGTGCTGTGTTGTACCAACCATGTTATGTGCTGTGCCCACCATATAATGTACTGTGCCTACCTTGTAATGTGCTGTATTGGGCAGTGCCAACCATGTAATTTGCTGTGCTTTGCCCACCATTAAATGTGCTGTATCTGCAATGTACTGTGCTATCCCCCATGTAATGTACTATGCTGTGCTGCACCCCCTCATACCCTCTCTTTCACCCTGTTCTCTCTCACCACCTTCATCCCCCCATTTTCTCTCTCCTCTCTCCTCTCTCCTCTCTCCTCTCTCCTCTCTCCTCTCTCCTCCCCCTTGTGTGCATTTTCATAAAAGGGCCCACCAAAATCCTTAGCAACAGGCCCATGATGGTCTTAATCTGGCCCTGAAGGAGGACACTATTTGTACCATTCCCACACATGCTGGCAGCGGGGTTTCCAGGGGATCCAATGGGAGCATTAGTGACTTTCCCCAATTAATGGAGAAGCCAGACAGCTTCCCAAAGGCCCTGATTAGGGTCATGACTGTCTGTAGTGCACCCTGGGTGTCTCCCAGATACAACAGAGTGTCGTCAGCATACATTGACACTTTGTCGGTTCCCATCCCCCTCTGAAATCCTACGATGTTGGTGTCCCTCGGAATTCTTGCCGCCAGGGGTTCCAGGGCCAGGGCAAACAGCAGGGGCGACAAGGGGCACCGCTGCCTAGTGCTCCTGAATAATGGAAAGGGCTCTGAGAGTTCTTCATTTATTCTGATCCTAGCCGAGGGCTCGGCGTATAAGAGCCTCACCCATCTAATAAAGTTATCCCCTAGTCCCACATGCTCCAAAACTTTCCACAGGAAAGGCTATTCGACACTGTCAAAGGCCTTAGCTACATCCAGTGAAAAAATTGCCCTATTGCCAGTGTTGCTTACTGGGAGTTGCGGGTTTAGAAAGAGCCTCCTAATATTTTGAGCTGTGGATCTTGTGGGTATAAACCCAGATTGATCCCTGTGTATTATTTTGTGGATTACCTTTGCCAATCTGTTAGCTAATACCCGGGCTAGTATTTTAACGTCTGCTGTCAGCAGTGATATGGGCCTCCTCTTCATTATCTAAGTCATCCCCACCCAGAGTCTTCCTCATTCATTTTCCACAATTCAACTTAATCATCTTCATCCCCACCCAGCACCATCCATCCCTCTCTACCATGCACCCCCATCCCCACCCAGCACCATCCATTCATCCATCTCTCTCCACCATTCACCTCCATCCCCACCCAGCACCATCCATCCCTCTCCATCATGCACCCCCATACCCATCCAGCACCATCCATCTATCCATCCCTCTCCACCATGCCCTCTCATTCTCACCCAGCACCATTCATCCCTCTCTATAATGCACCCCTAGCTCCACCCAGCACCATCCATCCATCCATCCATCCCTTTCCACAATGCATCCCCTTCCACCTCCAGCACCATCCATCCATTCCTCTCCACAATGCATCCCCATCCACGTCCAGCACCATCCATCCCTCTCCACCATGCATCCCCATCCATGCCCAGCACCACCCATCCATCCCTCTCCATGATGCATCGCCATCTACATCCAGCATTAAAATAGTGTTAAAATAAAAGTGGTTGCACCAAAGGACTCAGGGGTTGGCCAGTGGGCAGATTTGGCCCTGAGGAATGTTTGTGATCAGGCCCCCGGGGGCCCATTCCTAAAGCTGTTTACGGGGCCCTAAAATTTCTGAGGCTACCCTGACAGTGCTGGTCGTGGACACGGTGAATCCTCAGCACGTGGCCGTGGGGCACGTTTGTCCTTTTATTCAAAAGCTGGTCGTGTTGAGCCACAACATACAGAAGAGTTGGTAGAGTGGATCACAAAGTCGTCCTCATCCTCCTCATCCTCTGTCACCCAGGCTAAGACAATTTTGGCTGTCAGTGCAGCTGTCAAAGCTGCCATCGGCTCAATGGCATCAGTCACTCCTTTGCCAGCCCCGCTATCATGTCCTGAGGAGTCCCCGGAAACTGTTCGACCACAGTGTCAGGTACATGCTGCAGAAGGATGCGCATCATTTTGAAGGCTCCAATGATGGTACCCAGGTTGAGGATGAAGGCAGTAACGTGAGCCCAGAGAGAGGGGGTGCCCAAGAAGGACAAGAAACTGGCAGTTATGTTCCCCCAGCTGCAGCATACTGCCAGGTTTGCTCCAGTGGCGAGGAGGGAGGGGATGATGAGGTCACTTACTCTATGTGGGTGCCTGATAGAAGAGAGGAGGTGGAGGAGGAGGAGGAGACAGAGGAGGCACATATCCCACGGGGCAGGATGCCCTCCAGGGGCCTGCTTAAGGACAGCCAACCGACTGCATCACACCGCAAAGCTCCACATGTGCAGGGCTCTACTGACTCCACGCATTTTTTCCAAAGTTCTTTGGTGTGGGCCTTTTTCGAGACATGTGCAGCAGATTGCACCGTTGCTGTTTTCAACATATGTCTGAAGCGTATCAAGCGTGGCCAAAACAGCCACCGCTTGGGCACCACATGCTTGACCAGACATATGTCGAGCTCCCATGCAGTCTGTTGGCAACAGTACTTAAAAGACCCACACCAGATAACAAGGCTGATCTCTCCTTGCTCCTCATCAGTTGGGATCTCCAACACCACTATACCTTAAGTCCTCTCAGAGACATGCACTGAGAGGAATGAAGGTGTAGATTTAGGTGCCTCAAGCACTTGCGGGCAATCTGCTAGCGGTACACCTACATCCGATTGTAGCAGGCAAATTTCCCTAACCCAGTTGCTAAACCATTGAAAGAAATTTGGTCCCAGCCATTCTCATGCTCAGCTGCTGAATGCTAGTTTGGCTGAATTGCTATCACTCCAACTGCTGCGTTTTAAGATGGTAGACTCTGCCCCCTTTCAAGAATTTGTGGAATGTGCATTACCTCAGTAGCAGGTTCCCAAACACCAATTTTATTTTCAGAAGGCCATTCCGGCTCTCTACAGGCATGTTAAAGGCAATATCTTGGCCTCGATGGACAGGGCGATCATCGGTAAGGTGCATATTACCACTGACTCATGGTCCAGCAGGCATGGACAGGGACGTTGCCTTTATTTCACAGCACACTGTGTAACCCTGCTGGCAGCTGGAAGGATACAGGACAGGGTGCGGTAATGTTGAAGCTTGTTCCGCCACCACGCCTCCAAAATGCTGGTAGTGGTGATTCTGCCACACCTCTCTCCTCCACCCCTCCTCTTCTTCTTCCTCCATGGTCTCTTCCTGTGCAGATTTGTCCTTGGAACCAGTGGTGCTCCGTAGGCATTCTAGGGGCTATGCAAGCACTCAGGCAAAAAGATGCCATGCCATGCTTGAGTTGGTCTGCTCTGGGTACAGAAGCCACACTGGAGCAGAGATTCTGGAGGTGGAACCTGGCACTCAGCATCAGCAGCAGTCTTCAAGGGATTGTTTTCAGTCCCCAGAAACCCATGGACTTGTACGTGGCTGGGAGGAGGTGGCAGTGGATCATGTCGTCCCTAGTGACCCAGAAGTCTCCGGACCGAAAGCCTCAGCAAACCTATGCTGCATGGCCTCCCTGATCCTGCAAAGCCTGAAAAAGGACCCTCAGATTCGTGGTATCAAGGAGAGGGATCAGTACTGGCACCCTCCTTTATCCACGTTACAAGGTTAAGGTTGTGGAACTTATCCAGCCTTCGCAGAGGGAGCAGAGAATGAAACATCTTTGGGAGGCCTTGCAGAAAGGTTTGTGCAATGCGTTTTCAGAGTCTGGGAGGTTACAATTTTCTGGTCCTCCTGGACAAAGTGTTGCTGAGGCTTCGGTCAGTCACAGAAGGAGCGGTGGAGAAGGTGGCCGTCTGACCAATGCCTTCAGACAATTTTTTAGTCCGCAGGCCCAAGGTCTGATCGGTTCCAGCAACTATTGCCTGAGTCTGATTTACATGGTGCAGGAATACCTTGGGGCAAGATCAGAATTGGAGACCTTTCCAACCGAAAATTCACTGGGTTACTGGGTCTTGAGAATGGATCACTGGCCAGAGCTTGCACAGTATGCAATTGAGCTACTGGCCTGTCCTGCATCCATCTGAATGCACATTCAGTGCTGCTGGAGGCTTTGTAACCAATCACAGAGTGCGCCTGTCCACAGACTCAGTTGTTCGGCTCACTTTCATAAAAATGAATCAGTCATGGATCACCAGCTACTAAGCACCTGATTTTGATGTAACCGATTCTTTTTTTATGAATGTGAGATCTCTTGAAGACTGCCTATGCTGATGCTGAGTGACTATCCTGTTATGTTGAGTGACTATCCCATTCCTCCACAATGTTCATGTTGATAGCTTCTACAAAAAATTTTGGTTCTGGGCACCAGCGCCTAAAGCCCAATTTTTCTGCCCCTGTTTAACAGGGGCGTGTAATTACAATTGTGCTGTAATATTTTGCAGCAGGGCTCATTCTTGCTCTCAACTAGAGTATCTGTGAGGAGTTGTAGTGTTGTGGCACCAGCACCAGTGCCTAAAGCCCAATTTTTCTGCCCCTATTTAACAGGGGTGTGTAATTACAATGTTTGCTTTAATATTTTGCAGTAGGGCTCATTCCTGCGCTCAACTAGAGTAACTGTGAAGGCTTACAGTGTTGGGGCAACACAACCGCACCACCACCAAAGGCACAATTTTTCTGACCCTGTTCAACAGGGGCATGTAATTACAATTCTTGATAGATAATGCCGGGGGGCCCCACGCCTTTTTATTTTAAATTTGGGTTCGGGGTTCCCCTTAATATCCATGCAAGACCCAAAGGGCCTGGTAATGGGCTGGGGCATGCTGTTTTTCTCATTAATTTTCATCCATTTTGCTGGGACCCGACATTACATTACAGATGCAAGCACTTTTAAATGACTTTTATTTCTTTAGAAATGTCATTTTGTGCAGGGACTGTTCTAAACACGGGAAACACGCACCACTTCACAGGCATACTATACACACCCCCAGGTACGATATTTAAAGGAATATTTTGCTTTTATTTTTTCACTTTAAGCATTATTAAAATCACTGCTTCCGAAAAAAACAACATTTTTAAAACTTTCTTTTGCATTGATACATGTCCCCTGGGGCAGGACCCGGGTCCCCAAACACTTTTTTAGGATAATAACTTGTATATTAGCCTTTAAAATTTGCACTTTTGATTTTTCATGTTCGAGTCCCATAGACTTTAATGGTGTTCGAATGTTAACGCAAACGTTTGATCCGTTCGGATGTTCTGGATGCGAACCGAACCAGGGGGTGTTCGGCTCATCCCTACTGAGTATGAACACCGATCTCTCTCCTCCCCTAGTCAGTTCCACCCCCCCCCCCCCCACAGTTAGAACACACCCAGGGAACACAGTTAACCCCTTGATCATCCCCTAGCGTTAACCCCTTCCAGTGACATTTATACAGTAATCAGTGCATTTTTATAGCACTAATCAGCGTTTAAATATTGCAGATCACCGCCATTACTAGTAAAAAATAATAATAATAAAAATGCTATAAATCTATCCACTATTTTGTAGACACTACTTTTGCGCAACCCAATCAATATACGCTTATTGCGATTTTTTCCCCCCAAAAAAATACGTAGAAGAATACATATTGGCCTAAACTGAGAAAAAAAATGTTTTGTTTTTTTGTTTTTTTTATTTGGGATATTTATTATAGCAAAAAGTAAAAGATATTGTGTTTCTTTTCAAAACTGTTGCTGCTCTTTTGTTTATAGCGCACAAAATAAAAACCGCAGAGGTGATCAAATACCCCCAAAAGAAAGCTCTATTTGTGGGGGAAAAAAGGACGTCAATTTTCTTTGTGTGCAAAATCGCATGACCGCCCAATTGTCAGTTAAATCAACGCAGTGCCGAATCACAAAAAGTGGTCTGGTCATTGAGCAGCCAAATCTTCTGGGGTTGAAGTACTTAACCCCCCTGGCGGTATGATTATTTCAGATTTTTGATGCTCAAAGTGGTACAATTCTTTTGCATTTAAATTTGGTGTTTTATATTGTAGGCCTGTAATTCTTAGGAATAACTCACTTAAATCTGTTCAAACAAGAGTGTAGTACACATCCCGAGTATAATAAAGTTTGAAGCACGAAATCATAAATGATAATATAATAAATAACTATAAATAATTATAACAAATAATAATAATATAATAATAACAATTATTCAATAATGTAATCAAATCAAAAACATGGAGATTTGCTCACTTGCAGAATTGTCGCTGTCATTACTTTCAGTGTTTGATGACGGATCTCCCCACCAATCACTATCGCTCAATTCTGCGAGTGATTCTAATTTATTATCGCTGTTTTCTAGCTGGTCTAAAACCTCTTTTGCTGTAAAAGGACGGTTTTGGTTGCTATGGACAATCTCCAGTTTCCAGGCAGAAAGAACAGTATTTATAATATAAAAGTGCATGCAGGGCATTGGACAGACCACTAGGGACAAAAGGGATGTGAAATGATTTGATAGAGTATTGTAATCTGTAAGATTACATTGTACTGTATGTATTGTGTGTGTTTCACTTTTTGAATTTGGCGCCGTGCTCCTCCCCCCTGTGCGTCGCAGCGCTGGCAGAGAACGGAGCCCGGCTCTGTGATGAATGGAGCGGAGACACAGCCGCCGCACACAGAGAGGGGACATCGCAGGATCCTGGGGACAAGGTAAGTAACATGTACCAGGATACTGCGATCCCGAGTGCGGCTCGGGGTTACCGCTTTTGGTACTGAAAATCCACCCCGAGCCACACCAGGGAGGATAAAGGGGTTGTAAAGCCTCATGGTTTATATTCAATGCATTAACCTCTTAAATACCGGGCATTTTCATCCCCTTCCTGCCCAGGTCAATTTTCAGCTTTCAGGGCTGTGACATTTTGAAGGACAATTGCGCGGTCGTGCGACGCTGTACACAAATTAAATTATAATTTTCCCCCACACATAGAGATTTCTTGTGGTGGTATATGATCATCTCTGCGGTTTTTAATTTTTGTTCTTTAACCACTTTCAGACCGGACCATTTTGCTGGTAAATGACCAGAGGTCTTTTTACACTTTGGCACTGCGCTGCTTTAACTGGTAATTGCGCGGTCATGCAATGTTGTACCCAAACAAAATTTGCGTCCTTTTCTTCCCACAAATAGAGCTTTCTTTTGATGGTATTTGATTGCCTCTGCGATTTTTATTTTTTGCGATATAAACGTAAAAAGACCGCAAATTTTGAAAAAAAATGATATTTTCTACTTTTTGTTATTAGAAAAATCCAATAAACTCAATTTTAGTCATACATTTAGGCCAAAATGTATTCAGCCACATGTCTTTGGTAAAAAAAAAGTCAATAATTGTATATTTATTGGTTTGCGCAAAAGTTGTCACATCTACAAACTAAGGTACGTTTTCTGGAATTTACGCAGCTTTTAGTTTACGACTGCCTATCTCATTTCTTGAGGTGCTAAAATGACAGGGCAGTACAAAACCCCCCCAAATGACCCCATTTTGGAAAGTAGACCCCCTAAGGAAATTGATAAGAGGCATGTTGAGCCCATTGAATATTTTATTTTTTTGCCTCAAGCGATTGAATAATGACAAAAAAAAAATTTTTTTTTTTTTTTTACACAAAGTTGTCACTAAATGATATATTGCTCACACATGCTATGGGCGTATGTGAAATGACACCCCAAAATAAATTCTGCTGCTTCTCCTGAGTACGGGGATACCACATATGTGGGACTTTTTGGGAGCCTAGCCGCGTACAGGGCCCCGAAAACCAAGCACCGCCTTCAGGCTTTCTAAGGGCGTAAATTTTTGATTTCACGCCTCACTACCTATTACAGTTTTGAAGGCCATAAAATGCCAAGATGGCACAAAACCCCCACAAATGACCCCATTTTAGAAAGTAGACACCCCAAGCTATTTGCTGAGAGGCATGTTGAGTCCATGGAATATTTTATATTTTGCCACAAGTTGCGGGAAAATTACAAACTTTTTTTTTTTTTCACAAAGTTGTCACTAAATGATATATTGCTCACGCATGCCATGGGCATATGTGAAATGACACCCCAAAATAAATTCTGCTGCTTCTCCTGAGTACGGGGATACCACATATGTGGGACTTTTTGGGAGCCTAGCCGCGTACGGGGCCCCAAAAACCAAGCACCGCCTTCAGGCTTTCTAAGGGCGTTACAGTTTTGAAGGCCATAAAATGCCAAGATGGCACAAACCCCCCCCCCCAAATGACCCCATTTTAGAAAGTAGACACCCCTAAATTTAGGGGTACACTAGTGAGACTAGGTAATAAATGGCGGGTGCCCTGAAACTATAAAAAAATAACTAACCAACCAGCGTCACCTGTAACAGTTATATGGTGATCACTGGTGAAAGGGTTAACTAGGGGGCAATCAGGGGGCTTTATGCGGTAGTATATGGGGGTCCCTGGCGCTATAAAAAGCTGCGGCGAACCTAAATACCTACCTGCCTAACTAGCGTCACCTGTGACACTAATACAGCGATCAGAAAAACGATCGCTTATTAGGCTGGGTTCACACTGGAGCGATGCGGGAACGCCACGAATGCGCGGCGGGTTCCCGCATCGCATGCCTCCCGGCGGCAGTTCACACTGCCCTATGCGAACTGCTGGGAGTGTCAGTGAAATGTTACTGACACCCCCAGATCAGTTCGCATATCGCAGTGCGATCTGCAAACTCGGATCGCATGGTGTGAACACCCATGCGATCCGATTCTGCTGCGGACCAAAAAAAGGGTCCCGTGCGAGTTTGCGGCGGGTGCGGCGGGTGCGACACGAATTCAGCCATACTATCTGTATAGCTGAACTCGAATCGCACAGAGATCGGATGTGATTTGCACTGCAGTGCGGTGCGAATCACATCCGTTCTCATAAACCGCTGCAATGTGAACCCAGCCTTAGTGACACTGGCGACGGGGGGTGATCACGGGGTTAAACCTTTATTGGGGGGGTTAGGGGGGTACCTTAGAACTAAAGGGGGCTAACCCTAACTGCCCTAACAGTTATTAGTCACAAATGACACCTGCCGGGTGATCAGGGGGTTAAACCTTTATTAGGTAATAAATGGCGGGTGCCCTGAAACTATAAAAAAATAACTAACCAACCAGCGTCACCTGTAACAGTTATATGGTGATCACTGGTGAAAGGGTTAACTAGGGGGCAATCAGGGGGCTTTATGCGGTAGTATATGGGGGTCCCTAGCGCTATAAAAAGCTGCGGCGAACCTAAATACCTACCTGCCTAACTAGCGTCACCTGTGACACTAATACGGCGATCAGAAAAATGATCGCTTATTAGGCTGGGTTCACACTGGAGCGATGCGGAAACGCCGCGAATCCGCGGCGGGTTCCCGCATCGCATGCCTCCCGGCGGCAGTTCACACTGCCCTATGCGAACTGCTGGGAGTGTCAGTGAAATGTTACTGACACCCCCAGATCAGTTCGCATATCGCAGTGCGATCTGCAAACTCGGATCGCATGGTGTGAACACCCATGCGATCCGATTCTGCTGCGGGCCAAAAAAAGGGTCCCGTGCGAATTTGCGGCGGGTGCGGCGGGTGTGGCGGGTGCGGCGGGTGCGGCGAATGGCTGAACTCGAATCGCACAGAGATCGGATGTGATTTGCACTGCAGTGCGGTGCGAATCACATTCGTTCTCATAAACCGCTGCAATGTGAACCCAGCCTTAGTGACACTGGCGACGGGGGGTGATCACGGGGTTAAACCTTTATTGGGGGGGTTAGGGGGGTACATTAGAACTAAAGGGGGCTAACCCTAACTGCCCTAACAGTTATTACAGTCACAAATGACACCAATGCAAAAAAAAAAAAAAAAAAAAAAAAAATGACATTGGTGTCACTGTGACTGGGGGGCAGGGGTAATTGGGGGGGTGATCGGGGGGTAAAGGGGGGGTGTGAGTGTGCCTGGCATGTTCTACTGTGTGTGGGATGTGTTGGTGCAACTCACTGATCCGCTCTCCTCCGTGTCGGAACGAAAAATACCGACACGGAGGAGAGAATACATCACTTCCTCTCCTGTGTTTACATTACAGGAGAGGAAGTGATGTCACCGGGGATTTCCATTCGTCGGGAGCGATCGCGAGGGGGTGGCCATGAATGAATGGCCGTCCCCTCGTCCGGGATCGCTCCCGAACGAAAACCGACCGCCGCAGGCACCGGGCGGGGGCCCGATCGGGCCCCCGACCCGCGGGAGGCAAATCACGTACATGTATGTGCTTATGCCTGCCCGTGCCATTCTGCCGACGTACATCGGCGTGCGGCGGTCGGCAAGTGGTTAAACAAAGAAAGATGACAATTTTGAAAAAAAAAAACCACAATATTTTTTACTTTTTGCTATAATAAATATCCCAAATAAAAAAAAAAAAAGAAAAAGCGTATATAGATTGGTTTTCCCAAAACGTATCACGTCTACAAAATAGGTTATTGATTTATGAATTGTTTTTTTTTTTACTAGTAATGGCGGTGATCAGCGGACGGATCGGACACTTTTGACACTATTTTGGGACCAGTGACCCCCTAGTTTTAGTTTTAGTTTTTATTTAAAAGCCAAAAACATTTGATGCCAGTCTATGTGGGCATGGACACATAGGATAATATTCTGGGGAGTTTATTGTCTGTAGAAAATAAATGTCTGAAGACAAAAACAGCCGCTGTAAACACGCCCAGTGTGCATGAAAGGGAAAGATTAATGACTTGTGAGAAATGTTCTCAGGATGGAGAAATAGATTAATTCTTATCGGGGATCATTTTACTTTCTAAGACAAAAAGGGTTTGGTGTCTGAACTTCACGGAACTCCTTCTGAGCTGAGCCCAGGACAGTTCATCTTATCACCAGCCTACCAATGTAAAACATTTTTTACTTTCTGCTATAAAACATATCCAATAAAAAGTGTAAAAATTCTAATTTCCTTAACCACTTGACCGCTGGACACTTAAACCCCCTTCCTAACCAGACCCATTTTCAGCTTTCGGTGCTCTCACACTTTGAATGACAATTACTCAGTCATACAACACTGTACCCATATAACATTTTTGTCCTTTTTTAACACAAATAGAGCTTTCTTTTGGAGGTATTTAATCACCGCTCGTTTTTTTTTTTTTTGCGCTATAAATGAACAAAGACTGAAAATTCTGAAAATAAATATATTTTTCTTTGTTTCTGTTAGAAATTTTGCAAATTAGTAATTTTTCTTCATAAATTTTGCCCACATTTTATACTGTTACATATCTTTGGTACAAATATTCCAAATTGTTATATATTATTTGGTCTTTGTGAAAGTTATAGAGTCTACAATCTATAGTGCCAATCTCTGAAAATTGATCACACCTGATGTACTGACAGCATTGCTCATTTCTTGAGACTCTAACAAGCCAGGAAAGTACAAACACCCCTCAAATGAAATCACTTAAAAAGGAAGAGAATTCCTGGTTGTCTCCCAGAACTGGAGTGCCCATTGGAAGATCTCCCTCTATTTCTGTACCAAGGAGAACTATGGATGAACTTTCATTCCGAACACAAGTACAGACCAAACCTTAGCTGTTCAGGAATTCAGACAAACACCGGAACATTTACCCATTTGGCAGAGGCCGGCCATCATGTATAATGACAATAATGCTACGGTCATTATACAGCTTCCTGTTTTCAATGGTTATTAGGAATGCCAGCGAGCGCAGGCACCACTGAGGCACCACTGAGGCACCACTGAGCACCTATCAGTGTAATCAACAGCCCCATTCACTTACATGGCGGGGAATAGTTAATAGATACATTCACCTTTCATAACATGCTACACCCCCCTTACTGATCCTCGCTGTGACATTAGACCGGGGATCTTCTCCCAGTGCCACAATTCAAAAAAGACACTGCTCCTCCCACCTGGCCACGTCGCTCCTTCACAGTCCTCTGTGAATGGAAAACGAATAGGTCCAGCAGCCTTTGCGGCTGTCGGCTTGTAGTTTTCATTCTTCCAGAGTTTACATGCAGTGCAAAAACATCTCAGATGTAGGACTGATATTGTACAAGGATCAGCATGAGAACCAGTGTACATACAAGAGGATACGGAGGGAAGAACCGCTAATGCAATGACATTATTAAAACAAGAAACGGTAAATATTGATCAGCTACTTACTAGGATTGGAGATCTGGGGAAGTCCCAACTTGTCTATAGGGAAGGTATTTGAAGGATTCACAATAATAAAAATATATATATATATATATATATACAGTAAAACCTTGGTTTTAAAGTGTTTTGCAAGACAAGCAAAACAATTTCATAAATTTTGACGATGTCTTGATATACAAGTAGCGTCAAGTCATAACTGAATATAAAAGAAAAGAGAGGCGCCTCTAAGTGTGGCAATATGGTTACATTTAATGAAGGTACAACATCTAGCAACTCACATCCTCCCAACTCATCATCCTCCACACCGCCATCAACGTCATCTCTTCCACGCTGCGCTCCACAAGCTCTTCAAGCTTCGCTTTCTGATCGCTCTACTGCAGGGTAGTCTTCCCATTTGCAATTGCAGATTGACAGCGGTGAGAGCCGGCGGGGGATGGTCTGAGGGACGCTTTACCCCGGATGCTAGTTGCTAGTTGTACCTTCATTCAATGTAACCATATTGCTACACTTTTATACTCTGGGGCTCCTGATGGATTTTTCTTCTAATCCCCTTGGGAAGGCTTCCATTTTTGGATGGACATTTTATGGTTACACAGCAAAAAAAAATAAAAAATTAGCATACACTATAGGATTGTAAATAAACCCCATTGTGTCTGGGTTTCAGGCAGACTGAAACCCCAAATCATGATTCAAAACTCGAACTGTCCAGGTGAATCCCGGACAGGTGGCAAACCTAACTAGAGGGATGAGGCTCGTTAGTCATGTAAAAATGTCACTAAGAAGCTTCTCCAGTTAAATCTGCTTCAGGTGAAAAGTCTACTGACCTAAGTGAGAGTCAAACGGTATTATCTATGAGCTGCTTATATTGGTCAGTAGTTTGAAAGTAGAACCAACAGGCCCAGGTGGATGTGAATTTGGAAGGGGAATCTTTTGCCAGGTGAATGATTTCTTCTATATTGGCAATTTTGCAAAGTTGTGTAAACCATTCTAACAGGGAGGGGGTGTGGGGAGGGGGTGTGGGTCGTACCCCAGTGGATCTAGATATACATTTTAGCTGAATTCACCAT
The DNA here is from genome assembly GCF_037356315.1 of Lithobates pipiens. Classification (NCBI taxonomy): domain Eukaryota; kingdom Metazoa; phylum Chordata; class Amphibia; order Anura; family Ranidae; genus Lithobates; species Lithobates pipiens. Next base: position 1,044,621 of record NW_027507877.1, read on the forward strand.
ATGCATGGCGTGCGATTTATAATAGGCTCTCTGGGAGAGAAAAGTGTGGTGAAGAAGGAATTGCGCAGAGGAGGAGTCTAAAGTGTATGTTGTCACTTGAGAAATTACAGGGTGGACATCAGATCAGAAGGGTTGTATCTGAGGGCAATCCCACCAGATAAGCAGCATCTCCATCCAAGTTAAGATAAGTTCCATCAGCTTGGCACCATTGCCAACAATACGTAGGAAGGTTTGAGTTAATTTTTAAGTAGTAGAGCGGGAGTTCCAATACCATCTCAAAATGAGGTTGCAACAACTTTCCTGCATTGTAACATTAACAGACCCTTTGTGGGTGTTCATGAAAATGTGATCCCATTCTTCATAAAAGGATTGTATCGAGATCTTTTTCCCAGGCTGTGTGAGCCTTCCCAGCATTAGAGGGCTTATTTGAGAAGAAAAAGGCATTAACCAAGGAAATTACATGTTGTTGGGGTGCGGTCTTGGCGCATAAGCTCTCAAAAGGAGTAATAGGCTGAGAAACTGACTCAGGACTTTCTCGTATGACTTGCCGTGTTTGGAGGAAGAACAATGGTGACACAGTGACTCAAAGAACACCATCTCTACTGTTAAGCATGGAGGTGAAAACATGATGCTTTGGGGCTGTTTCTCTGCTAAAGGTACAGGCCAACTTTGCCGCATTGAGGGCCCAATGGACAGGGTCATGTTTTGTAAAATCTTGGATGAAGAACTTCTTCCCTTGGCCAAAAAACTGAAGATGGGTCATGACAATGACCCAAACATACTGCCAAGACAACAAAGGAGTTAAGGCTTAAGAAGAAGCCCTTTAAAGGTCCTGGAGTGGCCTAGCAAGTCTCCAGACCCTAATCCTATAGAAAATTTATGGAGGGAGCTGTAACTTAGCGTTGCCAAATGACAGCCAAGAAACTTTAAATATTTAGAAGATCATCTATAAAGAAGAGTGGACTAAAAAACCTTTTAAAAAAAAAAAATTCAGTCCTTAGCGCCAAGGTCTTTTTGGTTTAAGCAACTGTCGCGAGCGTCTGCATTATATGGTGCAGAAATATTTAGGGACAATAGCAGACTTGGAGACCTTTCCAACAGAGCATCCACTGGTTTACTGGTTCCTCTGTTGGAAAGGTCTCCAAGTATGCTATTGTCCCTAAATATTTCTGCACCATATAATGCAGACGCTCGCGACAGTTGCTTAAACCAAAAAGACCTTGGCGCTAAGGACTGAATTTTTTTTTTATAAAAGGTATCGGTCATCCGGCCACCTTTTCCACCGTTCTTCCTCTGACTGAACTAAGACGCAGCAACATGTTGTCCAGCACCAGGAATTGGTAACCTTCCGGGGTCTGGAAATGCGTTATACAAATCTTTCTTCAAGGCTTCTTGAAGATGTTTCATCCTTTGCTCCCTCTGCGAAGTTAGGATGAGCTCTGTAAGGGTCCTTTTGCAGACTTTTCAGAATCAGGGAGGCTATGCAGCATAAGTTTGCAGAGGCATTCGATTCTGGGTCCTCAGGATAACTAAGGATCACATTATCTGTAACTACCTCCTCCCAGCCACGTACAACTCCTTGGGTTTCTGGGAAGTGTGTCCGCCTGAAGTTCCTGGGCCCCAATCTGATGTTCCTTTGTCCATGTTCCACTCCTAGAAGTTTCAATACCTGCCGGCTAGTCTGATGTGCCACGGCATGCTTCCCAGCCTGATGTGCCACTGTTTTCTGCCCAGCCTGATGTGCTACCGTCTGCTGCCCAGCCTGATGTGTTCCCCTCTGCTGCCCAGTCTGATGTACCACCATCTGCTGCCCAGCCTGATGTGTTCCCGTCTGCTGCCCAGTCTGATGTGCCACTGTCTGCTGCCCAGCCTGATGTGCCACCGTCTGCTGCCCAGCCTGATGTGCCACTGTCTGCTGCCCAGCCTGAAGTTTTCCTGTCTGTTGCCCAGCCTGATGTGTTCCTGTCTGCTGCCCAGCCTGATGTGCCAATGCCTGTGCCCACTGTCCAGTTTGAGGTCCCAGTGCCTGCTGCTCAGCCTGATATCCCAGTGTCCATGTTCCAGCCTGACACTCCAGTAACTACTGTCCAGTCCAATGTACCTGTTGTTCAACCTGTTGTGCCAGTACCTGCTGTTCTACCTGTTGTTCCAGTGCCTGTGCCTGCTGCCCAGTCTGAAGTTCCAGTACCAGCTGCCTGGTTTGAAGTTCCAGTACCTGCTATCCAGTCCGATGCATCTGCTGTTTAGCCTGTTGTGCCAGCATCTGCTGTTCTGTCTGATGTGCCAGCGCCTGTGCCTGCTGCCCAGTCTGAAGTTCCAGTACTGGCTGCCTGGTTTGAAGTTCCAGTACCTGCTATCCAGTCCGATGCATCTGCTGTTCAGCCTGTTGTGCCAGCATCTGCTGTTCTGCCTGATGTGCCAGCACCTGTACCTGCTGACCGGTCTGATGTCTCAGTGTCCGCTGTCCAGTCTGAGGTGCCTGCCTTCCAGCCTGTTGTCTTGATATTGGTGCCCCAGTCTGTCAAACCTATGCCCGTTACTCTGCTTGCCGAGTCAGTGCCTGTTACACAGCTTGCCAGTAGGGAGCCCACTGCTCAGCTCAATGACCCGGAGCCCGCTGTCTGCCCGGATGTGCCTGATGACCAGCTTGATGCCATAAACTATGGACAATTAAAACTAGTTGGAGTGTCCAGAGGCCTCTCCTTTAAGGGGGGGTACTGTCAGGAAAGGGTCAGTGCGCTGGTAAGATCTTGTAACATACCTCGTATGTGAGCCTGACATGCAGCGGGAGACCTCCCGTACCAACCCGGCTCGGAGACCACTGGAGTGGAGATAGTGGTGGTAAGAGCACGTGGTAAAGGTGCCTGTTTGGTCCTCATTGCTTAGAGCTGTATTGCCAAGTGGAAGCTGGAACAGCAGACACGGAGAGCAGCAGATGCAGGCCATCCGGTGCGATGAATGCAGATCTGCAGATGCAGGTTTGCAGAGCAATGGGTGCCGGTCAGCAGATGCAGGCTTGCAGGCAGAAGCGGAGTCAGACTAGCTGGGTCATACACATCAGGGTAAACAGCATAAACGGCAGGCAGAGAGTAGTCGGAGTCCAGGCTGAGTCTTGGCAACAGGTAATCAGGCAGACTAAATAGCGGGGTCAAACAAGCCGAGGTCGGGACTGGAGATAGAAGTAAGGTCAGGAAGCCAGGTCAAACACAGGAACAGGATACAGGCACAGAGTCAGGAACAAGGGTAACAGGAGCAGATCAAACCACAAGGGGCAGCATACAGAAAGCATCTTTTATAGACTGTTTGGGCGCCAATGGGCGCCAATGCGCGCTAATGCACGCTAATGCATGTGCATGTGCACATGCGTGCGCAAGGACCGCAATTCACGAGTGCGCACATTTATGCGCGAAGTCTGTGATTCGCGAGTGCGCACATCTGTGCGCGATGTTCGTGATTCACGAGTGCGTGCATCTATATGCAAAGTCTGTGGTTTACGCGTGCGCATAGGCGCACGTCTTCTGGAGCGGGCAGTGCCCCCCCGACAGTGCCCCCCCCTTAAGGGCAACCTCCGGGTGCTCAGGAGAACTCTTTTATGGGGGTGACTGCAAAAAAAAGCATGAATCAATTTATGGGCGTTAACATTTCGTTGGGGTTCCCAGGAGTTCTCTTCCAGACCGTACCCCCTCCATTTGATCAAGAATTGAAGCTGGTTCCCTCTTCTTCGGCAACCCAAGACGGCCTCCACTTCAAATTCCTTGTCTCCGTCAATGACCACAGGTTCAGGTGGTCCCGATCCCCTGTCTGGGAAAGGGATCTGTCACCGCAGGTTTTAACAACGATACATGAAATACCGGGTGGATTTTCAATGATTCTGGCAAGGCAAGCTCATAGGAAACTTAATTTAATTTCCGTTTCACCAGAAAGGGACCAATGAATTTGGGTGCCAATTTCCTTGCGGGTCAAGCCATCTTAAGATGGCTTCGCCTTGTTTCAGGCATAATTCTCCTCTCCTCTTATCAAACATTCTTTTACTGGTTGCTTGTGCCCTGGACATGGCTTCCTGCAATATCTTGCTGTTATGGGTAAAAAAATCGATGATACTCTGAACCGCTGGGGCCGTTGAATCTGGAATGAGGTCGGGTGGAGCATTATTGAAGGCAAATTCTGCAAGGGGTAGTAATGCTACCCAATTGTCTTGCACAAAATAGGTAAAGCATCAGAGATATTGCTTGAGTGTTTGATTCATCCTCTCGGTCTGCCCATTGGTCTGAGGCTGGTAAGCCAAGGACATGGACAATTCAATCTTCAGGGCACTGCATAAGGCCTTCCAGAAGCGAGAGGTGAACTGCACCCCTCTATCTGAAACAATATCTGCAGGGATCCCATGTAACCTGACTAACTCCTTAATGAAGACCTGGGCTGTCTCCATGGCAGAGGGTGTGCTCTTCAGTGGTAAAAAATAGATAAAGATAATCTTAGATAAACGGTCAACCACAACAAAAATGGCTGAGCAACCTTCTGACGGGGGAAATTCCACTATAAAATCCATGGCAATCATCTTCCAGGGACGATCAGGAACTGGTAGGGGTCTGAGTAGGCCCCAGGCCTTGCTTCTAGTGGTCTTGCTACGGATATAGGTGGCACAAGAACTTATATAGTCTCTGAAATTTTTCTCAAGATCCGGCCACCAAAACATGCGTTGAACCAGTTCCAAAGTCTTATGCACTTCGAAGTGGCCTGCCAGGGAATGATCATGGCACAAGTTTAACACTGTGACCCAGACTTCTTCGGGCACAAAGATCTTTTCCTCTTTCCACAGCAATCCATCCCGGGGTGATAGGGTAACTTCGGGTGAACCGGACACACCAACAGAGGCTTGCTTCAAGCCAGACATTAGACCAGTTTGCAAAAGTAAGAAGTTACCTTCTGATAGAATGGTGTCAGGGACTGGAACTTCATTTGGATCATCAAACATTAGGGAAAGGGTGTCCGGTTTTGTGTTCTTGGAGCCTGGCCGGTAGGTTATGTGAAATGAAACACCTAGAGAAGAACAATGCCCATCGTGCCTGGCGTGGTCTCAGATGTTTGGCAGCTCTCAAATACTGTAGGTTTTTGTGGTCTGTGTAGATGAGTATAGGGTGCGCTGCTCCTTCCAATAGGTACCTCCACTCTTCAAGGGCAGATTTACTGGCCAGAAGCTCCCGGTTCCCAGCTTCATAGTTCTTCTCAGACTGGGTAAGTTTATGGGAGAAGAAGGCTATTGGGTGTTTCAAGTCCTTGGGGCCCTGGTGTTGGGAGATGACAGCTCCAACCGCAGTCTCAGAAGCATCTACCTCGAGTAGATAAGGAAGGGTAGGATCAGGATGCCTCAGAATAGGAGCCGATGTAAAAAGTCCTTTTAGGTTTGTGAAGGCGGCCTGCACCTCGGGGATCCAATGGAACTGGACATTTTGCTTGGTTAGCTGCATAATTGGGGCAATGATGGTGGAGAATCCTTTGATGAACCTCAGATAAAAGTTTGCAAAGCCAATAAAGCGCTGCACCCCCTTCTTGTCCGAAGGTGCAGGCCAATCCAGAATGGCTGAAACTTTCTGCGGATTAATCTTGAATCCCTCTGTTGAGATCACTAGACCAAGGAACTGGATACTCTGTTGCTCAAACTCACACTTTTCCGGCTTTGCGAATAGTCCATGTTGGCGGAGCTGACAGAGTACATCCTTGACATGTTTCCGATGATGCTCAAGAGATGAGGAAAAAATCTAAATATCATCCAAGTAGACAACTACATAAATGTCCACACAATCTCTGAAAACATAATTAACTAGATGCTGGAAGGTAGCAAGAGCGTTACATAGTCCGAACGGCATTAATAGATACTCGTAATGACCAAATCTAGTGCAAAAGGCGGTCTTCCATTCATCTCCTGCACGGATGCGGACCAGGGTATACGCCCCCCGCAGGTCTAACTTGGTGAACACAGAGGAAGTCCTGAGTCTTTGAAAAAGTTCAGGTACCAGGGACAGAGGGTACCGTTCCTTGACCGTAATTTTATTTAATTCCCGGTAATCAACACAGGGCGGAAGAAAATTATCCTTTTTCTCCACAAAAAAGATTTCTGCCCCTGCTGGAGAAGTGGAAGGGTGGATGAATACCTTCTTGAGATTCTCATCAACATAGTCTTTTAATACTCCAACTTCTCGTTCAGATAAGGGGAAAATCCGTCTGAAAGGAATTTCTGCACAAGGAAGAAGCTCGATCGGACAATCGTATGGACGATGAGGTGGAAGAACTTCAGCCCCTCGTCTGCTAAAGACATCCAAGTATTCATGGTACTGTTCGGGCACAGCAGAACGTATCTCTGGATCTGGTTCCAGGCAAAGCAGAGGACCAGAGCTGCTGGGACAGGAAGGCAGGCAGTGATGCAGGCAGTAAGGTGATTGAAACTTGATACTTCCGGTTCTCTAATTTATCTGTGGATTGTGTGCCTGAAGCCAAGGAAGGCCCAAGATGATTGGAAACATGGGAGAGGCAATGACATCCAAACTTAATAGTTCCTTATGTTCCACGGAGGTGATTACAGGCAGAGGAGAGGTTTCTTGGGTCACCACTCCGGACTTGTTATGGGATCCATCTGCCAGGAAGATGGAAAGTCCCTGGGTCTTAGGTTGGAGTGGGATGTGTTGTTGTGCTGCAAAGTCTAAGTCGATGAAACAACTACAAGCCCCTGAATCTATTATCGCAGTCACTGGTAATGTCCTTCCTGGAAACTGGAATGAGATAGATAGAGCCAGGTGAGTGGCACTGGTAGAGGGAGGTGCCTGGTTTGGAGAAGAGGTAACCAGGACCTTGCACAATTTAGCAGGACAAGAAGAGACATAATGGCCAACTTCCCCACAATACAGGCACAAGTAATTCTGTTGCCGGTGAAGTAATTCTGTTGCCGGTGAAGTCATTCTTGGGCGGACAGGGAGTGCTTAATCAGTCCAAGTTGCTTTGGTGTAGCAGGAACAAAAGTCTGGATAAGAGGCAAAGTCTTAGCTGAAGCTGGACTGGCACTGATGGGATACTCTGGAGCTGGCATCCGGGGTAGCATCCAAGCTGGGCAGAGCTGCTGAGTAGATCTTTCGGTCTTGCGCTCCCGGAGACATCGGTCAATCTGGATAGATACTGTAATTAAAGTCTCTAGAGTGTCAGGGACCCCAATCCAGGCTAACTCATCCTTCAAACCCTCAGAAAGGCCGAGGCGGAACTGATGTCGGAGGGTTGCCTCGTTCCACTGAGTATCTGTGCTCCAGCAACTGAAATCGGTCACAAAGTCCTCGACCACTCGGTGGCCTTGCCAGAGTGTGTAGAGGGCAGCCTCAGCGGTAGAAGTCTGTTGAGGGTCATCATAGAGTCGGGCCATGGCATCAAGGAAGGATGACAGAGAGTCCAAAATTTCATGGCGAACTTCAAGTAGGTGGTGAGCCCAGGCCTGAGGCTCTCCCTGCAGTAGAGTTATAACAAAACCCACTTTGGTGGTTTTGGATGAAAAAGTCTGGGGTACCAATGAAAAATAAAGTTCACATGAATTGCGGAATGCACGAAATTTGCTTTGGTTCCCAGAGAACCTCTCCGGAACAGGTACTCTAGGCTCAGGAAACTGTATAATTCCAGATGAGGATGATGTGATGACCCGGTCTGAGGGCTGTAAGATGTTGACTGATATCGTCTATAGGCGAGGTCCCTCCTGCAGGCTCAGGCATGGCGGTTTGATACTGTAACGTACCTCATATGTGAGCCTGACATGCGGAGGGAGATCTCCCGTACCACCCCGGCTTGGAGACCACTGGAGTGGAGACAGTGGTGGTAGGAGCATGGTGAGGTAAAGGTGCCTGTTTGGTCCTTACTGCTTGGAGCTGGAGTGGAAGCTGGAACAGCAGACACGGGGAGCAGCAGATGCAGGCCAGCCAGTGCGATGAATGCAGATCCGCAGATGCAGGTTTCCAGAGCAATGGGTACCGGTGGACAGGAGCAAGTTTGCAGAACAGCGGGTGCAAGTCGGCAGATACAGGCAGAAGTGGAGTCAGACTAGCCGGGTCATACATATTAGGGTAAACAGCATAAACAGGCAGACGGCAGGCAGAGAGTAGTCGGAGTCCAGGCTGGGTCTTGGCAACAAGTAAACAGGCAGACGAAATAGCAGGGTCAAACAAGCCGAGGTCGGGACTGGAGACAGAAGCAAGGTCAGGAAGCCAGGTCAAACACAGGAACAGGATACAGGCACAGAGTCAGGAAAACGGGTAACAGGAGCAGATCAAATCACAAGGTGCGGCATACTGAAAGCATCTTTTATAGACTGTTTGGGCGCCAATGCATGCTAATAACATGCGTGCGCAAGGACCGCAATCCGTGATTGCATGCATCTGTGCGCAAAGTCCGTGATTTGCCAGTCTGCGCATCTGTGCGCGATGTCTGTGATTTGCGTGTGCGCGCATCTATGCACAAAGTCTGTGGTTTGCGCGTGCGCATAGGTGCACGTCTTCTGGAGCGGGCAGTGCATCCCTGACAGATCTATCATTTGTTGTGCAGTACTGAGGACCACCAGCAGGTGTCTCCTGGCAGTTTGGAACTGTCAGGAGAGTCTTTCCTTGTTGGTGTTATGTCATCATTGGGCCGCAGTACTGATGTCCACCAGTGGATGGATCCTGGCAGTATGGAGCAGACAACACTCCCTGTGCTCAGGTGCTACATAAGGACAATCACTGGCAGACCCATAAATACCGGAAAGCCCTCACATGCTTGCCTTGGTATCTGTCTTCCTTGTGCCCTGAACTGTACCTGTGACCTGTATCCTGAACCCTGTAACCTGAGCCTGTACCCAATTCCATCCTGATTCTGTCCCTCCTGTGTTCCTGTTCCCTTGTAGCCTGATCCCATCCATTATCTCCCTCTCCTGTCCTGCCCTTGTTCATTTGCTGATCCCCTGTTTACGACCCTGGCCTGGCTAACGTGTTTGATTTTGGTGCTTCCCTTTGACCGTATATATTATCTGTTGGCTGTGGGTTTCTGTTGGTTGGTTGAGAACTATTTGTATATGGGGTGTTTACTTATTTATATCACTTATCTTAAGTAAACATTATTCTTATTCACTTTACATGCGTTTTGGTTTCCTCTTTGCAGTCCACACAATCTGGTCACACCTGTTCATGACAGCATGTCACAAATGAGGCGGTTTGTGGGCAGGTTGAATTCCCTTTGAATGTCAGCCAGCCAAGTACTGGCATTCTATGTCCAGGGGGAAATTACCACATACTTTTCTGGCCTGCCTCAGATTTTGTAAGGGTACCTGGTCAAGAACTGCTGCACCACCAAATTCAGGACATGTGCCAAACATGGAACATGGGTCAAGTATCCTTGTTGGAGGATGGAGAGAAGGTTGGTGCCATTGTCGCATACAACCATTCCTGGCTGAAGCTGGCATGGAGTCAACCACCTCTAAGCCTGCCCCTGCAAAGCTGACAGAATCTTTTCCCCAGTGTGGCTCCTGTCCCCTAGGCAGACCAACTCAAGCACTGCATGGCATCTTTTAGCATGACTGCTTGCCCTTGAATGCTTACGGAGCACTGCTAGTTCAGAGGACAAATCTTCAGACAAGGCCATATAGAAAGAAGAAGAGGAGGGGTGGAGGAGAGATCTGCGGCAGAATCACTACTAGCATTTTGCCTTCGTGATGGCGGAACAAGCTCCAACACTGAACCTTGTCCTGCATCCTTCCCAGCTGCTAGCAGTTACCCAGCGCACCATGAAGGAAAGGCAATGTCCCTGCCCATGCCTGCTGGACCATGAGTCAGCAATGATATAAACCTTACTGCTGACCACCCCGTCCATTGATGCCAAAACATTGCCTTCCACATGCCGGTAGAGAGCCGGAATGGCCTTCCATGAAAATAAATGGTGTTTCGGAACCTGCCATTGAGGTACAGCACATTCCACAAATTCACAAAAGGGGACAGTGTCTACCAGCTGAAAAGGCAGCAGTTGCAGTGCTAGCAATTTGGCCAAGCTAGCATTTAGACGCTGAGCATGTGGATGGCTGGGACCAAATTTCATTTTACGGTTCAGCAAATGGGGTAGGGAAATTTGCCTGCTAAAATCAATTGGTGGTGTACTGCTAGCAGATTGGCTGCAAGTACTTGGGACACCTATTCCTATACCTTCATTCCTCTCAGTGCAGGTTTTTGGGAGGACTGGAGGTACAGTATAGTAGGGTTAGATATCCCAGATGAGGAACAAGGAGAAGTCTTCCTTGTTCTATGATGTCCTTCAGGTGCTGTTGTGTCAGGGCTGGGCTCAGCCCTTGCTTCTAAGAGCATGCAGCTCAGCTTTTGGTTAATTGCCAGCTCCGATCTTTTCCATCGTGACTCAACTAATGATGATATTCTGTTCGTCAGTCCTGCTGGTTACTTAAGCTGTTCAGTTCAGTCCCTCTCTGCCTTCGCCTTGGTCAACTGTGGACCTGTTGAAGACTTGCTTGGCTGCAGTGGCGGCTGGTGAAGATTTTGGATGGGGGGGTGCCAGACCCCGCCCATCATGACCCCACCCATCATTTTTGGCCCATCCCACTTCTCATAAACCACGCCCCTTATGTAATCCACCTAATAAAAAAATAAGATAACAGTAAAGTTACCCCAATTTTTAGATATATTCCGAAAGATAATGTTACGCCGAGTAAATTGATACCTAACATGTCACGCTTCTAAATTGTGCCCGCTCATGGAATGGCGTCAAACTTTTACCCTCAAAAATCTCCATAGGCAACGTTTAAAAAATTCTACAGGTTGCATCTTTTAAGTTATAGAGGAGGTCTAGGGCTAGAATTATTGAGCTCAGTTTAACGATCGCAGCGATACCTCACATGTGTGATTTGACCGCCGTTTTCATATGCGGGCGGCCGGGCGCAGTACTCATGTATGCGTTCGCTTATGCACACGAGATCGTCGGGACTAGGTGCTTTAAAAAACATTTTTTTTTCTTATTTATTATATTTATTTTTTCACAGTTTAAAAAAAAAAAATGGTGTCCCTTTTATTCCTATTACAAGGAATGTAAACATTCCTTGTAATAGAAAAAAACATGACAGGTCCTCTTAAATATGAGATCTGGGTCAAAAAGTCCTCAGATCTCATATTTACACTAAAATACAAAAAAGGTTTATAAAAATGTCTTTGCCAGCAAATTAACTGTGAGTAACAAGCAACAGAGCAGACCATTACTTTGCACTTTGCTGAATAAGAATACCAAATGGCATGATGTGATCCTCCTGCAAGAAGCATGAAATTATTTGTTTCTTTTACAAATTGCTTATTGCTCTAATAATAATTCCTGCACAGCACACAGCAGAGAGTGGTCTAGTAAAGGCTTAGGCCGGCCGGGGTGCATTTGGTAATTAATTATTATTTGTAAATTCATTATTTCATTTTTTTCCCAGAGACAGCAATTATGCCACTCACCTCACTATCTTGCAGCTCCTCTCGGGCTGAGGAACGGAGCTGCCGACGTCACTTCCGGGTTTTGTGAAGCAGCCGAAAGCCGGAAGTGACCTGCCTGTCTTTGAATGACAATGCTCCCGCCCGTAAAATCACTGTGGCACAACTCCAACAAGGCAGGATGTCCTCTAGGGAGCAGCTTAAGGGCAGCCACCCTATTGCATCACATTGCAGAGCTCCACAGGTACAGGGCGTTGCTAATTTCCCGCTGAATTTTAAAAGTTCCTTGGTGTGGGCCTTTTTCGACATGGGGTGCAGCAGATCGCACCTTTGCAGTTTGCAACCTATGTCTGAAGCCGATCAAGTGTAGCCAAAACAGCAGCCGCTTGGGCACCACATGCTTGACAAGATATATGACGACCTGCCATGCAGTCCATTGGCAACAGTACTTGAAAGAGCCACATCATAGAAAATGTATACCTGCAGTCCTCTCAAAAACATGCACTGATAGGAATGAAGGTATAGCAATAGGTGTACTTGCAGCCAATCTGCTAGCAGTACATCACCAATTGATTTTAGCAGGCAAATTTCCCTACCCCAGTTGCTGAACCATAAAAAAAAATTGGTCCCAGCCATCCACATGCTCAGCGTCTAAATGCTAGCTTGGAAAAATTGCTAGCTCTGCAACTGCTGCTTTTTCAGCTGGTAGGCTCTGCCCCCTTTCGTGAATTTGTGGAATGTGCTGTACCTCGTGGCAGGTTTCAAAACTCCATTTATTTTCATGGAAGGCCATTCCGGCCAGGGCTGTCTTTAATATTGATTTGACCCTGGGCAGACATTTCCTTGTGCTCCCCCAAATCAGTTTACTGCAGCAGATCAGGCAGCGACTGCGATTGGTTAACAGAAGTTACAGAATATCATTACTGCTCACTGATTAGTTGCTAGAGGTTACAACACATACTTTCTGCTTGCTAAATGGTTGACAGAGGTTACTGTACATCATTACTGCTCATTGGTTGCTAGTGGTTACTGCACATCATTACCGTTGACTGGTTGCTAGAGGTTACCATACAGCATTACTGATAATTGGTTTGTAGCGGTTACTACAAACCATTTTTGGTCACTGATTGGTTGCTAAAGATTAAAGCAGGTCATTAATGTTCACGGATTGGTTGCCAGAGGTTACTACACTTTTTTTTATCTCTGCATCAAATTGAGGGTGTGGCCAAACTTCACTAGCATTGAGGCATTATTACATACTAGAAGTTCAGGAGTGAACTATATACATAAGAGTGCGCTATGTACAAAGTGCAGTGTTGAGGGATGAGCTACATGCAGAGTTGAGAGGTGCGCTATGTGCAGAGTGCCAGATTGAGGGGTGCGCTATGTTCACAGTACAGGGTTCAGGGGCGTGCTATGTGCAGAGTTCAGGGGTGCGTTATATGCAGAGTGCAGGATTGATCGGTGCGCTACATGCAGAGTGTGGGATTAAAGGGTGCACTACATGCAGAGTGCAGGATTGAGGGGTGAGCTACATGTTCAGAGTGCAGCATTAAGGGGTGTACTATGTGCATAATGCATGGTTGATGGAGTGTGCTGTACATCCAAGTCTGACTCCAACCCCCCCCAGAGAAAAAAGCTCTCCTCCCCTCGGAATAATGTTTTTAGAGCTCACCTCACCCAAACAGAGTGGTTTGGCAGAAGAGCCGTGCATGTCTGTGCAGGCTGCCGGTCTCTGGAGGAGATTCCGCATGTATACAGTAGATGCCCCACCCTCCCTCCTCTGCTCTCACAGACATCGATGTGTGGAGCAGGGAGGGGTCTGAATGGCCGCATGGAGAGGAGCGCTGTCACTTGTAAATACAGAAGCAGTGCTCCTCTCCCGGATTACAGTAGCGAGCTGCTAGCGTGACCAGTGCCAGAGGTGGAGGAACCCCAGCGGGCGGCAGGCAGCTGTTTGGGCCCCCTAACAATGATTGGGCCCAGGACAGCTGCCCCGTATGCCCCGCGGTAAAGACATCCCTGATTCTGGTTCACTATCGGCATGTGGAAGGCAATGTTTTTGCCTCCTAGGCCTCGTTGGACAGGGCAGGCTCAGAGATGGTTGAGGCAGCAGCTTCAGCCAGGAATGGTTGTATGAGACAATGGCACCAACCTTCTCTCCGCCCTCCGACAAGGAAACTCGACCCCTGTTCCATGTTTGGCACACGTCCTTAATTTGGTGATGCAGCAGTTCTTGACCAGGTACCCAGGCTTACAAGATCTCCTGAGGCAGGCCAGAAAAGTCTGTGGTCATTTCCGCCAGTCATACAATGCCAGTGCTCGGCTGGCTGACATTCAAAGGAAATGCAACCTGCCCACCAACTGCGTCATTTGTGACATGCCCACCATGTGGACCTCAACGTTGGTAATGCTGCAGTGGCTGCTAGACATGCGCACCGTCAAAAAATTGTTTTGTTTCATTCCGTTTCGTATTAAAAAAAGTATTTCATAATCCGGATTGGTACGAAATATGAATTTTCATTAGATTTGTAAACTTTACGTTAAAATAACAAAAGTTTTTTTATGATGAATTTATCATTATGAGGGGCTCCCACCATCCCTATGCTGTGCTGATTTTCTGGGTTTTTAACCTTTAGTTTCTTTAACATTTCGTAAAAATAATGAATGTTCATTATGATGAATTTATCATTATGAGGTGCTCCCACCATCCCCTGTGCTGTGCTGACTTCCTGGACCCCTCAATCCTGCACTTTTCGTAACAATTATGAATTTTCGTTATGATGAATTTATCATTATGAGGGATTCTCACCATCCCTGTGCTGAGTTCCCAGGTCTGTACACCCGTTGTGCCCATTATGAGGGGCTCCTACCATCCCTGTGCTGAGTTCCCAGGTCTGTACACCCATTGTGCCCATTATGAGGGGCTCCTACCATCCCTGTGCTGAGTTCCCAGGTCTGTACACCCATTGTGCCCATTATGAGGGGCTCCTACCATCCCTGTGCTGAGTTCCCAGGTCTATACACCCATTGTGCCCATTATGAGGGGCTCCTACCATCCCTGTGCTGAGTTCCCAGGTCTGTACACCCATTGTGCCCATTATGAGGGGCTCCTACCATCCCTGTGCTGAGTTCCCAGGTCTGTACACCCGTTGTGCCCATTATGAGGGGCTCCCACCATCCCTGTGCTGAGTTCCCAGGTCTGTACACCCATTGTGCCCATTATGAGGGGCTCCTACCATCCCTGTGCTGTGCTGACTTCTTGGGTTTTTAACTTTTAGGTTTGTTAACTTTTCTTAACAATTCTGAATGTTCGTTATGAATTTGGATCCAAAATTCCTAAACAAAATTTTGTATTTCGTACAGAATTGGTATGCATAAAAATTCGTATTTCGGACTCGTACGAATGTATGAATTTCCGATTTGTACGAAACTAATCGCATATATCTAGTGGCTGCAGACACAGCATAGGGCCATCAATGAGTACCTGTGAGAGTATTCACAAGGACAGGGTCTGGGGAGCTTGGTTTCTTTTTGCCACACCAGTGGCTACTGATCAAGGATGCATGCATTCTCCTGTCACCATTTGAGGAGGCCACAAGGATGGTGAGCAGCGACAATGCATGCATCAGTGATACTGTCCCTTTAGTCTTCCTGCTGGAGCACACACTTTGTGGAATCATGGACAGGGCACTTGAGGCAGAACATCAGGCAGAAGAGGAGGACTTCCTTTCCTCTCAAGGCCCCCCTTTATTCAGATAGCATTCCCGCAGGCCCATTAAACACACAGGAAGAAGAGGATGAAGAGGGGGAGATTGTGTCAGCATGAATGTAGGGGATAACACTCAGCAGCCTTCAAGGAATAGTTTTCATTCCCCAGAAACCCAAGGAGTTGTACGTGGCTGGGAGGAGGTAGTTACGGATAATGTGATCCTAGAACCCCATGATTTTTTGTATCAAGGAGAGGGATCATTACTGGCTGGCAACCCTTCTTGATACACGTTACAAGGGTAAAGTTGCAGAACGCATCCTGATTCCTGCCTTTACAGAGGAAGCAGAGGATAAAACATCTTCAGGAGACCCTGAAGAAAGGTTTTTGTAATGCATTTCCAGACCCTGTTAGGTTACCATTTTCTGGTACTGGACAACGTGTTGCTAAGGCTTAGTTCAGTCAGAGGAAGAGCAGTGGAGAAGGTGGCCGGCTGACCGATGCCTTTAAACAATTTTTCAGTCCTTAGTACCAATGTCTGACCGATTCAAGCAATCATCGCCAGCGTCTGCATTACATGGTGCAGGAATATTTAGGGACAATAGCAGACTTGGAGACCTTTCCAACAGAGCATCCACTGGTTTACTGGTTCTTGAGGATGGACCATTGGCCAGAACTTGCTCAATATGCAATTGAGCTACTGGCTTGTTCTGCATCCAGTTTGCTTTCTGAACACACATTCAGCACTGGAGGGTTTGTAATGGATCAAAGAGTGCGTCTGTCCACAGACTACCCTATTCCTCCTCCATCTTGATGATGCTAGCTTTCAACAATATTTTTGGTTTAGGGCACCACGAACACCACCCAAGACCTAATTATTCTGCCCCTGTTTAACATGTCCAAGTAATTACAATTTTTGATATAATATTTCACAGCAGGGCCTGTCCTGCAAACAACAAGAGTAACTGTGAGGGCTTACAGCGTGTTCTGGTACCAACAACACCTAAGGCCCAATTTTCTGCAGAGTATACAGTATAGGGCAGGCCGTATAGTATAAATACTAATGTTCAGAGTATATAGTGCCTGGGGGACTCCCACACCATTTTTTTTTTTAAATTTTGGTGCGAGGTTCCCCTTAATATCCATATCAGACCTGCAGGGCCTGGTATGGATTTTGGGGGTGCATCCACACCTTTTTTTTTTTGTTGGTATTTTTGGTGTGGGGCTCCCCTTAATGTGCATACCAGACCCAAAAGGCTCAGTAATGGACTGGGGGGACCCATAATTTTTTTTTTCAATGATTTTTATCTACAGTATATTTCCTGGACAATACATTACAGCCGCAAGAAATTTTACATGACATTTTTTCCTTTAGAAATGTAATTTTGCTGTGGTACTGTTCTAAACATGTTCTAAACATGGGAAAGATGCGGTACTAAGGCCGACTAAAGAGACCCCCCAGGCATCATATTTAAAAGAACATTTCATTTTTATTGTTTCACTTTAAGCATTATTAAAATCACTGCTCCTGAAAAAACGTCCGTTTTTAAAACTTTTTTTGCATTGATACATGTCCCCTGGGGCAGGACCCGGGTCCCCAAACACTTTTTATGGCAAGAACTTGCATACAAGCCTTTAAAATAAGCACTTTTGATTTTTCACGTTGGGGTCCCATAGACTTTAACGGTGTTCGTAAAAATGTTTTGCCTGTTCGCATGTTCTGCTGCGAACCAAACCAGGGGGTGTTCGGCTCATCCCTACTGGTCACCAACCAGAGGCAAGAAACGTCTTACCTCTGTGCTTGCAAACAAGGGATCCAAATTTCTAATAGGAACTTTTTCCGTCGAAAAAATACAGAACCCGCTCTCAATCTTTTGCTGGTGGAAATTCCGCCAGCAAAAGTCCGATGGAGCGTGCACACAGTCGGAATTTCCAAGCAAAAGCTTACATCGGACTTTTGCTGGCGGAATTTCCGATCGTGTGTACGGGGCATAAGTCATGCTTTGCTTGGGGATCAAATAGTTATTTCACTCATTGAACTGCATCTCAATGTATAACATTTATATCATGTGTGTTTTTTTTTTCTGGATTTTTGGTTGATATTCTGTCTCCATCATATAAAATACACCTATGATAAAAATGATAGACTGATCATTTCTGTTTTCAATCCTCCTTATTATTTTGTAAAACTATTACCGTATATACTCGAGTATAGGTCGATCCGAATATAAGCCGAGGCCCCTAATTTACCACAAAAAAAATGGGAAAACTTATTGACTCATGTATAAGCCGAGGGTGAGACATGCCTGTCCATCCCTGTGTGTCCGTCCATCCCTGTGTGTCCGTCCATCCCTGTGTGTCCGTCCATCCCTCTGTGTCCGTCCTACCTGTGTCCTGTGCCTTTGTCCTTCTGCAGCGATCTGCATGTAAAAACATGCCAGGATCGCCGCACCTCTTCTCGTCTGTGACAGACGGCGGCCATTCCAATGTTCAAAAGCCGCGCCTCCGTCTGTGATAGGCAGAACACTCAATTTCCCAGCAGTCAGTGTCCCGCCTATCACGGACATCCTCTCATCCTCGTCCGTAGTATGAGGATGAGCGGATGTCCGTGATAGGCGGACCACTGACTGCTGGGAAATTGAGTGTTCCGCCTATCACAGACAGGGAGGCGCGGCTTTTGAATAGTGGAATGGCCGCCGTCTGTCTGCACGATACGCTGATCGTGTAGGCAGACGGCGGTGACTCGAGTATAATCCGAGGGGGGCACTTTCAGCCCTAAAAAAGGGGCTGAAAATCTCGGCTTATACTCGAGTATATACGGTATACAAATACATATAAATATCTTTCATCATCAAGTTGAACTTTATATTATTATATATCATCCTTTCCTTAAAATATCATCTTTCTGTCCTACTTTCTAATGACCTATTTTAATCTGAACAATCTGATATATGTTTCTTTACCATGTCCATACTCCATTCATCCCTATCTTACTTATTTTAGATACATTCTATACAATTACTCTTATATTTATTTCCATCCATATCATTTTCCACTATCTTTCCCATTCATAAAAAAAAAATTCTTTCCCCCTCTCTATGGGGTGGTTTGTTCCCATTCACAAAAATTGTATCATTTTTATCGAGGTCGGAATCTTATCCCATTGATATCACATTATGGGCTTTTGATCTTTTTCCAACCCTTCTCTCCTTATCTGTTCTTCCATATATTGTATTTCGTATATTTCACTTATCCATTCAGTTATTGTAGGGACATTTGTTTTTCTCCATTTTCAAGCTATTCTTGTCCTAGCTGCATTTATCATAAGATATCCGTCTTTATAGATTTCAATGATCCCGGTATTATAGACAATATCGAGACCTTTACACTTGGTTGCATCTCATTTCCAGACACCAATTTGTATATTTCAAAAATTTTACACCAGAATTCCTTCACCACATGACATTCGTACCAAATAGGTGTCCTTGTTCCTTTATCCCTCTCCAACATTTCTCTATATTGGCTTTATTCACCTTATTCAAATCTCCTGGGCTCCAGTACCATCTCATCAAAATGTTATAATTGCGTTCTTGATGCTTGACTGCCACGGATTATGTGTTAGTAAAAATGCTTTATCCCATTCTACTAGTGATATCGCACTCTCTATTTGACTTTCCCATTTCCTAATATTTGGTATTTCATTAAGGGGTCCCGCGGGAAGTAGAAGTTTATACATTTTACATTTTTTTTTAGAGACAAAAAAGGTAGTTGGAGGGGAAGGGGATTATTATGGTGCCTAGATTCATCAAGGACAAGGAAATATATTTAAAAAGAACAATTTTAATACATAATAAAACAAAATACAAAAGTCACAATGGTATCATAAAGATTTTTACAATCATAAATAGACAAAAGCACATCCAATGAGGTAGGGCCCAGATGATATAGGCCTGGGTGTGCAGATGGGTCAAAATCCTCCCTACATGTTTCGCCGTACAAACGGCTTCATCAGGGGAAATGGAGTGAGACCACCATATGAAGACAAATTCTAAAATAAAAAGAAAAAGGGAAGAAAGAAAAAAACTATTTAGTAAAAAATTAAATAAGCACCAGTAAGTACTGCATCAATCAAAGTAATCCCAACAGTGCTATAAACCGCCAAATGTCCCACAGTTTCCATCCTAGATGGATAATACATGTAACCCATGGGGGCCAAGTACATACCTCCAGAGCCAGTACGGAAGGGACAAACCCGGCGCGGAACCAGCGCACGAGCCCCCAAGTGGCAGGACCACCTAGGTGCAACTGCAGGGGGTAGTCTAAAACAAACAAATAAGGTAATTTTATCAATACTCAGTGTACCCTTGTGGGGTATATACATCAAGAAGCAAAGAACCCAAAACGGGATATACTCAAACACAGCAAGAGGCCACCAGGGCCTTCTAAATTTACCTACCCTATTAAAAGCAAAGACAAATATAGGATACAGAGGCACCAATAGAGAAGTGAACAACAGTAGAGTTGAAGTCCTAAAAAAAAAAAAAAAAAAAAAATGTATTTTTTAATTTATATAGTTCAAAAAAGAAAAAAAGAAGAAAAAAGGAGAGAAGGGAGAAGGGGGCCTTACCCGAACTTTAAGTTTCACAAACAAGCCTAATAAGGGCCGTTGGAGATGTATAAATCCCCTAGATGGGACAACGCTATTGCAAATAAACCAAATGAGGGTAATGAAGAAAGAGCTTCAGTGCTCAAGATCCAACCTAAGGAACACAGAAAGGATCAAAGAAAATATAAATCAGAGTGT
Source organism: Lithobates pipiens (assembly GCF_037356315.1). Lineage (NCBI taxonomy): Eukaryota > Metazoa > Chordata > Amphibia > Anura > Ranidae > Lithobates > Lithobates pipiens. Next base: position 1,064,602 of record NW_027507877.1, read on the forward strand.
AATCGTTAAAAAAGGAAAAACCAAGTATCATCTTTTTTTTTAGTTTATGGGTCGGTTTTTGTTCTTCTATTAATAATTGTTGGAATTTAGTTAATGGTCTATCAGTCCTAGACTGCTGTGTCAAAAACTCAATGTATGTATTTAATTGATCATTTCTTTGTAGGGGGGAAAACTTACAAAAGCATTAGGGGATCAAATCATTATTTCCCCCCACTGTATATTGTATTTTTGCACATTTTGTGTTTGAAAAACCGCTGTGCAAATACGACATAAAATGTGACATAAAAAAAGTCACAAACATAGGTTTAAGGGGCACACCCTAAAAGATGCATTAAAGATGGTGCAGCCATAAGACCATATAAACAGAACAAAATATTACAGCGCACACATGCAAAAATGACATTCACCTCCTACAAGGCTATTTAAAACACCTGAACATTTAAAAAAAATATGGGGATTTGTTTCCCATATTTAATTTCAAGAGAGAAAATTTTGCAAGGATGAGGGCCGCTCTCCAGGACTTAGACTGGGAGAGAATATGGGCATCAATGGGCACAGAACAGAAATGGGAATTCTTCAAAAAGACTGTTTGTGATCTCACTGCAAAGTATATTCCCATGGGCAATAAGTTTAAAAAACTAAAAATAAAACCTATGTGGCTCACGGCCAAAGTTAAAAAAGCTATAAACTATAAGAAAAGAGCTTTTAAAAAATATAAAAATTAAGGAACACTATTGTAATGTAAATGTTATAAAGAATATAACAGAATATGTAAAAAGGAAATCAAGGATGCAAAAATTCAAAATGAAAGACAGATTGCAAAAGATAGTAGGACAAACCCCCAAAAATTCTTCAAATATATTAATAGTAAAAAGGTCACGTCTGAGCATGTAGGCCCTTTACAAAATAATCTGGAGTGGGTGACTGGGGACAAAGAGAAGGCTAATTTATTAAATAATTTCTTCAGCTCTGTGTATACAAAGGAGCATGGGGGAGCTCATGTCCATAATGGGGGTGGTAGTGAAACAGCCCCAAATCCACAATGGCTCAAAAGTGATTAGTGATGGACGAACTTCCGACGGGACGTTTCGCGAACGCGAAATGCGAACGGACCCAAACGTTCGCGAAACCGACCGTTCGCCGCGGGCCCCATTGACTTCAATGGGAGGCGAACTTTGCAAACCTTCATGTCGAATTTGCGGCCACGTGGTAATTATTAGGGGGTAAAACGTAGTCCCACCATCTGGACAATGACATAATACATGTATGAGGTGAATTTGGGATCGATAACTACAAGCATTTTTATTTTATTTGGGAAATTGTTCTAACAATTCAGGACTATGGAGCTAATGAAGGCAATGGAGGAGAGGGAAGGTCAGGGACCAGGGTAGGCAAAGAAGAGGGTGCAGGAGATGATCACCAGCAGCGTGACATACCGGAATGACACATGCACCGTGATAGAGGCATCTGACAGCAGCACCGTAATACAGAGCACTGACAGCAGCACCGTGACATACAGCGCTGACAGCAGCACCGTGACATACAGCGCTGACAGCAGCACCGTGACATACAGCGCTGACAGCAGCACCGTGACATACAGCGCTGACAGCAGCACCGTGACATACAGCGCTGACAGCAGCACCGTGACATACAGCGCTGACAGCAGCACCGTGACATACAGCGCTGACAGCAGCACCGTGACATACAGCGCTGACAGCAGCACCGTGACATACAGCGCTGACAGCAGCACCGTGACATACAGCGCTGACAGCAGCACCGTGACATACAGCGCTGACAGCAGCACCGTGACATACAGCGCTGACAGCAGCACCGTGACATACAGCGCTGACAGCAGCACCGTGACATACAGCGCTGACAGCAGCACCGTGACATACAGCACTGACAGCAGCACCGTAAGCAGCCCCAGGAGGAAGTCAGCACAGCACAGGGATGGTGTGATCCCCTCATAATAAGAACCCCCAGGAGGAAGTCAGCACAGCACAGGGATAGTGTGATCCCTTCATAATAAGAACCCCCAGGAGGAAGTCAGCACAGCACAGGGATATCATAAGCAGCCCCAGTAGAAATATGACACCGCTCAACCTCTTCAAAGAGGAGGGTAGGGGCATATAGTACGGTGTGCTTTTTTGGGTCAAGGAAGTGAGCCAAATGAATTAAGAAGGTCTGTGTGCTTGATTAAAAAAATAGTTTATAGACATATACATGGTCTACTGGTCACATGTGTTGAATTCCTCCGAGATCCATGCCTCATTCATTTTTAGAAATGTGAGGTAGTTAACACTGTGGTGAGCTAGGCGAGTACGCTTATCGGTCACAATCCCCCCTGCTGCGCTGAACGTCCTTTCGGACAGGACACTGGATGAGGGGCAAGCCAACAGTTCGATTGCAAATTGGGCAAGCTCTGGCCAGAGGTCAAGCCTGCCCACCCAGTAGTCTAGGGGTTCATCACTCCTCAGAGCGTCCACATCGGCCGTTAACCCAATGTAGTCGGACACCTGACGGTCTAGGCGTTCCCTGATGCTGGATCCGGATGACACCTGTCGATGGGTCGGCTGAAAGAATGACCTCATATCCGAAGTCACCAACACATCTTCAAACCGGCCTCTTCTTGCAGGCGCTGTTGGATTGGTACCCGCAAATCCTTCTCTGGGAGTGGGAATTGCTCCTCTGCCAGCGCACGCAAAAGCAGAATGCAGCATTTCTCGAAGCAAGGCCTGGAAGTGCTGCATTCTGACAGCCCTCTGCGACGGCGGTAACATTTCCGCCATTTTGTGTTTGTACCGGGGGTCTAAGTACGTTGCCACCCAGTACTGGTCCTTGACCCTCATGCTTTTTATACGGGGGTCCCTATTAAAACACTGGAGCATGAAGGCCCCCATTTGCACTAAAGTGGAAGCGGTGTGGTGGCCTGGCTCCTGCTCATCATCCAGGATAATGTCGTCCTCTTCATTCTCCTCTCCCCATCCTCGCACAACAGGGATCCCAGAAAGGTTTAAAGCATGCTCTTCTTGCTCCTGCTCATCCGCCCCGGCACCATCCTCCTCTGACTCCTCATCAGACTCCTGTTGTTGACTTGTCTCAGATAGAGTAGCCCCCCCTGGGAATTCATCCAGCATTGCGACTTCCTCATCTTCCCGCTCCTGCTCCTCCACAGCCTGATCAATGACACGACGCAATGCACGCTCCAGAAAGAAGGCATAAGGTACCATGTCACTGATGGCGCCATGGCTGCGACTGACCAGTTTGGTGATCTCCTCAAATGGCCGCAGAAGTCTGCATGTGTCGCGCATGAGCAGCCACTGGCGCGGTGAAAAAAAACCCAGCTCCCCAGAACCGTTTCTTTCGCAGAGTTCATACAGGTAGACGTTAACTGCACGTTTCTGCTGGAGCAGCCTATCAAGCATATAGAAGGTTGAGTTCCATCGCGTCGGGCAATCGCAAATAAGACGTCTGACCGGCAGATGGTGTCGCCGCTGAATGTCAGCAAGGCGAGCCATGGCCGTGTAAGATCTTCTGAAATGGGCCGAGATTTTCCTTGCCTGCCGCAAGATGTCCTGGACCCCAGGGTATTTGACAAGGAATCGCTGCACGACCAAGTTTAAGACGTGTGCCATGCACGGCACGTGCGTGATTTTGCCCTGTTTCAATGCGCTAAGCAGATTGGCACCGTTGTCACACACCACTTTACCAACTGTCAAATTGAGCGGTGTTAGCCACTCATCTGCCTGTGAACGCAAAGCTGAAAGGAGTGCCGGGCCAGTGTGGCTCTTTGCTTCCAGGCACAACAGACGCAGCACGGCATGGCAACGTCTCACCTGGCATGTGGAATAGGTTCTGGGGAGCTTGGGCGGTGCAGTGGAAGAGACGCTAGCAGCGGAAAAGGAGGAGGCAGCTGAGGAGGAGAGGGAGGAGGATGGAGTAGGAGGAGGAGAAGAAGAGTCAGGCCTGCATGCAATCCGTGGCGGTAAAACCAAATCTACACGGGTGCCACGGGTTACATGCTTGACGGCCGTCAGAAGGTTCACCCAGTGGGCAGTAAAACTGATATACCTTCCCTGCCCGTGTTTGCTAGACCACGTGTCTGTGGTCAGATGTATCTTGGCACCGACACTGTGTGCCAGAGATACATTCACTTGCCGCTGAACATGGCCATATAGCTCTGGGATGCCCTTCTCTGAGAAATACTTCCTTCCTGGGACCTTCCATTGTGGTGTTCCAATGGCCACAAATTTGCGAAAGGCCTCCGAGTCCACCAGTTTATATGGCAGTAGTTGGCGGGCTATGAGTTCTGACAAGCCAGCCGCCAACCGTTGGGCAAGAGGGTTATCCGGCATCATCATTTTTTTACGCTCAAACATTAGGCCCACGGAAGCCTGCCTTTTTGCAGAAAAATGTGAGCTTGGCGTGATGGAAGGTGGAGTGGAGGACAATTGTGAGGAGAGAGGAGAAGGAGAAGTAGAAGACGAGGCTGGACGGTGAGAGCCTGCAGTGTGGCTTTGTGTGTTCCGTTGCTCCCACTGGGCTCGGTGATGGCTGCTCATGTGCCTTCTTAAGGCGGTCGTCCCTAGGTGAGTATTGGGCTTACCGCGACTAACGCGTTGACTGCAAAGATTGCAGATGGCAACGCTATTGTCAGCAGCGGACACGTTAAAAAAAGCCCACACTGCGGAGCCATGTGCCGGTGTCCTGGGAGCGCCAGATGTGACCGTACATGGTCGATGACTCGCTCCTGATACATTTGCAGTCTGCTTTGTCCCTGCTGTGCAATGTAAGTCATTGCTGCTTCTCCTCCCTATCTGCTGGTCCATATCTCCCTCTGAACTCCCCTCCTCTTCCTCTCTTGTGGGCACCCACGTGACATCACTAGACACGTCATCATCAACGTCACCTTCCCCACCGCTATAAGTAGAGATCTCGGAGTAGGCAGCAACACCGGGGACCAACCTCCTCCTTGGGCTGATCTGGGTACTGGCGTCAGACTGCTGAGTAGCGCTTGTTGCTACCTCCTCTTCCTGATCCAATACCAAGAGTGGCTGCGCATCAGAAATGTCCTCTTGATATGGATCGGAAAATAATTCCAGTGACTCAAGCGGAAGGTATGTGGTGGTGGTGGTGGTGGTCGTGTTGTTGGTGGTAGTGTCTTTGGGGGTGCACATAGCAGAGAGTGAAGAAGAGGGTGCAGATCGAGAGGATGAGGAGGGTGCAGAAGAGTAAGGCTGAGCGAGCCACTCAACCAAGTCTGGTGCATCCTTTAAAGTAATTGAACGCACCTTCTGCAACTTCCCACTTTGGCTCAAGCCTGTTGCTCCTGCCCTACCCCTACCACCCCTGCGGAAGGGCCTGCCTCTTCCTCTGCATGTCATTTTTTAAATGACCCTGTGACAAAACTCTTAGTCCCTATACCGCTGAAGGACTGCTGCAGTATAGGTGAGCGGTCAGCAGTGGTGCACGTCAACCCTATCTATTGTGGACCTATAGCGGTCCTTACAGAACAGCAGACTGTACCGCACTCAAGCCTATGTACCGTAGCACCCTATACCAAGTTACCAGTCCTTATAAGAACTTTTGTGGACCAAGCAGGTTGTGTATTAGTGTTTAGCAGACTGTACGTCAGTCCCTATACCGCTGAAGGACTGCTGCAGTATAGGGCAGCGGCCAGCAGTGGTGCACGTCAACCCTATCTATTGTGGACCGATAGCGGTCCTTACAGAACAGCAGACTGTACCGCACTCAAGCCTATGTACCGTAGCACCCTATACCAAGTTACCAGTCCTTATAAGAACTTTTGTGGACCAAGCAGGTTGTGTATTAGTGTTTAGCAGACTGTACGTCAGTCCCTATACCGCTGAAGGACTGCTGCAGTATAGGGCAGCGGTCAGCAGTGGTGCACGTCAACCCTATCTATTGTGGACCGATAGCGGTCCTTACAGAACAGCAGACTGTACCGCACTCAAGCCTATGTACCGTAGCACCCTATACCAAGTTACCAGTCCTTATAAGAACTTTTGTGGAACAAGCAGGTTGTGTGTTAGTGATTAGCAGACTGTACGTCAGTCCCTATACCGCTGAAGGACTGCTGCAGTATAGGTGAGCGGTCAGCAGTGGTGCACGTCAACCCTATCTATTGTGGACCGATAGCGGTCCTTACAGAACAGCAGACTGTACCGCACTCAAGCCTATGTACCGTAGCACCCTATACCAAGTTACCAGTCCTTATAAGAACTTTTGTGGAACAAGCAGGTTGTGTGTTAGTGATTAGCAGACTGTACGTCAGTCCCTATACCGCTGAAGGACTGCTGCAGTATAGGTGAGCGGTCAGCAGTGGTGCACGTCAACCCTATCTATTGTGGACCGATAGCGGTCCTTACAGAACAGCAGACTGTACCGCACTCAAGCCTATGTACCGTAGCACCCTATACCAAGTTACCAGTCCTTATAAGAACTTTTGTGGACCAAGCAGGTTGTGTATTAGTGTTTAGCAGACTGTACGTCAGTCCCTATACCGCTGAAGGACTGCTGCAGTATAGGGCAGCGGTCAGCAGTGGTGCACGTCAACCCTATCTATTGTGGACCGATAGCGGTCCTTACAGAACAGCAGACTGTACCGCACTCAAGCCTATGTACCGTAGCACCCTATACCAAGTTACCAGTCCTTATAAGAACTTTTGTGGAACAAGCAGGTTGTGTGTTAGTGATTAGCAGACTGTACGTCAGTCCCTATACCGCTGAAGGACTGCTGCAGTATAGGGCAGCGGTCAGCAGTGGTGCACGTCAACCCTATCTATTGTGGACCGATAGCGGTCCTTACAGAACAGCAGACTGTACCGCACTCAAGCCTATGTACCGTAGCACCCTATACCAAGTTACCAGTCCTTATAAGAACTTTTGTGGACCAAGCAGGTTGTGTATTAGTGTTTAGCAGACTGTACGTCAGTCCCTATACCGCTGAAGGACTGCTGCAGTATAGGGCAGCGGTCAGCAGTGGTGCACGTCAACCCTATCTATTGTGGACCGATAGCGGTCCTTACAGAACAGCAGACTGTACCGCACTCAAGCCTATGTACCGTAGCACCCTATACCAAGTTACCAGTCCTTATAAGAACTTTTGTGGAACAAGCAGGTTGTGTGTTAGTGATTAGCAGACTGTACGTCAGTCCCTATACCGCTGAAGGACTGCTGCAGTATAGGTGAGCGGTCAGCAGTGGTGCACGTCAACCCTATCTATTGTGGACCTATAGCGGTCCTTACAGAACAGCAGACTGTACCGCACTCAAGCCTATGTACCGTAGCACCCTATACCAAGTTACCAGTCCTTATAAGAACTTTTGTGGACCAAGCAGGTTGTGTATTAGTGTTTAGCAGACTGTACGTCAGTCCCTATACCGCTGAAGGACTGCTGCAGTATAGGGCAGCGGTCAGCAGTGGTGCACGTCAACCCTATCTATTGTGGACCGATAGCGGTCCTTACAGAACAGCAGACTGTACCGCACTCAAGCCTATGTACCGTAGCACCCTATACCAAGTTACCAGTCCTTATAAGAACTTTTGTGGACCAAGCAGGTTGTGTATTAGTGTTTAGCAGACTGTACGTCAGTCCCTATACCGCTGAAGGACTGCTGCAGTATAGGGCAGCGGTCAGCAGTGGTGCACGTCAACCCTATCTATTGTGGACCGATAGCGGTCCTTACAGAACAGCAGACTGTACCGCACTCAAGCCTATGTACCGTAGCACCCTATACCAAGTTACCAGTCCTTATAAGAACTTTTGTGGAACAAGCAGGTTGTGTGTTAGTGATTAGCAGACTGTACGTCAGTCCCTATACCGCTGAAGGACTGCTGCAGTATAGGTGAGCGGTCAGCAGTGGTGCACGTCAACCCTATCTATTGTGGACCGATAGCGGTCCTTACAGAACAGCAGACTGTACCGCACTCAAGCCTATGTACCGTAGCACCCTATACCAAGTTACCAGTCCTTATAAGAACTTTTGTGGAACAAGCAGGTTGTGTGTTAGTGATTAGCAGACTGTACGTCAGTCCCTATACCGCTGAAGGACTGCTGCAGTATAGGTGAGCGGTCAGCAGTGGTGCACGTCAACCCTATCTATTGTGGACCGATAGCGGTCCTTACAGAACAGCAGACTGTACCGCACTCAAGCCTATGTACCGTAGCACCCTATACCAAGTTACCAGTCCTTATAAGAACTTTTGTGGACCAAGCAGGTTGTGTATTAGTGTTTAGCAGACTGTACGTCAGTCCCTATACCGCTGAAGGACTGCTGCAGTATAGGGCAGCGGTCAGCAGTGGTGCACGTCAACCCTATCTATTGTGGACCGATAGCGGTCCTTACAGAACAGCAGACTGTACCGCACTCAAGCCTATGTACCGTAGCACCCTATACCAAGTTACCAGTCCTTATAAGAACTTTTGTGGAACAAGCAGGTTGTGTGTTAGTGATTAGCAGACTGTACGTCAGTCCCTATACCGCTGAAGGACTGCTGCAGTATAGGGCAGCGGTCAGCAGTGGTGCACGTCAACCCTATCTATTGTGGACCGATAGCGGTCCTTACAGAACAGCAGACTGTACCGCACTCAAGCCTATGTACCGTAGCACCCTATACCAAGTTACCAGTCCTTATAAGAACTTTTGTGGAACAAGCAGGTTGTGTGTTAGTGATTAGCAGACTGTACGTCAGTCCCTATACCGCTGAAGGACTGCTGCAGTATAGGGCAGCGGTCAGCAGTGGTGCACGTCAACCCTATCTATTGTGGACCGATAGCGGTCCTTACAGAACAGCAGACTGTACCGCACTCAAGCCTATGTACCGTAGCACCCTATACCAAGTTACCAGTCCTTATAAGAACTTTTGTGGAACAAGTGAGTTGTGAATGTTTAGCAGACTGCAGCAGAAGGGCAGCAGTCAAGTATAATATCCTTTCTATATTTGGAAGAAAGAATATTATACATGTACAAGCCTATTACTGTACCACTGATACCAGTCCTGAAAAGAACCTTTGTGGAACTAATAATAACAGCAAGTCTTTAAAATTACCCTCACTGCCTGACAACACTGCTTCCTTCCTGTCCCTATACAAATTGGCAAAAAAAGAGAACGATTAGTGGTTACTGGAACAGCTCTTTTGTGGACCTTGATAGTAACAGCTAATGATGATGATGATGATGATGATGATGAAAGACTAATCTGGCTGTCCCTGTAGCATACACCGTCCTTTCCCTTTCTCTAAACTAACAAAAGACACTCAGGCTGCTGCAAGAATCAGCAGCACAGCAAACCTATCAACACCTAACACCTATACCAGTCCTGAAAAGAACTTTTGTGTACCAAATAGCTAGTGGTTTATCTCTCCCTACTCCACACAGGAACCTGTCCCTATCTTAACAGAAGAAAGAATGTAAAATGGCCACCGGATCGGGTGTATTTATAGGTTAGGGGGAATGTACAAGTGTCCATGTGCTGTCATGTCTCAATTGGCTGTCCTGTATCACATGATAAACGTGTCACCAAAGGTTAAAGTTCTTGTATACATTAAACACGTAAGTCCGCCGCGGCGAACGACGGAAAAAGGCGTTCGAACGTGCGGACCGCGAATGTCGGAAATTCGCCGCGAAACGACCGCCGGGCGAACCGTTCGGCCATCACTAAAAGTGATATGGTCCAGAAATATTTAGACAGAATAAAGGTGGATAAAGCACTTGGACCTGATGGCATCCACCCACGGATCCTAAAAGAATTGAGCTCTGTAATTTCAAAGCCATTGTATCTAATTTTTAGGGACTCATTAATGACAGGAATAGTACCACTGGATTGGCGGAGGGCCAATGTGGTGCCTATATTTAAAAAGGGAACAAAATCTTTATCAAGTATCTATAGACCTGTTAGTTTAACTTCTATAGTTGGGAAGATACTGGAGAGATTAATTAAAGACCACATAGACGGGTTCTTGAAGAAAAATATTTTAAGCAAAAGACAGCATGGATTCATGAAAGACAGAAGTTGTCAGACAAACCTGATTTCTTTTTATGAGGAGGTAAGTAAAACCTTGAACAGAGGGGTGGCTGTGGACGTGTTATACTTGGACAGAGGGGTGATGGTAGACATGGTATACTTGGACAGAGGGGTAGCAGTGGACGTGGTATACTTGGATAGAGGGGTAGCGGTGGACGTGGTATACTTGGACAGAGGGGTGATGGTGGACATGGTATACTTGGACAGAGGGGTGATGGTGGACATGGTATACTTGGACAGAGGGGTGGCGGTGGACGTGGTATACTTGGACAGAGGGGTGACGGTGGACGTGGTATACTTGGACAGAGGGGTAGCGGTGGACGTGGTATACTTGGACAGAGGAGTGGTGGTGAACGTGGTGTACTTGGACAGAGGAGTGGTGGTGGACATGGTATACTTGGATTTTGCTGGGACCCTTACTTTTTAATATCTTTATAAATGATATGGGGTCTGGGATCAAAAGTAACATTTCCGCCTTTGCAGATGACACCGAGCTATGCAGTGGAATAACGTCCTTACAGGATGTCTCCAATTTACAAGCCGACCTCAATGCTCTGTCTAATTGGGCGATTATTTGGCAGATGAGGTTTAATGTTGATAAATGTAAAGTTCTGCACTTGGGGGCTAAGAATAGGGGGGTACTACTGGGGGGATCCATATGTAGCGGCGGTACTTCTAACGAGTACATGCTATGTGTTTAAACTGTAGTGAGTTTTGGGGTTCATTTTGTTAAATTGCACTTTGGCATCAGTTTGGCTGGGCTGTATAGAAGTTCTGCCTGGTCATAGGTGGGGTGTTCACCTGTGGGAGGCTATAGAACGTAGTCTGGTTGGACGCATTGGGTACTAATCCTTATCTCGGAACCAATCAGTGGGCGCGTTTGTCTCACTGCGTAGTCCGGGATGGGGTACTTAAGGTGCCGAAGTCACGTGGTTCTGGGTTCCGTTCCAGAAGTTGTTGCTGACTCCGTGGTCCTGGTCCTCCTGACCAGCCCCCGGGGGCCCTCATGGCCTGGGGTGCGGATCCATCCATTCCCGAGCCTCAAAACTGGCTAGTTCGAGGCACAGTAACTGGAGGGAGGATTCTAAGGTGTTCTGGTGCCTTCTCGGGTTTTGGAGAGGCCCAGCAACTCTACACACGACCAGGGGAGGACTCTTCAGTAAGAACTACGCACAAGGCTGGCTACTCGGTAAGAACCTGGAAGCAGAGCTGCCATGGATATTGATTGAATCCACAATTCTTACGGTATCGCCGGACCGGCTGAAAGACTCTGGTACAGTAAGAAAGGTTCCTACTTCTACCCCCCGAGTTGTAACTAAGTTTTCAACCAAGTCTATGTGAGAGACTTTGAAAAGCTAGAATTACCTGTTGGCTGCTAAACTCAAAACTTAAGGATTTATCCAACAGTTAAACAGTTAAAGGATCCAGTTGCGAGTGGCTGTTCCCTGGATTGTGTACATAGAAAGAGACTTTATTTGAAGTCAGCAGTTCCAAGCAGCTGAGATAATTTTTACCCTGATACCCTCTATTCCCAACTTAGAGACGGAGTTTGTTCATTAGTTTCATGCAAAATAAAAATCCTAACAAGGAATTCAAGTGTCGGTCTCTGCAGTTACTGGGCCATCAACCCCGGGAACCTCTAGACAAGGACAACGAGTACGAGCCGGAGGAGGTAATTGGTAAGCCCAATCAAATTTCAGCATCTCCTTCGGGGGTAAGTGCTACACATAGTGGAGAAGGATCTTAGGATTTTGGTAGATCATAAGCTCAATAATAACATGCAATGCCAAGCTGCGGTTTCCAAAGCGAGCAAAGTCCATTCTTGTATTAGAAGGGGTATGGACACCAGAGAGAGAGATATCATTTTGCCCCCCCCCCCTGTACAAATCATTAGTAAGACCTCATCTGTAATATGCCATTCAGTTTTGGGCTCAAGTTCTCAGAAAGGATATCGGGGAACTGGAGAAAGGGCAGAGAAGAGCAACCAAACTGATAAGAGGCATGGAGGAGCTCATCTATGAGGAAAGATGAGAAGAACTGAATTTATTCACTCTTGATAAGAGGAGATTAAGGGGGATGTCACCCGTACATCACAGTATGGCTTTCCCCTTGTGTCAGATGGGGACGGAGTCAGGTGACGGGTGGCCCCGCCCTCCTCAGATAAGAAGTGTCAGGCTGCTGGGATCCCCGCAGTGTCTCCGGTGGAAACAGAGGATGGACTGCGCTGCACTGGAGGGAGAGATCACCCATCGCTGGATCGGATCAACCATCACTGGACCCCAGAGAGATGATCATCCATCGCTGGATAGCAAGAGTGGATTACCACCGCTGGAATCTTTTTTTTTTATTTTTTTTTTTTTTAATAAAGGACTTTTCCCAACGGTGTGTGTGTGATTTTTAACTATTTTTTACACTTTCTTTGTGAATTAGTAGAGGTACTTTTGTACACCGTTACCATTTCAAATGGGGGGGTGGGATCTGGGGGTCCCCTTGTTAAAGGGGGCTTCCAGATTCTGATAAGCCCCCCGCTCGCAGACCCCCGCAACCACCGACCAGGGTTGTGGGGATGAGGCTCCTTGTCCCCATCAACATGGGGACAAGGTGTTTTGGGGGGGACCCCAAAGCATCCTCCCAATGTTGAGGGCATGTGGCCTGGTACGGTTCAGGAGGGGGGGCGCTCTCTCTCCCCCCCTCTTTTCCTGCGGCCTGCCAGGTTGCGTGCTCGGATAAAGGGTCTGGTATGGATTTTTAGGGGGAACTCCATGCCATTTTTTTTTTTATTTGGAGCAGAGTTCCCCTTAAAATCCATACTAGACCTGAAGGGTCTGGTATGGATATTTGGTGGGAACCCCATGTAATTTTTCTTAATTTGATGCAGGGTTCCCCTTAATATTCATACCAGACCTGATGGGCCTGGTAATTGAATTTGGGGGAACCCCACGCTTTTTTTAATTTTTTTTATTAATGACTTTCAATGAGTGTTCTCTGTATTACGGGGAGCCGACAATTCAGTTTTTTGCATTGATCCATGTCCCCTGGGGCAGGACCCGGGTCCCCAAACACTTTTTATGACAATAACTTGCATATTAGCCTTTTGATTTTGAACGTTCGAGTCCCATAGACTCTAATAGGGTTCTAACGTTCACACGAAGTTTAGGTTCTGGTGCGAACCAAACCGGGGGGGGGGGGGGGGGTGTTCGGCTCATCCTTAATCAACATGTACAAATATATAAGGGGTCCATATAGTGAACTTGGTGTCGAGTCATTCACTTTACAGTCATCATAGAGGACAAGGGGGCGCTCTTTACGTCTAGAGGAAAAGAGATTTAATCTACAAATACGGAAAGGTTTCTTCACAGTAAGAGCTGTGAAAATGTGGAATAGACTCCCTGCAGAGGTGGTTATGGCCAGCTCAGTGGATTGCTTTAAGAAGGGCCTGGATTTTTTTCTAAGTGTACATAATATAACTGGGTACTGACATTTATAGGTAAAGTTGATCCGGGGAAAATCTGATTGCCTCTCGGGGAATCAGGAAGGAATTTTTTCCCCTGCTTTAGCAAATTGGATCATGACTCTGCTGGGGTTTTTGCCTTCCTCTGGATCAACTGTGTTTATAGAATTGGATATATGGGATGGTATGATATTATTATTATTATTATTATTATATATATATATTTTTGTGGTTGAACTGGATGGACTTGTGTCTTTTTTCAACCTGACTAACTATGTAACTGTGTAACTATGGTCACAACATATTGCTAAATGGTGTTTAAGCCCACTTACTGCATCAAAGTACCCCATGGTTAGTGGGTCCTTCACTATCCATAGACTGGGAGATCTGGCTTCATCGGACCAAGGGAGCCATACACTCCTCTATATGGGAGAACTAGAGGACTCCACCATGACACAGGTGAACACTAATAAGAGGCAATGGTGGGGGAGGGGGGTTCTCCAGCTAACTATATGGATAAACGCTGACCGTTGTAAGCACTGCTGTTAGTGTTAAATGTTTTTTCTAAACCCTCTAACTGCCACTTTTGAAAAAATAATAGACTTACTGGCAGGATCACCTAGTAATAAAACAACACTATATTACCAAAGTTATTGGGACGCATTCTCTGCTCTAATTCATCCCAAAGGTGTTCTATCGGGTTGAGGTCAGGACTCCGTGCAGGCCAGTCAAATTACTCCACCCCAAACTCACTCATCCATGCAATTGGGGTAACTATTGCGTTTTCTTTTTCGTTTTTTAATTCATTAAAATGTTTTTTTTCTCCCCAAAAAATTGTATTTGAAAGACGTCTGCACAAATACTGTGTGACATAAAATATTACAATGATCTCCATTTTATTCTTCAGGGTCTCTGTTAAAAAATAAATAAAAATAATAATAATACAAATACCATAAAACTGTAAAATTCTGAATGACTTGCGTGGTCGTACGATGCTGTACCCAAACAAAATTGACATCCTTTTCTTCCAACAAATAGAGCTTTCTTTTGATGGAATTTGATCACCTCTACGCTTTTTAATTTTTGTGCTATAAACAAAAAAGGTGACATTTAAACAAAACACAATATTTTTTTTATTTTTTGCTATATTTAATAAATATCCCAAATTAAAAAAAGAAAATTCTCAGTTTAGACCGATATGTATTCTTCTACATGTTTTTGGTAAAGGAAAACAAAATTGCAATAAGCGTATTTTGATTGGTTTGCGCAAAAGTTATCACATCTACAGAATAGGTTATTGATTTATGACATTTTTTATTATTTTTTTTGACTAGTAATGGAGGTGAAAAAGTCTGAAGACAAAAACAGCCGCTGTAAACACGCCCAGTGTGCATGAAAGGGAAAGATTAATGACTTGTGAGAAATGTTCTCAGGATGGAGAAATAGATTAATTCTTATCGGGGATCATTTTACCTTCTAAGAAAAAAAAAGGGTTTGGTGTCTGAAATTCACGGAACGCCTTCTGAGCTGAGCCCAGGACAGTTCATCTTATCACCAGACTACCAATGTAAAACATTCCAAAAGTTTTTTATACACTAACTAGTGATGGACGAACTTCCGACGGGACGTTTCGCGAACGCGAAATGCGAACGGACCCAAACGTTCGCGAAACCGACCGTTCGCCGCGGGCCCCATTGACTTCAATGGGAGGCGAACTTTGCAAACCTTCATGTCGAATTTGCGGCCACGTGGTAATTATTAGGGGGTAAAACGTAGTCCCACCATCTGGACAATGACATAATACATGTATGAGGTGAATTTGGGATCGATAACTACAAGCATTTTTATTTTATTTGGGAAATTGTTCTAACAATTCAGGACTATGGAGCTAATGAAGGCAATGGAGGAGAGGGAAGGTCAGGGACCAGGGTAGGCAAAGAAGAGGGTGCAGGAGATGATCACCAGCAGCGTGACATACCGGAATGACACATGCACCGTGATAGAGGCATCTGACAGCAGCACCGTAATACAGAGCACTGACAGCAGCACCGTGACATACAGCGCTGACAGCAGCACCGTGACATACAGCGCTGACAGCAGCACCGTGACATACAGCGCTGACAGCAGCACCGTGACATACAGCGCTGACAGCAGCACCGTGACATACAGCGCTGACAGCAGCACCGTGACATACAGCGCTGACAGCAGCACCGTGACATACAGCGCTGACAGCAGCACCGTGACATACAGCGCTGACAGCAGCACCGTGACATACAGCGCTGACAGCAGCACCGTGACATACAGCGCTGACAGCAGCACCGTGACATACAGCGCTGACAGCAGCACCGTGACATACAGCGCTGACAGCAGCACCGTGACATACAGCACTGACAGCAGCACCGTAAGCAGCCCCAGGAGGAAGTCAGCACAGCACAGGGATGGTGTGATCCCCTCATAATAAGAACCCCCAGGAGGAAGTCAGCACAGCACAGGGATAGTGTGATCCCTTCATAATAAGAACCCCCAGGAGGAAGTCAGCACAGCACAGGGATATCATAAGCAGCCCCAGTAGAAATATGACACCGCTCAACCTCTTCAAAGAGGAGGGTAGGGGCATATAGTACGGTGTGCTTTTTTGGGTCAAGGAAGTGAGCCAAATGAATTAAGAAGGTCTGTGTGCTTGATTAAAAAAATAGTTTATAGACATATACATGGTCTACTGGTCACATGTGTTGAATTCCTCCGAGATCCATGCCTCATTCATTTTTAGAAATGTGAGGTAGTTAACACTGTGGTGAGCTAGGCGAGTACGCTTATCGGTCACAATCCCCCCTGCTGCGCTGAACGTCCTTTCGGACAGGACACTGGATGAGGGGCAAGCCAACAGTTCGATTGCAAATTGGGCAAGCTCTGGCCAGAGGTCAAGCCTGCCCACCCAGTAGTCTAGGGGTTCATCACTCCTCAGAGCGTCCACATCGGCCGTTAACCCAATGTAGTCGGACACCTGACGGTCTAGGCGTTCCCTGATGCTGGATCCGGATGACACCTGTCGATGGGTCGGCTGAAAGAATGACCTCATATCCGAAGTCACCAACACATCTTCAAACCGGCCTCTTCTTGCAGGCGCTGTTGGATTGGTACCCGCAAATCCTTCTCTGGGAGTGGGAATTGCTCCTCTGCCAGCGCACGCAAAAGCAGAATGCAGCATTTCTCGAAGCAAGGCCTGGAAGTGCTGCATTCTGACAGCCCTCTGCGACGGCGGTAACATTTCCGCCATTTTGTGTTTGTACCGGGGGTCTAAGTACGTTGCCACCCAGTACTGGTCCTTGACCCTCATGCTTTTTATACGGGGGTCCCTATTAAAACACTGGAGCATGAAGGCCCCCATTTGCACTAAAGTGGAAGCGGTGTGGTGGCCTGGCTCCTGCTCATCATCCAGGATAATGTCGTCCTCTTCATTCTCCTCTCCCCATCCTCGCACAACAGGGATCCCAGAAAGGTTTAAAGCATGCTCTTCTTGCTCCTGCTCATCCGCCCCGGCACCATCCTCCTCTGACTCCTCATCAGACTCCTGTTGTTGACTTGTCTCAGATAGAGTAGCCCCCCCTGGGAATTCATCCAGCATTGCGACTTCCTCATCTTCCCGCTCCTGCTCCTCCACAGCCTGATCAATGACACGACGCAATGCACGCTCCAGAAAGAAGGCATAAGGTACCATGTCACTGATGGCGCCATGGCTGCGACTGACCAGTTTGGTGATCTCCTCAAATGGCCGCAGAAGTCTGCATGTGTCGCGCATGAGCAGCCACTGGCGCGGTGAAAAAAAACCCAGCTCCCCAGAACCGTTTCTTTCGCAGAGTTCATACAGGTAGACGTTAACTGCACGTTTCTGCTGGAGCAGCCTATCAAGCATATAGAAGGTTGAGTTCCATCGCGTCGGGCAATCGCAAATAAGACGTCTGACCGGCAGATGGTGTCGCCGCTGAATGTCAGCAAGGCGAGCCATGGCCGTGTAAGATCTTCTGAAATGGGCCGAGATTTTCCTTGCCTGCCGCAAGATGTCCTGGACCCCAGGGTATTTGACAAGGAATCGCTGCACGACCAAGTTTAAGACGTGTGCCATGCACGGCACGTGCGTGATTTTGCCCTGTTTCAATGCGCTAAGCAGATTGGCACCGTTGTCACACACCACTTTACCAACTGTCAAATTGAGCGGTGTTAGCCACTCATCTGCCTGTGAACGCAAAGCTGAAAGGAGTGCCGGGCCAGTGTGGCTCTTTGCTTCCAGGCACAACAGACGCAGCACGGCATGGCAACGTCTCACCTGGCATGTGGAATAGGTTCTGGGGAGCTTGGGCGGTGCAGTGGAAGAGACGCTAGCAGCGGAAAAGGAGGAGGCAGCTGAGGAGGAGAGGGAGGAGGATGGAGTAGGAGGAGGAGAAGAAGAGTCAGGCCTGCATGCAATCCGTGGCGGTAAAACCAAATCTACACGGGTGCCACGGGTTACATGCTTGACGGCCGTCAGAAGGTTCACCCAGTGGGCAGTAAAACTGATATACCTTCCCTGCCCGTGTTTGCTAGACCACGTGTCTGTGGTCAGATGTATCTTGGCACCGACACTGTGTGCCAGAGATACATTCACTTGCCGCTGAACATGGCCATATAGCTCTGGGATGCCCTTCTCTGAGAAATACTTCCTTCCTGGGACCTTCCATTGTGGTGTTCCAATGGCCACAAATTTGCGAAAGGCCTCCGAGTCCACCAGTTTATATGGCAGTAGTTGGCGGGCTATGAGTTCTGACAAGCCAGCCGCCAACCGTTGGGCAAGAGGGTTATCCGGCATCATCATTTTTTTACGCTCAAACATTAGGCCCACGGAAGCCTGCCTTTTTGCAGAAAAATGTGAGCTTGGCGTGATGGAAGGTGGAGTGGAGGACAATTGTGAGGAGAGAGGAGAAGGAGAAGTAGAAGACGAGGCTGGACGGTGAGAGCCTGCAGTGTGGCTTTGTGTGTTCCGTTGCTCCCACTGGGCTCGGTGATGGCTGCTCATGTGCCTTCTTAAGGCGGTCGTCCCTAGGTGAGTATTGGGCTTACCGCGACTAACGCGTTGACTGCAAAGATTGCAGATGGCAACGCTATTGTCAGCAGCGGACACGTTAAAAAAAGCCCACACTGCGGAGCCATGTGCCGGTGTCCTGGGAGCGCCAGATGTGACCGTACATGGTCGATGACTCGCTCCTGATACATTTGCAGTCTGCTTTGTCCCTGCTGTGCAATGTAAGTCATTGCTGCTTCTCCTCCCTATCTGCTGGTCCATATCTCCCTCTGAACTCCCCTCCTCTTCCTCTCTTGTGGGCACCCACGTGACATCACTAGACACGTCATCATCAACGTCACCTTCCCCACCGCTATAAGTAGAGATCTCGGAGTAGGCAGCAACACCGGGGACCAACCTCCTCCTTGGGCTGATCTGGGTACTGGCGTCAGACTGCTGAGTAGCGCTTGTTGCTACCTCCTCTTCCTGATCCAATACCAAGAGTGGCTGCGCATCAGAAATGTCCTCTTGATATGGATCGGAAAATAATTCCAGTGACTCAAGCGGAAGGTATGTGGTGGTGGTGGTGGTGGTCGTGTTGTTGGTGGTAGTGTCTTTGGGGGTGCACATAGCAGAGAGTGAAGAAGAGGGTGCAGATCGAGAGGATGAGGAGGGTGCAGAAGAGTAAGGCTGAGCGAGCCACTCAACCAAGTCTGGTGCATCCTTTAAAGTAATTGAACGCACCTTCTGCAACTTCCCACTTTGGCTCAAGCCTGTTGCTCCTGCCCTACCCCTACCACCCCTGCGGAAGGGCCTGCCTCTTCCTCTGCATGTCATTTTTTAAATGACCCTGTGACAAAACTCTTAGTCCCTATACCGCTGAAGGACTGCTGCAGTATAGGTGAGCGGTCAGCAGTGGTGCACGTCAACCCTATCTATTGTGGACCTATAGCGGTCCTTACAGAACAGCAGACTGTACCGCACTCAAGCCTATGTACCGTAGCACCCTATACCAAGTTACCAGTCCTTATAAGAACTTTTGTGGACCAAGCAGGTTGTGTATTAGTGTTTAGCAGACTGTACGTCAGTCCCTATACCGCTGAAGGACTGCTGCAGTATAGGGCAGCGGTCAGCAGTGGTGCACGTCAACCCTATCTATTGTGGACCGATAGCGGTCCTTACAGAACAGCAGACTGTACCGCACTCAAGCCTATGTACCGTAGCACCCTATACCAAGTTACCAGTCCTTATAAGAACTTTTGTGGACCAAGCAGGTTGTGTATTAGTGTTTAGCAGACTGTACGTCAGTCCCTATACCGCTGAAGGACTGCTGCAGTATAGGGCAGCGGTCAGCAGTGGTGCACGTCAACCCTATCTATTGTGGACCGATAGCGGTCCTTACAGAACAGCAGACTGTACCGCACTCAAGCCTATGTACCGTAGCACCCTATACCAAGTTACCAGTCCTTATAAGAACTTTTGTGGAACAAGCAGGTTGTGTGTTAGTGATTAGCAGACTGTACGTCAGTCCCTATACCGCTGAAGGACTGCTGCAGTATAGGTGAGCGGTCAGCAGTGGTGCACGTCAACCCTATCTATTGTGGACCGATAGCGGTCCTTACAGAACAGCAGACTGTACCGCACTCAAGCCTATGTACCGTAGCACCCTATACCAAGTTACCAGTCCTTATAAGAACTTTTGTGGAACAAGCAGGTTGTGTGTTAGTGATTAGCAGACTGTACGTCAGTCCCTATACCGCTGAAGGACTGCTGCAGTATAGGTGAGCGGTCAGCAGTGGTGCACGTCAACCCTATCTATTGTGGACCGATAGCGGTCCTTACAGAACAGCAGACTGTACCGCACTCAAGCCTATGTACCGTAGCACCCTATACCAAGTTACCAGTCCTTATAAGAACTTTTGTGGACCAAGCAGGTTGTGTATTAGTGTTTAGCAGACTGTACGTCAGTCCCTATACCGCTGAAGGACTGCTGCAGTATAGGGCAGCGGTCAGCAGTGGTGCACGTCAACCCTATCTATTGTGGACCGATAGCGGTCCTTACAGAACAGCAGACTGTACCGCACTCAAGCCTATGTACCGTAGCACCCTATACCAAGTTACCAGTCCTTATAAGAACTTTTGTGGACCAAGCAGGTTGTGTATTAGTGTTTAGCAGACTGTACGTCAGTCCCTATACCGCTGAAGGACTGCTGCAGTATAGGGCAGCGGTCAGCAGTGGTGCACGTCAACCCTATCTATTGTGGACCGATAGCGGTCCTTACAGAACAGCAGACTGTACCGCACTCAAGCCTATGTACCGTAGCACCCTATACCAAGTTACCAGTCCTTATAAGAACTTTTGTGGACCAAGCAGGTTGTGTATTAGTGTTTAGCAGACTGTACGTCAGTCCCTATACCGCTGAAGGACTGCTGCAGTATAGGGCAGCGGTCAGCAGTGGTGCACGTCAACCCTATCTATTGTGGACCGATAGCGGTCCTTACAGAACAGCAGACTGTACCGCACTCAAGCCTATGTACCGTAGCACCCTATACCAAGTTACCAGTCCTTATAAGAACTTTTGTGGAACAAGCAGGTTGTGTGTTAGTGATTAGCAGACTGTACGTCAGTCCCTATACCGCTGAAGGACTGCTGCAGTATAGGGCAGCGGTCAGCAGTGGTGCACGTCAACCCTATCTATTGTGGACCGATAGCGGTCCTTACAGAACAGCAGACTGTACCGCACTCAAGCCTATGTACCGTAGCACCCTATACCAAGTTACCAGTCCTTATAAGAACTTTTGTGGAACAAGTGAGTTGTGAATGTTTAGCAGACTGCAGCAGAAGGGCAGCAGTCAAGTATAATATCCTTTCTATATTTGGAAGAAAGAATATTATACATGTACAAGCCTATTACTGTACCACTGATACCAGTCCTGAAAAGAACCTTTGTGGAACTAATAATAACAGCAAGTCTTTAAAATTACCCTCACTGCCTGACAACACTGCTTCCTTCCTGTCCCTATACAAATTGGCAAAAAAAGAGAACGATTAGTGGTTACTGGAACAGCTCTTTTGTGGACCTTGATAGTAACAGCTAATGATGATGATGATGATGATGATGATGAAAGACTAATCTGGCTGTCCCTGTAGCATACACCGTCCTTTCCCTTTCTCTAAACTAACAAAAGACACTCAGGCTGCTGCAAGAATCAGCAGCACAGCAAACCTATCAACACCTAACACCTATACCAGTCCTGAAAAGAACTTTTGTGTACCAAATAGCTAGTGGTTTATCTCTCCCTACTCCACACAGGAACCTGTCCCTATCTTAACAGAAGAAAGAATGTAAAATGGCCACCGGATCGGGTGTATTTATAGGTTAGGGGGAATGTACAAGTGTCCATGTGCTGTCATGTCTCAATTGGCTGTCCTGTATCACATGATAAACGTGTCACCAAAGGTTAAAGTTCTTGTATACATTAAACACGTAAGTCCGCCGCGGCGAACGACGGAAAAAGGCGTTCGAACGTGCGGACCGCGAATGTCGGAAATTCGCCGCGAAACGACCGCCGGGCGAACCGTTCGGCCATCACTAACACTAACTGAAAATAAAACAAAACAATGAAAATCATTAGCAAATGAATGTTAGCAATTCTTTATCTCTATGACTATACCTGTAATAAAATAAAAAGGGGAGGAAATTGCATTATTAACCACTTCAACTCCGGTAGCTTTACCCCTCTTCAAGACCAGGCCATTTTTTGCGATACGGTACTGCATCGATTTAACTGACCAATGCGCGGTCATGCGACGTTGCACACAAATAAAATTTATGTCCCTTTTTTTTTTTACCACAAATAGATCTTTCTTTTGGTGGTCTTTGATCACCTCTGCAATATTTAATTTTTGCGCTATAAACAAAAAAAAGCGACAATTTAGAAAAAAGTAAAAACAATATTTTTTCGTTTTTGCTATAAAAAATATCCAATGAAAAATGTAAAAAATCAAAGTTCTTTAAAATTTAGGCCAATGTGTATTCTGCTACATATTTTTGGTAAATATAGAAGTGTAGCGGCCCCATTGGCTTTGAGTAAATAAGGAGAGGAGAGCTTCTGACGGGTGCGGTACTTTCATTCTTTTGCCTCAAAGCTATTGCAGTAGGGTTGAACGCCACAGAGGTTAATCCTTTTAACTCCTTATGCACCGTGAAAACTGTAAAATGACATACATTACATTAGTTTACAACTATAAGCAGCACAACACCAGATGTCATAATAAACATACAACCGGCATTGAAGCAGCAGACAGCCGGTGTTCTGCCGTATAGTGTCCGGCCATCAAATAGTGTCCGCCCCGTACTGAGCATGCGCAGTACGGAGCAGACGAAGCTTCGGAAAATCTCCGAAGCTGAATGGCACCTGCGCCGTGAGTGGAGGTGGTAGCCCCACCATCCAAGCGGACATAGGGTTGTGAATATTAGAGGGCCCCTCGCGGGCGAGCTTCGCTCGCCACGCTTCGGGCTCGGCCTCGCTGCGCTCGGCTCTTTTTTATTCCTGCTCTATGTCCACTTGGATGGTGGGGCTAGAACCTGGACTCACGGCGCAGGCGCCGTTCATCCTTGGCAATTTTCGGAATCTGTGTTGCTGTGTACTGTGCATGCGCAGTACGCAGCGGACACTATCGGATGGAGGACGTTATATGACAAGACACCGGTTCAAAACTTTCAGCACTGCCATACTGTCGCAGTGCAAACCAATTTTCTTGTCTCGGAAACAATCCAAACAGTCTTGGAACAGACAATCCTTGTCTCAGAAACATTGTAAACCCTTATATATTCTGTTGTTGAGCACAGGAACGGGCCCTGCTGTGAAATATTAGAGCAAATATTGTAATTATACACCCCCTGTTAAACAGGGGCAGAAAAATTGGGCCTTAGGTGGTGGTGGTGTTGGCCGTGGTGGCACAACACTGTAAAGCCTCACAGATACTCTTGTTGAGCGCAGGAACAGGCCCTGCTGTGAAATATTAGAGCAAACATTGTAATTACATGCCCCTGGTGGTGCCCTGAAATAAAAATGTTCTTAGAAGCTATCAACATGAACATTGAGGAAGAATAATATAGTCTCTCAGCATAACAGGATAGTCACTCAGCATAGGCAGTCTTCAAGGGATCTCACATTTATAGAAAAATGTATTGGTTACATCAGCATCAGGTGCTTGGTAGCTGGAGATTCAAGACTGATTCATTTTTATGAAGGTGAGCCGATCAACTGAGTCTTTGGACAGGCGCACTCTGTGATCGGTTACAAAGCCTCCAGCAGCACTGAATGTGCGTTTAGAAAGAATGCTGGATGCAGGACAGGCCTGTAGCTCAGTTGCATATTTTGCAAGCTCTGGCCAGTGATCCATCCTCAAGACCCAGTAACCCAGTAGATTTTCAGTTGGAAAGGTCTCTAAGTCTGATCTTGCCCCTAGGTATTCCTGAACCATGTAAATCAGGCACTGGCAATGGTTGCTGGAATCAGACCTTGGGGTTGCAGACTAAAGAATTTTCAAAATGCATCGGTGTCAGACGGCCACCTTCACCACCACTTCTTCTGTGACTAACCAAAGCCTCAGCAATACGTTGTCCAGAAGGACCAGGAAATTGTAACTTCCCAGGGTCTAGAAACGCATTGCAAAAACCTTTCTGCAAGGCCTCCCAAAGATGTTTCATCCTCTGCTCATTCTATGAAGGCTGGATAAATTCTAAAACCTTACCCTTGTAATGTCTATCAAGAAGGGTTACCAACCAGTAATGATCCCTCTCCTTGATACCACAAATCCAAGGGATTCGGTCCAGAGTCCTCTGGGTCACTAAGGATGACATGATCCACAGCCACCTCCTCCCAGCCACGTACAGGTCCATGGGTTTCTGGGTACTGAAAACGATCCCTTGAAGACTGCTGCTGATGCTGAGTGCCAGGCTCCACCTCCATGCTGACACAATCCTCCTCCTCCTTCTCCTCCTCCCTTGTGATCAGCGGGCCCGCAGAAATACTGTCTGGATAAAGGGGGCCTTGAGAGGTAAGGAAGTCCTCCTCTTCCTCCCTCTGTTCAGCCTCAGGTGCCCTGTCCATTATTCCACAAAGCGTGTGCTCCAACAGGACGACAAGAGGGACAGTATCACTGATCCATGCACTGTCACTGCTCACCAACTTTGTGGCCTTCTCAAATCATGACAGGACAGTGCATGCATCCTTGATCAGTAGCCACTGGCGTGGCAAACAAAAAATAAAGCTCCCCTGACCCTTTCCTGGTGCCATACTCACACAGGTACTCATTGATGGCCCTCTGCTGCATGTGCAGCCACTGCAGCATTGCCCAAGTTGAGTTCCACCTGGTGGACATATCACAATTGAGGTGGTTCTTCGGCAGGTTGCATTCTCTTTGAATGTCAGCCAGCTGAGCAATGGAATTATATGACTGGAATTAAATGCCCACAGACTTTACTGTCCTGCATCAGGAGATCCTGAAAGCCCGGGTACCTGTACAAGAACCGCTGCACCACCAAATTAAGGATGTGAGCCAAACAGGGAACAAGTGTCCCTTTCGGAGGGTGGAGAGGAGGTTGGTGCCATTGTCACAAACCACCATTCCTGGCTGAAGCTGGCATGGTATTAACCACCTCTGAATCTGCCCCTGCAGAGCTGACAGAATCTCTGACCCAGTGTGGCTCTTGTCCCCAGAGCAGACCAACTCAAGCACCACATGGCATCTCTTTGCCTGAGTGCTTGTGTAGCCCCTTGAATGCCTATGGAGCACCACTGGTTCTGAGGAGAAATCTGCAGAGGAGGAGGCCATAGAGGAAGAAGAAAAGGAGGGAGGAGAGAGGTATGGCAGAATCACCACTACTAGCATTTTGGAGGTGTGGTGGCTGAACAAGCACCAACAATACTGCACCCTGTCCTGCATCCTTCCCAGCTGCCAGCAGAGTTACCCAGTGTGCCGTGAAAGAAAGGTAACGTTCCTGTCCATGCCTGCTGGATCATGAGTCAGCGGTAATATGCACCTTTCCGCTGACTGCCCTGTCCAACGAGGCCAATGCCGGTAAAGAGCCGGAATGGCCTTCCGTGAAAAGAAATGGTGTTGGTGGGATCCTGCCACTGAGGTACCGCACATTCCATAAATTCACGAAAGGGGGCAGAGTCTACCAGCTGAAAAGGCAACAGTAGGAGTGCTAACAATTTAGCCAGGCTAGCATTCAGCCACTGAGCATATGGATGGCTGAGACCAAATTTCTTTTGATGGTTTAGCAACTGGGGTAGGGAAATTTGCCTGTTACAATCGGATGTTGGTGTAGTGATAGCAGATTGTCCGCAAGTACTTGGCACATCTAATTCTACACCTTCATTCCTCTCAGTGCAGGTTTCTGAGAGGACTGAAGGTATAGTGGGTTTGGAGATCCCAGCTGATGAGGACGAAGGAGAGGTCCGCCTTGTTCTTTGGTGTGGGTCTTTTAATATTTTGCAGCCAAAGGACATGGCCCCTTTTTGCGATTCGGCACTGCGTCGTTTTAACTGACAATTGTGCGGTCGTACGACCCGGCTCCCAAACAAAATTGGTGTCCTTTTTTTCCCACAAATAGAGCTTTCTTTTGGTGATATTTGATCACCTCTGCATTTTTTATTTTTTGCGCTATAAACAAAAATAGAGCGACAATTTTAGTGTATATGTGTTAAAAAAAAGGTGTTTTTTGTATTGCTCCTTTAGGTGTTCAGCTTGCAATTAGTTTGTTTTGTATTATACATGTGAGCGCTGATTGTTTTCTCTTGATTTAAATATCTGTTTACCAATGCATACGTCTTTTAGCAGCACACATGGATGTATTTAATTTTCTTGACAAGAGGGAGGTGAAACTTGATGAAGTTTTCTCTGATGTACCCCTCCCTATTAATCCTGATGATTTATCTGTATGTTTCAAAAAACTAGGATACCTGTTTGAAAAGAAAATTAAAACTTGGTGGGATATTGCATCATTTGAACAATAAAGTAAATGCAAACTTATCCCCTGAAGGTTAAGGTGGGATATTCCACCTAATGATGGTCTTATGGACGAGGAATCCATGTTAGAATGGCAGAATTTCTTTCTTAATAAGGGTCAGGAACTTATAGATCTTCTACTGGCTAGAAAACATACAAAAATGAAACTCTTGGATCAATCGATAGCTGACCTTAAAAATAAAATTGAGCCCTTTGAGAAATCTTCTGATTTTGATAAATTATCTGGTGATTTGAAAAATGAAATGACTAAATGGGATAAAGAAACACGAGATAAGAAGAAATCAAAATACATCAGGGATTCGGGAGACTTCACACGTGGAGAGATCTTTAGGTGGCAATCTAAGTCCCCTGGTGTTGAAAACACACCTGTAGTCCCCCCCAGTAGGGCTCCCTCTGTCCCTTTAGTCTCCACTCCGATTGTATCTAATTCCCCGAATAGATGGAATGCCCCAGGGAGGGGTCAGAGTCACCCTAACCATAGGGGTAGGGGCAATTCCGGTAAATGGGGTAGAGGGAGAGGATATAATCACCATAATGTACCACTGAGGGGATTTTCTCAGTGGCAGGAACAGAGGGTTTTTTTCAAACCCCCAAGGGGTCATGGTGGTAATAATGCTTCTCAGGGAAATTCCCATGCCACCTATCATAACCAACAAGGGGGAAGGTGTGACTTTCCTGTAAATAACAAATGGCATTCCGACCAGGCCCTTATTCCTACATATAACCGCTTTGCCCCTCTTACACAGGAAGCAAATACTCAAGAAGAAGGTTTTTTAGGGTTGCGCCAGGTTCAGTGGCAAGACCCGTGGGGCCAAACCCCTACAAACAACAAACAAGGGGGCAAAAGAAGGTTAAGAGAGGAAGAAGGGCAGGAAGAAGAATACAAAAGACAAAAACTGTGATTGGTACAGGAATTTATAATATTAGTGGTATTGACCTTACGGAGGATGAACTTAGGGTTCTCGACAAGGGTCTGAAGTTCGCTCCAGTCAGAAATTTTAATAAATTTCAGACCTATGTCAGCTTACAGAAATTTGTAAGATCACTTAATATCAAAAGATATTTTCTGTCTACACCTGGGTAACCCCCCCTGACCTCTGTACGAACAGTACCAGGAGTCAGATATTCTAATCTGGCCACTAAATCGGTTTTTAACCCACCCAAAAATGATCATAGGCATGTGGAGGTATTTAAAAATATGGTGGTCAGTGACCTTGGGGCCATGAAAAAAAAAAAAAAAACTTGATCCTTTATTCCTTAAGAAAGGCATTGCTTCCTTGTAAAAAAAATAAAGATCTGGTCGTTCGCCCCACCGATAAGGGGGGGTGGGCTGGTAGTCATGAGTAAGACATTCTACAAGGAGGAAATGGATAGGTTATTGGCCGATCGGTCTACCTACCAAGTTCTTACCAATGATCCAGTGTTTCAATATAAAAATGAACTACATGCTTTTGTACAACGTGGTAAGGATAGCGGGGTTCTCAATAAAAAAGAATCCCTTTACCTGGACCCTAGTGAGTGCAGAAGACCGATTATATATTTTTTACCCAACATCCATAAGGATGCCCAGAAGCCACCGGGCAGACCCATAGTCAATGGCATTGATTCGGTCACCGCCCGGTTGGGTCAGTATATCAATTTTTTTCTGAAACCATTAGTGTGCAAAACTTTGGCATACCTTAAGGACACCAAACATGCTATACAGATTATTGAGTCGACGCAGGCCAGTGATAGGTGTCTCCTAGTCACGGCCGACATTGGCTCTCTGTATACCATTATTAGTCATCGAGAGGCCATTCTCTCAGCGAGATGGGCCTTGGAAGGCTCTGACCTAGTAGCATCACAAAAGAATTTTCTTTTGGAAGCTCTTGGGTTTTGTTTAACAAAAAATTATTTTTGGTATGATCATAAATTCTATGTACAGGTCCGTGGAGTTGCTATGGGTGCTCGTTTTGCACCCAGTGTTGCAAATCTCTTTATGGCCTTATGGGAGGAAGATACTATTTTTTAAGAATAGACCCACACAATTGAAATGCTACCAACGGTATATAGACGATCTGATCATGGTGTGGGAAGGTGACTTATTGAGCCTGAAGATGTTTATGTCCAGGCTCAATGGGAACACTAAGAACATCAAACTTACTTGGAATGCAGACCCTTTGAGTATTACTTTTCTAGATCTAGAGGTCTTTAACCACTTAAGGACCAGGCCTCTTTTTCAGACTTGGTGTTTACATGTTTAAAACAGTTTTTTTTGCTAGAAAATTACTTAGAACCCCCAGACATTTTATATTGTTTTTTTTCTAATACCCTAGAGAATAAAATGGTGGTCATTGAAATACTTTTTTTCACACCGTATTTGCGCAGCGGTCTTAGAAGCGCACTTTTTTGGGAAAAAATTTACTTTTTTGAATAAAAAAATAAACAGTAAAATTAGCCCAATTTTTTTTTATCTTGTGAAAGATAATGTTACGCCGAGTAAATTGATACCCAACATTTCACGCTTCAAAATTGCGCCCGCTCGTGGAATGGCGTCAAACTTTTAGCCTCAAAAATCTCCATAAGCGACATTTAAAAAATTCTACAGGTTGCATTTTTTGCGTTACAGAGGAGGTCTAGGGCTAGAATTATTTCTCTCGCTCTACCGATCGCGGCGAAACCTCACATGTGTGGTTTGACCACCGTTTTCATATGCGGGCGCTACTCACGTGTGCGCTCGCTTCTGTGCGCAAGTTTGTCATGACGGGGTGTTTTTAAAAAACATTTTTCTTATTTATTTTAATTGATTTTATTTATTTTTACACTGTTTTCAAAAAAAAAAAAAAAATGGATCACTTTTATTCCTATTACAAGGAATGTAAACATCCCTTGTAATAGAAAAAAGCATGACAGGTCCTCTTAAATATGAGATCTGGGGTCAAAAAGTCCTCAGAGCTCATATTTGGGCTAAAATGCAAAAAAAAAAAAAAAAAAAAAAGAAAAAATAACATTTAAAAAAAATATACCTTTAAGAGGTATGGGCGGAAGTGACGTTTTGACGTCACTTCCGCCCTCCTATGGTATAGAGACGAGTGGGGGGCCATCTTAGCCTCACTTGTCTTTATGCCCAGCTAAGAAGAGGACCCGATCGCCTCCGCCGCTACCGACGGCTCCGGTAAGCGGCGGAAGGTGCGGGAGGGCGGTGGGAGGGGGGGTGGCACCTCTCCCGCCGCCGATAGCGGTGATCGCGCGGCAAATCCACCGAAGAGACCACCGTTATCATACAGCCGAACACCGCCTGAAGAGATAGATATCTCGGTTGTGCCAGCAGCTGCTGCCGTTACCGGGATATCCCTCTTCAAAAATAGGACGTACAAAAACTATTTCAAACCGACAGACAGGAATGGATACATACCATTAGATAGTTGGCACCATCACTCATGGTTATGTAACATTCCTAGGGGTAAGTTCATTCGGTTGAGGCGCAATTGTTCCCGCATAGAGGATTATTGCGCACAATCCAATGTCCTGGCCAATCGTTTTTTGCAGAAGGGATATAATCCAGAAATTATAGATAGCCAAAAACTAAGTGTAGGTATTTCAGATAGAGCGGCCTTGGTCGCTAATCCTCCTAAGACTAGCGATGATTATCGCAAAAAGCCTAAGAATAATGAATTCAGGATGATCTTGGATTACAACACTCAATATAGAAAATTTGAGAAAATTATCATGAAACACTGGGATATTCTAAAGAAAGACCGTATTCTAGGCCCAGTTCTACCACCCTGTCTGAGATTTATCTATAAGAAAGCTCCCACTCTGAGGGACATATTGGCCCCAAGTGTAGTCGATCCGCCCGTTATGAAGGAAAATGGGATTTTTTCCTTTCTCAGAGGGTTTTATGCATGTGGCAAATGTCCTGCCTGCAAACAGTGTAAATTTAATATCAAACAAAAGAATCATAAGCCGCGCTAAACAAATGCTAGCAACTAAAGAGGCAATGTGCAATAATATTAGAATGAATATTATACAGGGTATAGCAACCCTATATATATACGTGATACAAAGAACACATGTGTAGATATTTCAAAACCCAGAATCTAGCTAATATAATTTAGCATATACAATAAAGTTTCTTAGCATGAACCTCTAAAAACATGAAAAATTAAAGAAAAACATAAACACCCAGTGTGTAAATAATAAGTCCGTGTATAAGAGCCACCGAAATAGTTGACGTAGAGCTGTACATAGAAATCTTCTATAGATAAACCACAATATTCATAGAGGTTCACTGTTAGATCTAAACTGGAAAACGTTGTGTTCAATCCACCACCAACATACGGTAAGGTTTACTGCTTACCAGATAGGCATGACCCCCCACTACAGAAGGTCACACGAGGCTTATGGAGTTAGACGCCACTTCCAGCCAAGGAGGGGTTCCTCGATATCCTCCTGATTCCACTGCTCCAAAGGATCTTGAGAAGGGGACTCACTCCCAGATACTTCACTCTGAGGTCCAGAGGAAGAACTCAAAGGCAGGGGCACCAAAGATCATAAAGGGAAAAAGAGGAGCTCGAAATAGTGTAAAACCCTTTATTTATAAGGATAAAAAAAGTAAAAATGCACTTACAGGTATATAAAAGAAAATAAGCCTTAAGTCCGTGGCGAAGGCCGGACGCACACAGACAGACCCGTTCTCCTGGGACCCGTCACAAACACGAGGTGATAAGTAGCGTACCGTTCAGCCCTACGCGTTTCGCAACAAAATTGCGCCATTCCAGGGGCACTTTTAATAAATTTAATATCAAGAGACGTAAGGAGCTTCTACTACGGAGATAATGTATCCAATTAAAAGTCTCATAACCTGCAACCCTGAATGGGTTGTTTACATGCTTGAATGCGATTGCGGTCTCCAATACATAGGGAGGACTTCTAGGTCCCTTGGAGTCCGCGTCGCAGAACATGTAAACAACATTAAAAAAGGCCTACGTTCCCACAATGTGTCTAAACATTTTAGACATTTTCGTGATAGGGACCCCCCGATGCCTTAAGTCTTGGGGCGTGGAAAAAGTGAAAAAACATTGGAGGGGAGGTAATTTTATTCGAAGCCTAAGTCAGCGCGAATCTTTTTGGATTCACGAGACTAGGGTTCTCATTCCGGGAGGACTGAATGTCGATTTCGACTTAAATTGTTTTATTTCTGATAAATGATATATTTGTTTTTTATTTATGATGTTTTTTTTTTTGTTTTTGTTTTTTTTTGTTTTTTCTCGACGGCGGGTGAAGTGTCCACAGTAATTTTTATTAAAATTGTATATACCTGTTAAAAATATACATATATTATTATATATTTTTTTATAATTTTTTATAATTTTTTTTAACACATATACACTGTATAAGATAATGCTTATATAGCAATTTGGCAATGGTAACTATTCAGCAAGGCATATACAATTGGCTAATGCAGTTACCAATGCTTGTTTTGTTGTTTCTTTTTTATAAGTAATTTCTAAGAAATCTATGGCGGTGCACTGTGTATGGACGCTCTGGTTAGGTGTCCCCGGGTGTTAAGCAAGCTTTTCTGGCACTAACATGGCGGCGGTCTTCCGTTTCTGGCCACCGCCGTCTGATAAGCTTCCAGGCTCACCATGGCAACAGAGCAGTATATTAGTATGAAGGGTGACGCTGTATAGCTCCACCCACCGCTGACGAAGTCCTGATAGGACGTAACGTACGTACGGGGGAGGAGCTTATTGTGGACGTCACCCGCCGTCCACCCTGTGCTGTTTGTTTTTGCTTTACACATTGATTTCATTCTAATGCCCCGTACACACGAGAGGACTTATGTCCGACAGACTTCCAAAGGAGTTCCGCCGGAGTTCCGCCGGAGTTCCGACGGAGTTCTGACAGACTTTTCGGCCGAACGGACTTGGCCACACACGATCACACTAAACTCCGACGGATTCGAACGTGATGACGTACGACCCGACTCGAATAAGGAAGTTCATAGCCAGTAGCCAATAGCTGCCCTAGCGTCGGTTTTAGTCCGTCGGAGTAGCATACACACGAGCGGAGTTTTCGAAGGGGACCGGGTCCGGCGGAGTTCCTTCGGGAAAATTTGAAGCATGTTCCATATTCTAAAGTCCGTCAGACTTTGGTGAATCAAAAGTCCGTTGCAGCCCACACACGATCGAATAGTCTGACGGAATCAGTCCGTCGGACTTTGGATGTTGAAAAGTCCGCTCGTGTGTACGCGGCATATGTGTATCTCGTGCTGTAAATGACTCAGCTTTTGTCTCGATATGCTTATTGCCCACTACTGGCATCTTGTGGTGTAAAGCAGTATTGAC
Organism: Lithobates pipiens; assembly: GCF_037356315.1. Taxonomy (NCBI): domain Eukaryota; kingdom Metazoa; phylum Chordata; class Amphibia; order Anura; family Ranidae; genus Lithobates; species Lithobates pipiens. The sequence goes on from NW_027507877.1 coordinate 1,097,508, forward strand.
AGCAATTCACTGCTATTCAGTAATTCATTGACAGAACTGTGGACTTTGAAACTGAAAGATTTTTTTATTTTTTTGTGCTATATAAAAACTTTTTAATTCTCTTTATTTTTTAAATGAATATTTTAATAATCGTTTTTTTTTTTTGTTTGTTTTTCCCCTTTCGTTGGAGTTGTTCCTGGATTTTTCTGTTCACATATACCTACCTACTAACATCTGGAGTGAATCAATTGGGGTTTTTTTCTGGAGTCGGCTGCATGTGATCAAAGGATTCGGACTACTGCTCTATTCGCATGTGGAAATAAAGACTCCTGCACACCGAGAGTGTGAACACGCACATTTGACCATCTGAAAATTCAGAGTTCCATCAGAGCTGGTAAGAGTTTATTCCTACTGGTGGAAGGAGTGTCACATACAAGCAATTAGCGGTCTTTCCACGTGGTGTTCCCGCTCTACATGCTCTTCTGTTGTCATATATGACCAATACGTGTGGACTTTTGTATTTTGCGCTGCACCATTTATATTAATATTCTTCTACATATTTTTGGTAAAAAAAAATCACAATTAGTGATTATTGATTGCTTTACGCAAAAGTTATAGCGTTTACAAAAGAGGGGATAGTTTTATAGCATTTTTTCTTTTTTTTTACTAGTAATGGCGGCGATCAGCGATTTTTATTGTGACTGCGACATTATGGCGGACACATCGGACATTTTTGACACATTTTTGGGACCATTGTCATTTATACAGCAATCAATGCTATTTAAATGCATTGATTCCTATGTAAATGACACTGGCAGTGAAGGAGTTAACCACTAGGGGGCAGTGTAGTGTTATGTATGACGTATGTGTTTTTTTTATTGTAGGGGGGGCGTGGACTGGCATGTGACATCACTGATCGCCCTTCCCTATAAAAGGGAAGAGACGATCGGCGACAGCCACACAGGGAAGCATGGGGAGATTTTTGTTTACACAGACCTCTCCTCGTTCTTCAGCTCTGTGACCCGATCGTGGGACACCAGCGGCGATCGGGTCTGCTGGTCCCACGGCCACGGTCACGGAGCACAGGACCGGGTCGGGAGCGCGCCGCTGGCGGCGTGCTCCCGACCCACGGCTGGGCACTTAAAGAATCACGTACCGGTACGTGATTGTGCCCAGCCGTGCCATTCTGCCGAAGTATATCGGCGTGAGGCGGTCCTTAAGTGGTTAACAGGGGTGTGTAATTACAATTTTTGATGCAATACTTTGCAGCAGGGCTCATTCCTGCGCTCCGACTAGAGTATCTGTGAGGGGCTGCAGGGAGGGGAGGAGGAAGACCCGCGCTGTGCCTCGCCGCTCCCAAGGTGATGGAGCGACTGCTCCTATCTAAAACGTGACACATGCAACTGCCAGGGATATTAAACAATTTAATATGGGGGTGGGAGGTAAAAAGGGCCCCATCCCATGGCGATTAGCCCAGTGGAAGGAGGGGGAATTTCTATATTGGGTGATCTAATTATTACATGTTATATTTGGGTATTAATCAGACCTAAAATGATATAAACAATATATACTGTGGGGCGTGTACTAAACCCCTGGAGCTATAATTGGCCACAGGCATTCTGCCTGTGGCCAATTATGGCTCTCCTCGCTGCCAGCTCTGTGATTGGCCAAGCATGTGGGTCATAGTGCATGCTTGGCCAATCATCGGACAGCAATGCACTGCACTGCACACAAATGTTTCAGGGCTGAAAGATTCCAGCCTATGTCCAAGGGAGCATCCGAGTGTAACATAGACTATCCGGTATGTCAGGGTTAAACAGTACATTTAATAGGGGTGGACATGGGGATGAAAGGGAAAACCGCTGTGAGCATTTCCTCCATATAGAAAGAGTGAAGGTCATTGGGTGTAGGCATACTGTACATTTCTAAGTTGGTTTATGGATGTTTCTAAGTTCGTCCAAACTATAGAGCAGGGGTGGACCGGGGTAGTAATGCTCATCTCAATTTCTGACCAAATGCTGGATGCCATTCCGTGTGACCAAACAATGACCGGTTTTAGATGGGTAGCAAAGTAATACTTAATGAGATCTGGGGCTCCCAATCCACCCCTGGATCCAGGGGAGAGCATGACTGAACTAGCTATCCGATGGGCTTTGTAGTGCCAAATAAAATTGAGGAATGACCTTTGGGTAGTTTTAAGTTGGGACATTGGGACAAGGATCAGAAAAGTTTCAAATAGATAGAGGAGTCTCGGCAGGATAGACATCTTCAGGAGATTGATGCGGCCCGGGAAAGTGATGGAATGGAGTCCCATTGTTGCAAGAGTCAGTGAATGTCACAGAAGAGTGGAGGAAAATTGGCCTGATAGAGGCTTGAATATGAGGCTGTTAGGTTAATTCCTAAGTATTTGAGGGAATCCGTGCGCCAATGATAAGAGTCATTTTGCTGTACAGTTATGAGATCTGAGGGTGAAATGAGTAATACTTAAGCAATACTTACCTACTCCCCCCAATACTTACCTCAGCCCCCTAATACTTACCTCAGCCTCCCTAATACTTACCTGAGCCCCCCTAATACTTACCTGAGCCCCCTCTCCATCCAGCAATGTTGGCTGCCTGGGACTCTCCCTCTTCATTGTCTAAGACAACAGCATGGCGCCATTGGCTTCCACTGCTGTAGGTCAAAGTCAGCCAGCCAATGAACAGAGAAAGGGGGTGGGGCCGGACAGCGGCTCCATGTCTGAATGGACACAGGGAGCTGTGGCTCGGCTTGGGTGCCCCATAGCAAGCTGCTTGCTGGGGGGGGAGGCACTGAACAGGAGGGAGGGGCCAGGAGCTCCAGCGGGGGACCCAAGAAGAGGAGGATCGGAGCTGCTCTGTGCAAAACCATTACACAGAGGAGGTAAGTATAACATGTCTGTTATTTTTAACTAATAAAATGAGACTTTACAATCACTTTAAATTATTATTTTTTGTTTTGGATTTTTATACATGCTGATTAATTGTATCCTGTGAGAATTGTTCAATAAAGCTTTATTTTTATGTAAAAAAACATGTTATAAAAAAATGTATAAAATGACTTTTTTATAACTTGAACCATACATTATACAATCTGACTGTACAATCGTAAAACAATGCAAGAAAATAAATGTATTACTAATAATAATAATAATAGCAATCTTTATAATAATCACTATTTCAATTATACTGTCTCAGTAATAAATTGCTCTAAAAAACAAAATGTATAAAAAAATGATATATTATGTCATGTCAAATATACCTTAAACCATACATTATACAATATGAGTTTACAATTATAAAACAATGCAACATCAATCAATTAATTAATAATAATAATAATAATAATAATAATAATAATCACTAGTAATATAATATAGCCTTGGTAATAAATTTACCTAAAAAGAAAAAAAAAGTATAAAATAATTATACATGTATAATTTGAACCATACATTATACATCCTGAATTCGCAATGCAACAAAAAAAAATCAATAACAGTAATAATAATCAACACTACTGTTAAATTTATTAGCGAGACTGTATTATTTTAACTAAGAAGAAAAGTTGTATAAAAAATGCTATGTGTATAACTTGAACCACACATTATACAACCTGAGTTTCCATTGTAATAACAATACAACAAATAAACAAATCAATAATAATAATAACACTACTAATAATAATAATAATATTAATAATAATAATAATAATAATAATAATAATAATAATAATGACAATGATAATAATAATAATAATAATAATAATAATAATAATAATAATAATAATAATAATCACTACTATTAAAATGATACAGTCTCTAATAAATTGACCAAAGAAGAAAAAAACAAATTAAAAAAAATATATGTATATAACTCATAGAATGTGCATGAAAAATGATATAAAAAAAAAAATAAGATCAGTGATAATAATACTGAGAATGGATTGGAAAAAAGGTGTAGATGTGGCGCTATTCCTCTTTTTGAAATAGAAATAAAAATAAAAAATGGAAACCAAGTAGTAGTAAAAAAAAAAATGATTGGAGACCTGCGCCGACTGCAGAATCCAAGGTAGAAATCTGTATTGGAATAAATGGGAAAATGGTCATTAAAGTGCTTGTGTGCTACACCCTCTGCCCAGTGCAGAGTAAGGAAGGAGAAAGGTGTGCTGGAGATAATTTGTCCTACCTGGTATACTGGGGTCTAATATAAAATATATCTAATATAAAATTATACTGGGGTCTAATATAAGAATAATGCTTAGAACTGTCCCTGCAAGTGTCATTTCTGCAGGAAAAAAAGTAATTTAAAATCACTCGCGGCTATAATGAATTGTCGGCTCCCGTAATACAGAGAACAGTTATTGAAAGTCATTGATAAAAAAAAGCGTGGGGTTCCCCCATATTCAATTACCAGGCCCTTCAGGGTTGGTATGGATATTAAGGGGAACCCTGCATCTTTTTTTTTTTTAAATGACATGGGGTTCCCCCCAAATGTTCATGCCAGACCCTTCAGGTCTGGTATGGATTTTAAGGATAATGCCACGCCATATTTGAAAAAAAAATGGTGTGGAGTTCCCCCCAAAATCCATACCAGACCCTTTATCTGAGCACGCAACCTGGTAGGCTGCAGGAAAAGAGGGGGGACGACAGAGCATCCCCCCTCCTGAACCGTACCAGGCCACATGCTCTCAATATGGGGAGGATGCCCCAGGCACCTTGTCCCCATTTGATGGGGACAAGGGCCTCATCCCCACAACCCTGGCCGGTGATTGTGGGGGTCTGTGGACGGAGGGCTTATCAGAATCTGGAAGCCCCCTTTAACAAGGGGACCCCCAGATCCCGGGCCCCCCGTTTGAAATGGGGGGTTGGATCTGGGGGTCCCCTTGTGGGGATGAGGCCCTTGTCCTCATCAACATGGGGACAAGGTGCTTTGGGGGGGACCCCAAAGCATCCTTCCAATGTTGTGGGCATGTGGCCTGGTATGGTTCAGGAAGGGGGCCGCTCTCTCATCCCCCCTCTTTTCCTGTGGCCTGCCAGGTTGTGTGCTCTGATAAAGGGTCTGGTATGGATTTTTAGGGGGAACTCCATGATTTTTTTTTTTTTTAATTTGTCGTGGAGTTCCCCTTAAAATCCATACCAGACCTGAAGGGCCTGGTAATTGAATTTGGGGGAACCCCACAGTTTTTTTTTTATCAATGAATTTCAATAAGTGTTCTCTGTATTACGGGAGCCGACAATTCATTATAGCCGCGAGTGATTTTAAATGACTTTTTTTCCTGCAGAAATGACACTTTGTGCAGGGACAGTTCTAAGCACGGGAAACATGCGCCCCTTTCCAGGCATACTATAGACACCCCCCAGGTATGAAATTTAAAGGAATATTACACTTTTATTGTTTCACCTTAATCATTATGAAAATCACTGCTCCCGAAAAAACGGCCGTTTTTAAAACTTTTTTTTTGCATTGATACATGTCCCCTGGGGCAGGACCCGGGTCCCCAAACACTTTTTAGGACAGTAACTTGTATATTAGCCTTTAAAATTAGCACTTTAGATTTCTCCCATAGACTTGTACAGGGTGTTCCACGGCTTTTCGAATTTGCCGCGAACAGCCCAAATTGTTCACTGTTTCTTGAACAGGCAACCAGGCAATGTTCAACTCGAACTCGAAGCTCATCCCTAATCAGAAGCATCGTTGCAAGTTGAAGGAAATGTCCAGTATTTTTTCTAACAGATAAATTCCTGTATCGTCAGCCCCATATAGTGGCCACCATGCAGTATACAGCGCTTTTCTGAAATACCTCCACGGGGAAAATAATCAGCATTTTGGCCACTAGATGGAGCTAATGATACAGACATTTATCTATTGCAAAAAAATACGGGACATTTTGTTCAACTTGACCAATACTTCTGATATTCGTGCAACAAATGTTTTAGAAATAGACACCATAGCCAGGTTGGGAAAAGAAAAGTTTAATTGGGTTCAAACCTCCTGCAGTTTATTTATATAAAGGTTTAGTTCTATATAAATCATCCATTGTACACATTCTGGAATTCCATTCTTCTGATCACAGGAAAGTGACATTGATTAGTTGGAGGTTCATCAATAATCTTCATATTGATCAGATCAGATGTGTGATCTTCTCCTGTAACATGTTTATTGAGACAATGTAATTCTTTCTTCTACTTTTCTCTCTATAGAAATAAATAACTTTGCATGGCAGTGATCTGTGTGTGTCTGTGTATGAGAAATACTGGGCTGGGATATGAAGAGGAGAATCCCTGGGGGGACACACACAGAAGGACAAATGCACACTCACATACATACATTGATTTTTTTTTTTTCTCAATATAGTTCTTCAAATATTTTTATTGGGTTTTTCAAAAATATGAACATACATTTTCCATTGTAGAAAAAAAAAAGAGAAGGACATCATAGACAATAATACAACAAGTGGTAATCAAGTTAGACCATAAAATAAAAATAAAAAGAAGGTAAACAAATTTTTCATCCACTCTAGTACAGGGTCGACAACAATACTCTTTACATGTCATTGTATCAAATGCTATAAAATCAAGATAGTCTTCAACAACTTTCCATCAATTGAGTTAGAGGGATAACAAGAAGACAAGGGAGTATAAAGAGGAAGGGAAGGTGAGTCAGGTAGTAACCATCGAACTTAATCATACTATGATTTACATGGAGGGAAAGAAATTAAGGGAAGCAGCTAGTCTACAGACGGGGGAGAAAGGGGATAAAAAAGGAAAGAAGGAGGGAAGGGAGGGTGAGGATAAGAGGGTTCTGGAAAATGAGATGGACCTGGACGACAAAATCTGTTATGGACATTGAGGCTTGTTAATGGAATTGGACTTTCCACGCTTTCCACACGTTAGTTTGTTTCATACCATTATTTGACCTTTGAAGCAATTGGGTTTCAAATACACAGTTGGTTTTAACAATCGCAATTACTTCTTAGAGATTTGGTACTTCAGCAGATTTCCATTTTTTAGTTATTAGTGATCTGGCAGCTAGTAGAATGTGCGTAACAATCGTACGATATTGGGGAGGGAAGAGTTCTATTCCCAGGTTTACTAGGCCCAGTCCAGGCTCAGAGGATGATATAATACCCGTAATGGAGGAGATCAATCTAAATATACTATTCCAGAAACTAGTCAAGTGTCTACAAGACCGAAATATGTGTTTAAGGGTACCCACTCCTCCGCAACCCCTCCAGCACAGATTAGAACACCCATCGGAGAATTTAGACAGCCGGTATGGCGTGAGATATCATCTCAGGGCTATTTTATACAGCTCCCAATGATTTACGCATTTGGAGGCCTTGTAAATCGAGTTAACAGCTAGTTGCCATTGTTTTGGTGAATAAAACTTCCCCAGGTCTCCTTCCCACTTCAAATATGGGGAGGATCTAATGAACACGTTCTTGTGCTGGAGGAGGCCGTAGAAGAAAGAGACACCCCTTACATTTGCATTCTTACTCATACAGAATTTCCAAACATCTTTGTTCAGGTATATCTGATGCACCGGTAGTGAACGCAGGAGATGGGATATTTGACCAAATTTATAGATCTCACTCCGCCCAAGATAGTATTCAGCTTGAAGTACCTTGAAATCTTTAATCTGTCCCTCAGAGAGTAAGTCAGATATTAGGGTGATGCCCTTAAGTTGCCAGCTTTGGAGATTGAGGTTAGGAATTGCTTTAGTGAGCAGCTCAACCCCCAGGGGGACCGCTATCACCCCCAACTCCAGTGTGCCAATCCGCGGGAGGCTCCTCCACGCCCAAAGAGAGGCTTGTAGTGTGAGAGGTAGTTGTCGTAGAGGGAAAGGCCTCCAGCGGTCAAGCCACAAGAGAGCAGGAAGGTCTTTGGTCGTAGACATGTATTGTTCAATGTCTCGCCAAGGGGAAGATGACTGCACATCAAACCAAGTCTTGAGTTGAGTGAGCATACTCGCCCTAAAGTAATCCTGTAGCTCGATGTGTCCCATACCTCCCGCTCTCCTATTTTTTGATTAAGAGAGTTTTAGAGCACCTTGGTTTTTGTGCTCACCATATGTAACCCTGTAGAAGGGTGTTGAGTGACTTGAGATGGATGGCTTTAAGTGGTATGGGGAGGGTGCGAAACACATATAGAATCTGCGGGAGCAGGAGCATTTTAAAAGAGGCTAAGCGTCCCGACCAAGTCAATTCAGTTTTAGCGATACGCTTAGTCTCAGAGGTTAATTTTTGGAGTAGTATGGAGTAATTTATATCTGCTAATCTGTTAGGGTCTGCTGTTATCTGAAGTCCCAAGTAAGTTATGCTATCTGATTTCCACGAGTATGGGGAGAGTTTTTGCAGGTTAAATTGAAGCTCCTGTGGGATAACTAAGGGGAGTATAAGAGATTTGGAATCATTAACTTTATAATATGAGATATTACTAAATTGATCTAATAGAGATTGGGTATGTCATAAAGATGTTATGGGGGAAGTAATGAATAGGATGATATCGTCTGCAAAGAGGTTTATTTTATCATGTTTGTCTCGGAAGGAAAATCCCTGAATGTCCGGGTGGGCCCTGATCCTCTCAGCCAAAGGTTCTATTAGCAAATTAAAAATAGAGGGAGACAGGGGGCACCCCTGTCTTGTACCATTAGTTATATCAAAGGACTCGGAGAGAATATTAGATGTATATACCCTCGCTGAAGGAGTTGAGTATAGGGAAAGTATAGCAGACAGGACAGGGCCCCCGAATCCAAATCTAGCGAGAGTGGACCTCATGTAGCCCCAGTGTATTCTGTCGAACGCCTTCTCCGCGTCCAAAGAGATGAGCACAGAAGGCGCCCGACAGATCCTCGCATGACACACGATATCTATCACCCTTCTAGTGGCATCGGATGCCTGCCGTCCCAGGGTGAACCCCGACTGGTCCGGGTTAATAAGTGTGGGGAGTATAGGAAGTAGTCTTTGGGCTAGAATTTTTGCATATATTTTCACATCAGTATTTAAAAGTGAGATTGGGCGAAAATTAGGTGGGGTATCTGGGGATTTGCCTGGCTTAGGAATAGTGACAATATAGGTACTAAGCATCTCAGGGGGGAATGAGGAGGAAGCAGTCGCCTGGGCATAGACATCTTGTAAGGTAGGGGATAAAATTTCAGCAAACTTACGGTAATATTCACTTGGGAGGCCATCAGGACCTGGGGACTTGCCCATTGGCAGGGACCCAATGACTCTCTGGATCTCTGTCTGCGTTATTGGGGCATTGAGACTAAGAAGTTGGTCTTCGGATAGCCTTGGAAGTGAAACGCCATCTAGAAAGTTTTGAATATTATCTACAGTGGGCTGAGGGGTTGTGGGGTCTAAATTAATATTGTATAGGGAGGAATAATATTGGGCGAAAGAGTCTGCTATATCTTTAGGGTTATATATCTTACTTTTGTCTGCAGGATTGATTAAATAAGGGATGGTAGTTCGAGCTCTATGTTCCTTCAAGTGGCGTGCTAGATGTTTACCTGCCCTATTACCCGCTGAGTAGTGTGTCAGCTTAAAGTAAGCAAGGGTCTTGGTGTGGTTTTCTAACAATAAGAGTCTTAGTTCGGACCGAAGTGCATTGTAGGGCAGGGGGTTATTTTATTTTGTGTATCTAATAATTTGATATCCCTTAGGAGACCATCCAGTTTTAGAGATCTTGCTTTTCTAAGTCTAACACTAGCCTGTAGTAACAAACCCTTCATAAAGGCTTTATGTGCACACCAGAGAACCATAGGATCACACACCGAATTGGTGTTAAATAGAAAAAACTCTTTAAGGCTGTTAGTGATTTCTCCCATAAGGGTTGGAGACCCAAACACCTCAGTATTCGTCCTCCAAACACCAGATACAGGGCGGTTGTTCCCCTCCGCCACCACAGCAGAAACTGGGGCATGATCAGACTAAGAAATGCTGTGGATAGCGGAGGAAGACACCGCCTGAAGCAAGAATTTATCCACAAGTATCATATCAATTCTTGAATAAGTATTGTGCCTGGAGGAATGAAACGAATAGTCTCTCTCATTAGAATGTTGACATCTCCAGATGTCGTACAGTCCCTCCTCATGAAGTAAACGTTGCAACGAGGGAAGGGGTCTACGGGACCTAGTAGTAGTATCTATAGTAAAGTCAGCGGTAATGTTACAGTCCCCACATAGTATTAAAGCTCCTTGACGAATTTCCTTGACTCTCTTGAGCAGACGCTGAAAATCTTATCTGGTGGGAATTGGGGGGCATACAAGCTAACAATAGTATAGATTTTTGAGTTGAGTGAACCTACCACAATAAGGTACCTGCCCTCCGGGTCCGACACTGTATGGATGTGGGAAAAAGCAACCATGTCCCTAATAGCGATCAGGGCGCCTTTACGTTTTTGGGCGGCAGAGGCACAGAAGAGGTGTGGGAAATGCTTGTTACGAAATGGCGGTGGATCAGACGGAAGGAAGTGTGATTCTTGAAGGCAAAGCACATCTGCACGGAGCTTCTGAGCCTCCTTCCATGCAGATGCCCTTTTTGCTGGGTGATTCAAACCGTGTACATTAAATGAGACAAAGTTCAACATCGTGAGTCAGTATAAAATGAGGTGTATGTTGGCCAGCATACCTTCACTGCCCTGGGAGCGTCTCCAAATGAGCACGAACGTGCAAGTTCAGCTTGTTGTATTTTCCTGGACAGCAAGACTTCGATATCGCAGATTCCATCTCAAGAAAAAGTGCGTGGACTTCCGGGGATACAGGAGGCATAAAGAAGGAGAGGACATGGAACACAGGGGTAAGTCCAAAAAGAGAAAAAGCAGAAAAAAACGTAAAAAGAGAAAAAGCAACTAGGAAAAAAACAGTTTCGAAACTGTGGCTTGGGCCACATGTATAAAAAGGACGATTCACTTGAGAATCTGTGGGCAGGTTTCCTGCCTAACACAAAACTAGCAGGGGGACAAAGAGCTCACAAAGTTCAGCAAACAATCACCGAGAGCATAATAAAAACATGTAACAAAGATGAAAACTTAAGTGAAAACGCATACCAGGACTCATATATTGCGATTTGCAGCTTTCTTTTTGCGCGATACTACTTGCAAAGTATCATGTATTGGCGGTTTGGTCAGTGGGGTCGGAGTACCTTCTGTTTGGGCAGGGAGGATATCCCAAAGCCTGAGTAAGTCCAAACCATCCTCGAGGTTGTTTGGCCCTCTCTAGATATGGAGAGCTTACATGGATATCCCCATCTGTATAAGATAGCATGGTTGCAGAGGGCTTTGGTAATAGGCAGTAGTGCTTTCCTTTTCTGCATTGTGTGCTGCTACAGGTCAGCGAATACCTGCAGACTGGCATAGTGCTCAGGCGGTTGTTTGGTGGTCCGAAAGGCTGAAGCAAACTTCTCCTTTACTTGAAAAAAATGGACCCTCATGAGAACATCTCTGGGGATGTTGTCCGGAATATGGGGAGGCTTTGGCAGGCGATGAATTCTGTCTATGGCCAAGTCGGAGACCGATAGGTCTGGAAGGTAGGCTCCCAGCAATTCTTGGGCATACTGCAGTAGTTGTCCTGGTAGGATCAGTTCAAGGACGCCTCTTAATTTGAGATTATTTCGTCTAGATCTGTCCTCTATGTCTGCGACCTTAATTTTAAGCCATTCCACTTCTTCCGATTGGTTGTTATGCGCATCCACCACTGAGTTTATGGTGGTTGCAAATTCCCCCATTTTGTGTTCGACATGGTCGATGCGGGTCCCTATTGCAGTGATGTCTGCTTTGAACCCCCTCATGCAGTCCATAATATCCACGTGTATGGTGCTACGCAGTGAGACTAACATGTCTTTGAGCGTGGTATCAGACACAGGCTGGTTGGATGTGGGAAATGAGTCTATGGTGTCCGTAATCTCCCTAGTGTCCTCTAGTTGATCACCGTCTCCACTAACCTGTTCCACGTTGACAAGGTCCGCCATCCGCAGCTTGGATTTCGCTGGGCTGAGGGACAGTGGGGTGGACGCCTCCGGCGATCTATTCGACGATCGCTTATTCGCTCCTGGGCTGGACGCTGCCGATCCGGAGCCGCTGGAAGCCGAGGGAGAGGTTTCGCCCGCGCCATCTTGGATTAGGCCTCGGGGATTCCTCGGGAAGAACTGAGGCAGTTTTTTAAGTTGAGGCAGACCCTTACGTTTGCGGGTCATCTCGCTGCGATGAGTGGGGGTTACGGTGCCCGGCGATGCCAGTCTCAGCTTGTCTAGCGGTCCCGGTATGCGATGTAGGCTCTCGGTGGTACGGAGCTACTGCTTCACACGTCCATCCACAAGTGCGGTAGCCACGCCCCCCCCCCAATATAGTTCTTTATTGGAGTTTCAGAGAAGGTACATACATGTTATAGCCATAACTGCAGTAACAGAAACAGATGTTCCAACTAGAAAGAAGCTCTTCTAACAAGTAATAATGTGTTAAATGCAAACAGTAATATTCTAAGTGGGGGGGGGGGGGTAAACCAAAGTAGTCGAGTAGGGAGAGGATCTAAATGGGGAAGGGGTGGGAAGGAGGAGGGGGTAAAGGATAGGGGTATAAGGAAGGAGGAGGAAGAATGGCACCAGAGGACCAGAGATAAAGACATCGATGACCAATGAACATTTCATATTGGTATGGTTATACTTGAACAGTACATTTTGGATGTTGTAACCAGAGTGACCACTAGGGATGATCCGAAAACCCGGGGGTTCAGTTCGCAGCAGAACATGCGAACAGGAAAAAAAATTGTTCAAACACCATTAAAGTCTATGGGACATGAATATCAGAAATCAAAAGTGCTAATTTTAAAGGCTTATATGCATGATATTGTCATAAAGTGTTTGGTGACCCGGGTCCTGCCCCAGGGGACATGCATCAATGCAAAAAAAGTTTTAAAAATGTCAGTTTTTGGGAGCAGTGATTTTAATAATGCTTAAAGTGAAACAATAAAAGTGAAATATTCCTTTAAACTTCGTACCTGGGGGATGTCTATAGTATGCCTGTAAAGGGGGCGCATGTTTCCTGGTCCCAGTCTGAGAGCAAAATTACATTTCTAAAGGGAAAAAAGTTATTTAAAACTACTATAATGAATTATCGGTTCCCGGCAATACACATAAAAGTCATTGAAAAAAACAGCATGGGATTCCCACACAGTCAATTACCAGAGCCTTAGGTGTCAATTAGCTGTCCCTATGGCTTTCCTGGAGTGTCAGGGGGGAGCGGAAACACGCGGTGACCTCACCGGGTGACCCCTGCCCCCCTCTGATGCACGGAGACATCCCTATGGCTTTCCTATAGTGTCAGAGTGGGACGGGGCCACACGCTGATATTGCTGTGTGGCCCTGATCCCCCTGACACTACAGGAAAGCCATAGGGATGTCCCCATGCGTCAGAGGGGGGCGGTGTCACCCAGCGATGTCACCGTGTGGCCCCAGCGATGTAAACCTGGCACCTTACATGGAGGCAGGTTGGTCGCGTTTTTTCTTTTTTCTTTTCGGTCCGTTGGTGAAGCAAGAGAAGAAGAAGAAGACTTTGTGGGACCATTTAAAAAAAAAAAAAATTAATAAAGGACTTGTCCCCAAGCCGCGTCTTGTCATTTTTACCATTTTCACACTTTTTTTGTGAAATGGTAGGGCTACCCTGTTACCATTTACACAGGGAGAGGCCCAGATCTGGGGGTTCTCTGTTTAAAGGGTAATTCATGATTCCAATAAGCCCCCGGCCCGCAGACCCCCACTACCACCGGGCATGGGTTGTGGGGATGAGGCCCTTGTCCCCATCAACATGGGGACAAGGTGGTTTGGGTGGTACCCCAAAGCACCCTCCCCATGTTGAGGGCATATGGCCTGGTACGGTTCAGGCGCTCTCGTCGCCCCTTCTTTTCCTGTGGCCTGCCAGGTTGCGTTCTCGGATAAGGGTCTGGTATGGATTTTTGATGGGACCCACACGCCATTTTTTTAAATTTTGGCATGGGGTTACCCTTAAAGTCCATACCAGACCCAAAAATCTGGTATGGATTTTGAGGGGGACCCCCATGCAGATTTTTTTTAATTTTGGTGTGGGGTTCCCCTTAATATCCATACCAGACCTGAATGGCCTGGTATGGAATTTGGGGGACCCCCACGCATTTTTTTTTTACATTTTGGTTCAGGGTTCCCCTTAATATTCATACCAGACCCTAAGGGCCTGGTAATTGACTGTGAGGAAATCCCATGCCATTTTTTTCAATGACTTTTATCTGTATTGCCAGGACCCGACAATTCATTACAGCCACGAGTAGTTTTGAATGACTTTTTTTAGAAATGTCATTTTGCTCTCGGACTGTTCTAAACACAGGAAACATGCGCCACTTTACAGACATACTATAGACACCCCCCAGGTACGAAATTTAAAGGAATATTTCATTTTAAGCATCATTACAATCAGTGCTCTTGAAAAAACAGCTGCTTTAAAACTTTTTTTGCATTGATACATGTCCCCTGGGACAGGACCCGGGTCCCCAAACACTTTCTATGACAATATCATGCATATAAGCCTTTAAAATTAGCACTTTTGATTTCTCCGATAGACTTTTAAAGGGTGTTCCGTGGCTTTCAAATTTGGTCGCAAACACCCCAAAGTGGTCGCTATTCGGCAAATAGGCGAACACCGATGTTCGAGTTGAACTTACGTTCGATTCAAACATTGGGCTCATTCCTAGTGACCACATAGCCATAAATTGTCCTACATGCAAGTTTTTCTTAGCTATTATGCTTGCCATTTCACACTGAAAGTTGAGATCAGCGATAGTGCTTGAAATGGAGGGGATTGTAGCCGTTTTCCATAGTCTGTGTCATGTAAGGTTGCTAGTAGACGAGCTGGACCGGAACTGCAGCAGTAACTGGAATTGACTCAGGAACAGCTGTCAGACAGGAAGCTGAAGCTCAGGCAGGTGCAGGCAGCTGCTGGACTGGAAGCATCAGCAAACAAGTCCAAGCAGATGAACTCTGGAGCAGGGTCAGGTGCAGGCAACAGGCAGGCAGCGAGGTAGGAGGAGGAGCAGGCAGGAACGTGGTCTTGGGTACAGGCAGGTTTGGCAGCAGGCTGGCAGTGAGGTAGCAGAAGGAGCAGGCGGGAAGGTAGTAAAACAGGCTGAGGTCAGACGCAGGACGATAGCAGGGGTCATCAGGAGCAAGCCAGGTAGGGTCAACTGGACAACAGCGTGCGCCAGTGTCAGCGATTTTTGCAACACTAGTGCGCAGGCGTGTGAGCATAGGTGCAGGTGCGTGCATAGATGTGTGTGTGCGCAGGTGCACGCAAATGTTCCCATACAGCCCTTTTCAGTGGAACATGTAGAACAGGGGGACATCTAAGGTCGCCATCTTGATTGCTGGCTTGCCCTTCCTGACAGTCTGGTAATGTTTAATTTGGCAGCATATAGTAGGTGGAGGACTGCACATCTAGATTGAGGTGGAAATGTTTCTATGCCTATGTGTAGGGGGGCTAGTGCAGGAGTTGGGGACCATGAAGTCCCAGTGATGGAGGAGACCAATGCGAATACTTGGTTCCAGAAGGAACTTAAGGATTTGCAAAACCATAGGGTATGTATGATGGAGCCTATACTGCCACAGTTTCTCCAGCAGGATGGCGGGTGGCCTGGGTACATTTTAGATAGTCAGTAGGGTGTTAAATACCATCTGTAGATGGTCTTTTGGTAGGATTCCCAGTGGCTGGTACAGCAAGATGCTTTAAAGGTTTCTGTAAATACTCGTTGCCCCTGGTCTTGGGTGAGAGGGACATTCAATTCTTCAGCCCATTTGCTTTAGGAATGTTCTTGGGAGTAGGGTCGGGTGTCGCTAAGACACCAGTACATAAAGGAAATACCTCTGCTGGGGCATGGTATAGTGGTACGATGATATTTACTATGGAGGGCAGTTTAGATATGTTTAGGAAGTGGGAGATTCTCGTGTATGTGAAAGCTTCTGAGCTTGGGAGTTTGAATTTATCTTGGAGAGCTTCAAATGTATGCAGCGAACCATGGCCTATCATGTCGCCAATGGTCAGGATACCAGTGGAGTGCCACTGGGAGAGGTTCAAATCAGGGATGCAGGAAGTTATGGCTGTTAGTGGTATTGGTAGTGATCTACTAGGTGAGTTTTGAAGGTATGCATTTAAAAGTTTTCTCCAGGCCAACATTGAGGCAGAGATCATTGGGTTCATTTTCCAAAGAGATATAGAGTATCCAGCTGTCGTTAGTAAGAGGTAATTTGATAGGGTAGCAGGATGTGGGTAAGGGGATTCTATGATGGACCATATTTTTTCATGTGTAGGATGCCACCAATAGTAAAGTTGGTCTAAGATTGAGGCTTAGCAGTAGTTGCCCACATTGATTTTTTTTATTGCACAGCGTATTGTACTTTGGTAAATTTAGCCAAACTTTCCCTTTATATAAAAATGCTTTGTCATCTTTGGGTTGATTTCCCTTCACTTCCTGTCCTGTAGGATTAACAAAAAAGTAAGTGGAAATCTCACAGAAGTAAAGAAATCCTTAACTATGGTATTAACTATGGCTTGTTACCTGTTATACCAATAACCCCATCCTTCCCTCTAGTGATCACACAACACTGAAATGGAGTAAATTGGCCATAGCAGCCTTTAACCAAATAAAAAGCTCAAATTAATTAACATAATAAGTAACATAATCACCTGTTTCAAACATAACTGTTTATTCACTAAAATAGAGTACAAGGTCCCAATAGGCATAAAACCAGAACTGTACCTGCCAGTCACTTCTCAGGCCTCCAGTCATGAAACCACTGTCTCAGAGACAACTAGCAGGTACCCATATACCAACTTTGAGCCGTACCTTAGATGGGTCCTTACACTATGACACATTACGTTTGAGTGGACCTCCACACCCTCAGGGCCCTCTGGATACCCTCCTCCAAATCAAGACACCACATGCCGATCCCAACGGCTTTCAAATGAACACTGTCCCCACATAAATATCTCCAAGGTTCAACCTCCAACTTGTGGTGTCGCACCGCCAAACCTCCATTGCGCATCAGAAATCTTGCCACCTCCAGATTTACCTTAACCCTTGACTTGTAAATGCCTGCAACCGACCTAGCCCACCTCCATTGTGTATGAGCCACTATATCAGACCACAGTTGCTGTTTTAAGCAGATTAAAGCACCGATTTAAGAGCCTGGGGATGGGCGGGGCGTGGGGGCGGAGCCACGGCATGGTACGTGATAGTAGCATGCTATGCCATTACTCGGAGAGCAGAAGAGGAAAAGATCAGTCGCACCCTCCCGCTCGGCTTCTCAGCGTTACAGCAATGGCAGCAAGTGATGGCTTCATGGCGCAACTGAGAGCGGCAGTGGCTAGCCAGGGTGCGGCATGGCTTCAAGAGCAGATTACAGCCATGGCGGCAGAGGGGGGCACAGGAGCCATCAGGGGAACAATGTCTGCACCTCGGGCGCAGCGATCCTGCCCACCCGAGTGGTATAGAGCCCAGATGCCAGCCCGGGGGGGCCCCAGAGAGTGGCGCCAGGCACGTCTAGGAGGGACATCAGTGTGGCAGCTTCCATGCACTGACAGGAGACCCCAGCCTCCACCCCGGGGGGGTCGCGGAGACCAGGTACGACAGGCGGACTGTGGCGAGGAGGAAGGGCCAGGAAGTGGCACTGGGGGAGACAGGCACGGATCAGGAATGGTTGCCCCCGGCGTGGCGCCAATGCAGGGGGGCGGCTAATGGATGCAAGAGGGGCGGATGGTGGCAGCCAGCCCAGGCGGCGTGGGCAGGAGGTCCAGCAGCTGGGGGACCAAGCACCCAGCACGGCCCCCAGTCCTAGGCACCCTAGAGGTGGACAGAGCAGTGGACCGGAGGCCGGGGGGGGGGTCAGTACGGAGACACAGGTGGGGAGAAGTCGGGCAGATGGGAGGCGCAGGACCCCTTCACCGAAGTGCGGGAGCGGGGCTGGCGGACAAAGGCAGAGGGAATCTCAGCACCACAGACCCTTGACCATGGGAGTGGGCACGTCTGGGAGTCGCACTCCATGCCTGGAGCCGGAAGTCGACAGTAGCAGATCCGAAGGTGAATTGTCAGATTCTGACAGAGGAGAAGACCATGGTGGGTCCGCAGGAGGTGTCTGTGAGGCCCGGTCCTGGGCAGCCTGGTGAGTGTGATCCTTCTAATTCTTTTTCATCCTTGTTATATGTATTGCTGTCACGGGATAGTCCTCAGGGTTCAGGAGCTATGGGGGGGGAGACAGAGCCGAGGGAACGGCAGCGGACCCCCCGGTTGCAAGAGAGCAAGAACCACGGATAAGGCAAGAGGGCCTGGGGGATTTGTTACTAGGGCTGAAGGAGCTGGTTCAGAGATGCGAACGTGGGGCAGCGGGTGGGCCGGCTAAAGCATGGCCACAGGCGACTGGGCCTACTGCAGCCATGGCTGGGGGGGTTACCAGGGTGCAGGCTTCTGCGGCTAGTTCCGGAGGGGGCACAGCCTCTGAGGCGCTGACGACTTCGGCCAGAACCACGTCCGAGGGGGGGAGAAAGCCTACTGAAAAAAGCGCGGACTGAGGTAAGAGTGAGGTATATGTCTGCTTCGAGGGCCTGTTGCGTGCGCATCTTAAGCCTGAAGTGAAGGAAAAGATATGGAAAGGTATGTCAAAATCTTCACCGTTGTTGCCACTGGAGAAGTTCAACCTGGACAGGTGGAAGCCCGAGGAGCGGAAGAAGGAGGACGAGAAGAAGCGTAGGTATAGATTGGTTCCCTTAATGATGCCATTGCTCCAGAAGAATGTGCGGTGACGTACACTTCCTTTGATGCGGCGGTGGCTTGGGTATGGCCGGGGGACGTTGATGGAGAAATCAGACATCGAATCGGCCTTCCGGTTGCTGCCTGTGCACCCAGAGGGTTTTCGACTGCTGGGCTGCACGTGGGAGGGGGGTTTTACGTGGACCGCTGCCTTCCAATGGGTTGTTCGATTTTGTGTGCCTTCTTTAAATTCAGCTCTTTCCTGGAATGGGCCATCCGCGATGTGTCGGGCATCAACTCGATCATCCATTATCTGGACGACTTCCTATGTGTTGGTCCAGCGGGCACTAATGTCTGTGCAGTTCTCTTGGGTACGCTGCAACACCTGCCGGAATGGTCCCTTTGGCTCCTGGAAAAACGGAGGGGCCCACAGATTGTATCACATTCTTGGGAATCGTGATCAATTCAGTAAGGATGGAATGCAGATTGCCGTTGGACAAGCTGACGAGGCTTCAGGAGGGAATCCGCAGGACGGTCGGGGTTCGCAAGTTGCAACTGTGTCAGTTGCAATCGTTACTAGGGAAACTGAACTTCGCCTGTTGGATTATTCTGATGGGCCGTGTGTTTTGTCGCCGCCTAGCAGCCGCTACTGCGGGTATCCGGGCTCAGACCCACTTTGTCACCCTCAACCAGGACCACAGAGAGGACCTGAAGGTATGGCAGGGTTTCTTGGAGTCTTTTAATGGCCGAGCCATTTGGATGTTCGGGCCTATCAGCAACTGTGACCTAGAGTTATTCACGGACGCGACTGGGTCCACGGGTTTCAGGGTCTTCTATAAAGGTCAATGGTGCGCAGCTAGTTGACCTTCGGAGTGGCCGAAGGTAGGACTGCTGAAAAACCTGGTTCTTTTGGAGCAGTTTCCTATCGTAGTGGCGGTAGAGAGTCTTTCCATAACCTGAAGGTGAGGTTTAACTGTGACAACCTAGGTGTGGTACAGGTGGTTAATCGGTTGATGGCAGCCTCTGGGCCGGTGGTCAAGCTCTTACGGCATCTGGTGCTGCGGTGTTTACAGGTGAATGCTTTCATCTATGCTGTGCATTTGCCAGGGGGTGGACTACACACTAGCTGATGCTTTGTCTCGTTTTCAGTGGGACAAGTTCTGGGGGCTGGCACCAGAGGCGGAGCGCCACGGGATCGACTGCCCCACGTGGTTGTGGAACATAGCTCTGGAATAGCGGCATGATGGATCGTACAGACTGTGAGTAAGGCTACATGGAGTGCCTACTCGAGGGTTTGGCAGGAATGGTCAGCTTGCTTGGCAGCGATCGGCATGGCCCTGGGAGATGCGGGCATGGCTCAGGCAGTGTTTTACTTTCTTAGCAACGCTATGGAAAAGGGGGTATCGGTGGCAACAATTGATCGGAAATTGGCAGGATTGGCGTTTTTATTTAAATGGCAGGGACAATGGGACTACACAAAGGAATTTTGGCTGAGGCAAGCGGTAAAAGGCTACTGGAGGGCACACAAGAAGAGGGATGGGAGACGACCAGTCTCTTTTAACTTACTTCGGGGCTTGTGCTGGGCAGTGGGGAAGGTCTGTAGCTTGGGTTACGAACAAGCTCTGTTCTGGGTGGCATCCGCCCTGGCGTTCCTTGGCAGCGTTCAGGATCAACGAACTGGTCAGCCCGTCGAAACAGACAGTAGGGGGGTTAGAAAGGGAGGACGTGGAGCTAGGCCGGGACATGGTTATAATCTGGATCCGGTGGTCTAAGAGAGACCAAGCGGGCAGGGGATTACAGGTATGGGTGGCTAGGATCGGGGAATCCGACATCTGCCCAGTGAAAGCAGTGGAACGATTTTTGGATGCACGACCGTGGGTCGCAGGCCCCTTTTTCATGTACTTGGACGGCTCGTCCCTATCCAGGTTTCAGTTTATCGCTGTTGTTCGTGTGTGGTGGAAGCGGGTTTTGACCAGAAAAATTTTTCATCTCACTCCTTCAGGATTGGGGCAGCTACGGAGGCATCCAGGGCAGGTTTGAGTGCCGAGGCAGATAGGAGAATTGGGTGGTGGGATTCGGATAGGTTTAAACTGTATGTCCACCCACAATTGCTAGCTTAGAGGTAATCTTGATGTTTTTTCCTTAGGTTGTGGGGGGTATGTAGGGTTCTTATGGTTGGTTTCTGTGTGTTAATCTAATTTTATCTGTAGGTTATGAAGTGGGCCTGGTGTGGATCTTGGGCCACTCTTACGTTTTTTGGGGAGTGAAGAGAGCGTACATACGGCCGAATGACAGACAACTCCGCATACCCAGGCAGGAAGCACAGGTTCGGTAGATCGGGGTTCCTGGCATGCGATGGAACAGGGTGTTGGGCCAGGTGCACAGGTTTTCTTGCCTTGACAGGCCACCGGATGTGCTGCTATTACATGTGGGGGGAAATGACATGGGGGCCAGGTCCATGAGGGACCTTATTAGGAATGTAAAATGTGATTTCTTGAGGTTAAAAATCAGCTAATTCTAATATGGTTATGGTTTGGTCCGACATGGTGGGTAGGTTGTCATGGAGATGGGTGGTATCAGATAAGAAAGTGGACCAGGCCAGGGTGAAGGTGAACAAAGAAGTGAGCAGGTTCTTCATTAGAAATGGGGGCCTTGCGATAAGACATAGAGAGTTGGAAACAGACACCTGGCGGTATTTGAGGAGCGATGGGGTCCACTTAAATGATGTGGGCACGGACTTGTGGGCTTTAGGCCTTCAAGAGGGCATTCAGGGAGGGCTGCGCATTTGGAGGTGCTCAAAAGGGTAAGGCTTTACCACTTTCGGGCTGTGGCGGTGCTTGGGGATTTTGAAGAGGTAATGTGAGGTAAAGTTAGAAAAACTGTATTACCCATCAATGGGATGGGGGTGGTTAATGGTACTTCCAGGTTACGAAGGGTTAACCTGGAAGGGTTAAAAGGGGTAGGTCACTGTGATGGTTTGGGTATAGCCTCCGAGACAGGGGATTCCGTCTAGAGGGCAAGAGGTCAAAAGTTGTATGTCATTCACAGTGACCAGTGTGTTCATTATGTTTTACCCATGACCCGTTTTAAAAAGGTTGGGAATGTTTACAGTCGTTTAAAAAGTTATTTATGATATTTGATTAAAGTATATTTTGTTAATAAATTATGGCCGGATGACCATTTACTCCAAAACCTAGTCCAGTCATTTATTAAGGTGGGATGGGATTTGGAGGAGGGGTGACGGTCATGGGGCGGAAGGTTTTTAGATATACTTTTCACTGGGCTTAAGTCCTACAAATGTCATGCCCAATTGATGTCCATCAGGCCGAACATCAGCTCTTCTCGCTCCCCAGTGGACACGAGTGGCCCAATATCCAGATCAAGCAGGAGCCCATCTCTGTAAAGAAAAAACAACAACAACACCACACACATCAAGCCAGCCTCCCCCCTAAGAAAACAGAGGGGACAGGACAGCATACAGTCACAAACCCCACATAAATTAACTTACTCATAACAACTGAGGACGAACATACAGTTGATAACGCCGGGTTCCTCACCTACCAATGTGCCTCAAGGCCCCCTCAATCAAACCTAGGGTTGCCACCTGTCCAGGACTCACCTGGACAGTTCGAGTTTTGAATAATGTGTCCTGGTGTCAGGCAGACTGAAACCCGGACACAATATTCAGACTGGGCTGTGGGCTACTCACACACAAATCTGTTACTGTCCAGGAGCTGTGGCATCTGGGGGCAGGTTTGCATACCTCCCAGCTTTTTGGGGATGGGAATGAGGGACACTTATTAGCAAAAGTATGTAGGCATAGGACACTCTCCATGCCATACCATGCCCCATGCTACGTCCCCTTAAAGGAGAGTTACGCAGAAAAATGATTGGTTAAATCCACACATGCTTTTTTTTTTTTTACCACTACTATTCCTTTATATTGACTTTTCAAATTTAAAAATGAAGCAATTTATAAACTGGATGAAAGGTTTTGGGAAACACTTTTCGAAAGATAAAAAGTGCATTTTATATACAACTCTGTAGATCAGACCAAAAACTGGGACAGAGGGACTTTGTTCCAAGTCAGGGACAGTCTCTCAAAATCAGGGACAGTTGGGAGCTATGGGTTCGGCATAACTGGGGGAGCGGAACAATGATGTCAGCAAGAGTAGTTTGGCCACACCCACTGTTTACCGTAGCGTACATAGTTACTACTCTTCATAGGGCACCTAAAGCTGTCCTGGGTCTTCTTTCCTGTACTTTATACTACAGAAAAAAATGTGCCCTGTGCCACTAAAGTGTTCGGGTTTGGCTTGAAGAAAAGGTGGCAACCCTACTCAAACCCCAGAGCGCCGCTTCTGTTGAGGCCCCAATGTGAAAGGTATGACAAGCAAAATCTGACAGACAAAAACCCAACACCCCCAAACACCTCCTAAACACTGCCGAGAATTGATACTGAGACAAAGCTGAACTATCCACATGCAATAGCAGGGGGTCCAACCCTGTCTGGGTGCAACTACAAAAATGTGAAACAATCTGCACCGGACAAGCCAGTGACCCGGTAACACTAAACAACTCCACCAGAACCCCGCCCCCCCACCTGACTTGGTCGGTCTTGGATTTTCTTATCCAAAAAAAAAACGAATTACTGCTGCATTGCACATCAGCCGACTGCAAACCATCAGACCCCCTCTGGAAGAAGAAACCAAGTCCTCGAAATGCAAAGGAAAAGCCTGCCTGAAACATGGCCTCATATGCAGACAAGAACACTTCTGGCAGCATCCCGAACAATGAACCTAACAACTCGAAGGATGCCAGACGACAACCACCCAATGGCCGACATCCCCTTCAGTAACCTTTACTGCTTTAGAGGGCTTGTACAGAGTGTTCCGCGGCTTTTCGAATTTGCCGCAAACACCCCAAATTGTTCGCTGAACTCGAAGCTCATTCCTAGTATCAATGCAAAAAAAGTTTTTAAAACAGCTGTTTTTTTTGAGAGCAGTGATTGCAATAATGCTTAAAGAGAAATATTCCTTTACCTATCGTACCTGGGGGGTTTCTATAGTATGCCTGTAAAGTGGCGCATGTTTCCCATGTTTAGAACAGTCTGAGAGCAAAATGACATTTCTAAAGGAAAAAGTAATTTAAAACTACTTGTGGCTATAATGAATTGTCGGGTCCCGGCAATACAGATAAAAGTCATTGAAAAAAACGACATGGGATTCCCCAATAGTCAATTACCAGGCCCTTAGGGTCTGGTATGAATATTAAGGGGAACCCGGAACCAAATTGAAAAAAAAATGCGTGGGGATCCCCCCAAATTCCATACCAGGCCCTTCAGGTCTGGTATGGATATTAAGGGGAACCCCGCGCCAAAATGTAAAAAAATGCCATATGGGTCCCCCCCAAAGATCCATACTAGACCCTTATCCAAGCACGCAACCTGGCAGACCACAGGAAAAGAGGTGGGAAGAGAGAGAGCCCCCCTCCTGAACTGTACCAGGCCACATACCCTCAACATGGGGAGGGAGCTTTGGGGTACCCCCCAAAACATCTTGTCCCCATGTTGATGGGGACAAAGGCCTCATCCCCACAACCCATGCCCGGTGGTAGTGGAGGTCTGCGGGCGGGGGGGCTTATTGGAATCTGGAATTCGCCTTTAACAAGAGGACTCTCAGATCTGGGCCTCCCCCGTGTGACACGGCTTAGGGACAAGTCTTTTTATAAAAAAAATTAAAAAAATGAAACTGTCCCACAAAGTCTTCTTAGGGACATCTCTATGGCTTTCCTGTAGTGTCAGAGGGGGGCGGGGCCACACAGCGACGTCGATGGGTTGCGTGCTCGGATAAGGGTCTGGTATTGACTTTTATGGGGGACCCATACGCCATTCTTTTTTAATTTTGGTGCGGGGTTCCCCTTAAAATCTATACCAGATCTGAAGGGCCTGGTATGGAATTTGGAGGGATCCCCACGCAATTTTTTTCTCAGTTTTGGTTCAGGGTTCCCCTTAATATTTGTACCAGACCCAAAGGTCTCGTTATTGACTGTGGGGGAATCCCATGCCGTTTTTTTCATTGATTTTTATGTGTATTGTTGGGACCCGATAATTCATTATAGTAGTTTTAAATGACTTTTTTTCCTTTAGAAATGCAATTTTGCTCTCAGACTGAGACCAGGAAACATGCTATAGACACCCCCCAGGTATGAACTTTAAAGGAATATTACACTTTTATTATTTCACTTTAATCATTATTAAAATCACTGCTCCCAAAAAACTGCCGTTTTTAAAACTTTTTTTGCATTGATACATGTCCCCTGGGGCAGGACCCGGGTCCCAAACACTTTATGACAATACCATGCATATAAGCCTTTAACCACTTGCCTACTGGGCACTTAAACACCCCTCCTGCCCAGACCAATTTTCAGCTTTCGGTGCTCTCACACTTTGAATGACAATTACTCAGTTGGGGAGGCACAGTAGTGTAGTGGTTAGCACTCTCACCTAACAATAAAAAGGGTCACTGGTTCAAATCCCAACCACACCACAACACTACCTGCCTGGAGTTTGCATGTTCTCCCTGTGCCTGCATGGGATTCCTCCAGGTACTCCGGTTTCCTCCCACACTCCAAAGACATGCAGGTAGGTTAATTGGCTTCTGTCCCAAATTGGCCATAATATATGAATGGGGACCTTGGATTGTGGGCTCCTTGAGGGTAGGGACAGATGTGAGTGTGCAATGTACAGGGATAGGGACAATTGTAGACACTCACTCAGGTTGAACTGGATGGACTGGTGTCTTTATTCAACCTTACTAACTATGTAACAATTTTTGTTATTCTTTCCCCACAAATAGAGCTTTCTTTTGGTGGTATTTGATCACCTCTGTTTTTTTTTTTTTTTTTGCTCTATAAATGAAAAAAGACACATTTTTCTTTGTTTCTGTGATAACATTTTTCAAATTATTATTTTTTCTTCATAAATTTTGGCCACAATTTATACTGCTACATATCTTTGGTAAAAATAACCAAAATTCGTGGATATTATTTGGTCTTTGTGAAAGTTAGAGAGTCTACAAGCTGTGGTGCGAATCGCACAAAATTGATCACATCTGATGTACTGGTGGTCTATCTCACTTCTTGTGACCCGAACAAGTCAGGAAAGTACAAATACCCCCCAAATGACCCCTTTTTTGAAAGTAGACATTCCAGGGTATTTAGTAAGAGGCATGGTGAGCTTTTTGATGTTGTCATTTTTTCCCACAATTCTTTGCAAAATGAAGATTTTTTATTTTATTTTAATTTTTTCCACAAAATTGTCATTGTAATAGGTTATTTCTCTCACGTGGCATGTGTATACCACAAATAATTCCCCAAAATATATTCTGCTACTCCTCCTGAGTATTACGATACCACGTGTGTGGGACTTTTCCACAGCCTGACCACATAGAGAGGCCCAACAAGCAGGGAGCGCCATCACGTGTTCTAGGAGCACAAATTACACATCTAACTTGTTGACTACCTATTATACTTTTGAAGGCCCTGGAGCACCAGGACAATGACACATGACACCGACGGGGCACTGATGACAGATGGCACTGATACGTGGCGCTGATACATGGCACTGATGACAGATGCCACTAATACGTGGCACTGATGACACGTGACACTGACAGATGGCACTAATATGTGGCACTGATGACAGATGGTACTTATACGTGGCACTGACACGTGGCACTGATGACACGTGGCACTAATACGTGGCTCTGATGACAGATGGCACTAATACGGGGCACTGATGACACGTGACATTGATGACAGATAGCACTGATACCTGGCATTGATGACACGTGACACTGATAACAGATGGCATGTGATACTGACAGGTGGCACTGGTGACAGATGGCACTATGTGGCACTGATGACATTTGTGGCACTGATGACAGATGGCACTTATACGTGGCACTGGGGACAGGTGGCGCTGGGGAAAGGTGGCACTGATGACAGATGGCAGTGGGGACAGATGACAGTGGGGGCAGTGGGGACAGGTGGCATTAGGGACAGATGGGCACTTTATTTTCCTTTTTTTATTTATTTATTTATTTTTTACACTAACCGCTGTGAGATCTCACAGCGGTTCATCTCTCCCTCCTCACACCCTGTCTGAGGGAGAGCGGCGATGAGAGATGATCTCATATGTTTACACATGAGATCATCTCACATTGGACACGCTGATCACGCTGTAAACGTCCGCTGTGATTGGCCATTTATAGCGATCTGTGACTGGCTGTGTCCGGGGGACATGGCCAGCACAGAACTTCCCCGATGCGACGAGGGGAAGTAAACAGGAGGACATCCAGGGACGGCCTCCCGGCAGTTAGCGTCCGTTCTGTAGCCGTCTTTCGGGTATAGGGCAGGCGCGAAGTGGTTCAAATTAGCTCTTTTGATTTCTGATATTTATGTCCCATAGATTTTAATGGTGTTTGTGTGTTCAATCAAATTTTTTTCCTGTTCGCATGTTCTGCTGCGAACTGAACCGGGGGTGTTCGGCTCATCCCTAGTGGTCACTCTGGTTACAACATCCAAAATGTACCGTTCAAGTATAACCATACCGATATGAAATGTTCATTGATCATCGATGTCTTTATCTCTGGTCCTCTGGTGCCCTTCTTCCTCCTCCTTCCTTATACCCCTATCCCTTACCCCCCCTCCTCCTTCCCACCCCTTCCCCATTTAGATCCTCTCCCTACTCGACTACCTTGGTTCACCCTCCCTACTTAGAATATTACTGTTTGCATTTAACACGTTATTACTTGTTAGAAGAGCTTCTTTCTAGTTGGAACATCTGTTTCTGTTAGTGCAGTTATGTCTATAACATGTATGTACCTTCTCTGAAACTCCAATAAAGAACTATATTGAGAAAATAAATCAATGTGTGTGTGTGAGTGTGCATTTGTCCTTCTGTGTGTGTCCCCCCAGGGATTCTCCTCTTCATATACCAGCCCAGTATATCTCATACACAGACACACACAGATCACTGCCATGCAAAGCCATTTATTTCTAGAGAGAGAAAAGCAGAAGAAAGAATTACATTGTCTCAATAAACATGTTACAGGAGAAGATCACACATCTGATCTGATCAATATGAAGATTATTGATGAACCTCCAACTAATCAATGTCACTTTCCTGTGATCAGAAGAATGGAATTCCAGAATGTGTACAATGCATCATTTATATAGAATTAAACCTTTATATAAATAAACTGCAGGAGGTTTGAACCCAATTAAACTTTGTTTTCCCAACCTGGCTATGGTGTCTATTTCTAAAACATTTGTTGCACGAATATCAGAAGTATTGGTCAAGTTGAACAAAATGTCCCAAATTTTTCAAGAGATAAATGTCTGTATCATCAGCTCCATCTAGTGGCCAAAATGCTGATTATTTTCCCCATGGAGGTATTTCAGAAAAGCGCTGTATACTGCATGGTGGCCACTATATGGGGCTGACGATACAGGAATTTATCTGTTAGAAAAAATACTGGACATTTCCTTCAACTTACAACGATGCTTCTGACATTTGTGCAGCAAATGTTTTGAAAATTTACCCCCCTCCCCCCTCCCCAAGTATTTAACCATGAAATAGAAGAATCTCCTCTCAGTCCATATTTTATCCAGGATTTGGTTCTGATTTGATCCGGCTGGATTTTGCAGACTCAGAAGGTATGAAGAAAGGATAACTTTAGACAGTTCAACTGATAATTGTTCCAATCAGGTCTTTTCCTCGGGATTTATAGAGAAACAGAAAATTCTCTTCATTTATAGACATTGGAAGAGGTAAGACATTTCTTGCCATATTCACTTACAAAATGTAAACTGTCCCAAAACCTAAACATAACAAACTCCAGGTATGGAGCTCAGACCAAAGTAAGTATGCAGATGCCATAGCTGTGGACCTACCTGTTGTTTCTCAATGATTGCAAAGTGTTCTCTGATTGGACAAGGTGGGGATAATGATGTCATCACCCCACCCCTCCATAGAGATCACCTTGTATTCATTGAGAAAAAAGGTTGGCGTTCTGTGAATGTGACTGGCGGGATCTGGGGGTCCCCTTGTTAAAGGGGGCTTCCAGATTCTGATAAGCCCCCCGCCTGCAGACCCTCACAATCACCGGCCAGGGTTGTGAGGATGAGGCCCTTGTCCTCATCAACATGGGGACAAGGTGCTTTGAGGGGTCACAGACCCCCAAAGCATCCTCCCAATGTTGAGGGTATGTGGCCTGGTACGGTTCAGGAGGGAGGGGGGCCGCTCTCTCGTCCCCCCCTCTTTTCCTGCGGCCTGCCAGGTTGCGCGCTCGGATAAAGGGTCTGGTATGGATTTTTAGGGGGGCCCCCACGTCAATTTTTTTTTAAATTTTATGCGGGGTTCCCCTTAATATCCATATCAGACCTGAAGGGTCTGGTATGGATATTTAGGGGGACCCCCACGTCAATTTTTTTTATTTGACACGGGGTTCCCCTTAATATCCATGTCAGACCTGAAGGGCCTGGTAATTGAATTTAGGGGAACCCCCACGCTTTTTCTTTTTTTTTTTTTTTTTTATCAATGAATGAATGAATTGTCGGCTAATACAGAGAACACTCATTGAGTGTTCTCTGTATTACGGGGGAGCCGACAATTTAGCCGCAAGTGATTTTAAAAGACTTTTTTTCCTGCACAAATGACACTTTGTGCAGGGACAGTTCTAAGCACCAGAAACATGCGCCCCTTCACAGGCATACTATAGATACCCCCCAGCTACGAAATTTAAAGGAATATTACACTTTTATTGTTTCACTTTAATCATTATTAAAATCACTGCTCCTGAAAAAACGGCAGTTTTTAAAACTTTTTTTTGCATTGATCCATGTCCCCTGGGGCAGGACCCGGGTCCCCAAACACTTTTTTTGGACAGTAACTTGCATATTACCCTTTAAAATGAGCACTTTAGATTTCTCCCATAGACTTGTATAGGGTGTTCCGGCTTTTCGAATTTGCTGCGAACAGCCCAAATTGTTCACTGTTCGCTGAACAGGCAATGTTCGAGTCGAACATGAGTTCGACTCAAACTCGAAGCTCATCCCTAGTAGGTATAGTGTGTATTGCTATCAGCTATGAGTTTGGCACAACCCCAAAAATTAAAAAAATTTCACTCTGCATAAATTGAAGCACACACATCACATTTGTAGACATTATAGGGGGTGTTTAGGGGAAAGCAATACTATGGAGCTGACAAAAGACATTGGAAAGTGACTAGACTATAGTTTTATGGGCCAAGAAGAGCATGGTGGGGAATAGGGATGAGCTTCGTGTTCGAGTCGAACATCGACTGTTCACCCGTTCGGCGAATTCCGAATGTTATGGGCCGTTCGTGACAAATTTGTGTGGCGCTCACGGCCCACAATGCACTGCGATGGCGCAGTGCATTGCTGGATCATTATTGGCCAACCATGCACTGTGACCATATATTACAGTCTCGGTAATAAATTTACCCCAAAATAAAAAAAATGTATAAAAAATTATATGTGTATAATTTGAACCATATATTATACAACCTGAGATTGCATTGTAAAACAATGCAACAAGAAATAAATAAATAATAGTAATAATAATCGACACTACTGTTAAATTTATTACCAAGACTGTATTATTTTAACTAAGAAGAAAAATTGTATAAAAAATGATATGTGTAGAACTTGAACCACACATTATACAACATTGTAAAACAATGCAACAAATAAACAAAATAATAATAATATTAATCACTATCATTAAAATGATGCAGTCTCGGTAATTTGACCAAAGAAGAAAAAAATATATATAAATTTTTTTTTTAAATATATAGAAAGGCCAGTATGGTGGCCTGGAATTATGGGAGGAGCCCGGTGGGGTATATAACTAGCCCGTTCGCCTATCTTCCTCGTCGGTTCCGGTGCGCGATATCTGATACGTCAGAGATCAAGGGCCGACTATTTTCGAGACCAAACGTAGTGAGTTGTGTTCGTGAGTTCCCGTGTTAGTCCTGATCGTATCCGTGTTGTCAGTTGTCTTGTCTTCATCAGCGTTCGTGTGTGTTTTTTCCCGTCCGAGTGTCGCAATACTCAAAGAAATTGCCGCTGTCGTACAACGCATCTGGGTCGGCTGTCGCAGGTAGGGCTTCGGCACCCATTTTTCATTTCATGTGTTACAATGTCACTTAAACGCGATATCCTGAACTCACGAACCTCTCACTTTTCATTTCACGAACGCTTTAAACCGTGTCACTCGTACTCGTTACCTCATGTCACTACCCCCTTTCTTTCAAAAGGAAAGTCGTTATTACCTTTTCGGGACATGTCGATCGTGCCACATCAGGCACTTCATTTCGTAGGCACGTCATTTCTAGCCGAACGACTCCCCAATCATTTCTCAATATTCAAATCGATCGAATCATTTCAAAATCACAGCCGACTGCTCGTTACGTTAAATCATGCAGTCCGGACCATTTCAAATTTCATGTCGTTTTCAAACCGTAAACCGGTCGGACCGTTCCAAATTCGAATCATTTCATATAATTAAGCCATTTCAATCATTTCATGCCGTTCGAATCATTTCAATCATTTCATGTCATTTTGAATCATTTCAATCTCTTTTATGTCAGATCGAATCATTTCAATCATTTCTAATCATTTCAGATCATTTCATCATTTCTGTCACTTACCGCGCTCAGGTGCGAATCCTGTCGCATCCCCGATGCACCGATTCGCTTCGAAGTGCCCCAGTTTTCGGCCTCCTTTCTGTACATGCTCCAGAGACTGAGTCACTCGCAGGTTCAGGCACAGTCCCTGATTCTAGTCTTTGTCATGGCATACCATTTCTGTCACTTATTACGCTCCGATTCGAATCCTGTCGCATTCATTGATGCACCGATTCGTTCCGGTGTGCCCAGCTGTTACGCCTCATTTCAGTACATGCTCCAGAGACGGATTCTTTGTTGTAACCATCAGTCCAGTCGTTGATTCTTGTCTCTGTCATGGCATATCATTTCTGTCATTAATCACGCTCCGATTCGAATCCTGTTGCATTTATTGATGCACCGATTTGTTCCGGTGTGCCCAGCTGTCACGCCTCATTTCAGTACATGCTCCAAAGACAGGATTCATTTGTTTCATTCATGGGCTCATCCTCTGATTCTTGTCTTTGTCATGGGTATCATTTCATCTCACCTATCACGCTCCGGTACGAATAGTCACATCTGTGTACCAAATTCGTCTCGGCGTGCCCTAGGACAGGCCTCATTTCAGTACATGCTCCAGAATCCGTTTCGTGCTCGGTCGCAAGATTGTGGCATGGCGATCCGGACCTCTGTCATGGCAGATTCACTCATTTCACTGTCACATACCGCTTCCCGGTTTGAGTCCAGTTGATTCTTCAATGTTTGGATTCCTATCGGGGGCCTTGCTCATCAGCCTCATTTCACAATAAATTGCTTCAAAAATTTCATACTTGCTCCAGAGTTCAGTTTGGTGTCAGTTGCATCTGCGACGCGACCAAATCACATCTCTGTCATGATAAGCATGTTATTCAAAAAAGCAACATTTCATTTGTTTGTTTGTTTCATTTCATTTATTTCATTTCATCTCATTTCTAAATCTCACCTCCATGAAGTCACTATTTAGCTAGCCATCTCTGTTCAGGTATAGAAATCTCAAACAAACTTCACCTTCATCTCCTCAGGTCAGTCGAGTTTTCAGTAGGTCCACCCTGCACCTGGTCTGACGGTGCCTCCTTAGGTAAGACAAAAAAAAAAAACGTCATCTGGGAGGAAACGCTCACGAGCGGAAGCATCCTTCTCGTTAAGCATGTATTTTCTTCAGGAGTCTCCAACGAGTCTTGTAATCCATGTCACCCTCATATAGGTTCCGTTTAGGAGAAAACCCGAACCCGAGGACTAATAGGCTCGCCAGGCCTGGATTATGCCACCATGTCCCGGGCTGGCAGCGAGGACCTCACGGCCCCATTATCTCCGTCTCTAGTCTCAGAGAGTGGCAGCCAACGGTCCCTCAGAGCATGGACCATTCCTAGGCTGACAGCTGAGCTAAGGCGCAGAGGTGTACCCTTTCCGGCAACAGCCAGAAAGGCCGAGCTTTTCAGGCTCCTCTTTCCTCCCCCAGCCGCGGCTGAGGCTAGTACCCAGCAGGCCTCCCTGGGCTCTATCGCAATTTCGCAGCTACATACCTTGGTATCTTTCCTGACGACCTCAATGTCAGAGGTCCAGAATCGGGTGGCCCTCCTCGAGACCCGCCCGCCCGTTTCTCCTCCAGTACCAGCATCCCAGGCAGTGACTAACCCTCTCGCAGGTATCACCGGGTGTACATCAGTTGTGTACCCTTCTCATCTGGTATCAGCTAGCATCAGGAAGGACATCCTAGAGGGCAAGGACGTCAATCTGGCTTCTCTTCTCATCTCCATTCACGAGCTTGCGGAGAACAAGGCTTATACATGGGGGGACGTGTCAGTGGTCCTCAAAACCAAAGACCCCAGGCTGAACAGGAAGCTTTCTGTCACCGAGGTTACGTTGGCCTTCGGCATGATGAGGGACATCATCTGCTCAGCCTCCCCCGGCAGGAGGGAGGAGCTGGATCGCTACCTCCATGTGGTAGTAGACCTAGGTTATAAATACGGCGGTTTTTCATTTTACGACTACCACCGCTCCTTCCCCGCTAAGGCGGCCGCCAGGCTCTTCCAATTCCAGACACCTACTGACTGGAGCGTCATGGATACCGAGCTATTCTGCCGCCACTTCGCGGGGCTACGGTCTCCTCTCTGTGCGATTTGCCAGTCGGCTACTCATACCGCGACTTGGTGCGCTAGCTCAGTGGCAGCCCCGCCCTCAGACGGTCCTTCTACCTCAGGTACTGCTCAGGGCCCACAGGCGCCGGCACGCCTGCCGCAGATGGATACATTTGGGCGCCCGGTCAAGACCATGGGAGGTGCAGCAATCTGTAACAATTACAATAGCGGGTCATGCAATTTTAGTCAGTGCAGGCTGCTCCACGTATGCACGCAGTGTCATAGGGCTCATCCCAGGCTTATGTGTGAGGTCAAACAGATTAAGAAATCTTGACTAAGCCGGGTCAACGTCTCGTGGCTCAGTGTCTACCTTACCAATCATCCTACCCCCTCACTATCCATCTACCTTGTTCAGGGCTTTACTCAAGGCTTTCACACTGGACTTATCTCTCTCCCTCACCTCACGCACGAATGCCAGAACCTGCGGTCAGCAGCTATGGATGAACGAGCCATTGACCAACTACTACAGTCAGAGTTAGACCGGGACTTCATCATAGGCCCTTTCACACAGCCCCCATTCAACACCTGGAGAGTCAGCCCTATTGGGCTTGTCAAGTGCAAGTTCTCTAATAAACTCAGATTGGTGTACGATTTGTCAGCGCCTCATTCCTCTTCTGTCCCCAGTCTTAATTCCCTTATCCCCTCCGAGGAGTTCTCCCTTAAGTATGCATCCGTAGACACGGCCATCCAGGCCATTCTCAAAACAGGCACAGGAACCTGGCTCTCCAAGGCCGACATCTCGGACGCCTTCAAGCTCCTTCCCATCCATCCATCTCTCTGGTGCTGGCATGGCATCAAATGGAGGGAGCTGTACTATTTTGCCACCAAACTAACATTCGGGTCCAAGAGCAGCCCCTGGCTCTTCGACACTTTCACATGGATCTTGCTGCACGTAGCCCAGTGTCGGGGAGTCATACACTATCTGGATGACTTCCTGCTGATCGAGCCACTCGGCTCACCTCCAGGAGATCTGGATAAGTTAAGGGTGGTCTTCAGTAACCTCAACGTCCCCATTGCCGAGCACAAGGTGGATGGTCCAACGCAGACCATCACCTTTCTCGGGGTCAGCCTAGACACCAACACTATGCAGGCCAGCCTCCCCCCGGATAAACTGGCCCGCATCAGGACGGTCCTGAGGGACTTCACCCGCGCCAGAACTTGCACCAAGAGACAGCTACAGTCCCTACTCGGCATGTTAAATTTCGCCATGCGCATCATCCCTCAGGGTCGCGCATTTGTGTCACGCCTATTGGTCTTACTGTCCCTCTCACAGGGCCCGGAGCAAGTCCTCAGCCTGGATCCCGCGGCGATAGCAGACCTTGCTATGTGGGAGGAATTCCTATCGTCTTGGAATGGCGTGTCCCTGTTCATTCCCTCCGTGTCCTCCCTTTCACCCCAGGTGGTGACCGACGCAGCGGCCTCCATGGGCTTTGCGGCAATTTTTGGCCACCTCTGGCTCGCAGCTCCCTGGCCTCCCCAGATACTGGCAATTCCTGGCTTCGCCGAGACGTCCTCCCTGTTTGAGTTATACCCCATCGTAGCTGCAGCACACACATGGGGCCGCAGTTGGTCGGGTCAAACGGTGACCTTTTCAACAGATAATTTAGCCACTGCGGAGATCATTAATAAAGGCAGGTCCAAGTCTCTAGAGATTATGTCCTTCCTACGTCGACTGGTCAAGCTCTCGTTATTATTTCAGTTCAACATCCATTGTTCCTTTATCCCCGGTAAATTCAATCAGGCAGCGGACGCCCTCTCCCGCTTTAACTTTCTCTCATTTTTCGATCAGGTGCCCGGAGCCGGACAAACATCAGCAGCTATCCCGGACTGGTCTCAACTGACCCTGGATTAGCCCCACACCTCCTAGCAGCAACCCAACTCATCGATCACTCCCTCTCACGCAATACCCGCAAGGCCTATCAATCGGCCTGGAGGGCCTTTAACCGCTTCATGACGTATCACAGCACAGAGACGTCCCGTGTCAAGCAAGTCCTGGCCTTCATTTCCTACTGCCACTCGGAGTTGGTGTTATCCTTTAATACGATCCGGCTATACCTGGCCGGGGTACAACATTTCACGTCCCTCCAGGACCCTACCGAACCCTCCTTATTTTCTTACCACGCCGTTCGGGCTGTTATGCGTGGCGTTCAGAAGCGCCAGCCAATGGCCTGCACCAAACGGCTGCCTATCACAGGAGACGTTTTTAGGAACATGTCAGATATCCTGGCCACTTCACCTTTCGGTCTCCGCATTAGTATCGTCTTACAAGCAGCCATACACCTGGCCTTCTACGGCTTCTTACGGCCAGGCGAGTTTACTTGTAATAGCCCCACAGCACGCATGCTGTGCAAGCACCACCTGGTCAGATACGAAGACCATTTCGTCTTACACTTAGCAGTCTCCAAGACGCAGCAGCTTGGCTCGCGTACGGACATACATTTCTATAAATGTGGCGCTATACCTTATAAAACTCCCTAGAAAATATAATATAAATAAAATTGTACAAATTTTCCAGCTTGCTGGCTAATACTTTAAAAAACAGCGAGAAACCTTAATGGACTATATAGTAAAATCAATAGTAAAATCAATAGATAATAATAAAGTGCTAGGGGTTAGTACTTATTAATTAGTGAATGCAAAGTGAATATAAATTTTTGTTCTATGGTTACATCAATTTATGTGTGTGCATAAAGGTGTTTTAATAGCATATATTCCACTTAAGTAGGAATAGTGTCCAATCTGCGTTTAACAAACAACAGCAGACGCAATGATATACTGCCTGCTGGGTCGGCATAACAACAGGCTTAGTATTGACAATTCCCCCAACCAACATGGCGGCCGGGCCGGCATAATAATAGGCTTAACATTGAAAATTACCTTAACAAACATGGCGGCTGTGACCCCGCACATGCGCGATTGGTTACTATACCCTATAAAAGTGGAAAGGTGTATGAAGATGGCCGCTCCAGATGACGTCTGAATGACGAAACGCGTAGGGCGTGGCCAGATACGTACACCTTCAGCACAAACGGCGTGTCAGCCGAGTGGATGTTCCGAACGCTTTTAATACAATACACGTTTTTTTCGTACTAAATGTGAGTATTTTTAAGGTTGTTTCAAATAAACTGAGTTTCAAACATACTACACCATGGGCAGTCCTCTTTTCTATCATATGTAAACGAGGTACAACATCCCCACGGAAGAACGAAGGATCTCCCCAGCAGCATAGCAGAGACAGCCCAAGAAGCGACACAGTGGCTTATACTGTGGAGGCTGATCCACCCCGGACGGGGTCATATCTCTGGTGAGAGTAAAATCCATAAACGTTCACTGCAAACGTTCACTGCGAACGAATATCGATGTCACTTTCTTCACTTACTTTTTTCACCACCAAATATTCATTTCATGTTTAAATATCAATTTTAAACTTTATTCAATTGGACTTTCATATTAGACTTATCACCGCAAGACTTTTTAGATTTTTTACTTTTTACTTTTTACTTTCTGGACTAAAATATTTTTAATTTTTTACCATTTTTCATTTCCTCACTAGTTTTAATTTTCTATTTTTTAATTTTTTATTGTGGTATTTTTTGGCATGTTTTGATATTTGACACAGTGTGTTTACACCCACCACCCCACCAGTATTCACGTTTATATAGGTTTGATTGTTCCCCTTGTGTCCATTCATTTGGTTGTGCTATAATCACAGTCACAAGCAACTCTAGTAGCTTTCACTATTAAGTATTGATTGATTCATGATAGTTTTATTTATCTAAATATTTATTTATTCACCTTTACCTAATTTGAGTGGACCGTACAGTTTTATTGCATTTACTAACCAGTAAGCTGGAAAATTTATATTCACTTTGCATTCACTAATTAATAAGTACTAACCCCTAGCACTTTATTATTATCTATTGATTTTACTATTGATTTTACTATATAGTCCATTAAGGTTTCTCGCTGTTTTTTAAAGTATTAGCCAGCAAGCTGGAAAATTTGTACAATTTTATTTATATTATATTTTCTAGGGAGTTTTATAAGGTATAGCGCCACATCTATTTTTCTTCTTTCCCCTATTTTACTGTTCCATCCATCTGGATGGAAACATAATAGAGGCTGCTCTTACCTTACATTACACTACAGACTCTCTGTATAACAGATTCCATAGCGCACCCTATCCCTCTGTTTAATTACCATTTATTTAAAGTCCCACGACTTTAAAATCTTTAGGGTGCAGCAATGGACCTTTTCAAATATGTTAACAGTAGAGCCATTAATCTGGTTGAAGTGTTCAACCAAGAACAGGTAGTAAATAAACAAGATCTGGATAGCCTGTTTAAACAGTTGAAACATAATTTAGAGAAACAATTAAGAGTGTGGTGGGACATAGCCATTTTGGAGATGTATATCTCAGAAAAAATAACACCGAGGAGACTAAGATGGGACGTCTCACCCAATGACGCTCTAAATGATAAACACCTAATGGAAGAGTGGTACAAATTTTTCAATGAAAGCGAAACGTTTTTACTACAGAAAATAGTAGCTAGAAGACAAGTCAAACTTAAAAATATTGAAATAGAGATTTTACAAATCAGAGACCATATGTTGGCATATAGCGACACAAATGAATATAAAGAGAAAGAAAAATGTTTACAGGAAACCATTAAGAAATATGATAAGGATATCCAACAGAAAAAACAGAAAAAGTTCCGCAGAGACGTGCTGGACTACAAAAACCAACAAGTATACAAGTGGCAGACAGACATTACCTATACAGAAGAAGAAAATGACATATCCATGGGAGAAGACTCAGTAGAAGAACAAGACAATAGGATAGTTGAAACATGGCAACAACCTACACCGACCCCAAATAGGATGGGAAGAACCACAGCACCTCGCACACCGAATTACCAGAGGACTGAAACAAGTAATTATAACAACACCAATAGAAGGGAATGGGATACCCCTAGAGGTAACCAATATCAAGACCCAGGGACTTATAACATTCCGACACATCAAAATAGATACTCTCCCCTTAGGGATCATCCTCGAGCAACATCTTTTCATAACAGATACCAAAGGGATTTTCACAGGGACCAAGGCCACAGACCACCGGGCAATCCCCCATATGGACAGAAAGGGGGATGGAGACCATTTCGGTACCCACCAAGAAATCAATACCAGGGTCCACCCAGAAGAAATGGAGGTTGGAATCCCAGATGGAATGGCCCAGGGCAGACAAGAAGAGAATACACGGAATTCCCAGAGAACCAGAGGAGAGAATACAGACCACCAAGATGGGTAGAAGAAAACGAAAGAGGGGAAAGAGAGGAGGCAACAAGAAAAAGAAGGAGAGAACACTAGGGAAAGGCATCTATAATCTTAGCCGGGTCACTTTTAATGAGGAGGAACTCAAAATACTAGACCTAGGCCTAAAATTTGCACCAGACAAGAACCTGGACAAGTTCGAGACCTTCATAGACTTACAAAAGTTCATAAGGAAATTAAATATAAAGAAGTTTTATGCTAATAAGAATTTTACAAATATGGATAGGGAAGAGACACAATACAAACATTCCCAACTAAGAAACAATTCTGTTTTCAACCCTAACCAACAACAGAATGAAGGTATTAAAGTTTTTAAAAAAATGGTAGAAAAGGATATCAGAGAGTTAACAATTAAACCCTCAAAAAGAAAGGGCATATGGAAGACCATCAAACAATTAGAAAAGAAAAAAGACGTGGTGATCAGACCAGCAGACAAGGGAGGAGGATTGGTGATATTGGACAAAATCGCCTATGAGGAAGAAATGACTAAGCTCCTTAGCATTCCAAACACCTACAAACAATTGAAGAAAAACCCAAAAGAAGAGCACAACAAAAAACTAACAGATTACGTTAACAAGGGTCTAAACAAAGGGATACTCAATAAGAAGGAATCGAGGTATCTCATACCCAAGGCACCGAAAATTCCAGTGATATATTATGTACCGAAGATACATAAAAATCAAACACAGCCCCCAGGAAGACCCATAGTGAGTGGGATAGATTCCTTATTTTCAAGACTGGGGGCCTATGTAGATGGATTCCTACAACCACTGGTAGTGGAAGGCAAGTCATATCTGAAGGACAGCAGACAACTCCTAAAGGAACTCCAGGACATCAACATAGAAGAAAAGGACATATTAGTAACAATAGATGTAAATTCTCTTTACACAAACATTAAACAGAAAGATGGACTAAATGGAGTAAAATGGGCCCTCCACAATAGATCCAAACTAAAACAAGAACAGATTGATTATATACTTGAAGGACTAGAGCTGGCTATGTCCCACAACCATTTTTGGTATAAAGGCAAACACTATGTCCAAACTAAAGGAGTAGCAATGGGGGCTAAATACGCACCCAGCGTGGCAAACCTCTTCCTGGACCATTGGGAGGAAGAACAAATTTATGGAGTCACTAGAAAAAATATCAAGATGTACAAAAGGTACATAGATGATATTTTAATCATCTGGGGAGGCACCAACTTGGAACTACAGCAATTTTTAGAGGAGATAAATCAAAACATTTATGATATTACGTTCACAGGAAGTTGGGACAACCAGAGCGTAGACTATCTGGACTTACAGATTTTTAAAATGGATGGATCCTTGGGCACTAGAACCTTTTTCAAGGCCACGGATAGAAATGGCTACATTCCTACCTCAAGCTGCCATCACCCAAGATGGATTAGTAACATTCCTAGAGGACAACTTGTAAGATTATACAGGAATTGCACAAAAAAAGAAGATTTTAACAAACAGGCCGAGGTCATCATTAATAGGTTCATCAGTAAAGGATACAAAGAAACCCAACTAAGGGCTCTCAAAGATAGTGTATTAAAAATGGACAGGAATCAATTGCTAGAGAGCAAAACAAATACCAAGAAGACCAGGAATATGGAAACCGCCTTCCTGACAG
Organism: Lithobates pipiens; assembly: GCF_037356315.1. Classification (NCBI taxonomy): domain Eukaryota; kingdom Metazoa; phylum Chordata; class Amphibia; order Anura; family Ranidae; genus Lithobates; species Lithobates pipiens. The sequence continues at coordinate 1,138,101 of NW_027507877.1, forward strand.
GTTTCAATAGACAACACAGAGAGATAGAAAAGATTATCAAAAAACGGTGGCCTATTTTAAAAACAGATGACGTACTAAAACAAATCTTGCCCAATAATCCCTCTTTCATATACAAAAAAGCTCCCAACTTAAGAAATAATTTAGTGAAAAACACGATAGACCCCCCACGACAAATCAAAATTGCCGAACATCTTAAAGGCTTTTTTAAATGTGGCCAATGTCTCCCCTGCCGTACAAGTAAGAAAACCAGTAGAAAAATTACAAAATTTACTTCAACTACCAACGGGAGAGAATTCAACATTAAGGAACTCATTTCATGCAAAAGTACGCACGTTACGTACATTATAGAATGTCCTTGCCATAAACAATACGTGGGTAGAACCACAAGAGAATTGCATGTGAGAATCAAAGAACATATCAAGAATATTAGGAAAGGATATGACAAACACAGTGTCTCACGTCACTTTAGAGACTTTCACAATCAAGATCCGAAACAGATGATTTTTTATGCAATCGATAAAATCAAGGGACATTGGAGGGGAGAAGATATGACCAAGAAAATTTCCCAAAACGAAACCAGATGGATTTTTAATATGGAAACAATGCAACCAGATGGAATGAACATAGACTTGGACCTCAATTGCTTTCTAACCAATTTTTAACCAATTTTTAACCAATTTTTAACCGACTCCTGTCCTAACACATCGTGTGGAGATCGAATGCCACACAATCAACGAGGTCTTTAATGAAAAACTTATGTTCTATGTTCTATTACCCTAATGTCCCAAACACTTTAACTCTCCTACCCAATGCAAAAGTAGCAACATTCCTATACTATTCTATTGTTAACCATATTCTATTCTACCTTTTTAAGAAAAAGTTTTTTAACAAAAAAGTTTTTTTAACAAAAAAGTTTTTAATATACATGGTTTTAATATATACTTTTTAACATGTTTCATATATTGATAGCTTTGGACGAAAGAGTTCTTTCTCCCTTCCTTTAAATATATCAAGCATTCTAGTCCTTGGGCAACATAGCATAAAGTCCAATATTTCAAAAGTAATACATCCAAGCATGTCAAATATAAATTTTCCTTGGTACCCAACTAGCCTCCTTCATATCTAAGATGAATTTTAATTTTAATTTTAACTTACCTTCAGATTCTATAATAAGATATATACACATAGACTAGTCCCCCCTTCTAGTCCTTCCTTCAAATCTCTCCTCAGATTTTCAGTCTCCCTTTTACAGATTTTTATGGTAATTTTTTAATTCAATCTTTATTTTTATTTTTATTTTAAATATTGCTAAACTATTGTAATTCCATAAATATCGTCAAATTATTGTAATGGTTATTTTTATCCTTTATCTTTGTTCTATGGTTACATCAATTTATGTGTGTGCATAAAGGTGTTTTAATAGCATATATTCCACTTAAGTAGGAATAGTGTCCAATCTGCGTTTAACAAACAACAGCAGACGCAATGATATACTGCCTGCTGGGTCGGCATAACAACAGGCTTAGTATTGACAATTCCCCCAACCAACATGGCGGCCGGGCCGGCATAATAATAGGCTTAACATTGAAAATTACCTTAACAAACATGGCGGCTGTGACCCCGCACATGCGCGATTGGTTACTATACCCTATAAAAGTGGAAAGGTGTATGAAGATGGCCGCTCCAGATGACGTCTGAATGACGAAACGCGTAGGGCGTGGCCAGATACGTACACCTTCAGCACAAACGGCGTGTCAGCCGAGTGGATGTTCCGAACGCTTTTAATACAATACACGTTTTTTTCGTACTAAATGTGAGTATTTTTAAGGTTGTTTCAAATAAACTGAGTTTCAAACATACTACACCATGGGCAGTCCTCTTTTCTATCATATGTAAACGAGGTACAACATCCCCACGGAAGAACGAAGGATCTCCCCAGCAGCATAGCAGAGACAGCCCAAGAAGCGACACAGTGGCTTATACTGTGGAGGCTGATCCACCCCGGACGGGGTCATATCTCTGGTGAGAGTAAAATCCATAAACGTTCACTGCAAACGTTCACTGCGAACGAATATCGATGTCACTTTCTTCACTTACTTTTTTCACCACCAAATATTCATTTCATGTTTAAATATCAATTTTAAACTTTATTCAATTGGACTTTCATATTAGACTTATCACCGCAAGACTTTTTAGATTTTTTACTTTTTACTTTTTACTTTCTGGACTAAAATATTTTTAATTTTTTACCATTTTTCATTTCCTCACTAGTTTTAATTTTCTATTTTTTAATTTTTTATTGTGGTATTTTTTGGCATGTTTTGATATTTGACACAGTGTGTTTACACCCACCACCCCACCAGTATTCACGTTTATATAGGTTTGATTGTTCCCCTTGTGTCCATTCATTTGGTTGTGCTATAATCACAGTCACAAGCAACTCTAGTAGCTTTCACTATTAAGTATTGATTGATTCATGATAGTTTTATTTATCTAAATATTTATTTATTCACCTTTACCTAATTTGAGTGGACCGTACAGTTTTATTGCATTTACTAACCAGTAAGCTGGAAAATTTATATTCACTTTGCATTCACTAATTAATAAGTACTAACCCCTAGCACTTTATTATTATCTATTGATTTTACTATTGATTTTACTATATAGTCCATTAAGGTTTCTCGCTGTTTTTTAAAGTATTAGCCAGCAAGCTGGAAAATTTGTACAATTTTATTTATATTATATTTTCTAGGGAGTTTTATAAGGTATAGCGCCACATCTATTTTTCTTCTTTCCCCTATTTTACTGTTCCATCCATCTGGATGGAAACATAATAGAGGCTGCTCTTACCTTACATTACACTACAGACTCTCTGTATAACAGATTCCATAGCGCACCCTATCCCTCTGTTTAAATACATTTCTATAAGACCAACAACCGCTGGTGCCAGGTCGCCATTCTCACCCGCTCGTTGACCCTTCTGGCCGATCAACCAGGAACTGGCCCGCTTCTGCCATTTCACACTAAACCTCTGAACGCTGCCCGGTTTATGGAACATGTCAGGATACTCCTGGGTATCATTCACCTCAATCCTACTCACTACTCCGGACATTCAGTTCATATCGGAGCAGCTTCAACAGCCTCCCGCCAAGGGGTCCCGGACCATGTTATCAAGAAGTTGGGTAGATGGAAGTCCACCTGTTTCACCCGTTACATACCCAATCCGCAAGTGGAGATGGCCCAGGCCTTTGTCAAGCTCACCCAGTAACAAACTTGAAACAATAAAATACAACCCCTACCTGAATGTTTTTGCCCCCTTATTTTGGTATACCGTACGTTAGACCAGGGCATACTTTCAGGTCCATTTCAAGTAAGCGAGTTTATGTTAACCTTGTTTGTCATCCTTATCCGTATCGGTCAGAGGGCTCTGGACCATAAATAGAAAGGCCAGTATGGTGGCCTGGAATTATGGGAGGAGCCCGGTGGGGTATATAACTAGCCCGTTCGCCTATCTTCCTTGTCGGTTCCGGTGCGCGATACCCACCCACCCATCCCCCTTTTCAGGGCATTTCTCAAGCATTATACTCCTCATGAGAGTACCCATTTCACTCCATTTCATATTCATTTCATTTATCACCCATTTCTCTATCTAGGGTATGCCCCCTTATTTTGGTATACCGTACGTTAGACCAGGGCATACTTTCAGGTCCATTTCAAGTAAGCGAGTTTATGTTAACCTTGTTTGTCATCCTTATCCGTATCGGTCAGAGGGCTCTGGACCATAAATATATAACTTCTTGAATTTGTATGAAAATGATATAAAAATAATAACAATACTGAGAATTATAATACTTACTATGAGATAATACATTCTGGTTACAATTTTGGACCTAGAGATGAAAATGTATAGAAATTTGTAAAATATATCCAAACAGCTGAGCCATACACTGTACAATCTTTACAATGATCTGCAAACCAATAAATAAATAAATAATATTAATAATCACTATTATTAAAATGATACGATTTCTGTAATAAATTGACCTAATAAGAATAAATGTATTAAAAAATGTGTAAAATGATATGTATATAACTTGAAAGATACATAACACAATCTATATATACAATCATAAAACAATAAAAAAAATAGTAATAATAATTATATTAGTAAGGATAATAATACTAAGAATAAAATAAATAAATAAAAGATAACGGTTAAGATGTTGGCCCTAGTGAGGATAAATGTAGAGTAATTAATAAAATATATCCAAACTGCTGGGTCCAGCACTGAGGCTTATGTATAAATTTATTATGTATTATTATAAATTATACTTATGTATAAATTTATTATGTATTATTATAAATTATACTTATGTATACATTTCCCAGCAGTTGTGAATTATTTCACAACTCTTACAAGTTGTTATCTCCAAGTGCACCTGGGTTCCCCACCAAGGTTTTTGTATAAATTCCCCAATCTCCAGCAGCCAAGGATTATACTTACACCGACCTCCAGAGATATCAGTTCCCATCATCTGATCTTCAGCATAGAACTGGAAGATGAACACTCTTCAGCTGTTTGAGTTCCCGGATTTCAAGGGAGACTCTGTGACTATAACGGAAGACAATGCTGACCTGGCATCTGTTGGATTCCCGAACAAAGCCGAATCTCTCAAAATCACTGGAGAACCATGGGTTGTCTTCAGTGAAGCCAATTATAAAGGGAAGTTCAGAGTCTTCAAAGAAGGCAACTACGACTCAATCCCAGGATTTGAGAAGATCATCAGCTCTGTGAGACATGTGAAGGGCAGTGTGCATAACCCCACCATTACTCTGTATGAGGACATCAACTATGGAGGAGAATCTATCACTCTGGGAAGACCTACAGATTCCTTTCATCCCTATAAATTTGACAAGGCTTCATCACATAAATTTGTGAGCGGGGCCTGGATCCTGTATGATGGGGAGTTTTATACAGGTAAACAGATTGTCAGTCTGGCAGGAGATGAAATTCCAGATTACCGTGAAATTGGCTGGAATAATAAAGTGAGCTCCCTAAGGCCTGTGCTGGCTTATGAAGTTCATAAATGAATGAAGATGGTGAACTGCCCTTCTCCAGCGCCCTACCATGACATCCCGAGTCAGCGCTGTTCTCTGCATCTCCCTCTATTCTGCTGATTTCTGCTTATATACAAGGCCTGCCTGTTACAGAGAACCCAGATTCCCATATCACCAATTCTGATCCAATGAAGACCTCCAGAGAACACATATTATGGTCTAAGAACACCACCCATAACACCAATTCTGATCCAATGAAGACCTGCAGAAAACACCAACTCTGATCTGATGAGGATCGCCAGAAAACACCAACTCTGATCTGATGAAGACCGCCACACATAACATCAATTCTGGTCTAATGAGGACCTCCAGACACTAAAATATTGTCCTCTACAGGTTGGGAGAACCCAAATCAATCGCATCCAAGTTCCAAGACATAGGTTTTAAAGGTGAACTCCAGGTATGTGTTTTATTACATAGTAACATTGGTCCAGCTTGGACAAGTATGCATGTGTCATACATATGGGATCCCGTAGAAGTGGGGAATCACTGAAGCAGTTACTATTACAGTGATCACTGCTGTCTTCTAGGTCCTGTGCCAAGCGACTGCCCTCCTGCATAGCACACACCGGGAGTCACTTGCTCTGCACAGTCACCATTCACAGAACGCCAACCTTTTTTCTCAATGAATACAAGGTGATCTCTATGGAGGGGTGGGGTGGTGACATCATCATCCCCACCTTGTCCAATCAGAGAACACTTTGCAATCATTGAGAAACAACAGGTAGGTCCACAGCTATGGCATTTGCATACTTACTTTGGTCTGAGCTCCATACCTGGAGTTTGTTATTTTTAGGTTTTGGGACAGTTTACATTTTGTAAGTCAATATGGCAAGAAATGTCTTACCTCTTCCAATGTCTATAAATGAAGAGAATTTTCTGTTTCTCTATAAATCCCGAGGAAAAGACCTGATTGGAACAATTATCAGTTGAACTGTCTAAAGTTATCCTTTCTTCATACCTTCTGAGTCTGCAAAATACCAGCCGGATCAAATCAGAACCAAATCCTGGATAAAATATGGACTGATTGGAGATTCTTCTATTTCATGGTTAAATACTTGGGGGGGAGGGGGGGGGAGAAATTTTCAAAACATTTGCTGCACAAATGTCAGAAGCATCGTTGTAAGTTGAAGGAAATGTCCAGTATTTTTTCTAACAGATAAATTCCTGTATCGTCAGCCCCATATAGTGGCCACCATGCAGTATACAGCGCTTTTCTGAAATACCTCCATGGGGAAAATATTCAGCATTTTGGCCACTAGATGGAGCTGATGATACTGACATTTATCTCTTGGAAAAAATACGGGACATTTTGTTCAACTTGACCGATACTTCTGATATTCGTGCAACAAATGTTTTAGAAATAGACACCATAGCCAGGTTGGGAAAACAAAGTTTAATTGAGTTCAAACCTCCTGCAGTTTATTTATATAAAGGTTTAATTCTATATAAATGATGCATTGTACACATTCTGGAATTCCATTCTTCTGATCACAGGAAAGTGACATTGATTAGTTGGAGGTTCATCAATAATCTTCATATTGATCAGATCAGATGTGGGATCTTCTCCTGTAACATGTTTAGTGAGACAATGTAATTCTTTCTTCTGCTTTTCTCTCTCTAGAAATAAATGGCTTTGCATGGCAGTGATCTGTGTGTGTCTGTGTATGAGATATACTGGGCTGGGATATGAAGAGGAGAATCCCTGGGGGGACACACACAGAAGGACAAATGCACACTCACATACACACATTGATTTTTTTTTCTTAATATAGTTCTTTATTGGAGTTTCAGAGAAGGTACATACATGTTATAGACATAACTGCAGTAACAGAAACAGATGTTCCAGCTAGAAAGAAGCTCTTCTAACAAGTAATAATGTGTTAAATGCAAACAGTAATATTCTAAGTGGGGGGGGGGGGGTGTGGGGGTGAACCAAAGTAGTCGAGTAGGGAGAGGATCTAAATGGGGAAGGGGTGGAAAGGAGGGGGGGTAAGGGATAGGGGTATAAGGAAGGAGGAGGAAGAATGGCACCAGAGGACCAGAGATAAAGACATAGATGTTGAATGAACATTTCATATCGGTATGGTTATACTTGAACAGTACACTTTGGATGTTGTAACCAGAGTGACCACTAGGGATGAGCCGAACACCCCCGGTTCAGTTCGCAGCAGAACATGCGAACAGGAAAAAAATTTGATTGAACACACAAACACCATTAAAGTTTATAGGACACGAATATCAGAAATCAAAAGTGCTAATTTTAAAGGCTTATATGCATGATATTGTCATAAAGTGTTTGGGGACCTGGGTCCTGCCCCAGGGGACATGCATCAATGCAAAAAAAAGTTTTAAAAACGTCTGTTTTTTCAGGAGCAGTGATTTTAATAATGCTTAAAGTGAAACAATAAAAGTGTAATATTCCTTTAAAGTTCATACCTGGGGGGTGTCTATAGCATGTTTCCCGGTCCCAGTCTGAGAGCAAAATTACATTTCTAAAGGAAAAAAGGTAATTTAAAACTACTATAATGAATTATCGGGTCCCGACAATACACATAAAAGTCATTGAAAAAAACGGCATGGGATTCCCCCACAGTCAATTACCAGACCCTTCGGGTCTGGTACGAATATTAAGGGGAACCCTGAACCAAAATTGAAAAAAAAATTGCTTGGGGACCCCCCCAAATTCCCTTTTAAGGGGAACCACGCGCCAAAAAAATGGCGTGTGGGTCCCCCTAAAAATCAATACCAGACCCTTATCCGATCACGCAACCTGGCAGGCCACAGGAAAAGAGGTGGGAAGAGAGAGAGCCCCCCTTCTGAACCGTTCCAGGCCACATGCCCTCAACATGGGGAGGGAGCTTTGGGGTACCCCCCAAAACACCTTGTTCCCATGTTGATTGGCACAAGGGCCTCATCTACACAACCCTTGGCCGGTGGCTGTAGGGGTCTGCGGGCGGGGTACTTATCGAAATCTGGAAGCACCCTTTAACAAGGGGAACCACAGATCCCGGGCCTCTCCCCTGTGTAAAATGGTAACAGGGTACTAATGTACCCCTACCATTTCACAAAAAAAGTGTGAAAATGGTAAAAATGACAAGATATGGCTTGGGACAAGTCCTTTATTAAAAAATGTAAAAAATAAAACTGTCCCACAAAGTCTTCTTGTTCATCTCTTGCTCTGCTAACAGACCGAAAAAGAAAGAATAAAAAAATGGGAGACACCTGCCAAAATGACCGTCCTCTCACGTGACAGCTCTTTTATAACTAAGGGCAGGGCCACATGGTGATGTCACTGGGAGACCCCGCCCCCTCTGACACACGGTGACATCCCTATGGCTTTCCCTTAGCATCAGAGGGGTGGCCCCGACATGAAAGCCATAGGGATGTCCCCGTTCCTCGGGGGGTGGTGTCACCCGGCGATGTCACCGTGTGGCCCCGCCCCCTCTAATGCTACAGGAAATCCATAGGGATGTCCCTAAGAAGCCTTTGTAAGACAGTTTTATTTTTTAAATTTTTTAATAAAGGACTTGTCCCTAAGCCGTGTCTTGTCATTTGTGTCTTGTCATTTTTTTTTGTAAAATGGTAGGGGTATAAATACCATTTTACACGGGGGGAGGCCTGTATCTTGGAGTCCTCTTGTTAAAGGCGAATTCCAGATTCCAATAAGCCCCCCGCCCGCAGACCCCCACTACCACCGGGCATGGGTTGTGGGGATGAGGCCCTTGGGTACCCCAAAGCACCCTCCCCATGTTGAGGGCATGTGGCCTGGTATGGTTCAGGAGGGGGGCACTCTCTCATCCCCCCTCTTTTCCTGTGGCCTGCCAGGTTGCGTGCTTGGATAAGGGTCTGGTATGGATTTTTGGCACGGGGTTCCCCTTAATATCCATAGCAGACCCTAAGGGCCTGGTAATTGACTGTGAGGGAATACCATGTTGTTTTTTTCAATGACTTTTATCTGTATTGCCGGGACCTGACAATTCATTATAGCCACAAGTAGTTTTAAATTACTTTTTCCTTAGAAATGTAATTTTGCTCTCGGACTGTTCTAAACATGGGAAACATGCGCCACTTTACAGGCATACTATAGAAACCCCACCCCCAGGTACGAAATGTAAAGGAATATTTCTCTTTAAGCATTATTGCAATCACTGCTCTCAAAAAAACAGCTGTTTTAAAAACTTTTTTTGCATTGATACTAGGGATGAGCTTCGAGTTCAGCGAACAATTTGGGGTGTTTGTGGCAAATTCGAAAAGCAGCGGAACACTCTGTACAAGTCTATGGGAGAAATCTAAAGTAATTTTAAAGGCTTATATGCAAGTTACGGTCCTAAAAAGTATTTGGGGACCCGGGTTAGTATTATGGGGGTTGAGGTAAGTATTAGGGGGCTGAGGTAAGTACTAGGGGGCTGAGGTAAGTAGTGGGGGGCTCAGGTAAGTATTGGGGGGCTCAGATAAGTATTGGTGGCTGAGGTAAGTATTGGGGGGCTCAGGTAAGTATTGGGGGGCTCATGTAAGTATTGGGGGCTGAGGTAAGTATTAGAGAGAGCTGAGGTAAGTATTGGGGGGCTGAGGCAAGTAGTGGGGGGCTCAGGTAAGTATTAGGGGGCTCAGGTAAGTATTGGGGGGCTCAGATAATTATTGGGGGCTGAAATTAGTATTGGGGGGCTGAGGTAAGTATTGTGGGCTGAGGTAAGTATTGTGGGCTGAGGTAAGTATTAGGGGGGCTGAGGTAAGTATTGGGGGCTTAGGTAAGTATTGGGGGGCTAAGGTAAGTATTGGGGGGCTCAGGTAAATAGTGGGGGCTCATGTAAGTATTGGGGGGGTTCAGGTAAGTATTAGAGGGAGCTGAGGTAAGTATTGAGGGCTGAGGTAAGTATTGGGGGGCTGAGGTATGTATTAGAGGGATGAGGTAAGTATTAGAGGGGGCTGAGGTAAGTATTGGGTATGAGGTAAATATGGGGGGCTCAGGCAAGTAGTGGGGGGCTGAGGTAGGTATTAGGGGGCTCAGGTAAGTAGTGGGGGGTTCAGGTAAGTATTGGGTGCTCCGGTAAGTATTGGGGGTTCAGATAAGTATTGGGGGCTGAGGTAAGTATTGGGGACTGAGGTAAGTAGCAGGGCCCTCAGGTAAGTATTGGTGGCTCAGGTAAGTATTGGGGGCTGAGGTCAGTAGTGGGGGCTGAAGTAAGTATTGGGGCTGAGGTAGGTAGTGGGGGGAGGAGGTAAGTATTAGGGGGCTGAGGTAAGTATTAGAGGGGTGAGGTAAGTATTAGGGGGCTCAGGTAAGTATTGGGGGGCTCAGATAAGTATTGGTGGCTGAGGTAAGTATTGGGGGGCTGAGGTAAGTGTTAGAGGGAGCTGAGGTAAGTATTGGGGGGCTCAGGTAAGTATTGGGGGCTGATGTAAGTATTAGAGGGAGCTGAGGTAAGTATTGGGGGGGCTGAGGCAAGTAGTGGGGGAATCAGGTAAGTATTGGGGGCTCAGATAATTATTGGGGGCTGAGCTTAGTATTGGGGGCTGAGGTAAGTATTACAGGGAGCTGAGGTAAGAATTGGGGGCTGAGGTAAGTATTGGGGTGCTGAGGTAGGTAGTAGGAGGCTCAGGTAAGTATTGGGGGCTGAGGTAAGCATTGGGGGCTGAGGTAAGTATTAGGGGGACTCGGGTAAGTATTGGGGGCTCATATAAGTATTGGGGGCTCATATAAGTATTGGGGGCTGAAGTTAGTATTGGGGGGCTGAGGTAAGTATTAGAGGGGGCTGAGGTAAGTATTGGGGGCTGATGTAAGTATTGGGAGGTTGAGGTAAGTATTAGGGGGCTGAGTTAAATATAGGGGGCTCAGGTAAGTAGTGGGGGACTGAGGTAAGTACTGGGGGCTGAGGTAAGTATTGGGGGGCTAAGGCAAGTATTGGGGGGTCTCAGATAAGTATTGGGGCTGAGGGAAGTAGTGGGGGCTGAGGTAAGTATTGGGGCTGAGGTAAGTAGCGGGGGGGCTGAGGTAAGTATTGGGGGCTGAGGTAAGTATTGGGGGGTCTCAGATAAGTATTGGGGGTTGAGATAAGTATTAGGGGGGCTAAGGTAAGTATTAGGGGCTGGGGAAAGTAGTGGGGGGCTGAGGTAAGTATTGGGGGCTGAGGTAAGTAGTGGGGGCTGAGGTAAGTATCGGGGGTCTCAGATAAATATTGGGGACTGAGGTAAGTATTAGAGGGAGATGAGGTAAGTATTAGGGGGTCTGAGGTAAGTATTGGGGGTTGAGATAAGTATTAGGGGGGCTAAGGTAAGTATTAGGGGCTGGGGAAAGTAGTGGGGGGCTGAGGTAAGTAGTGGGGGCTGAGGTAAGTATTAGGTGCTGAGGTAAGTAGCGGGGGCTGAGGTAAGTATTGGGGGCTGAGGTAAGTATTGGGGGGTCTCAGATAAGTATTGGGGGTTGAGATAAGTATTAGGGGGGCTGAGGTAAGTATTAGGGGCTGGGGAAAGTAGTGGGGGGCTGAGGTAAGTATTGGGGGCTGGGGTAAGTAGTGGGGGCTGAGGTAAGTATCGGGGGGTCTCAGATAAATATTGGGGGCTGAGGTAAGTATTAGAGGGAGATGAGGTAATTATTAGGGGGTCTGAGGTAAGTATTGGGGGTTGAGGTAAGTATTAGGGGGCTGAGGCAAATAGTGGGGGGCTCAGGTATGTATTGGGGGCTCAGATAATTATTGGGGGCTGAGCTTAGTATTGGGGGGCTGAGGTAAGTATTACAGGGAGCTGAGGTAAGAATTGGGGGCTGAGGTAAGTATTGGGGGGCTGAGGTAGGTAGTAGGAGGCTCAGGTAAGTATTGGGGTCTGAGGTAAGCATTGGGGTCTGAGGTAAGTATTAGGAGGCAGAGGTAAGTAGTGGAGGGCTCATGTAAGTATTGGGGGCTCAGGTAAGTATTAGGAGGCTCAGGTAAGTATTGGGGCTGAGGTAAGTAGTGGGGGCTGAGGTAAGTATTGGGGGCTGAGGTAGGTAGTGGGGGGCAGAGGTAAGTATTAGGGGGCTGAGGTAAGTATTAGAGGGATGAGGTAAGTATTGGGGGCTCATGTAAGTATTGGAGGCTGAGGTAAGTATTAGAGGGAGCTGAGGTAAGTATTGGGGGGCTGAGGCAAGTAGTGGGGGGGCTCAGGTAAGTATTGAGGGGCTCAGGTAAGTATTGGGGGCTCAGATAATTATTGGGGGCTGAGCTTAGTATTGGGGGCTGAGGTAAGTATTACAGGGAGCTGAGATAAGAATTGGGGGCTGAGGTAAGTATTGGGGGGCTGAGGTAAGTATTGGGGGTCTCAGATAAGTATTGGGGCTGAGGTAAGTAGTGGGGGCTGAGGTAAGTATTGGGGTCTGAGGTAAGTATTGGGGGTCTCAGATAAGTATTGGGGCTGAGGCAAGTAGTGGGGGCTAAGGTAAGTATTGGGGCTAAGGTAAGTAGCGGGGGGCTGAGGTAAGTATTGGGGGCTGAGGTAAGTATTGGGGGGTCTCAGATAAGTATTTTGGGGTTGAGATAAGTATTAGGGGGGCTGAGGTAAGTATTGGGGGCTGAGGTAAGTAGTGGGGGGGCTGAGGTAAGTATCAGGGGGGGGGTCTCAGATAAGTATTGGGGGCTGAGGTAATTATTAGAGGGAGATGAGGTAAGTATTAGGGGGTCTGAGGTAAGTAGTGGGGGGCTGAGGTAAGTAGTGGGGGGCTGAGGTAAGTATTAGGTGCTGAGGTAAGTATTAGAGGGGCTGAGGTAAGTATTGGGGGCTGATGTAAGTATTGGGAGGTTGAGGTAAGTATCAGGGGGCTGAGATAAATATAGGGGGCTCAGGTAAGTAGTGGGGGACTGAGGTAAGTATTGGGGTCTGAGGTAAGTATGGGGGGGTCTCAGATAAGTATTGGGGCTGAGGAAAGCAGTGGGGGCTGAGGTAAGTATTGGGGCTAAGGTAAGTAGTGCAGGCTGAGGTAAGTAGTGGGGGCTGAGGTAAGTATTGGGGCTGAGGTAAGTAGTGCAGGCTGAGGTAAGAAGTGGGGGCTGAGGTAAGTATTAGAGGGATGAGGTAAGTATTGGGGGACTGAGGTAAGAATTAGGGGTTGAGGTAAGTATTAGGGGCGCTGAGGTAAGTATTAAGGGGCTCAGATAAGTATTGGGGCTGAGGTAAGTATTACATGGAGCTGAGGTAAGAATTGGGGGGCTGAGGAAGGTAGTAGGAGGCTCAGGTAATTTTTGGGGACTGAGGTAAGTAGTGGGGGCTCATATAAGTATTGGGGGCTGAAGAAAGTATTAGAGGGGCTGAGGTAAGTATTGGGCTGATGTAAGTATTGGGAGGTTGAGGTAAGTATTAGGGGGCTGAGTTAAATATAGGGGGCTCAGGTAAGTAGTGGGGAATTGAGGTAAGTACTGGGGGCTGAGGTAAGTATTGGGGTCTGAGGTAAGTATTGGGGGGCTGAGTTAAATATAGGGGGATCAGGTAAGTAGTGGGGGACTGAGGTAAGTACTAGGGGCTGAGATAAGTATTGGGGTCTGAGGTAAGTATTGGGGGGTCTCAGATAAGTATTGGGGCTAAGGTAAGTATTGGGGCTAAGGTAAGTAGTGGGGGGGGCTGAGGTAAGTATTGGGGGCTGAGGTAAGTATTGGGGGGTCTCAGATAAGTATTGGGGGGTTGAGATAAGTATTAGGGGGGCTGAGGTAAGTATTAGGAGCTGGGGAAAGTAGTGGGCGGCTGAGGTAAGTATTGGGGGCTGAGGTAAGTAGTGGGGGGCTGAGGTAAGTATCGGGGGGTCTCAGATAAGTATTGGGGGCTGAGGTAAGTATTAGAGGGAGATGAGGTAAGTATTAGGTGTTCTGAGGTAAGTAGTGGGGGGCTGAGGTAAGTAGTGGGGGGCTGAGGTAAGTATTAGGTGCTGAGGTAAGTATTAGGTGCTGAGGTAAATATTAGAGGGGCTGAGGTAAGTATTGGGGGGTTGAGGTAAGTATTAGGGGACTGAGGCAAGTAGTGGGGGGCTTAGGTAAGTATTGGGGGCTGAGGTAAGTATCGGGGGGTCTCAGATAAGTATTGGGGGCTGAGGTAAGTATTAGAGGGAGATGAGGTAAGTATTAGGGGGTCTGAGGTAAGTAGTGGGGGGCTGAGGTAAGTATTAGGGGGCTGAGGTAAGTATTGGGGGCTGAGATAAGTATTAGAGGGGGCTGAGGTAAGTATTGGGGGGCTGAGGTAAGTATTAGGGGGGCTGAGGTAAGTATTGGGGGGCTGAGGTAAGTAGTGGGGGCTCAAGTAGTGGGGGCTGGGGTAAGTAGTGGGGGGCTGAGGTAAGTATTAGGGGGGCTGAGGTAAATATAGGGTGCTGAGGTAAATATTAGGGAACCTGTAAATATTGGGGGGCTGAGGTAAGTATTAGAGTGGGCTGAGGTAAATATTAGGGGGGCTGAGGTAAGTATTGGGGGGCTGAGGTAAGTATTAGAGGGACCTGAGGTAAGTATTAGGGATGAGGTAAATATAAGGGGGCTGAGGTAAATATGGGGTGCTCGGGCAAGTAGTGGGGGGGCTCAAGTAGTGGGGGACTGAGGTAAGTAGTGGGGGGCTGAGGTAAGTATTAGGGGGCTGAGGTAAGTATTGGGGGCTGAGATAAGTATTAGAGGGGGCTGAGGTAAGTATTGGGGGGGCTGAGGTAAGTATTAGGGGGGCTGAGGTAAGTATTGGGGGGCTGAGGTAAGTAGTGGGGGGCTCAAGTAGTGGGGGACTGAGGTAAGTAGTGGGGGGCTGAGGTAACTATTAAGAAAACTGAGGTTAGTATTTGGGGGCTGAGGTAAGTAGTATGGGGCTCAGGTAAGTATTGGGGGCTTAGGTAAGAAGTGGGGGGCTGAGGTAAGCATTGTGGGCTGAGGTAAGCATTGGGGGGCTGAGGTACGTATTAGGGGGGCTCAGGTAAGTATTGGGGGGCTCAGATAAGTATTGGGGGCTGAGGTTAGTATTGGGGGGCTGAAGTAAGTATTAGAGGGGCCGAGGTAAGTATTAGAGGGGGCTTAGGTAAGTATTGAGGGGTTGAGGTAAGTATTAGGGGGCTGAGTTAAGTATTAGGGGGCTGAGGTAAGTATTAGGGGGCCAATGTTAGTTTTGGGGCTGAGGTAAATATAGGGGGCTGATATAAATATGGGGGGCTCGGTCAAGTAGTGGGAGACTCAAGTAGTGGGAGCTGAGGTAAGTATTAGGGGGTTAAGATAAGTATTAGAGGGAGCTGAGGTAAGTATTAGGGGGGCTGATGTATTAGAGGGGGCTGAGGTAAGTATTAGAGGGACTTAGGTAAGTAAGTAAATATGGGGGGCTCGAGTAAGTAGTGGGGGCTCAAGTAGTGGGGGCTCAGGTAAGTAGTGGGGGGCTGAGGTAAGTAGTGGGGGGCTGAGGTAAGTATTAGGTGCTGAGGTAAGTACTAGGTGCTGAGGTAAATATTAGAGGGGCTGAGGTAAGTATTGGGGAGTTGAGGTAAGTATTAGGGGACTGAGGCAAATAGTGGGGGGCTTAGGTAAGTATTGGGGGCTGAGGTAAGTATCGGGGGGTCTCAGATAAGTATTGGGGGCTGAGGTAAGTATTAGAGGGAGATGAGGTAAGTATTAGGGGGTCTGAGGTAAGTAGTGGGGGCTGAGGTAAGTATTAGGGGGCTGAGGTAAGTATTGGGGGGGCTGAGGTAAGTATTAGGGGGGCTGAGGTAAGTATTGGGGGGCTGAGGTAAGTATTGGGGGCTGAGGTAAGTAGTATGGGGCTCAGGTAAGTATTGGGGGCTTAGGTAAGAAGTGGGGGGGCTGAGGTAAGCATTGTGGGCTGAGGTAAGCATTGGGGGGCTGAGGTACGTATTAGGGGGGCTCAGGTAAGTATTGGGGGCTCAGATAAGTATTGGGGTGCTAAGGTAAGTATTAGAGGGAGATGATGTAAGTATTGGGGGCTGAGGTAAGTAGTGGGGGGCTGAGGTAAGTATTAGGGGGGCTGAGGTAAATATAGGGTGCCGAGGTAAATATGGGGGGATCGGGTAAGTATTGGGGAGCAGAGGTAAGTATTAGGAGGCAGAGGTAAGTAGTGGAGGGCTCATGTAAGTATTGGGGGCGCAGGTAGGTATTAGGAGGCTCAGGTAAGTATTTGGGGGCAGGGGTAAGTATTGGGGTGCTGAGGTAAGTATTAGGGGGCTGAGGTAGGTAGTGGGGGCTCAGATAAGTAGTGGGGGGTTCAGGTAAGTATTGGGGGCTCAGATAAGTATTGGGGGGCTGAGGTAAGTATTAGAAGGTTGAGGTAAGTATTGGGGGGGCTGAGGTAAGTAGTGGGGGGCTGAGGTAAGTATTGAGGGGGCTGAGGTAAGTATTGGGGGCTGAGGTAAGTATTACGTGGGCTGAGGTAAGTATTTGGGGGCTGAGGTAAGTATTAGAAGGTTAAGGTAAGTATTAGAGGGGGCTGAGGTAAGTATTAGAGGGACTTAGGTAAGTATTGGGGGGCTGAGGTAAGTATTAGAGGGGGCTAAGGTAATTATTGGGGGCTGAGGTAAGTATTAGGGGGGCTGAGGTAAGTATTGAGAGGGCTGAGGTAAGTATTAGAGGGGGCTAAGGTAAGTATTGGGGGCTGAGGTAAGTATTAGGGGGTCGATGTAAGTATTGGGGGCTGAGGTAAGTATTAGGGGGCTGAGGTAAGTATTGGGGCTGGGGTAAGTATTGGGGGGGGCGAGGTAAGTATTGGGGCTGGGCTAAGTATTGGGGGCTGAGGTAAGTATTAGGGGGCTGAGGTAAGTTTTGGGGCCTGGGGTAAGTATTGGGGGCTGAGGTAAGTATTGGGGGACTGAGGTAAGTATTGGGGTGCTCAGGTAAATTTAGGGGGCTGAGGTAAGTATTGGGATGCTCAGGTAAATTTAGGGGGCTGAGGTAAGTATTGGGTGGATGAGGTAAGTATTGGGGTGCTCAGGTGAGTAATGGGGGGCTGAGGTAAGTATTGGGGGGTTGCGGTAAGAAGTGGGGGCTGAGGTAAGTAGTGGGGACTGAGGTAAGTATTAGGGGGGCTGAGGTAAGTATTAGAGGGAGCTGAGGTAAGTATTAGAGGGAGCTGAGGTAAGTATTAGGGGGCAGATGTAAGTAGTGGGGGCTCAGGTTAGTATTGTGGGGCTGAGGTAAGTATTGGGGGGCTGGGGTTAATATTGTGGGTTGAGGCAAATATGGGGGGCTCGGGTAAGTAGTGGGGGCTCAAGTAGTGGGGGCTCAGGTAAGTAGTGGTGGGCTGAGGTAAGTAGTGAGGGGCTAAGGTAAGTATTAGGGGGCTGAGGTAAGTAGTGGGGGACTGAGGTAAGTAGTGGGGGGCTGAGGTAAGTAGTGGGGGACTGAGGTAAGTAGTGGGGGGCTGAGGTAAGTATTGGGGGTTGCGGTAAGAAGTGGGGGCTGAGGTAAGTAGTGGGGACTGAGGTAAGTATTAGGGGGGCTGAGGTAAGTATTAGAGGGAGCTGAGGTAAGTATTAGAGGGAGCTGAGGTAAGTATTAGGGGGGCTGAGGTAAGTAGTGGGGGGCTGAGGTAAGTATTGAGGGGGCTGAGGTAAGTATTGGGGGCTGAGGTAAGTATTACGTGGGCTGAGGTAAGTATTTGGGGGCTGAGGTAAGTATTAGAAGGTTAAGGTAAGTATTAGAGGGGGCTGAGGTAAGTATTAGAGGGACTTAGGTAAGTATTGGGGGGCTGAGGTAAGTATTAGAGGGGGCTAAGGTAATTATTGGGGGCTGAGGTAAGTATTAGGGGGGCTGAGGTAAGTATTGAGAGGGCTGAGGTAAGTATTAGAGGGGGCTAAGGTAAGTATTGGGGGCTGAGGTAAGTATTAGGGGGTCGATGTAAGTATTGGGGGCTGAGGTAAGTATTAGGGGGCTGAGGTAAGTATTGGGGCTGGGGTAAGTATTGGGGGGGGGCGAGGTAAGTATTGGGGCTGGGCTAAGTATTGGGGGCTGAGGTAAGTATTAGGGGGCTGAGGTAAGTTTTGGGGCCTGGGGTAAGTATTGGGGGCTGAGGTAAGTATTGGGGGGCTGAGGTAAGTATTGGGGTGCTCAGGTAAATTTAGGGGGCTGAGGTAAGTATTGGGGTGCTCAGGTAAATTTAGGGGGCTGAGGTAAGTATTGGGTGGATGAGGTAAGTATTGGGGTGCTCAGGTGAGTAATGGGGGGCTGAGGTAAGTATTGGGGGGTTGCGGTAAGAAGTGGGGGCTGAGGTAAGTAGTGGGGACTGAGGTAAGTATTAGGGGGGCTGAGGTAAGTATTAGAGGGAGCTGAGGTAAGTATTAGAGGGAGCTGAGGTAAGTATTAGGGGGGCAGATGTAAGTAGTGGGGGCTCAGGTTAGTATTGTGGGGCTGAGGTAAGTATTGGGGGGCTGGGGTTAATATTGTGGGTTGAGGCAAATATGGGGGGCTCGGGTAAGTAGTGGGGGCTCAAGTAGTGGGGGCTCAGGTAAGTAGTGGTGGGCTGAGGTAAGTAGTGAGGGGCTAAGGTAAGTATTAGGGGGCTGAGGTAAGTAGTGGGGGACTGAGGTAAGTAGTGGGGGGCTGAGGTAAGTAGTGGGGGGCTGAGGTAAGTAGTGGGGGACTGAGGTAAGTAGTGGGGGGCTGAGGTAAGTATTGGGGGTTGCGGTAAGAAGTGGGGGCTGAGGTAAGTAGTGGGGACTGAGGTAAGTATTAGGGGGGCTGAGGTAAGTATTAGAGGGAGCTGAGGTAAGTATTAGAGGGAGCTGAGGTAAGTATTAGGGGGGCAGATGTAAGTAGTGGGGGCTCAGGTTAGTATTGTGGGGCTGAGGTAAGTATTGGGGGGCTGGGGTTAATATTGTGGGTTGAGGCAAATATGGGGGGCTCGGGTAAGTAGTGGGGGCTCAAGTAGTGGGGGCTCAGGTAAGTAGTGGTGGGCTGAGGTAAGTAGTGAGGGGCTAAGGTAAGTATTAGGGGGCTGAGGTAAGTAGTGGGGGACTGAGGTAAGTAGTGGGGGGCTGAGGTAAGTAGTGGGGGACTGAGGTAAGTAGTGGGGGGCTGAGGTAAGTATTGGGGGCTGAGGTAAGTAGTGGGGGGCTGAGGTAAGTAGTGGGGGACTGAGATAAGTAGTGGGGGGCTGAGGTAAGTAGTGGGGGACTGAGGTAAGTAGTGGGGGGCTGAGGTAAGTAGTGGGGGGCTGAGGTAAGTATTGGGGGGGCTGAGGTAAGTAGTGGGGGACTGAGGTAAGTATTGGGGGCTGAGGTAAGTATTGGGGGCCGAGGGCTGAGGTAAGTATTGGGGGGCTGAGGTAAGTAGCGGGGGGGCTCATGTAAGTATTGGGGGGGTTGCGGTAAGAAGTGGGGGCTGAGGTAAGTATTAGGGGGGCAGATGTAAGTAGTGGGGGCTCAGGTTAGTATTGTGGGGCTGAGGTAAGTATGGGGGGGCTGAGGTAAGAAGCGGGGGGTTGAGGTGAGTATTGGGGGCTGAGGTAAGTATTGGGGGGCTGTGGTAAGTATTGGGGGTTGAGGTAAGTAGCGGGGGTTGAGGTAAGTATTGGGGGGCTGAGATAAGTATTAAAGGGGGCTGAGGTAAGTATTGGGGGGCTGAGGTAAGTACTAGGGGGGCTGAGGTAAGTATCGGGGCTGAGAAAAGTATTAGGGGGGCTGAGGTAAGTATTAGGGGGCTGGGGTTAATATTGTGGGTTGAGGCAAATATGGGGGGCTCGGGTAAGTAGTGGGGGCTCAAGTAGTGGGGGCTCAGGTAAGTAGTGGTGGGCTGAGGTAAGTAGTGAGGGGCTAAGGTAAGTATTAGGGGGCTGAGGTAAGTAGTGGGGGACTGAGGTAAGTAGTGGGGGCTGAGGTAAGTAGTGGGGGACTGAGGTAAGTAGTGGGGGGCTGAGGTAAGTATTGGGGGCTGAGGTAAGTAGTGGGGGACTGAGGTAAGTAGTGGGGGGCTGAGGTAAGTAGTGGGGGACTGAGGTAAGTAGTGGGGGGCTGAGGTAAGTAGTGGGGGACTGAGGTAAGTAGTGGGGGGCTGAGGTAAGTAGTGGGGGACTGAGGTAAGTATTGGGGGCCGAGGGCTGAGGTAAGTATTGGGGGGCTGAGGTAAGTAGCGGGGGGCTCAGGTAAGTATTGGGGGGTTGCGGTAAGAAGTGGGGGCTGAGGTAAGTAGTGGGGACTGAGGTAAGTATTAGGGGGGTGAGGTAAGTATTAGAGGGAGCTGAGGTAAGTATTAGAGGGAGCTGAGTTAAGTATTAGGGGGGCAGATGTAAGTAGTGGGGGCTCAGGTTAGTATTGTGGGGCTGAGGTAAGTATTGGGGGGCTGAGGTAAGAAGCGGGGGGTTGAGGTGAGTATTGGGGGCCGAGGTAAGTATTGGGGGGCTGTGGTAAGTATTGGGGGTTGAGGTAAGTAGCGGGGGTTTAGGTAAGTATTGGGGGGCTGAGGTAAGTACTAGGGGGGCTGAGGTAAGTATCGGGGCTGAGAAAAGTATTAGGGGGGCTGAGGTAAGTATTAGGGGGCTGGGGTTAATGTTGTGGGTTGAGGCAAATATGGGGGGCTCGGGTAAGTAGTGGGGGCTCAAGTAGTGGGGGCTCAGGTAAGTAGTGGTGGGCTGAGGTAAGTAGTGAGGGGCTAAGGTAAGTATTAGGGGGCTGAGGTAAGTAGTGGGGGACTGAGGTAAGTAGTGGGGGCTGAGGTAAGTAGTGGGGGACTGAGGTAAGTAGTGGGGGGCTGAGGTAAGTATTGGGGGCTGAGGTAAGTAGTGGGGGACTGAGGTAAGTAGTGGGGGGCTGAGGTAAGTAGTGGGGGACTGAGGTAAGTAGTGGGGGGCTGAGGTAAGTAGTGGGGGACTGAGGTAAGTAGTGGGGGGCTGAGGTAAGTAGTGGGGGACTGAGGTAAGTATTGGGGGCCGAGGGCTGAGGTAAGTATTGGGGGGCTGAGGTAAGTAGCGGGGGGCTCAGGTAAGTATTGGGGGGTTGCGGTAAGAAGTGGGGGCTGAGGTAAGTAGTGGGGACTGAGGTAAGTATTAGGGGGGTGAGGTAAGTATTAGAGGGAGCTGAGGTAAGTATTAGAGGGAGCTGAGTTAAGTATTAGGGGGGCAGATGTAAGTAGTGGGGGCTCAGGTTAGTATTGTGGGGCTGAGGTAAGTATTGGGGGGCTGAGGTAAGAAGCGGGGGGTTGAGGTGAGTATTGGGGGCCGAGGTAAGTATTGGGGGGCTGTGGTAAGTATTGGGGGTTGAGGTAAGTAGCGGGGGTTTAGGTAAGTATTGGGGGGCTGAGGTAAGTACTAGGGGGGCTGAGGTAAGTATCGGGGCTGAGAAAAGTATTAGGGGGGCTGAGGTAAGTATTAGGGGGCTGGGGTTAATGTTGTGGGTTGAGGCAAATATGGGGGGCTCGGGTAAGTAGTGGGGGCTCAAGTAGTGGGGGCTCAGGTAAGTAGTGGTGGGCTGAGGTAAGTAGTGAGGGGCTAAGGTAAGTATTAGGGGGCTGAGGTAAGTAGTGGAGGACTGAGGTAAGTAGTGGGGGACTGAGGTAAGTAGTGGGGGGCTGAGGTAAGTATTGGGGGCTGAGGTAAGTAGTGGGGGGCTGAGGTAAGTAGTGGGGGACTGAGGTAAGTAGTGGGGGGCTGAGGTAAGTAGGTAAGTAGTGGGGGACTGAGGTAAGTAGTGGGGGGCTGAGGTAAGTAGTGGGGGACTGAGGTAAGTATTGGGGGCCGAGGGCTGAGGTAAGTATTGGGGGCTGAGGTAAGTATTAGGGGGCTGAGGTAAGTTTTGGGGCCTGGGGTAAGTATTGGGGGCTGAGTTAAGTATTGGGGGGCTGAGGTAAGTATTGGGGTGCTCAGGTAAATTCAGGGGGCTGAGGTAAGTATTGGGGTGCTCAGGTAAATTTAGGGGGCTGAGGTAAGTATTGGGTGGCTGAGGTAAGTATTGGGGTGCTCAGGTGAGTAATGGGGGGCTGAGGTAAATATAGGGGGCTGAGGTAAGTATTGGGGGCTCGGGTAAGTAGTGGGGGCTCAAGTAGTGGGGGGCTGAGGTAAGTGGTGGGGGGCTGAGGTAAGTAGTGGGGGACTGAGGTAAGTATTGGGGGGTTGCGGTAAGAAGTGGGGGCTGAGGTAAGTAGTGGGGACTGAGGTAAGTATTAGGGGGGCTGAGGTAAGTATTAGAGGGAGCTGAGGTAAGTATTAGAGGGAGCTGAGGTAAGTATTAGGGGGCAGATGTAAGTAGTGGGGGCTCAGGTTAGTATTGTGGGGCTGAGGTAAGTATTGGGGGGCTGGGGTTAATATTGTGGGTTGAGGCAAATATGGGGGGCTCGGGTAAGTAGTGGGGGCTCAAGTAGTGGGGGCTCAGGTAAGTAGTGGTGGGCTGAGGTAAGTAGTGAGGGGCTAAGGTAAGTATTAGGGGGCTGAGGTAAGTAGTGGGGGACTGAGGTAAGTAGTGGGGGGCTGAGGTAAGTAGTGGGGGACTGAGGTAAGTAGTGGGGGGCTGAGGTAAGTATTGGGGGCTGAGGTAAGTAGTGGGGGGCTGAGGTAAGTAGTGGGGGGCTGAGGTAAGTAGTGGGGGACTGAGGTAAGTAGTGGGGGGCTGAGGTAAGTAGTGGGGGACTGAGGTAAGTAGTGGGGGGCTGAGGTAAGTAGTGGGGGACTGAGGTAAGTATTGGGGGCCGAGGGCTGAGGTAAGTATTGGGGGGCTGAGGTAAGTAGCGGGGGGCTCAGGTAAGTATTGGGGGGTTGCGGTAAGAAGTGGGGGCTGAGGTAAGTAGTGGGGACTGAGGTAAGTATTAGGGGGCTGAGGTAAGTAGTGGGGACTGAGGTAAGTATTAGGGGGGTGAGGTAAGTATTAGAGGGAGCTGAGGTAAGTATTAGAGGGAGCTGAGTTAAGTATTAGGGGGGCAGATGTAAGTAGTGGGGGCTCAGGTTAGTATTGTGGGGCTGAGGTAAGTATTGGGGGGCTGAGGTAAGAAGTGGGGGGTTGAGGTGAGTATTGGGGGCTGAGGTAAGTATTGGGGGGCTGTGGTAAGTATTGGGGGTTGAGGTAAGTAGCGGGGGTTGAGGTAAGTATTGGGGGGCTGAGATAAGTATTAAAGGGGGCTGAGGTAAGTATTGGGGGGCTGAGGTAAGTACTAGGGGGGCTGAGGTAAGTATCGGGGCTGAGAAAAGTATTACGGGGGCTGAGGTAAGTATTAGGGGGCTGGGGTTAATATTGTGGGTTGAGGCAAATATGGGGGGCTCGGGTAAGTAGTGGGGGCTCAAGTAGTGGGGGCTCAGGTAAGTAGTGGTGGGCTGAGGTAAGTAGTGAGGGGCTAAGGTAAGTATTAGGGGGCTGAGGTAAGTAGTGGGGGACTGAGGTAAGTAGTGGGGGGCTGAGGTAAGTAGTGGGGGACTGAGGTAAGTAGTGGGGGGCTGAGGTAAGTAGTGGGGGGCTGAGGTAAGTAGTGGGGGACTGAGGTAAGTAGTGGGGGGCTGAGGTAAGTAGTGGGGGACTGAGGTAAGTATTGGGGGCCGAGGGCTGAGGTAAGTATTGGGGGGCTGAGGTAAGTAGCGGGGGCTCAGGTAAGTATTGGGGGGTTGCGGTAAGAAGTGGGGGCTGAGGTAAGTAGTGGGGACTGAGGTAAGTATTAGGGGGGTGAGGTAAGTATTAGAGGGAGCTGAGGTAAGTATTAGAGGGAGCTGAGGTAAGTATTAGGGGGGCAGATGTAAGTAGTGGGGGCTCAGGTTAGTATTGTGGGGCTGAGGTAAGTTTTGGGGGGCTGAGGTAAGAAGCGGGGGGTTGAGGTGAGTATTGGGGGCTGAGGTAAGTATTGGGGGGCTGTGGTAAGTATTGGGGGTTGAGGTAAGTAGCGGGGGTTTAGGTAAGTATTGGGGGGCTGGGATAAGTATTAAAGGGGGCTGAGGTAAGTATTGGGGGGCTGAGGTAAGTACTAGGGGGGCTGAGGTAAGTATTAGGGGGCTGGGGTTAATGTTGTGGGTTGAGGCAAATATGGGGGGCTCGGGTAAGTAGTGGGGGCTCAAGTAGTGGGGGCTCAGGTAAGTAGTGGTGGGCTGAGGTAAGTAGTGAGGGGCTAAGGTAAGTATTAGGGGGCTGAGGTAAGTAGTGGGGGACTGAGGTAAGTAGTGGGGGACTGAGGTAAGTAGTGGGGGGCTGAGGTAAGTATTGGGGGCTGAGGTAAGTAGTGGGGGGCTGAGGTAAGTAGTGGGGGACTGAGGTAAGTTGTGGGGGGCTGAGGTAAGTAGTGGGGGACTGAGGTAAGTATTGGGGGCCGAGGGCTGAGGTAAGTATTGGGGGGCTGAGGTAAGTAGCGGGGGGCTCAGGTAAGTATTGGGGGGTTGCGGTAAGAAGTGGGGGCTGAGGTAAGTAGTGGGGACTGAGGTAAGTATTAGGGGGCTGAGGTAAGTATTAGAGGGAGCTGAGGTAAGTATTAGAGGGAGCTGAGGTAAGTATTAGGGGGGCAGATGTAAGTAGTGGGGGCTCAGGTTAGTATTGTGGGGCTGAGGTAAGTATTGGGGGGCTGAGGTAAGAAGCGGGGGGTTGAGGTGAGTATTGGGGGGCTGAGGTAAGTATTGGGGGGCTGTGGTAAGTATTGGGGGTTGAGGTAAGTAGCGGGGGCTGAGGTAAGTATTGGGGGGCTGAGGTAAGTACTAGGGGGGCTGAGGTAAGTATCGGGGCTGAGAAAAGTATCAGGGGGGCTGAGGTAAGTATTAGGGGGCTGGGGTTAATATTGTGGGTTGAGGCAAGTATGGGGGGCTCGGGTAAGTAGTGGGGGCTCAAGTAGTGGGGGCTCAGGTAAGTAGTGGTGGGCTGAGGTAAGTATTAGGGGGCTGAGGTAAGTAGTGGGGGACTGAGGTAAGTAGTGGGGGGCTGAGGTAAGTAGTGGGGGGCTTAGGTAAGTAGTGGGGGGCTGAGGTAAGTATTGGGGGCTGAGGTAAGTAGTGGGGGGCTGAGGTAAGTAGTGGGGGGCTGAGGTAAGTAGTGGGGGACTGAGGTAAGTAGTGGGGGGCTGAGGTAAGTAGTGGGGGACTGAGGTAAGTAGTGGGGGGCTGAGGTAAGTAGTGGGGGACTGAGGTAAGTATTGGGGGGGCTGAGGTAAGTAGTGGGGGACTGAGGTAAGTATTGGGGGCTGAGGTAAGTATTGGGGGCCGAGGGCTGAGGTAAGTAGTGGGGGGCTGAGGTAAGTAGTAGGGAGCTGAGGTAAGTAGTGGGGGGCTGAGGTAAGTAGTGGGGGACTGAGGTAAGTAGTGGGGGGCTGAGGTAAGTAGTGGGGGACTGAGGTAAGTAGTGGGGGGCTGAGGTAAGTAGTGGGGGACTGAGGTAAGTATTGGGGGGGCTGAGGTAAGTAGTGGGGGACTGAGGTAAGTATTGGGGGCTGAGGTAAGTATTGGGGGCCGAGGGCTGAGGTAAGTAGTGGGGGGCTGAGGTAAGTAGTAGGGAGCTGAGGTAAGTAGTGGGGGGCTGAGGTAAGTAGTGGAGGGCTGAGGTAAGTAGTGGGGGGCTGAGGTAAGTAGTGGGGGGCTGAGGTAAGTAGTGGAGGGCTGAGGTAAGTAGTGGGGGGCTGAGGTAAGTAGTGGGGGGCTGAGGTAAGTATTGGGGGCTGAGGTAAGTAGTGGGGGGCTGAGGTAAGTAGTGGGGGGCTGAGGTAAGTAGTGGGGGGCTGAGGTAAGTAGTGGGGGACTGAGGTAAGTAGTGGGGGCTCAGGTAAGTAGTGGGGGGCTGAGGTAAGTAGTGGGGGACTGAGGTAAGTATTGGGGGCTGAGGTAAGTAGTGGGGGGCTGAGGTAAGTAGTGGGGGACTGAGGTAAGTATTGGGGGCTGAGGTAAGTAGTGGGGGACTGAGGTAAGTAGTGGGGGCTCAGGTAAGTAGTGGGGGGCTACATACAGAAGGTTTTTATCATAATACACAGAACGCACCTCCTGACTTTACCATCAGAAGAGAACAAAGAGCTGATTTGCACCTATTTATCATACTAGTTTAGGTTTGTGTGTAAAGCATTACATCTCCAGACCATAATAACCATACAGACAAAGAAAAAGAGAAGAAAAAGAGAAAAGCCCCGAAGAAGGAAAGAAGGAGGCTCCTTATAAGGAATTAAACCAATAGGAACTACAAAATAATACAAAATAAAAAAAGGGAAGAAGAGAAAGGAAAATATTTTTTATATCCATTTATTCCTATTGGGTCATTTATTAGTGGGATTGTATCATTTTATTACCAGTGATTATTATTGTTGTCATTACAAGGATATTAATGGTTCTTTTCCTTTTGAAATAACAAACATGTTATACTTACCTGCTCTGTGTAATGGTTTTGCACAATGCAGCCCCGATCCTCCTCTTCTAGGCTCCCCCCACCTGCACTCCTGGCTCCTCCCCCTTTACCAGTGCTCTCAATACCAAACCGCTTGCTATGGGGGGCACTGGTGTGTGCTCCCTCCCGAGCCCCGCTCTATGCATCCACAAGACACACAGAGCCACGGTTTGAACCCGCCCCCCACTCTCACCTCATTGGCTCGCTGGCTGTGAGTTAGAGACATACTTTGCTTGCAATATGAACTCTGTAACAGATATCGTACTGCTTTGGAACTCACGTAAAGCCTTTATGAGAGATGTTTTCATTAGTCTTGGGGCCCAGGAGAAACGCGTGCAGAACGAGAAATACAATCACTTCCTTTCAGATACACAAAACCTCCCCTAATGATGTAGACATCACCCGCCTACCTACTCTCAGAGGAATTCCGCTCCTTCCTACACAAATCCTTTGTTTATTAGTTTTAAAGGGGCTTTATTCATGTGTCTGTCTATATGTGTGTGCATGTGTCTGTATGTGTCTATATGTATGTTTGTATGTCTCTATGTATGTGTCTGCATGTATCTGTGTGTTAATTTTAATCCGGACCCCACCCCCCATTCTTGTACTATCAGAACTGCTTTTGCAGGGCTTGTGTGTGATAGCAGCCAAGACTGCTGCTCCTCTGCAAAGAAATCAATGCACAGATCACTTTTCATAGGCATTTGAAAGGCGGTAAAGAGGCATTATGTTGCCTCCTCACCACCTGTTTTAAGCCCGTAAATGCAGCATCACTATACCGCAAGTGTGCAATCCACACAATTGCGGGGTAGTTGCAGTGCAGGCCCATTCACCCTGGGTATACCTCCAGCTGCAGCCACAGCATGTGTACACCCCCAGTTGCTCCCTCCACATCTAAAGGGGGAGAAGTTGGGGGGTGGTAAAAAAAACTGCTTAACTACAGTGGTGTGAAAAAGTGTTTGCCCCCTTCCTCATTTCCTGTTCCTTTGCATGTTTGTCACACTTAAGTGTTTCGGAACATCAAACCAATTTAAACAATAGTCAAGGACAACACAAGTAAACACAAAATGCAATTTGTAAATGAAGGTGTTTATTATTAAAGGTGAAAAAAAATCCAAACCATCATGGCCCTGTGTGAAAAAGTGATTGCCCCCCTTGTTAAAACATACTATAACTGTGGTTGTCCACACCTGAGTTCAATTTCTCTAGCCACACCCAGGCCTGATTATTGCCACACCTGTTCACAATCAAGGCATCACTTAAATAGGAGCTGCTTGACACAGTAAGGTCCACCAGAAGATCCTTAAAAGCTACACATCATGCCGAGACCCAAAGAAATTCAGGAACAATTGAGAAAGAAAGTAATTGAGATCTATCAGTCTGGAAAGGGTTATAAAGCCATTTCCAAAGCTTTGGGAATCCAGCGAACCACAGTGAGAGCCATTATCCACAAATGGCGAAGACATGGAACAGTGGTGAACCTTCCCAGGAGTGGCCGGCCGCCCAAAATTACCCCAAGAGCGCAGCGACGACTCATCCAAGAGGTCACAAAAGACCCCACAACAACGTCCAAGGAACTGCAGGCCTCACTTGCCTCAGTTAAGGTCAACGTTCATGCCTCCACCATCAGGAAAAGACTGGGCAAAAATGGCCTGCATGGCAGAGTTCCAAGGAGAAAACCACTGCTGAGCAAAAAGAACATCAAAGCTTGTCTCAATTTCTCCACAACACATCTTGATGATCCCCAAGACTTTTGGGACAACATTCTGTGGACCGATGAGACAAAAGTGGAACTCTTTGGAAGGTGTGTGTCCAAGTATATCTGGCGTAGAAGGAACACTGCATTTCATAAAAAGAACATTATACCAACAGTAAAATATGGTGGTGGTAGTGTGATGGTCTGGGGCTGTTTTGCTGCTTCAGGACCTGGAAGACTTGCCGTGATAAAAGGAACTATGAATTCTGCTGTCTACCAAGAGATCCTGAAGGAGAATGTCCGACCATCTGTTCGTGTACTCAAGCTGAAACCAACTTGGGTTCTGCAGCAGGACAATGATCCTAAACACACCAGCAAGTCCACCACCGAATGGCTGAAGAAAAACAAAATGAAGACTTTGGAGTGGCCTAGCCAAAGTCCTGACCTGAATCCTATTGAGATGTTGTGGTATGACCTTAAAAAGGCCGTTCATGCTCGAAAACCCTCTAATGTAACTGAATTAGGACAATTCTGCAAAGATGAGTGGGCCAAAATTCCTCCAGGACGCTGTAAAAGCCTCATTGCACGTTATCGCAAACGCTTGGTTGCAGTTGTTGCTGCTAAGGGTGGCCCAACCAGTTATTAGGTTTAGGGGGCAATCACTTTTTCACACAGGGCCATGATGGTTTGGATTTTTTTTTCACCTTTAATAATAAACACCTTCATTTACAAATTGCATTTTGTGTTTACTTGTGTTGTCCTTGACTATTGTTTAAATTGGTTTGATGTTCCGAAACACTTAAGTGTGACAAACATGCAAAGGAACAGGAAATGAGGAAGGGGGCAAACACTTTTTCACACCACTGTAGGTATAACAGTATTAGAATTAGATATCAGTTGTGTATACAATGATGTAATACGACCTTTAGCATGCGGTTCCTTGAGACAAAATCTTTCAAATTGAGAAATATTATGGAAGTTTACATTTAAATTGAGAAGGGGGAGTATAAAAATCTTTGATTTGGAGATATCTGAATATTTCTGATTGTGGAAGCTTATATAATTCACATAGATCTGTAAAAGATTTTATTGATGTAGTTGAAGTTAAATTATATAGACAAGTGATACCAGCCTTAGACCAAGCTTTAAAGGTTTTGGGATATTTCCAGGCTGGGTAAAAAGTCGGATTCTTGTGGAAAGATAATAGCGGATTTTGTGGAGATTGCAGACCATGTGAATTTCTATACCTATCCCATATAGATAGAGAGTGCTTAGAAATGGGGTTATTTATAGACTTACGATCCGCAGGTTGTAACCATAATATATTGTTTATAGGAAGAGGATCACAGTCAACGGCTTCGATGAGGACCCATAAAGGAATCTCTGTAGAAGAGTGATATTTTGTTAATTGAGATAATTGAGCTGCCTTATAATATATGTTAAAGTCTGGGAATCCCAAACCACTCAAAGTGTTTTTTTTGTGAAGTCTGGGTTTTATTTTCCCCCAAGTAAGTTTTTTTTTTTTTTTCTTTTTTTTTTTATTTATTTATTTATTTATTTTTTTTATTCTTTTTATTTAAAAAAAATAAATAAATAAAAAAAAATAAAAAAAAAAATAAAAAAATTAAAAAAAATTATAAAAAAAAAAAAATATATATATAAAAAAAATAAATAAATAATAAATAAAATAAATTTCGTTATTTTTTGTTGAATCAGCCTAAGAAAATATGCAGGAATATGAATCGGGAGAGTTCTGAATAAATATAAAAATTTTGGAATCTTGTAATTTTTTCCTGAGATATACTGATAAGTTCTTCAATCTGCTCTATGTTTTTTATTCTCCGAAACCATTCCTTTTTCGTTGGAACGGCTTCGGAGCGCCAGTGGAAGGGGATACAGTGACGTGCAGCATTGACCATAAACATTGGTAGTGATTTCAGATATTTTTTTTCCTGGGGATGTCATTTAAATGAAGGAGGTATTGTGCAGCGTTAAAGTTCAGGTGATCTGAGGAGATTTTGTTGATGGTTTCGTGGACCTCTACCCAGAAGGTCTGGATTAAGGGGCAGGACCACCATATATGGAGCATCGAGCCCTCATCTCGTTTGCATCTCCAGCATTTTTCTGAGGTTGTGGGGGGAAAATTTGTGTAGAATAGAGGGGGTCCTGTACCATCTGGACAAGATTTTATAGCTGCATTCCTGAGTGGCTACATTTAGCGACCCATTGTGTGCGTAAATATGTATTTTCGTCCTCGCCCAAACTCCGACCCCCAATCCTATCCCCTACACTATCACACTCTATTGCCCTATGTGACCAACTACATAAACAACCGGCTCTTGTCTCTGCCCTCCGCCCTCTCACACACATGTTCCACAACCCCTCCTTTCCCCCGGGAATGAATATTCTAGCATTCAGCTGGTGGCTCAACAAAGGCCTTTTTAGGATTGGCGACTTCTTTACCCCGGCGGGCCCCGTTACAGCAGCATACTGCACCAGTAAACTCCAAATGCCACCGTCTGAACGATATAGACTCTCACAACTGTTACACTTTCTCCACTCACTCTGGCCCAAGAAGACCATTCCCCCCCGAGCTACCCCTTACGAAGCCTGGTGTTCTGAGGCTGCGGACCAGAGGGGAGGGATTTCAATCATATATGCCTCCTTGGCTACTGCGTCCTCCAAGCCCTCCTATGCTTTGGCCTGGGAGGCAGACTTGGATATTTCCTGGGATCAGAAAGTGTGGTTTGCGAACTTTCAGCGTTCCTTTAAACGGATCTGCAATGTCTCCCTGATAGAAGCGAACCTTAAGGTCTTGACCAGGTGGTATAGAGTCCCTGTCAGCCTTGCCAGGTACTACCCTAATGCCTCACCGCTGTGCTTTAGGAAATGTGATCATTGGGGCTCCATGCTTCATATATGGTGGTCTTGCCCGAAAATCCGGGGTCTGTGGAACAGGGTCTTCCATCTGATTCGTAAGGTAACATCAGTCCAGGTCCCACAGACTCCGGAGATAGCGATTCTCAACCTCAAAATAGACAAGATAGACAAACACACCCAAGCTTTGATTTTCTTTATCCTATTAGGGACCAAGATTACTATCGCGGCCCACTGGAAGAAGCCCAGTGTTCCATTCGCAGCGGTGAGGCACAAAATATCCTGGATCATGGCTCAAGAAAAGATGGTCAGCATCACCTTAGACAAAACCCGAACCTTCGAATGCATCTGGGAACCCTGGGCGAAATATTGCCACATCTCCCTGGTCCCGGGGGTTCCCTCGGCCTGATCTCCCAATCCGGAGGTCCTGGATATTTCCTCCTGCTCCTTCCCCTTTCGCCCCACTCTCTGTCCTTTATCTCTATTCCCTTTTCTTTTTCCTTTCTACCTTTCACTTGTCTTCGCTTCTTTCATTCTCGGTTTTTGGAGATCCTCTACCTCTGAGAACCGAGGTACCTGATTAGGGCAGAGTTTGACCATTTCAGTTTGTTTCGTTTTTTATTAGCTCTTCTAGTATATACGTCACGTCCTCCCAATTACCTGAAGGTGGACGAATATTTCAAGGTTCATAAGTGCTGGGGGACCCTTTTTAAGTTTGCAACCAGTCTTCTTCCCTTA
Source organism: Lithobates pipiens (assembly GCF_037356315.1). Lineage (NCBI taxonomy): Eukaryota > Metazoa > Chordata > Amphibia > Anura > Ranidae > Lithobates > Lithobates pipiens. The sequence goes on from NW_027507877.1 coordinate 1,169,771, forward strand.
TTCTCCCTCTTGTTCATAAGATACATTTAGGCTAGCTTTGGCTTCCTGGCCCCCTCTTTTTTAGGCGGCTGGTGGCGCATGGGGGGGGGGGGAGTCGGGGCCTTCCCCTCCGCAGCAAGATCCCTGCAGGGGCGGAGGGGGGGTCTCGCTCTCGCCTCCCCACTCATTCTGCAGCTGATGGTGCATGACCTGCCCTCTTTTGTCCTTATATGGTGACACACTTGAGTAGGCACGCTAGGGCCAGGTCCATTTTCTCTCTGGTTGTCATATTCATAGGCTTCGCGGTTAGCTCCGCCTGACACATTCATCCAGACTTGCTACATTCCCTCATGTACTTTCTATGTTGCTTGTTATATGTTGTAAAGATGACATTCTGCATTTTGAATTTTGCTTACACCTACTGGCTGATGTTACTGTTTAACACCTGTTACTAAAAATAAAAAACTATTGAAAGAAAATATGTATTTTCTCCCATTTTTTTCCGGATATTGAGATATCAAGGTCTCTTTCCCAATATTCACGTGTTTTGATGGAGAAATCGGGTTCCCCTTCAAATAGTGAGTTATATATGATTGATATAATATGTCTGTGCAGGGTTTTCTTCGTACAAAGGTCTTCAACAGTCGTTAGGGGTTTTGTCCAAAGATGCGTTGTCTGTTTGTTGGTCAGGAAGTGTCTAATTTGAATATAGTTCCAATGGGGTATTTGGAGAGGTGTTATAATGTCGTGGAGGTCTTCTCTAGAAAGTATTTTCCCATTTTTAAAGAAATGTTTGGTAAGGATTTAATTATGTGGCCAATTATGTGTAAGAACGTTTCTTTCTAATCCTGGTGGGAAGTCAGGGTTGTTTCTCAGAGGAGTGAGAGGGCTATACCAGGGAGTAGGGTTCTTGGATTTGAATGTGTTGGGAAAGATTTCTAATGTGGGTCCGACTAGGGGGTGCGTTTTGATGTGATTAGAGTGATGTTTAGGGTGGATCCACGGAAGCGACTTGATTGTTGAGGTAAACTGAGATTGTTCTAACGTCACCCAGTCCTTTACAGATTGATGAATGTTCCAATCAACTATACGGGTTAAGAGTGTTGCTTGGTGGTATTTCCTAAGGTCAGGGAGAGCTATACCACCCTTGTGTTTAGGGAGGTTTAGTCTGGCAAACTTTATTCTGGGGGTTTTGCCCCTCCATATAAACAGGGAGCACGCTTTACGGAAGGCTGTAAAAAAGGATATTGCCAATCTGATGGGGATAGTTTGCATAACGTATAGGTATCTAGGTAGGATTGTCATTTTTATCAGCGAGGCTCTGCCAAACCACGAGATATTTAGGGTGTTCCATCTTCTCAGGTCCTCTCGTGTTTCTTTTAGAATGGGTAGATAGTTTAATTGGTAAAGTTTTTTTTTTAAATCTGAGGGGATTTCAATGCCCAAATATGTGATGCTCTTTTCAGCCCAGATAAATGGGGGATTTTTCTTGCAGAGTTCTACAGAACTTGGCTGCAAAGTAATATTAAGAGCGTTTGATTTGGAATGGTTAATTTTTAGATTGGAGAGAAGATGGAAATGTTTCAGGTCTTTGAGGAGGTTAGGTAAGGAGGTGTGTGGTTCCAATAAGAAGAGGAGTATATCGTCAGCGAATGCTGCAACTTTATAGGTGTTATTTTGGATTTCTATTCCCTTGATGTCATTATTTGTTCTGATTTTATTTAATAGCGGTTCTAGAGTGAGGACAAATAGGAGTGGGGAGAGTGGGCATCCTTGTCTGGTGCCATTTCGTAAATTGAAGGCGTTCGATAGGCGGTTGTTTACGCGAACCCGTGCAGTCGGATTGGAATATAGTGCATTGACGTAAGATCTCATTTGGGGTAAGATTCCTATATGATTCAATACTGCGCAGGGGCGGATCCAGAGTCTAATCTCGGGAGGGGCACTGCTATAAAAAAATTTGGGGGGAAATTTTTATGGGAAATGGCTGGTATTGGCGCTTCAATCATTACGGCACCATGGTTGTTATGGTGTCAGGATGATTGAAGCGCATTATTTCTATTAATACATTGTAATATAAAATGAAATGGTTCAACTCACCATAATTCAGAATCAGTGGGAGCCCTGAGGGTGTCATTTGCCATGTCGCCTGCCACCAAATGCGGATTGTCACTTGCCACGTCACCTGCCACACATTGCGGATTGTCACTTGCCACGTTGCCTGCCACACATTGCGGATTGTCACTTGCCACGTAGCCTGCCACACATTGCGGATTGTCACTTGCCACGTTGCCTGCCACACATTGCGGATTGCCACTTGCAACGTAGCCTGCCACACATTGCGGATTGTCACTTGCCACGTCACCTGCCACACATTGTGGATTGTCACTTGCCACGTCGCCTGCCACCAGATGCGGATTGCCACGTAGCCTGCCACACATTGCAGATTGCCACTTGCCACGTCACCTGCCACACATTGCGGATTGTCACTTGCCATGTTGCCTGCCACACATTGCAGATTGCCACTTGCCACGTCACCTGCCACACATTGGGGATTGTCACTTGCCACGTCACCTGCCACACATTGCGGATTGTCACTTGCCACGTTGCCTGCCACACATTGCGGATTGTCACTTGCCACGTTGCCTGCCACACATTGCGGATTGTCACTTGCCCCGTTGCCTGCCACACATTGCGGATTGCCACTTGCCACGTAGCCTGCCACACGTTGCGGATTGCCACTTGCCACGTCACCTGCCACACATTGCGGATTGTCACTTGCCACGTCACCTGCCACACATTGCAGATTGCCACTTGCCATGTAGTCAGCCACACATTGCGGATTGCCACTTGCCACGTAGTCTGCCACACATTGCAGATTGCCACTTGCCACGTAGCCTGCCACACATTGCGTATTGTCACCTACTGTGTCACTTTTCTGCTAACGTGGTCTTTTGTTGAGTCCAGAGTGAAGATAGGCAGCAGAGAGATGATGTAATGTCTCTGCTGCACACAGCTTCCTGCACAGTGAGGGCGGAACTGGAGGGATGCAGGGCAGTGAGAGATGATGTCATCTCCCTGCTCCCCTGCCTGCTGGCTTCCTGATTGGCCAGCAGCCCTCCTAAGCCACCCAGCTGCCCCCCCCCTTCCCCCGTCCACTCAGCGCGGGTACCCGCGGAACCGGTTGGCTGCCACCCGCGGAACCGGCCGCGCTGCCACCCGTGGAACCGGCCGCGCTGCCACCCGCGGAACCGGCCGCACTGGTACCCGCGGAACCGGCCACGCTGCCACCCACGGAACCGGCCGCGCTGGTACCCGCGGAACCGGCCGTGCTGTCATCAGCTGCCGGTATTCTCGGAGGGGGCAATTGACCCGTTGCCCCCCCCTGGATGCGCCCCTGATACTGCGTCTATGAAATCCCAAGCCACCCTATCGAACGCCTTCTCCGCATCGAGGGAGAGAAAGAATCCTTGTTTTTGTTTTGAAGTTAACCAGTGACTGATGTTTAAAGCTTTGGTCGTGTTATCTCTTCCCTCTCTGCCAGGTATAAAGCCCACTTGGTCTAGAGTTATTAGGGATGTTAGTAAAGGTAGGATTCTGTTTGCTAAAATTTTCGCATAAAGTTTTACATCTACGTTGATTAAGGAAATCGGCCTATAGTTTGTAACCTGGGTTATGTCCTTGCCTTCTTTGGGTATTACAGTTATATGAGCTTCTAGTAGTTGTTTGGGGGGGGTGTTTCTCAGAATGCAGTGATTGAAAAGATTTCAGAAATTGTGGTTTTAGTATTTCAATGAAAGTCTTGTAATATTGTAGGGGTAATCCATCAGGGCCTGGGGCTTTTCCTATTTTCATTTCTTTTATAGCTTTGTCTAGTTCTGTGCCAGAGATCGGTTCTTCAAGTTTTTGGGCAGTGGCGTCTGAGATTCGGGGTGGACTATATTTACTTAGAAAGTCTTGAATAAGGTTAGCTCTTAGGTCTGAATTTAGCGGACTTTTGGGGTTTGAAGGGATGTTGTAAAGAGACTGATAGTAGAGTTCGAATTGTTTTGCAATCTCCACATTTGAGGATTGTAATTTGCCTTGTTTGTCCATTATCTGATGGATCGTTGCTGAGATTTTTTTGTTTTGTACTGCTTTAGCGAGCAGTCTCCCACTCTTGTTTCCTTGCTCATAGTATATCTTGTGTCTCAAGATATATTGCCTTTTGGTTTTAATATTTAATTCATCTGCGAGCAGTTTTATCGCATTCGTAAGCTCCTCAAATGTTGAGATTGCAATAGTTTTTTTATGCGTTATTTCAAGATTATGGATGTGGGCTATCAATTAATTTATTTTGGATTGTTTTTCTTTCTTTATTTTGGCTAGTTTTTTTTATAAATTCTCCTCTAATAACACATTTGTGTGCCTCCCACTGTGTGATTGATGAGGTTTCTCCGTTATCATTTCGTGCAAAGTAATCTTTTAATGTTTCATTAAACTCTGAAATATCTTTGGGGTCTTTCAGTATGGAAGTGTTCAGTCTCCATGTTTTTGTGCTAGGCCGCGTACACACGGGCGGACTGTTCGCCCAACTTTGTCCGCTGAACAGTGTTTGGGCGGACAGTCCGCTCGTGTGTGGGCTTTCAGCGGACAGTTTCAGCGGACAGTTTGACGAACAAGGTTTTACGGAATTTCCGAAAAACTGTCCGCTGAAACCTTGTTTCAGCGAACAGTCCGCTCGTGTGTAGGCTTGTTCGTCAAACTAAGTTCCGCGCATGCTCAGAAAGGATTTACACGCCGAAAGTTATAATGCAGTGTATAGGACGTCGTATTTTTCGTCCCGTCGTACGTGCCGTTCACGTCATCGCGCACGGTTTCAGCAAACTGTTCGTCCGTCGTGTGTGGCCATGTCCGTCCATGCTAATTTTGAGCGGACTGTTTGCCGAAACTGTTTGACGGACAAAGTTGGGCGAACAGTCCCCGCGTGTGTACGCGGCCCTAGTGTTTTTCTCTGGGAAGGTTATTGTCATGGTGATTGGGTGATGATCTGATATAGTCATTGGTTCGATGGTACTGTTGCTCAGGAGGGATAAGTCTGATTGTGTTATAAAGAAGTAATCGATTCTTGAATACTTTTGGTGAACATTGGAAAAGAATGTGAAGTCCTTGGATTGGGGGTTGAGGGTTCTCCAGGAGTCGTGCAACATAAGGTTTTGTAACTGGATTTTAATTTGTTTTAATGCTCTGTATGGGAGGCTCGACGCTCCATTTGAGGTGTCTATTGCGGGGTTTAGCGGGATGTTGAAGTCACCCCCTAGGATGAGAATACCTGACGCGAATGTCGTTAGTAGGTCTTTGATTCTACGAAAAAAGGCTACCTGTTTAGAATTTGGAGCATATATATTTGCAATAGTTATAGGGTGGTGGCCTAGTTTACCTTTTAGAAATATAAATCTACCTCCAGGATCAGTCATAGTGTCCTGGAGTTGGAATGGTGTCTGTCTGGAAATCAAAATTGAGACCCTTTTTGTTTTCCCTTCGGGGTTTGAGGCATGGTCGGCAAATGGGAATCTTTTGTCTTGTAGTTTCGGGGTCTTTTCGGATTTAAAATGTGTTTCTTGCATACAAATGATATTTGCTTTGTGTTTGTGAAGCTCATTGAGGAGTTTGGTCCTTTTTTTCAGGTATGTTAAGTCCTTTGGCATTAATTGAGAGAAGTTTAATCATTAGTGGAGTGGAATTTTGTTTACAGTTAGGCCGCGTACACACGCGGGGACTGTTCGCTGAAACTGTCCGCTGAAACCAAGTTTCAGCGGACAGTCCGCTCGTGTGTGGGCTTTCAGCGGACAGTTTCAGCGAACAGTCCGCTGAACAAGGTTTTTCGGAAATTCCGAAAAACTGTCCGCTGAAACCTTGTTTCAGCGGACAGTCCCCGCGTGTGTAGGCTTGTTCGTCAAACAAAGTTGCGCGCATGCTCAGAAAGGATTTTCACGCCGAAAGTTATAATGCAGTGTATAGGATGTCGTATTTTTCGTCCCGTCGTACGTGCCGTTCACGTCATCGCGCACGGTTTCAGCAAACTGTTTGTCCGTCGTGTGTGGCCATGTCCGTCCATGCTAATTTTGAGCGGACTGTTTGCCGAAACTGTTTGACGGACAAAGTTGGGCGAACAGTCCCCGCGTGTGTACGCGGCCTTAGTCATCTTAGGCCGCGTACACACGCGGGGACTGTTCGCTCAACTTTGTCCGCTGAACAGTGTTTCAGCGGACAGTCCGCTCGTGTGTGGGCTTCAGCGGACAGTTTCAGCGAACAGTCTGCTGAACAAAGTTTTTCGGAATTTCCGAAAAGCTGTCCGCTGAAACTTTGTTTCAGCGAACAGTCCCCTCGTGTGTAGGCTTGTTCGTCAAACTAAGTTCCGCGCATGCTCAGAAAGGATTTACACGCCGAAGGTTGCATTGCAGTGTATAGGACGTCGTTTTCTAGTCCCGTCGTACGCGCCGTTCACGTCATCGCGCACGGTTTCAGCAGACTGTTCGTTCATCGTGTGTGGCCAAGTCCGTCCATGCTAAGTTTGAGCGGACTGTCCGCTGAAACTGTTTGACGAACAAAGTTGAGCGAACAGTCCCCGCGTGTGTACGCGGCCTCAGAGTTTAGTTGTATACTTCTAGGTAAATGGGTAAGTTTAGCAAAAAAAAAAAAGCAAAAAGGGGGGCAGAGGGGGAAGGGGATGGGGGGGAGGGGTGTGTGATGGGGGTTGGACCGGGGGTAGAGATAGACCTGCTAGTCTACCCTATTAGGGATCCGGTTTGTTCAAAGAGCAAAGGTGATTGCCCTTTGTGTGAGAACGGGGTCCACTCAGGCCGCGTACACACGCGGGGACTGTTCGCCCAACTTTGTCCGCTGAACAGTGTTTCGGCAAACAGTCCGCTCGTGTGTGGGCTTTCAGCGGACAGTTTCAGCGAACAGTCTGCTGAACAAGGTTTTTCGGAAATTCCGAAAAACTGTCCGCTGAAACAAAGTTTCAGCGAACAGTCCCCTCGTGTGTAGGCTTGTTCGTCAAACTAAGTTCCGCGCATGCTCAGAAAGGATTTACATGCCGAAAGTTATAATGCAGTGTATAGGACGTCGTATTTTTCGTCCCGTCGTACGTGCCGTTCACGTCATCGCGCACGGTTTCAGCAAACTGTTCGTTCGTCGTGTGTGGCCATGTCCGTCCATGCTAATTTTGAGCGGACTGTTTGCCGAAACTGTTTGACGGACAAAGTTGAGCGAACAGTCCCCGCGTGTGTACGCGGCCTCAGGGTTCAATGGATGCTTGTGGTTACTAATTGATTAGCGGTATACTAACCAGAAATACGTTTTTTCTCTTCTCTCTTATTATTTTTTTCCTTTCTTTCTTCTTTTAAATTTCTCTTCTTAAGGCCGCGTACACACGGGCGGATTGTCTGCCCAACTAAGTTTGTCAGACAATCCGACAGACAATCCGTTCATTTGCATGAACGGACTTGACCACACACGATGAGCAGACAGTCCGCTGAAAGCGTGCGTGATGACGTGTACGGCACGTACGACGGGACTAGAAAAATGACGTCATATACACTGCAATGCAACCTTCGGCAGTGTAAATCCTTTCTGAGCATGCGCCATACTTAGTCCGTCCAACTTGCCTACACACGAGCGGACTGTCCGCTGAAACCAAGTTTGGACGGACAAAACCAAGTTTGAACAGACTGTCTTACGGAAATTCCGTAAGACTTTGTTCGTCAGATTGTCCGCGGAAAAAGTCCGCTGAAGCCCACACACGAGCGGATTGTCCGCTGAAACACGGTTCAGCGGACTAAGTTGGACAGACAATCCGCCCGTGTGTACGCGGCCTTACTATTGAATAACTTCCTGCACTCGGGAGAAGTCAGTAAGATAATCCTTAATTGGATTAGGGCGTTTTCTTGATAGATTGGGCCAGGGTAAGGGTTGGTATTCGACCTAGTATCATTTAGATAGTGTTAGGGATGAGTTACTGTGATTCAGCCCTCTGTGTACGAATGGAGAAATATGTTGGGGCAGATACAGTGTAGGTGTACCAAGACATATGACTTGAATGAGACGTTCACGTATTTCAAGTGCCTACAAAAAGCTAGTGAAGCGATTGACTAGCCTTTAGTGGGAGCCATTGTGTCTAATCTATGAGATGTTTGCGTCAGGTGCACTTTGTACTAAAAACAGTAAACCAACAATGAGTCGTACCAGTAGTCTAGGTTTGTATTTTAACTTATACTTATAATATCAGGTGTTAATCTTTCCTCTATGTCTGTTTTTAACCATATGAGGTAATATGTAGCGTTAGTGATTGCTGGCATAGTTAAGATATTGATTGTGTTGTCAGTGAGCTGACCTAAGGCCGCGTACACACGGGCGGATTGTCTGGCCAACTTAGTCCGCTGAAACGTGTTTCAGCGGACAATCCTCTCGTGTGTGGGCTTCGTGTGGAAGCTCTGGTGCATCAGGAGAGCTATGATGTAATCTGTAATCGGTATTGCTGAAACTTGGCTTCATTCCTCACATGACTGGGCTATTAACCACTTCAATACAGAGCACTTAAACACCTTCCTGCCCAGACCAATTTTGAGCTTTCAGCGCTGTCGCACTTTGAATGACAATTGCGCGGTCATGCTACACTGTACCCAAATGAAATTTTTATCATTTTTTTCCCACAAATAGAGCTTTCTTTTGGTGGTATCTGATCACCTCTACGGTTTTTATTTTTTGCGCTACAAATAAAAAAATACCGAAAATTTTGAAAAAAAAATGTTTTTTTTTGTTTCAGTTTCAAAACTTTGTAAATAAGTACGTTTTCTCCTTCACGGATGGGCACTGATAAGGCGGCATTGATGGACACTGATAGGCGGCACTGATAGGCGACACGGATGGGCGACACGGATGGGCTATACGGATGGACACTGATAGGTGGCACAAATTGGCACTGATAGCTGGCACGGATTGGCATGGATGGGCGGCAGAGATAGGCATGGATAGGCGGCACAGATGGGCATGGATAGGCAGCACAGATGGGCATGGGTGGGCACTGATAGGCGGCACAGGTGGGCACTCATAGGCGGCACAGGTGGGCACTCATAGGCGGCACAGGTGGGCACTCATAGGCGGCATTGGTGTTATACTGTACTAATGGATGCCAATCAGTGCCAAACAATAATGCATGCCAATCAGTGATGCCCATTGTGGGCACTGATTGGCATCCATTATGGGCACTGATTGGCATCCATTGTGCTGACTGGCATCCCTGGTGGTCTAGGGAGGATTACCTTTTCCCTGGTGGTCTGGTGGCGTCCCTGGTGGTCCAGTGTGGGCATCCTCGGGGGGGGGGGCTGTGCTGATAATCGATCAGCACAGACCCCCCCTGTCAGAGGAGCAGCCGATCGGCTCTCCTCTACTCGCATCTGACAGACGCGAGTGAGGAAAAGCCGATCACCGGCTCTTCCCATTTACACTGTGATCAGCCGTGATTGGACACGGCTGATCACGTGGTAAAGAGTCTCCGCCGGAGACTCTTTACCAAGATCGTAGTTGCCGGGTGTCAGACTGACACCCCGCAATAACGATCGCCGCGATGCGCGCCCCCGGGGGCGCGCAGCGGCTCATAATCCTGATCACGTCATATGACGTCCAGTCAGGATTATGAAACCACTTTGCCACCGTCAATTTGTAATAGGGCGGGCGGCAAGTGGTTAATATTCCTGGCTATGCACTCTTTCGGAAAGACAGAGTAAAAAGGAAAGGTGGAGGGGTCTGTTTGTATGTGAGAAGTGATCTCAAAGCGAGTGAGAAAGAGGACCTGGTGGACGGAGAGTGTGATGAGTCTGAGGCATTATGGGTGGAACTGCATACAGATGCGCGTAGTTCAAAGTTAATCATTGGAGTTTGTTATAGACCACCCAATGTTAATGAGGAGGTGGAGACTCAGCTCCTTGCACAGATAGAAAGGGCTGCAAGGGCTGGGACAGTGATAATAATGGGGGATTTTAACTACCCAGAAATTGACTGGGGTAATGGCACTGCTGGGACAGTTAAATGGCAAAAAATTTGTAAACCTATTACAGGACAATTTTATGGTACAGTTTATTGAGGCCCCAACTAGGAATGATGCTCTGTTGGACCTGGTAATCTTAAACCATGCAGAGCGTATTCCTAATGTTCAGATAAAGGAACATCTGGGTAGCAGTGACCATAACATGATTTCATTTGATATTAGCTGTAAGCAAAAATCACATACGGGGAAGATAAAAACACCTAATTTCAAGAGAGCAAATTTTCCAAGGATGAGGGCTGCTCTCCAGGACTTAGACTGGGAGAGAATATTGGCACCAATGGGCACAGAACAGAAATGGGAATTCTTCAAAAAGACTGTTTGTGATCTCACGGCAAAGTATATTCCCATGGGCAATAAATTTAAAAGGTTAAAAATAAAACCGATGTGGCTCACGGCCAAAGTTAAAAAAGCTATAAACTATAAAAAAAAGAGCTTTCAAAAAATATAAAAATGAAGGAACGCTGTGTCATTTAAATGTTACAAAGAATATAACAGAATATGTAAAAAGGAAATCAAGGATGCAAAAATTCAAAATGAAAGACAGATTGCAAAAGATAGTAGGACAAACCCCAAAAAATTCTTCAAATATATTAATAGTAAAAAGGTCAAGTATGAGCATGTAGGCCCTTTACAAAATAATCTGGAGTGGGTGACTGGGGACAAAGAGAAGGCTAACTTATTAAATACTTTCTTCAGCTCTGTGTATACAAAGGAGCATGGGGGAGCTCATGTCCATAATGGGGGTGGTACTGACGCAGCCCCAAATCCACAATGGCTCATAAGTGATATGGTCCAGAAATATTTGTACAGAATAAAGGTGGATAAAGCACCTGGACCTGATGGCATCCACCCACCGATCCTAAAAGAATTGAGCTCTGTAATTTCAAAGCCATTGTATCAAATTTTTAGGGACTCATTAATGACAGGAATAGTACCACTGGATTGGCGCAGGGCCAATGTGGTGCCTATATTTAAAAAGGGAACAAAGTCTTTACCAAGTAATTATAGACCTGTTAGTTTAACTTCTATAGTTGGGAAGATACTGGAGGGATTAATAAAAGAACACATAGACGAATTCTTGCAGGAAAAAAATATTTTGAGCAACAGACAGCCTGGATTCATGAAAGACAGAAGTTGTCAGACAAACCTGATTTCTTTTTATGAGGTGGTAAGTAAAACCTTGGACAGAGGGGTGGCTGTGGACGTGGTATACTTGGACAGAGGGGTGGCTGTGGACGTGGTATACTTGGACAGAGGGGTGGCGGTGGACGTGGTATACTTGGACAGAGGGGTGGCGGTGGACGTGATATACTTGGACAGAGGGGTGGCGGTGGAGGTGATATATTTGGATTTTGCAAAAGCGTTGGATACAGTTCCGCACACACGGCTCATGTGTAAGGTAAAATCTACAGGTTTGGAAACATCAGTTTGTAGATGGATAGAAAACTGGCTTAAAGACAGAATTCAGAGAGTCGTGGTTAATGATTCTTACTCTGAATGGTCTCATGTTATCAGTGGTGTACCCCAAGGTTCAGTGCTGGGACCCTTACTTTTTAATATCTTTATAAATTATATTGGGTCTGGGATCAAAAGTAACATTTCCGTCTTTTCAGATGACACTGAGCTATGCAGTGGAATAACGTCCTTACAGGATGTCTCCAATTTACAAGCTGACCTCAATACTCTGTCTAACTGGGCGACTATGTGGCAGATGAGGTTTAATGTTGATAAATGTAAAGTTATGCACTTGGGGGATAAGAATATGCATCATACATGCTAGGGGGAGTACAACTGGGGGAATCCATAGTGGAGAAGGATCTGGGGGTTTTGGTAGATCATAAGCTCAATAATAGCATGCAATGCCAAGCTGCAGTTTCCAAAGCGAGCAAAGTCCTTTCCTGTATTAAGAGAGGTATGGACTCCAGAGAGAGAGATATCATTTTGCCCCTGTTCAAATCATTAGTAAGACCTCATCTGGAATATGCAGTTCAGTTTTGGGCACCAGTTCTCAAAAAAGGATATCGGGGAACTGGAGAAAGTGCAGAGAAGGGCAACCAAACTGATAAGAGGCATGGAGGAGCTCAGCTATGAGGAAAGATTAGAGGAACTGAATTTATTCACTCTTGATAAGAGGAGATTAAGGGGGGATATGATCAACATGTACAAATATATAAGGGGTCCATATAGGGAACTTGATGTCGAGTTATTCACTTTACAGTCAACAAAGAGGACAAGGGGGCACTCTTTACGTCTGGAGGAGAAGAGATTTCATCTCCAAATACGGAAAGGTTTCTTCACAGTAAGAGCTGTGAAAATGTGGAATAGACTCCCTGCAGAGGTGGTTATGACCAGGTCAGTGGATTGCTTTAAGAAAGGCCTGGATTATTTCCTAAGTGTACATAATATAATGGGGTACTAACATTTATAGGTAAAGTTGATCCGGGGAAAAACCAATTGCCTCTCGGTGGATCAGGAAGGAATTTTTTCTATTTATACTGTTACATGACCATATCCACTGTCACTACCGAATAAATCAAAATAGTGGCAGTGGGCCCCTCTGAAAGAAATAAGTCCATATGTCACTCCTCAGAGTCTACAAAGCCAAATCCGTAGCTAACATATAGTCAGAAAAAAAGAAAAAAGAGAGAGACTTTTCCCCTGCTGTTGTGTCCCGCTTTTAACTTGCGTATCAACACCAGTAAAAAATAATTTTTTCCCCTGCTTTAGCAAATTGGATCATGGCTCTGCTGGGGTTTTTTGTCTTCCTCTGGATCAACTGTGGGTATAGAATTGGGTATATGGGCTGGTATGATATTTATTATATATTTTTTATTTTTTTTTGGTTGAACTGGATGGACTTGTGTCTTTTTTCAACCTGACTAACTATGTAACTATGTAACTATGATGAGTTACTGGGTTTACTCAGTAGTCGGCTGCAACGAATGGACACATATTTTCGGAACAGTATACCCCCTGTGGAACGACTAATTATCACACTGAGGTAATATTTTCATATTTCTATTTAATTTTTTAACCACTTACCACCTCACGCCAATGTACATCGGCAGAATGGCACGGCTGGGCACAAGCACATACCTGTATGTTGCTCAGTGCCCAGCCGTGGATTCGGGAGTGCCCCGCCGGTGGTGCGTTCCTGACCCGGTCCTGAGCTCTGTGACCGTGGCCGCGGGACCAGCGGACCTGATCGCCGCTGGTGTCCCGCAATTGGGTCACAGAGCTGAAGAACGAGGAGAGATCTGAGTAGACAAACCTCTCCCCGTGCTTCCTACTGTGGCTGTCACCGATCGGAAAGACAATCAGTGACGTCACATGCCAGGCCACGCCCACTAAAATAAAAAAACACATAACGTCATACATAACACCTACACTGCCCCCTAGTGGTTAACACCTTCCTGCCAGTGTCCAAAAATGTGTTAAAAATGTCCGATGTGTCTGCAAAAATGTCACAGTTACAATAAAAATCGCTGATCTCCGCCATTACAGGAAAAAAAAAAGATAAAAATGCTATAAAACTATCCCCTATCCCCTATAAAGGACATAAATTTTGTTTTGGATCCACGTTGCACGACCGCGCAATTGTAGCAACGCAGTTCCGATTTACAAAAAGGGGCCTGGTCCTTTGGCTGCAAATTGGTTTGGGGCTTAACTGAGATTAATGAAGAACCTAATATGAATAATTTTTTATATGCATAAAATAAACACCAATCACACATTTTTAAAGCCAAATAAAAACTTTATTTTTTTTTTATTTAAAATATTACTGAAATATAACTTTTTCTGTTATAACTTTTTCTGTTTGTTTGTTTGTTTTGCACATATACAGCTTAACAAAGAAATAGAGCTAACGTAGCTCATAAACCAAAAAAATAAAAATAAATTAGAGGCGATGGAATGTTTGGGAGGAGTTGACTCCCTCATTGGGTGGATTCACCACATTCATTGCATGGCCATATTGTGACCAGGTGGAGGTAGAGGGATTCTCATTTTGCTGCCAATTAGAAGGTGGTGGTGGTGTTGGCAGAGGAAAGTAATTTGAAGGTGGTGGTGTTGGCAGAGGAAGGTAATGAGAGGGTGGTGGTGCTGGCAGATGGGGCGGGGGGTGATTTGCATAAGGACCATAAGGTGGCGAAGGCTCTGAGGACCTATATGTGAGGGTTGGTGGAATAAAAGTCGCAATATAGCGTATGGTACCTGCCAACATGTCTGCCTGGAGTTCTGATGGTACCTTCTCCATCAGACATTCCAGACATCTTGCAGAAACCTGCACATGAGAACTGTTGCTGTTCATTTTTTCTGACATACTGGCCATAATGTCCAGCATGCAGTTGAAGTCAGGTTCAGGAGCCCTCCTTCTTGTTGCTCTAGCAGGTACACGAACAGAAATGGATGATGGGGACTCCTCATCTCCCACAGGTGTCTCAGATGTAGACCGTGCTGGAGTCGACAATTGGCTCTCCAGATCTCGGCCTGCTTGATCACTTGATGCTTGGCTTGCTTGCTGACTTTGATCATCTGATGCTTGGCTTGCTTGCTGACTAGCATCTGTGTCCAAATCATCATTTGGATTACTGTCCTCCCAGCAGTTTTCAGTCCTGAAAATAGAATTGAATTATTATAACTTTCTCTTTATATTTTGTTTACTGACATTCGTACAGATGATAGCTTACCACCCCAAAGCCAGCAATGGCTGAAGGAATTCCATTTCTTTTGCATGCAGATAATCTCTTGGAGCACATGCCCCAGATCCACTCCTAAATTCCCTTTGCAGTCTTAGATGTCGAGTGTAGGCATCACGTATACTTCTTCCACTTTATTTTGAGCAGTTTAACTGTTAAAAAACACATTCAAATATATATGTTTATTTCTTTGTAGGTACCTAGCAACCAGACAATCTTTATCGAGTTTACACTATACCTTTCGTGTTGGAAAATCCACAGCAAGTTACATAGTTCGTGACACTTGCTCTGACTTGCTCTGACATTTATGACATACTGAAGGATATTGTTTTCAAAAAACCTACAGCGGAAGATTGGTCAAGGATCTCAGATGTTTTCTGGCAATGCTGCAACTTCCCCAACTGTGTTGGAGCCATCGATGGGAAACATATTCGCATCCTAAAGCCCATGGGTAGCGGAAGCCAGTATTTTAATTATAAGAAACATTTTTCTTTTGTGTTAATGGCAGTGGCTGATGCTAATTATTGCTTCAGCTACATTGACATTGGATCATATGGCAGCAGCGCTGACTCTGCTATTTTTTCACATTCATCATTTGGACACCTGCTGCGTAACAATTCTCTGGACCTTCCAGAAAACAGGCCACAAATGGCCCTCCCCTACCCAGTGTTTTTGTTGGAGATGAGGCCTTTGCTCTGAGTGAGCATCTTCTACGGCCTTACTCAGGGCACAACCTGACTTTACAGAGGAGTGTGTTTAATTATAAACTAACATGAGCACGTCACGTTGTTGAATGTGCATTTGGCATATTGGAAAACAAATGGTGGGTACTGCACACTCCCATTGTTCTGAACATGCAAAATGCAGTCTGAGTTGTTAAAGCTGCATGTGCTTTGCATAATTTTGTTCGCCAGAGGGATGGATTTGACTTCGAGGACCCAGTACATGAGAACATGGAAAGAGCTCATTGGACCGGTGTTCGTGGAAACAGACAAGGGACACAGGTCAGGGATCAATTTGCCTCCTACTTCATGTCTCCAGCAGGACAGGTCCCATGGCAGCTTGAGGCAATATAATAAATTAAAAACTTTAGTTCTTTGTAAATACGACCATATACTATGCTGTACTGAATTATTAATAAAAATGCTTGATGTATTGATAAGAAGTCCCATGTTTTTTTTTTTTTATTAGAAATATATATTTATCTTTGTGTGCAGTATCCTTACAATATCCACTAGGGGTCAGAGTGTGTCATGATGTATTTATGACATTCTGCTAATACTATACTCATACTCCCATGCATAGGCCCCTTTCACACTGAGGCATTGTTCAGGCGGAGCAGTGAAGGAGCGGTGTATTCACTAGCTAGCGCACCGCTCCAGTGTGAAAGCCCTCCGGCTTTCACAATGAAGAGAAAGGAGCCTGTATAGCACCTGAAAAAGCGACTCCTTTCACTGCTCTGTGAAAGCAGGAGTGCTGGAGCGGTGCGCTAGCAGGACGGTAAAAAAAGTCCTGCTAGCAGCATCTTTGGAGCGGTGAATACCGCTCCTACCCATTGAAATCAATGGGCCAGCGTGGCTATACCACCAGCAAAGTGCAGCTGCTTGCGGCCGCTAGAACGCTGGCAAAGCGCCGCTGCAGCGGTGCTTTGTGTGCGATTTTAACCATTTTTCGGACACTAGCGGGGGTTAAAAGCGCCCTGATAGCGGCCGCTAGAACGCTGGCAAAGGGCCGCTGCAGCGGTGCTTTGTGTGTGATTTTAACCCTTTTTCAGCCGCTAGCGGGGGTTAGATCCGCCCTGCTAGCGGCCGCTAGAACGCTGGCAAAGTGCTGCTGCAGCGGTGCTTTGTGTGCGATTGCAGCCCTTTGTCAGCGTTCTAGCAGCCGCTAGCAGGGCGGTTTTAACCCCCGCTAGCGGCCGAAAAAGGGTTAAAATCGCACACAAAGCACCACTGCATTAACCCTTTTTCGGCCGCTAGCGGGGGTTAAAACCGCCCTGCTAGCGGCCGCTAGAACGCTGGCAAAGGGCCGCTGCAGCGGTGCTTTGTGTGCGATTTTAACCCTTTTTCGTCCGCTAGCGGGGGTTAAAACTGCCCTGCTATCGGCCGCTAGAACGCTGGCAAAGGGCCGCTGCAGCGGTGCTTTGTGTGCGATTGCAGCCCATTGCCAGCGTTCTAGCAGCCGAAAAAGGGCTAAAATGGCACACAAAGCACCGCTGCAGCGGCCCTTTGCCAGCGTTCTAGCGGCCGCTAGCAGGGCGGTTTTAACCTCCGCTAGCGGCCGAAAAAGGGTTAATGCAGCGGTGTTTTGTGTGCGATTTTAACCCTTTTTCGGCTGTTAGCGGGGGTTAAAACCGCCCTGCTAGCGCCCCGCTAGAATGCTGGCAAAGCGCCGCTGCAGTGATGCTTTGTGTGTGATTTTAACCCTTTTTTGGCCGCTAGCAGGGGTTAAAACAGCCCCGCTAGCGGCCGCATACCGCCAACAAAACTACGGCAAAGCGCCAACCCACCAACACCCGCACTGCCCCCGTGTGAAAGGGGCCTTATAATGTACTAATCATCCTATTATGTCCCTATTGTGGTTATGTTTGCAGGGGTTTCTCTTACCTTTCTCATCCTTCACACGACCAGTTAGGTCTGCCCAGTTTGTAAAAACTTGGATGGCAATCTGGTTCCATGCCCTCCTCTTGCTCGCTCGCAGTTTGTAGCATGGATCTCTAGTATCATACAGACAGGGGTGCTCCTTCACCATTCTTATGAAGCTCTCCTGATCTAGGAGACATACTGTCTCATCCAGTTCTCCTTCCATATTGCTGGTCTCCGTTTGAGCTAAAAATGGTGATCTGTGCACTTCCTGTGTATTTTTTATGTCATTTATGTCATTTCCTTATGTAAATTATGTAAATTGTATTTTCTCTTGAGCAGATACAGCGACAAAACGCCCATAGAAACGCTCGTTGTCGCGCTAAACGCTTGAATCGAGCGTTTCCATTAGTTTCTATGGAAATAAAAACGCCCAAATCAGTCCGATTCGCGTGACAAAAAAGGGTCCGGAACTTGTTTGAGCTTCAGGCGAAGGGCTTCAGGCGACTTGGAGTGGAGATGTGAACCATCTCCATTGAGAATAATGGATTTTTTCCCCTCCAGCGTTTTGTAGGTTCAGGCGTCAAGCTACAAAACGCTCAGGTGTGAATGGGGTCTAATGGTTCAAAGAATGTCAGACAAAATGGTCGGCCCTCGCGCACATTCACTTCATAAAATCTGGCCCTCTTTGAAAAAAGTTTGGACACCCCTGTCCTAAGAGATGCTCGTCAGATCTAGGGGTATGCTGCTGGCAGTGCTGCAGCGGAACTTTCAGGGTCGCTGCAGTCGCACTTGCGCCTGGGCCCTGCCATTCTGCCGCTGTGGGGGGGCCCAAGACACAGCATCTCCCCCCTGCACCTTTGGCTTTCAGTTTGGGATTCAATGGTGGGAGTGGAAGGCGGCGATCGGCAGCTCTATGGTGCTCGCGGCATCTCCCTGGGGCTTGTATTTCTCCTCCAGAGTCTATACAGTGGAGAAGGGAGGGGATCCTGACCCTCCTCCAGAGTCTATACAGTGGAGAAGGGAGGGGATTCTGACCCTCCTGCAGAGTCTATACAGTGGATAAGGGAGGGGCCTCTGACCCTCCTCCAGAGTCTATACAGTGGAGAAGGGAGGGGCCTCTGACCCTCCTCCAGAGTCTATACAGTGGAGAAGGGAGGGGCCGCTGACCCTCCTCCAGAGTCTATACAGTGCAGAAGGGAGGGGCCTCTGACCCTCCTCCAGAGTCTATACAGTGGAGAAGGGAGGGGCCTCTGACCCTCCTCCAGAGTCTATACAGTGGAGAAGGGAAGGGCCTCTGACCCTCTTCCAGAGTCTATACAGTGGAGAAACGAGGGGCCTCTGACCCTCCTCCAGAATCTATACAGGGGAGAAGGGAGGGGCCTCTGACCCTCCTCCAGAGTCTATACAGTGGAGAAGGAAGGGGCCTCTGACCCTCCTCCAGAGTCTATACAGTGGAGAAGGGAGGGGCCCCTGACCCTCCTCCAGAGTCTATACAGTGGAGAAGGGAGGGGCCTCTGACCCCCCTCCAGAGTCTATACAGTGGAGAAAGGAGGGACCTTTGACCCTCCTCCAGAGTCTATACAGTGGAGAAGGGAGGGGCCTCTGACCCTCCTCCAGAGTCTACACAGTGGAGAAGGGAGGGGCCTCTGACCCCCCTCCAGAGTCTACACAGTGGAGAAGGGAGGAGCCTCTGACCCCCCTCCAGAGTCTACACAGTGGAGAAGGGAGTTGCTCTGCTTGTACACTGTTGCAGATTGCTGCCCGGGTCAGAGGCTCCTCCCCTTTCCACTGTACAGAATCAGGAAGAGAACTACAAGCTCCAGGGAGATCCTGCGGTCCACAGGCACCACAGTGCTGCCGATCCCCACCTCCCCCTGTGCTGGGGTGGGAGGTGCACAGACAGCCAGGGTACAGGGGAACCTCTGGGGGGGTTTAAGTCTGGGAACCCTCATGTATGGGGGAGGCTCTCTGAGGACCCTGATGTAAGGGGGGGCCTCTGGGAAAACTGATGTAAGAGGGCCTCTGGGAAAACTGATGTAGGGCGGCCCTCTGGTGACCCTGTTGTATGGGGGGACTCTCTGGGGACCCTGATGTATAGGGGGGCTCGCTGGGGACCCTAATGTATGGAGGACTCTCTGCTCTTTGGATCCTGATGTATGGTGGGGGCTCTCTGGGGATACTGATGTATAGGGGGGCTCTCTGGTGACCCTGATGAATGGGGGGCTCTCTGGCGACCCTGATGTATGGGAGGGTTCTCTGGTGACCCTGATATATGGGGGGGCTCTCTGGGGACCCTGATGTATGGTGGGGGCTCTCTGGGGACACTGATGTATGGGGGGCTCTCTGGGGACCCTAATTTATGGGGGCTCTCTGGGGACCCATGTTCTGCCTTTGTTGGAAACAATCATCCGGGAACGGAGGATATTGGGTCGTCGGACCCGCTGATTAGCTCTCGGTGTGTCCAATCACAGTGGCAGTGAGTCAAACAGCGCGCAGACCAGCAAGTACAGAATCAAGTACCTGTAGGTGATTCTGCTCACAGGAGACGCAGCCCCGCAGTAAATGTACGCGTTTAATGTGAATTTATTTTTCTTTATTTTTTTAACTCTTTAAACATTTATTTTGAACATACAGTAGAGAAATTCTGTGTCCAATGCATGTAATTAGCAGTGCAATATATACATGGGGCTTTGTGAGGGTGTGGCTTGTGTGTGGATGGGGACAAAGGGGGCCCCATGATCCCCTATTGCCCGGGGGCCCTCATGAGTTGTCAGTCCACCGCTATTAGCACCCAACACTTCTTGCGGAATGGTAATCTAATGGATAGAACTGAACCAAGCTCACAATGGCCAAATGCCCATATACCAACGTGAATCTATCTGCAGCTACACAACTTTCTCCATTCCATGGCTTGTCCTGAGTCAGTTTCTCTGCCTATTACTCCTCTTGAGAGCTTATACGCCAAGACCGCACCCCAACAACATGTCATTTCCTCAATTAACGCCTTTCTCTTCTCGAATAAGCCCTCTAATGCTGGGAAGGCTCACACAGCCTGGGAACGAGATCTCGATACAATCTTTTCCTGAAGAATGGGATCACATTTTCATGAATTCCCACAAAGGGTCTGTTAATGTTACAACACAGGAAAGTTGTTGCAACTTCACTTGGAGATGGTATTGGAACTCTCACTCTACTACTAAAAAATTAACTCAAACCTTCCTAAGTATTGTTGGCGATGCTGCCAAGGAGATGGAACTTATCTATCCACCCTGTCATTTCTCAAGTGACAACATACACTTTAGACTACTAATTCCTTCTTCACCACACTTCTCTCTCCCAGAGAGCCTATTATAAATCGCACGCCATGCATATGGTGAATTCAGCTAAAATGTATATCTAGATCCACTGGGGTACGACCCACACCCCCTCCCTGTTAGAATGGTTTACACAACTTTGTAAAATTGCCGATATGGAAGAACTCATTCACCTGACAAAAGATTCCCCTTCCAAATTCACATCCAGCTGGGCCTGTTGGTTCCACTTTCAAACCACTGACCAATATAAGCAGCTCATAGATAATACTGTTTGACTCTCACTTAGGCCAGTAGACTTTTCACCTGATCAGATTTAACTAGAGGAGCTTCTTAGTGACATTTTTACATGACTAACGAGCCTCACCCCTCTAGTTAGGGTTGCCACCTGTCCGGGATTCACCTGGACAGTTCAGGTCTTGAATCATGATTTGGGGTTTCAGTCTGCCTGAAACCCAGACACAATGAGGTTCATTTACAATCCTATAGTGTATGCTAAACATTTTTTTTGCTGTGTGCCACTAAAGTGTTGGGGTTTGGCTTGAAGAAAAAGTGTCAACTCCACCTCTAGTAGATGAGAAGAGAACAGACGGATCCTTGCTGGAGGGACCCCGCAATGGCCCACCGGTCCTCCCCCTCCCGTTTTTCTCTTCTCTTTCTCTTTCCTACCTCCCCATCTTCTTTCTTCTTCCCCCAAACCCCACCTCCTTTTTTTCTGGTTCAATACTAGACATGTGCATTCGTTTTCGTCCGAATGCATTTTCGTCCGAATTTCAGCTATCTTCGTTTTAGTTTTGACAAACGATAACGAAAGCACAAAATCCGAAAAACGAAAGATCCGACATAAATAAATGCTTTATTTTCGTTTTCATTGTTACAACAGTTCGATATAGAATAGGAGATTCGACGTGACTCTGACAATAACAATCTGTGTCTATAGAACCTGTGGTCGAATGTGCCTAACCTTACCTCTATTAATCCAAGATTATATAGAGAAAATATTCGACAGAGAAAAAAGATTTGACAGAGAGAAAAGATTCTGCAAGTTACTGTCCTAAAAAGTGTTTGGGGACCCGGGTCCTGCCCCAGGGGACATGTATCAATGCAAAAAAAAGTTTTAAAAACGGTCGTTTTTTCGGGAGCAGTGATTTTAATAATGATTAAAGTGAAACAATAAAAGTGTAATATTCCTTTAAATTTCGTAGGGGGGGGGGGGGGGGGGTATCTATAGTATGCCTGTGAAGGGGCGCATGTTTCCCGTGCTTAGAACTGTCCCTGCACAAAGTGTCATTTATGCAGGAAAAAAGTCCTTTAAAATCACTCCCAGCTATTATGAATTGTCGGCTCCGTAATACAGAGAACACTCATTGAAAGTCATTGATAAAAAAATAAATAAATACATTTAAAAAAAAGCGTGGGGGTCCCCCAAATTCACTTACCAGGCCCTTCAGGTCTGGTATGGATATTAAGGGGAACCCTGCCTCAAATTTAAGAAAAAAATTGACGTGGGGTTCCCCCTAAATATCCATAACCAGACCCTTCAGGTCTAGTATGGATATTAAGGGGAACCCCACGTCAAATTAAAAAAAAAAAATTACGTGGGGGTCCCCCTAAAAATCCATACCAGACCCTTTATCCGAGCACGCACCCTGGCAGGCCACAGGAAAAGAGGGGGGGACGAGAGAGCGGCCCCCCCTCCCTCCTGAACCGTACCAGGCCACATGCCCTCAACATTGGGAGGATGCTTTGGGGGTCTGTGACCCCTCAAAGCACCTTGTCCCCATGTTGATGAGGACAAGGGCCTCATCCCCACAACCCTGGCCGGTGGTTGTGGGGGTCTGCGGGCAGGGGGCTTATCAGACACTTCAGGGATTCCGGCAGCCTGACGTTTCTTATATACGGAGGGCAGGGCCTCCCGTCACCTGACCCTGCCCCCCTCTGACGCAAGGGGAAACCCGGGGTTCCCCGTGACGTATGGGTGACCCGCCCCCCTCTGATGTAACGGCAACCTGCCTGTGTTACATCAGAAGGGTGCGGGGTCACCCATACGTCACAGGGAACCCCGGGTTTCCCCTTGTGTCAGAGGGGGGCGGGGTCAGGTGACGGGTGGCCCCGCCCTCCATATATAAGAAACGTCAGGCCGCCGTCCGTCCGTCGCTGGTTAGCAAGAGTGGATTACCACCGCTGGAATCTTTTTTTCATTTTTTTTTATTGTTAATAAAGGAATTTTTCAAAAGTGTGTTTGTCTTATTTAACTATTTTTTACACTTTCTTTGTGAAATGGTAGGGGTACTTTTGTACCCCCTTATCATTTCAAACAGGGGGGTCAGGATCTGGGGGTCCCCTTGTTAAAGGGGGCTTCCAGATTCTGATAAGCCCCCCGCCCGCAGACTCCCAGACCACTGGCCAGGGTTGTGGGGATGAGGCCCTTGTCCTCATCAACATGGGGACAAGGTGCTTTGAGGGGTCACAGACTCCCAAAGCATCCTCCCAATGTTGAGGGCATGTGGCCTGGTACGGTTCAGGAGGGAGGGGAGCCGCTCTCTCGTCCCCCCCTCTTTTCCTGCGGCCTGCCAGGTTGCTTGCTCGAATAAAGGGTCTGGTATGGATTTTTAGGGGGACCCCCACAGCAATTTTTTTTAAATTTGACGCGGAGTTCCCCTTAATATCCATACCAGACCTTCAGGGTCTGGTTATGGATATTTAGGGGGTACCCCACGTCAAATTTTTTCTTAAATTTGAGGCAGGGTTCCCCTTAATATCCATACCAGACCTGAAGGGCCTGGTAATTGAATTTGGGGGACCCCCACGCTTTTTTTTATTTTTTATCAATGACTTTCAATGAGTGTTCTCTGTATTACGGAGCCGACAATTCATAATAGCTGGGAGTGATTTTAAAGGACTTTTTTTCCTGCATAAATGACACTTTGTGCAGGGACAGTTCTAAGCACCAGAAACATGAGCCCCTTCACAGGCATACTATAGACAACCCCCCCCCTACGAAATTTAAAGGAATATTACACTTTTATTGTTTCACTTTAATCATTATTAAAATCACTGCTGACGAAAAAACAACCGTTTTTAAAACTTTTTTTGCATTGATACATGTCCTCTGGGGCAGGACCCGGGTCCCCAAACACTTTTTAGGACAGTAACCTGCAAATTAGTCTTTAAAATTAGCACTTTAGATTTTGAACGTTGGAGTCCCATAGACTTTAACAGGGGTTCTAAAGTATGCTATATACTAGCTCCGTCGAATCTTCTTTATACATTCGACAGACACCATAAGCCTTCAAAGACAGATTCGACCGTAATTCATGTGGATTTTCGGACGAATGCAATTTTTGAACGAAAAACGAATTTCGGGAGTAACTAAATAAATTAAGTTTTCGGACGAAAACGAAATTCCGAAACAAAATATTTTACTCTGCACATGTCTATTCAATACAACCCCCGACTCAGTGTATGTCAGGAAGGTCTCATTAGCCATTATTTCCATTCTTTTTCTTCCCGCCTTCTGTTCATCCATCACACCTTCCTCCCTCAGAAGACACATATGCCCCCCCCCACTTTCTTTTTCTCTTGCTCTTCTATGTACAGTAAAACCTTGGATTGCAAGCATAATTTGTTCCGGAAACATGCTTGTAATCCAAAGCACTTGCATATCAAAGCAAATTTCCCCATAAGAAATAATGGAAACTCAGATGATTCGTTCCACAACCATTTATTCATAGGTCTTTCAGTTTATAGTCTGTATAAAAAGATTATAGCAATGTGAGGCTGTGTAACCATAAAATGTTCATCCACAAATGGAAGCCTCCACAAGGGGATTAGAAGAAAAATCCATCAGGAGCTCCAGAGTATAAAAGAGAAGAGAGGCACCTCTAAGCCTTTGTACACACGGTCGGACATTCTGATGGACAATGTCCGATCGGACCGTGTTGTCTGATAATCCGACTGTGTGTGGTCTCCATCGGACTGTTTCCATTGGAGTATCCGACGAACAAAGTTTTCCAACTTGTCTATAAATTTTTTCCGACAACATGCTCCAATCGGACATAGTCCTATCATGTGTACCCTACTCCGACGGACAAGGTGCCACGCATGCTCACAATCAAATTCGGACACGGAAGCGCTCGCTCAGGTAAAACTACCGCTCCTAATCGATATAGCACATTTGTCACGCTGCAATGTTAAAAATTCTTTCATGCAGCGCATTGTCTTGTTCTTTACAATGCTGCAAGAAGGAACTTGTTTTGATGCTCATAGCCACACACACTTCTCCCGAACGTATTTCTTGAGTCTTTTTACTCATTTCAGCAATACAATATTTTAAATCGTCACATCTACACAATCTTTTTTTGTTTTTTTTTGTTTTTTTATAATTTTGTGGTTGTTTTTTTTTTAATCAATATCTCCTTTTTTGACAGTTTGCTCATCTTTGCATTTTTTTGGGTGTGTTTTGTGTGTCACAACACCATTATTATCTTTTTTGTATTTTCTTTTTTAATCTACAGGAGGTTGTTTGGTGTTGGTGCCCCTTGTTATTCATTTCACTTAGTTTTTTTGAAATGTACCTGCCTGCTCACAAATAAACTGTCTTTTTTGAAGTAAAACACATACACAAGTATTTCTTCAAACAAAAAAAAACTCTATTTAGGTGTCAAACAACTAAAGAGGGAGGCAGCGCTGGAGAAACTTGTCAATTTGGCGAAGCCTTTGGCCCCCAGGGCAGACATGAACTAATTGGAAAATGCAAAATTGGTGGCCTGAGGAGTACATATCTCAGAGAGAGAAGTCTGGTCCAGAAGTCCGAGAGATCAAGAAGAGCAGATGCCATCTATGTCCCCAGGATGTGGTTCTACAAGAGGCTGCATCTTCTGTCAGACCAGACTGAACCCAGGCCATCACTCTCTAGTCTTCCTTAGGCACTTCCCACCAGGCATCCTTCCAGGCTGTGGCTCGGCTCCTGTAGTTGTGGCAGGAGGAGGAGGAGAAGGAGGGCGATGGTCGACCTCCTGGCTGCCACTTGCCACAGCCTCCCCCCGGCTGAGGTCTTCCTGTGTATGAAAATGGGACATAGTTTTAGTTTTTTGCTCATCAATCACACAATTTTGAGCTCATGAATGTTGCAAATTGAATTTTACCAAATAGAACAGACTATCATTCTGAGCCCAGCATTTTTCATTCTTGTCCCAAACATTTTTGGTCACTACTGTCTATTGAGATGTAAACCACTTTGTTAAATCACAACTTACTGATCAATAATAACATCTAGTTAACATCATTAAATGTATGACAAGAAATATGTTCAACAATGCAATACCTGTCTCAAGCTGGGCCCCACCACATGTTGCTGCCTGGAAGGCCCAGTTTGGACATCGGAAGCCTCAGCTGGGGATGAAGGAAGCCTTGAAGGAAGACTGGAGAATGGTGGCGTGGGTTCCCCCTGGTCTGCCATAAAATTCAGCCTCTCACAATACACCATCCTGGGGTAATAAATGGCATCTGGATCTCCTGATCTCAGGGACTCCTGGTGCTTCTTTCGCTCCCTGAGATATATACACCTCAGGGCACCAACTTTGCCCTTCACATAGGTCATGTCTGCCGTGGGGACCATGATCCGCACCAAAGCAAGACGTTTCTCCAGCGCTGCCTTCCTCTTTCTTTGGTCAGTATAAAAGGGGTTGTTCTTCTGCCACAGGCAGGGCAGCTCCCTCAGCAGATCAAGGAATAGCCCCATAAAATTGGAGTTCTTGAAGGGATCCATCTTGTCTGCAAGACACAACACAAGACAAGCCCTAATAATAATAATGCCATGCTAAACCCTCCTAATCTTGTCCCAACATAGGCCTATATAGAAGCAGTCTAGGATAGTGATGTACCAAGTTCAAAATTGTACCTTCGTTTGCACAATCGGCGCGTCAGCTCCTCACTGTGTTCACAGATCGTACGTACGACACACGCGTGTTGGGTTTTATATACAGTGTGCATGCGTGAAATTCCGCCCGCCCCTGACATTCCTTCTAGACTATTCTCCACCCCTTCTCTTTCGGTACAGTGGGGAGAGCATATGGCGGAGAGAACACAGGTGCACAGAGTTCCTCTAATGAGGAGGAGGGCGAGGAAATCCCGGAGCCTGAAACGTCCCGATCCTGGAGGAGAAAATTTAAGGCCTCAAATATGTCTTTTGGAGAGATGTTGGAGATGGTGGACATATTGAAGAGGACCGACTATGATGGGAAGTATGGACCTTACCCAAACCCAAATATCAGAAAGGCCAAGATCATGACTAAAGTTGTGAAGAGTCTTCAGAAGAATTTTGGGGTACGACGATCCAAGGATCAACTGAGAAAACGCTGGTCAGACCTGAAACTGAGGGAGCACGAGCAGTACAGAAGGATCAAGCGTGTTCTTCAAAAAAGTAAGTAGTTGTCGTGTGTTCATATGATTATTCTTGCTTGCATACTGCTCCATGTGCTTTGATTTCATGTTGTACAGTTTAAAATGGCCACTTTCAAGTTCATGGGTTCAATCGTTCATTAGAAACATCGTTCGTTAGCAAACTCCCAAAACGATGTTTTCACAAATTACACTTCACTACATTTCTTCACACTGCAGGTAAGTATTCCAGCTTTAGAAAGTGTCCAAAATAATGTTCTCACCTTTGAACTCGGCCAAAAAACACAATTGGAACACACTTCCAATCAGTGTTTCATATTCCTATTTCTGCGCTCTGTGTGCTAAGTATTCCTTTTTTACATTCTCATAAGGGAGAGAGGACTCGGGAAGTCCGAGGACACCAGGGACCCCACACCAAGAAGGAGAAATTCCAACACCAGAAGCAGAGGAGGAGGAGGAAGAAGGAGAGATCATTGAAGTTGGACAAATTGTCACCACAGCAGGTGAGTGTTGGAGACCACAGCTTCCGGTAAGCTAATCAATGTATGTTGTCATATTTATAATACATGGTGTTTTTTTGTGCTTTTTTTTAGGTGATGTGGAAGAAGAATCACATTTTACCAGTGAAAGTGCCCAGATCCTGATTGGGGAGATAATGGGGTGCAATCACGATTTAGAAAATATACAGAAAAACATCAATGATGTTCAAAATAAAATGAAGAACATCATTGATGTTTTGGGGAGAGTCTGAAACAGCCCAAACTAGCTAGGGTTTTAGTTTTGTGTTTTTACTAAACAACTTTTGTATTTTTCAAAAAGCCAAAATTGGAAGATACACACAGTGTGTCAGCATGCCCTATCTCCCATCATGGGGGATCAATATACGTGTTTTTGTGGAAAGTGGCAGAGATGAAGGGGTTGCACCCCCAAAACATGTATCTTGATCCCCCATGATGGGAGATAGCACACATTGACACATTGTGTGCATCTTCTAATTTTGGCTTTTCCAGGGGTGACACCCCATGTGATGAAGGCAATATCAGCCCAGTTTGTACATACTCATGTCTGATATTGTCTTCACTTTTCAAAGTTGAACTTTGTAAGTTCCTGTGTTCTGTATGTTACTCTTTGATACATGCCTGTTGACACAAAAACGCCAAGTTACAATAAAGTTACCTAAAAGAATATTTTTGATACACCCAATATGTTGGTTTGTTGTAAAACCCTTTTCTAAACGCACATGTGAATGTGCTATGATTAAAAAGTTAAATTATCAACAATGCGTGGCTTCCTTTTTCAATGCGCAAAAGCAGTATTTGGAGTAAAATAGTTTTTTTTTTCGGTGACAATGGGTGTTATTTACTAAAGGCAACTCCACTTTGCACTCCAAGTGCAGTTTCAGGTGTACTTTTGCAGGGCACTTGTAGTGCATAGTGGATGTGCCTTTAGTAAATAACACCCACAGTGATGTGTAAATTTTCACAATCACGCCATTTTCCTGAGCCCACATATTTCTGCCATGGTGCTGAAAATGAGCAAGATTTTTGTCAGTAATGCACTACATACATTATGTCTTACCTGTAAATATCTAAAGAAGGATTTATTAGGGATTGTAAACTGATCCCTTAGTTCCTGAAAGGATTTTAGCCTTCCGTCTTGATAGACCTGGGAGAGAAACTTTATCCCTCGTCTTTCCCACTCTCTAATTATCCCAAATTTCTGCACCTCACCCAGCTTCTCCTATTTTCCCATTTTTTTTCCCATCTATCCCCCATATATATATATATATATATATATATATATATATATATATATATATATATATATATATATATATATATAAGAAAACTCCCTACTACCTCCGGGCGTATCTCCAACAATTTCTTCACTGTCTCCACAGACACAACGGGGACCCAGGCAAAGAAAGAAATTGCACCTTCTTACCCTTATCCCCTTGATCCATCTTTAATTGCCAAACATGGAGGGACACCTCATCCTCAGTGCAGCATACCTCCTGATCCAACATGCCTACATGCACTACTTTAGATGGGCTAACCAGGTCCCCAACCCTAAATGCCGCAAAAAACGCCAACTTAAAAAGGCCGTCCTAAATAACAACGCCTCGTAGGCTGATGAACATAAACTCCCCAACTGAACCATCAACTTCTGTAAAAGCTCAAACGACATCGGGTGCCTGGTGTCCCTATGTTTTTGAGAGCGCCTATACCCCTTCAACGCTTGCTTCACCCAGAAATCTTTTGTGAAGTCCTGACACCCCTTTAATTTAAATAAGAATGCCAAACCAGCTAATTTCTTATTCAACACCGAAACTGACACCCCGTTTTCTGGGTTTTGGGACACAAAATAAAGAACCAGAAGGCAAACTTCTGACCCGTTCTGATCCACCTCCGATTGCTGCAGCAGGGTCATCCATTCATGTCATACCTTGCTGTAGGTCGCCCACATCACCTCAGTCACTGACCATCTAATCCATCCGGAGAAGACCCCAAGGCTATCTTCCAAACCCATTCAGGACAAGGAATCCCATGTTGTTCTGCCCCGGCACCAACTTTCTGAACCTGTCCCACTGAAAGTAAGACAAGGCGTGAGCTATGACGTTCTCCACTCCCAGAAGGTGCACCACATAGATAAAAAATATTGATCACCTGAAAAACTATTGATCACCTGCACCATCCCGAGATTATCCCCATGGAAACACACTTTCCGGTCCCTGAAATACTCACCCCACAACTCCACAGCCAGCACCACTGGAAACAATTCCAGTAACACGAGGTTGCGAGTGAAACCAGCCTCCTTCCAAGTGTCCGGCCACAGGCCTGCACTCCATTTTCCTTGAAAAAATCCCTTGAATCCTGATGCCCCCGCCGCATCTGTATAAAGTTCTAGGTCAAAATTACTTACTGGCCCAGACATCCACAAGGGCTGTCCGTTGAAAGATTCCAGAAATGAGTGCCACACTCTAAGGTCTTCACGGTGTTCCTTTACTAATCACACATAATGGGTGGGAACCTTGATCCCCGTCATACTCGCAAACAGCCATCTGCAAAATATTCCCCCATCGGTAATATGCAGCACGCAAATACAACTTCCCCAGCAGTGACTGTAACCTTCATAGTTGAATCTTGCACAACCCCAGAAAACCCCAAATTTCTTCTTAAAAGGGCCAGCAACTTGTCCTCCAGCAGCTGGCATTCCATTGCTCCGGAATCCAGAACAGTGCCTGAGAAACTCAGCACCGTGGTCAGACCTTTTCCTTTTCCAGCGCCAGCGGGATCCCGAACCTGTCTGCGATATGTCCCAACATGGTCAACAGCACCGCGCATCTCTTTGAAGTGGCTGGGCCTACACACAGAAAATCATCCAAATAATGAATGATCGAATTCACCCCTGACATGTCCCTAACCACCCATTCCACAAACAAACTGAACCTTTCGAATAGGGCACAGGATATCGAACAGCCCATGGGCAGGCAGCAGTCTATGTAGAATGAGTTCTCCCAGTGACAACCCAGAAGATGAGTCGGGGTGGGCCGGCAGCATCCAGAATGCTGATTCCACATCTGCCTTCGCCATCCAGGCACCTTTCCCATATTGGTGCACTCAAAACACAGCCGCGTCAAAGGACGTATAACAGACAGTACATTCCTCTGGAACAATAGCATCATTAACCGACCCCCTTTTGAGATGGTGAATAAGCTGGAATTTATTGGGCTCTTTCTTGGGCACCACCCCAACGGAGAAACCACCAAATTATCCAACGGGACAGATGGGAAAGGGCCAACCATGCGTCCCAGTGCCACTTCCTTCCATAGTTTCTCAGAAACCACCTCAGAATGTTGCAAAGCCAAGCACAAATTCCGGGACCTGGGGGGGGGGGGGGGCTTAGGCAATGTACACGGCATGTGAAACCCTTCCAAAAACTCAAGTCTCAACACCCGTGCTGATTCTCTATCCGAGTACCTAGTGATGAAAGGCTGCATCCTTTCCCCTTTCACTAGAGTTTTCCCTCTTGTTACCAGCCTCACTGGACTGCCCACTTCTTTGTTTAAAACAGTGGGACACAGGGTGGGCACCCCCACACCCGGAGCACTCGTGCTTGTACTGGCACAAAAACCCAAATTCGGATGTACACTCATTGTACTGCCAACACACCTCTTTTTTCTTTCTGGCCGATTGTCCTGAGGTAACAGCTCCAACGCCCCCCCCCCCCCCCCCCAACTGATTCAGAGCTTGAGTCATGAGCTTCATCCATAGACTAATGTCCTTGTGATCTCATCTCAAAAACATTCGTATCGTTCTACGTTGCCGGAACTGCTCATCATATCGCAGCCATGCAGTGCCCCCGTAGACTCTATAGGCTTCACCCATGGCGTCCAAGTAACAGCACAGTGCCGAGCAGTGGTCTGGGTTCTTTTCCCCGATCACACTGGCCATAATGGCAAATGCCTGCAACCAGTTTGGGAATGTCCTAGGTATCAACCTGTATCACCTCTTCTCCTCATCCTCCTTCTTGGACTCCTCCGGCTTCACCCTATCCAGGTTGAACTTTTCTAGCGGCAATAGTGAAAATATTTCCACATACTCACCTTTCCAGATCCGTTCCCTTACCTCTGGATTTAAATGAGCTCCTAGTGGGCCCTCAAAACACACATAGACTTCGCACTTAGCCGAATCGGCCAAGCGGACTGCCTTCTGTTTGCTAACGACCTCCCCCGCCGACCCCACCAGTGGACTTGTCCGCAGGTGCCACCTGTGCTTGCCCATTCCACGCTACCGTGGAAACCACTGCCCCAATCTAGCAAATCCTTCAACCCCAGCAAACACCCCTGTAAGCCAGTATCGACCCCTGGCAGCATTGTGTCTGTGGGCCAAACTTCCCAGGGGGCCCCCATCAGTACAGTCACCGACCCCACCCCCCTTGGCCCAGGTATCACCATACCTACCATACCTGCAGCCCTCAAATGCTGACCCACATTAGAAGAATTAGAATTGGACTTACCAGGCTGCCTTGGAAGGATCCCACTAGCCGACGGCCCCGTCTCCATCGCTGTTGATTGCCCACATGGCTCCACCTCATCTCCGGAGACCAACAGCTCACCCTTGGATCTGTGTCCCACTGCAAGTTCACCATCTGCCAAAAGCCCTCCAGGTGATGTCACTGTGGTTGCTGTGGATGCGCACTGCCTTGGACTCCGCCCCCACACGCTGGATCCGTTCACCGATTTCTGCGTTGCCTTGCCGCATCTTGTTGGGCTCATCGCCGTCTCTGTTCCTGTCGCCATCTGGCCTGGTCCTCCTTTATCATCATCATGACCACTGGCTGCAGTTTTGGATGGCCCGGTGGCCGCGGCTGCTTTACTCCCCCGCCGGAGCTCCACCCATGCAGCCCTGCCAGGTGTGGAGCCCACACTGTCCTCACCCTGTTGTCTAGAGGGCCCATGATTCGCCCTGCTCGTCCCTGTGACCATGCCTGCAATCCTCCTGGCCTGTGGGGTGGGATACCTCCCGAGACCCCTACCCGCAAGCACAGCCTGCCATTTCTCTGGGGGGGCCCGAAGGAACCATGATGGGACTCCCTGGCTGCCGCTGTTGTTGCCTGGGGAGGGGGGTCAGGCAAAAAACGCTCTGGGGGCCTGGATCTCCATGTCCGTGTGGATTCCTGCCCCCGAACCTGCCGCCACATCCCCAGCACCAGTTTCTCCTGGAGCCTGTCAGCCCCTCTTGTGCCCGCCTCCTCTCTCAGGTGCTGAAGTAGCTGCTCCTCCTCCACCATGATGTGCCCTCCCTTTTCTCCCAACGATGTGCCCCGCCCAACTCGCCGCCTCTGCGCTCTCTCTCTCTCCCAACCCTCAGACGTTGGTGCTGCTGTGTGAGTAAAATTTGCCTGATCTGAGACTGTAACCAGCTGCCAGCTAAGCATTCTCACCCAGCAGATGTGTGGAATCTTTTCCTGCGCCGCTCTATCTTTTCCTCCTGCGCCGCTGGTGACGCTGGGGAGGGGCCAGGTTCTTATAATCCCCTGAAACCCCTCCCCCTCTTCGTCACCACCAATCCCTTCACCGCTCTCATTTTCTTACCCCACTGTTTCCACTGTCATGCCAGCCCTACACTACCCCTTTGTTCTCGCTCCGGGCTTTTCTTGAAGTTAATGCAGAGTCAATATTTGCAGTGTTGTCCCCGGGGCTTTTTTCAGCAGTAACGTGGGGGGAACGCAGTTCTGGCACCTCCAGAACTGAATGGCAAGGGGTGCTGGGGTGTACTGGAGGGTCTATTGATGCTGGTTGCTGAGGAATCTATTGTTGCTGGAGGGGATCTATTTTTGGGGAGGAAGGAGGTCTTTACTAGTCCATATCCAGTAGAGGTAGGGTAGAGATAGGCTCATATCCAGCAAAGAGACAGGCCTATATCCAGCAAAGAGACACCCCCCATATCCAGCAAGAGACATCATCATCCAGCAAACAGACAACCCAGTCCAGCAAAGAGAACACCCAATTCAGCAAACAGACAACCCCATCCGTAAAAGAGACAGCCCAGTCCAGAAAAGAAATGGCCCAGTCCAGCAAAGAGACATTCCAATCCAGAAAAGAGGCAGACCAGTCCAGCAAAGAGACAGTTGAATCCAACAAAGAGACAACCATATCCAGAAAAGGGACAGCCCAGTCCAGCAAAGAAATGGCCAAGCCCAGCAAAGAGACAGCCCAGTCCAGCAAAAAGACAGCCAAATAAAACATAGACAGCTCAGTCCAGCAAAGAGAGACCCCAAACCGGCAAAGAGACAGCCCCTTCCAGTAAAGAGACAGTCCAGTCCATAAAAGAGACAGTCCAAAGCAGCAAAGAGACAGCCAAATCCAGCAAAGGGACAGCCCAGTCCAGCAAGGAAATGGCCCAGTCCAGCAAAGAGACAGCCCAATTCAGAAAAGGGACAGCCCAGTCCAGCAAAGATACAGCTAAATACAGCAAAGAGACAGCCCAGTCCAGCAAAAAGACTCCCTAATCCAGCAAGGAGACAGCCCAAATCCAAAGATACAGCCCAGTCCAGCAAAGAGACAGTCCAATCCAGCAAAGAGACAGCCCAGTCCAGCAAAGAGACAGCCCAGTCCAGAAAAGAGACAGCCCACTCCATAAAAGAGACAGTCCAAAGCAGCAAAGAGACAGCCAAATCCAGCAAAGGGACAGCCCAGTCCAGCAAGGAAATGGTCCAGTCCAGCAAAGAGACACCCCAATCCAGAAAAGGGACAGCCCAGTCCAGCAAAGAGACAGCCCAGTCCAGCAAAGAGACAGTCCAGTCCAGCAAAGAAACATGCTAATCCAGCAAGGAGACAGCCCAAATCCAAAGAGACAGCCCAGTCCAGCAAAGAGACAGTCCAATCCAGCAAAGAGACAGCCCAGTCCAGCAAAGAGACAGTCCAATTCAGCAAATAGACAGACCAGTCCAGCAAAGAGACAGTCCAATCTAGCAAAAATCCAGCCCAATCCAGCAAAGAGACAGTCACAGGCACAGCACAGTCCCAATTAGCAGCATTGTCAATTATTTACCAAAAAAAGGCTAAAAATGTGTTTCCTCTGAGACACACGGTCAATCCGCTACACAGTGACAGCGTCTTCACTGGTGCAGGTGCACCAAAAAAAGCTTCCAGTCTGCAGGAAGAGGTGACGCGGAGTGCAAAACACTCTGCCTTCCGCTCTCTTAAGCTGCAGCTGGAGTTTAACTGCATCTCCTGCTCACCCGCTCCACTGTATGATCACTCTGGCATGGCAGACTTTGATCCCAGTGACTCCCGCACTGTCTCTGATGGAGGTGCTGGAACGGCATTCTGCCATGTTCAGCCAGAATAGAAAAAGCCTTGCTTTAAGTCAGAACAAAAGATATATAACAAGAATACATTAATATCTTGTGTGAAAACGCAACCATAATAATAATAATAATACAGAAAGGAATAAGAGGAAGCTAGGGGGTGAAGTCTTCCCCATTCACAAAATGAAGCCTGGGACATGGTTATCCATGAATGGTGTGAAGGAGAGGGAGGTAGGGGCACCACCTCAGTATTGGGGTCTATGAGACCTGCAGAGCTTCCATCCAAGGTGGGGGGTCTGTACAGCGGGAGCTCTACTAATCCAACATGGAAATTAGGTAGAATACAATCTGCATGGCAGGATGAGGCTTTTGTGGCAATGGAGTATATACAGTATATATGCTTTTTCCCCAGGTAAGCTTATTATCTTAATTACATTGCGGTCCGCAGTTCCATGGAGGAGCTTTCTTTTTTTGTTTGCTGATCAGCCCCAAGGCCTTACCAGCAGGATCCAGCATGTTCTGATGAGGTCTACTAAAACAAAACCAAACTGGTAAAACTGGAGCACCATTAACCACTTTAATACCTTAGGGCGTCATATGACGTCATTGACTTTGTGAGGGGCTATCTGAATGATGCCTGTGGCTACAAGCATCATTCAGATATCATTCTTTCCAGCCGGTGATTCTGTGCACGAGAAGAATGATCGTAGCGGCAGTTCCACCACTTGATCATTCTTATAGGCGACGGGAGGGGATGTCCCCCCTTCCCGCCTTCATCCAATGCTTCTCCAGGCTCTTCTGTGCCATCGGGAGATCGGAGAAAGAATCGTCTGGTGCCGGATGGTGACGATAGAGTTTTCCGGTGACCAGATGGTCACCAGTCATTTCTATGACCGTCGGAGGCCCGGGTACGATGTTATGACGTCACACTCGGGTTCCCAGATGTAAACAAAGCTGCGATCGTGGCTGCCAGCATGAGAACGGTGAATTATTTTTCTCGATCTCATGGTTTCCAGCCTGGAGGAGAGATGTGGGGTCTTATTGACTCCGCATCTCTCCATAAAGAGGAGAAAAGGGATGTTTAATAAAAGTGATCAAAACAAAATGTAAAAAAAGTGTAAAAAAATAAAAAATAAAAAATAAACGCCATTCAAACCACACGCGTGAGGTATCGCCACGTGCGTTAGAGCGTGTGCAACAATTCTAGCACTAGACCTCCTCTGTAACTCTAAACTGGTAACCTGTAAAATTTTTCAAAGCGTCGCCTATGGAGATTTTTAAGTACCGAAGTTTGGCGCCATTCCGCGAATGTGCGTAAATTTAAAGCGTGACATGTTAGGTCTCTATTTACTCAGCGTAACATCATCTTTCACATTATACAAAAAAATTGGGCTAACTTTACTGTTTTGTTATTTATTTATTTTCCAAAAAAAAAGGCGATTGAAAAAATGATTGTGCAAATACCGTGCAAGATAAAAAGTTGCAATGACCGCCTTTTGATTCCCTAGTGTCTGCTAAAAAAAAACATATATAATGTTTGGGGGTTCTGAGTAATTTTCTAGCATATAAATGATGATTTTTACATGTAGGGGAGAAGTGCCAAAAAGAGGCCCGGTATGGAAGTGGTTAAAGATGTCTGGGAACCCGTCCAATTATATGATACGTGGCCAGAATTATGAAATTCTGAAAACTCACACACCCTCCAATATAAAAACGTTGCCAACCACACTTCTCCCATCATCTGACTGCTGGTACAGCCATCTCCATCCCGTCTTCTGTATATCTGAGCTCATCCTCTTCACAAGTCTTACTACTACCTTCATCTCCAATGGCGGCCAATAAGGTGAGTGACTTTCTATTCATTGTTACCTGTGTGATACCAAATCATTTCATACAAGCAGAGCGAGGAGCTCATAGCAGCCAATCAAAATGCATCCAGTACTGGTCTGTATTCTGTAATAAAATTTAGAAATAAGTTACTGAATGACGTCGGCATTGGTCCCGTATGCATACAGAAGCGGTGATTGTACCACACATACCATCACTGGTAGCCTGTACATGCCTAAAAAAAAGTGTCACCTATAGAGATATTTAAATACTGAAGTTTGGCTCCATTCCAAAAGCGTGCGCAATGTTAAAGAGTGACATGCTTAGTATTTATTTACTCGGCACAACACCATATTTTACACACAAAATGGGTATTATATTTATGTTTGTGTGCAATAAAATTCATGAAAGTGTATTTAAAAAATAATAAACTGCTGCTCGCCGACCGTGTGACATAAAACATTGCAAACCTACCAATTTATTCTCTAGGGCCTCTGCTAAAAAATAAATATGTCATGTCATGTGTGAGAAATAATAATAATAATAATAATAATAATTGCAATTCAATTGTAATTATTTACAGTTATCAAATTACAACTACAAAAACTCGCCGCGCCGCTCACGAAATACCTTAAACTGTCTACTTTCCTCTGCGGTTTTTAATTGTTGTGCTTTAACCACTTCCCACCCGGCCAATGCACATATATGGCCGGGTGGGAGCCGCCTAATCCTGATAGGACGTTCAGGAACGTCCATCAGAAGGAGCGGGATCACGCGCGCGCCCGCGCAGCGGCGCGATCCCCGATGCGCCCGTGTCACCCGGACACAGCGCATCTCAGATCGGCAGGAGGGCTCTGTGATTGGCCCTCCTGATCACATGATGGCCGTGTCCAATCACGGCCGTCATGTGATGTAAACAAACAGCCGGTTTCTAGGCAATCGGCTCTCCTCTCCTCACACGGAAGTCATCGCTGAGGAGAGGAGAGCAGATCACTGCAGCCGGCTGCTGATCAGTGAGTATGAGCTGTTTTTTACAGCTTTTTACTCACTGATCACCAGTCTAGTGTCAACACACAAATCACCACACAGTAAACACACCACACAGTATAAACACAATGTCCCCACACATGTCCCCAAAACATACATGTCCCCAAATAATAAAAACACATGTCCCTAATAATAAAAACATGTCCCCCACATATGTCCCACTAAAATCACATGTCCCAATGATTATCTGCACACATATGTACGTGATCACCTGCACACATATGTACATGATCATTTGCGTACATATGTCCGTGATCACACAAACCAATTATTATACACTTAACGGAATTTTTTTTTTACCAAAAACATGTAGCAGAATACATTTTGGCTTAAATTTATGACAAAATTTGATTTTATTGGATTTCTTTTAAAATAGAAAAAAGAAAATATTGTTTTTTTTTTCAAATTTCCGCTTTTTTGCGCTTATATTGCAAAAAATAAAAAACGGAGTCGTGAATAAATACCACCAAAATAAAGCTCTATTTGTGCGAACAAAATGATAAAAATTTCATTTGGGTACAGTGTAGCATGACCGCGCAATTGTCACTGAAAGCGCTAGAGCGCTGAAAGCTGAAAATTGGGCTGGGAAGGAAGGGGGCGAAAGTGCTCGATATTGTAGTGGTTAAACAGAGAAATGTGACAATTTTGAAAAAAAAAAAAAACACAATATTTTTTACTTTTTGCTATAATAAATATCCCAAATAAAAAAAAAAAAGAAAAAGTGTATATTGATTGGTTTTCCCAAAACTTATCACGTCTACAAAATAGGTTATTGATTTATGAATTGTTTTATTTTTTTTACTAGTAATGGCGGTGATCAGCGGACGGATCGGACACTTTTGACACTATTTTGGGACCAGTGACCCCCTAGTCTTATTTTTTATTTAAAAGCCAAAAACATTTGATGCCAGTCTATGTGGGCATGGACACATAGGATAATATTCTGGGGAGTTTATTGACTGTAGAAAATAAATGTCTGAAGACAAAAACAGCCGCTGTAAACACGCCCATTGTGCATGAAAGGGAAAGATTAATGACTTGTGAGAAATGTTCTCAGGATGGAGAAATAGATTAATTCTTATCGGGGTTCATTTTACTTTCTAAGAAAAAAAGGGTTTGGTGTCTGAAATTCACCGAACTCCTTCTGAGCTGAGCCCAGGACAGTTCATCTTATCACCAGCCTACCAATGTAAAACATTTTTTACTTTCTGCTATAAAACATATCCAATAAAAAGTGTAAAAAAATCGAATTTCTTTAACCACTTGACCGCTGGGCACTTAACCTCCCTGGCGGTATGATTATGTCAGGAATTTTGTACCAAAAGCGGTACACTTTTTTGCATGGAAATTTAGTGTTATGTATTATAGGCCTGCAATTCTTAGTAATTACTTAAACCTGACCAAACAAGACTCTAATAGACATCCCAGATGTGATAAAGTTTGAAACACAAAATCATGAATTATAATCTAATAAATAATATAATTTTGTTCAATAATGTAATACAAAATAAAGAAATTTGTCAAACAAAGAAAATTCAATAAACATCCTGAGTGTGATATATTTTGAAACAAGGTGCAGCACACAGTCCGACGTCACAATCCGGACAATGGAACCTGCTTTCTTTTCGGACTTTCTTTCCATTGCCATCTCTCTTTGAACAGCAAACCACGCGCATCCTGGTAGGTGCTCCTTTTTTGCGGTTGGCGGTATATAGTCCATATAGTGATGGCCAGTCAGGCCGCTCTGGGTTGGCAACGTCAACAGCACGTCGTCCAGGTCTGTTCACAACTACCAATGGCGTCTGGCGTTTGACAAAAATCTGCTCAGACACCTTCCAGATAAAATCAGAATGAACAAGAGGCTTGTCACTCCTTGCTCTGTACAGGATATATGAATTCCAAAGGCATTGTTCCAGAAGATGCCGGAAAATCTTTTTTTTTTTTTATAAATGTATATTTATTGAGAAAAAGGTTTTTGTACAACAGATGGATTTGTACATTCCGATACAAATAATCAAAATTGACAATGTAACAGCAACAAAGAAAACCGCCGCAGGCGGGATATAAAACGTTAACAGTTTAATACAGCATATCAAAAGGTAAGGGGAAAAGGACACACCACGGATTTGCCAATAAGGATATGTAAATAGACCAAGAGATGTATTTGTCATTGTGGGAGGGGTCGTGGAATATGAATCCCAAGTTCAAACCTGAGAAAAACATTCCCGAGAGTAAAGAGCCATAAATTAAGGTGTCGTCTCAGGGTTAAACGTGGAATTGTCCCACCTGTCCCATATTTTAGAAAACTTAGGTATAGAGTCTTGTACCAGCGCAGTCATACGTTCCATCCTGCGTATGTATGCAATTGCAGAAATTAGCTGCGGCTGGGACGGAGGGGAGGGGGACAGCCAAAGAGCAGGGATCACTCTCTTGGCAGCTAGGAGAATATAGGCTGTCAGCTTCTTGGCGTGGTTAGATAACGCCGCGATAGGTAGGCCTAACAAGTAGTGTTTAGGGTCTAATGGGATATCTACCTCTAAAACAGATTGTAGTAGAGATTGGACCATAGACCAAAAAGGTATAATCAAAGGGCAGCTCCAGAAAATATGGTAATGGGTGCCCTCATCTCTTAGGCATCTCCAACACAGCTTAGATATGGAATGATCATATTTATGTAACATTTCAGGGGTCTTGTACCAAAACATTAGTATCTTGTAGGCCGTCTCTCTCTGCTCCACACATCTGGAGACTTTAGAAGTAGAAGTCCAAATGTCCTGCCATTGAGAAATGGTTAAGGGGGACGGTAAAATTGTAGCCCATCTCCTCATGTAAAGATGTGTTTCCGTGGTGGGTGAGGTTGAATTGTGGAGGACACTATATATAGAGGATATAAGTCCTTTCTGGCATGGGCCTTGGGAGCACAAAGTTTCAAAGGTGTTAGGGTTGGCCAAAGTCAGGTCAGGGGATCTAGAGTGGAAATAATGCTTAAATTGAATGTATGAAAAAAAGAGTCGATCTGGAATGTCATATTTATCCTGAAGCTCAGGAAAGGATAGGAGTTTGCGAGATACCGGATGCACCAGATGGCGAAGTTGGAAGATGCCAGACCTATACCAAGGAAACATATTCTTCACCGAGAGGCTGTCAGGCATATCTGGATTAAAAATGACATTCAACAGGGGAGAGCATGGAGAAGAGAGAGAGAACCGTTTGTGACACCGTTTCCATATGGAGAGAGTAAAAAGCATCGGTCCAAGGCTTATGCGCCTAAGCTGAGCCATAGAGGAGGTCAGATCAGACCACAGCATGGAGCAGGGATGGACAGGAGTGACCACACTCATTTCTAGCTCTGACCATCTACTGGTAGCAAAATACGACGACCAGGAGACAGCCGCCAGAAGGTGTGCTGCATAGTAGTACTTCACTATATCGGGGGCTCCCAGTCCTCCATGAGACCGTGGAGCAAAAACCACTGTTTGGGCTATCCTATGCAACTTATTCCCCCATATAAATTTAGCAAAGGCTCGCTGAATATTCCTAAGCTGAGGCATAGAGATAGCAACTGGTAATGTTTCAAAAAGATATAAAAACTTAGGGAGTATGGCCATTTTCAATACGTTAATCCTGCCCAGGAGAGATAGGGGACACGACGACCAACTTCTGAGCAGTCTGTGCGTTTCCGCTATTAAAGATATATAGTTAGCTTCATAGAGGGAGCTGTACTTAGCGGTCAGGTTAATGCCGAGGTATTTAAGGGAAACGGGGCACCAACGATAGGGGTATGTGGATTCCAAGGAAGCTCGAAGCGTGGGAGGAATATGAATAGGGAGCGCTTCAGTTTTAGTCGTATTAACCCTATAACCCGAGAGTCTACCGAATGAGTCTAAAAGAGTGTGAAGTTTGGGAAGGGAGGTTAGAGGTTTCGTCAGGGTGAGGAGTATGTCATCTGCAAAGAGAGACAGCTTGTATTCTTTCAGTCTGAGGGAAATTCCACATATGTCCGAATCCTCCCGTATAGCTGCGGCCAAGGGTTCTAAGCATAGTATAAACAACAAGGGGGATAGGGGGCATCCCTGTCTGGTACCATTACTATGTGTGAAGAGTGGGGATCTGTAAGATGCCAATTGGACTTGGGATGTGGGAAATGAGTATAGGGCTTGCAGGGCTGACAGGAAAGAACCAGAAAAGCCAAAACGCTGGAGCGTAGCAAACATGTAAGGCCATCCCAGCCTATCAAAGGCTTTTTGTGCGTCTAAACTCAAAATGATGGCCGGGCGAGACGTTTTATCGAGTAAATCTATGAGGTCAATAGTACGCCTGGTGTTGTCCCCAGCCCGTCTGCCCAGTACAAATCCCACTTGGTCATTATGAACCAGGGCGGGGATCAATAAGGAAAGCCTATTAGCCAGGATTTTGGTGAAAATTTTATAGTCGGAGTTGAGTAAGGCTATGGGTCTGTAATTATCTGGTAGGGTAGGGGATTTACCCGGTTTCGGGATAACTGTGATGTGTGCATGGAGAAATTGAGAATGCGGTATAATGCCCTTCTGTAGGGAGGTAAAGAGATTAAGCAGATGAGGGCTCAGCGTCGGGAGAAAAGTTTTATAATAAACATAAGGAAGCCCGTCGGGGCCCGGGGACTTATGGGACGGAAGGTCTTTTACATCCGCAGCCAATTCTTCCGGCGTAACAGGAGCATTCAGGGTTTCCACTTGTGGGGAAGACAACACTGGCAATTTCAAGGAAGTGCAGAAATCATCAAAGCTGTCTTGGGAGAACACATGGTTAGGGTCTGAAGCTAGGCAGTTATATAATTTTTTGTAGAAAGCACCAAATACTTTAGACATCGTCAAGGGGCAGTAAGTCGGAGTGCCGTCTGACTGCAGCAGGAGGTCAGGATAGGAGTGAAATGGACGGGGCTTTAGCTTGTTCACCAACATCCTATGAGGCTTGTTGGGAAATTCATAGAACCTCTGTTTAGCCCAAAGCAGAGCTTTAGAGCACTTATGCATATCTAAAGATTTTAACCGTTCGCGGAGAGAGGTCACTGTGCGAAGACGTGGCACCGATGGGGAGGACAAAAGCAGAGCTTCAGCTTTTTGCAGTTGCGAAAGGAGGTCTAGTCTCTGCACAGCCGAGTCTCGTTTAAGGCGGGAGCCAGCCGAAATACACAATCCTCTAAAAACGGCCTTGTGGGCCTCCCAAAGGGTGGACACGTCCCGCACCGACCCTTCGTTAAGTTGAAAAAATTTGGCTAAACCACGGGATAAATGTGTTTCGGTAACCGGATCACGGAGGAGAAACTCGTTGAACCTCCAGTGGCAGGTCTTAGGTGTAGAGAGGGTGAGGGCGAGGTCAAGCTGGACCGATGCATGATCAGACCACGTTATGGGATTTAACTCCGAGGCCACTGCCGACGTTAGAAGAGGCGCCGTGACAAAGATGTAGTCCAATCTGGAATACATCTTGTGTGGGGGAGAGTAGAAGGAGAATTGCCGATGCGTAGGGTGTTTAATCCTCCAGATGTCTAAGAAGTTATGGGATCTAACGAGCTTGCGAAATGCAGTAGATTGGCGTTCCGTTTTTAAGGAGGGATTGTCTGAGAACAGGGTCTGCCTATCTTTCCTAGCAGACATGGCCATATTAAAGTCCCCGCCAAGGATCATGAATGGCTGAGCATAGGTGCCCAGGTTATCCAAGACCTCAGTAAGGAAGTGAATCTGGCCCGAGTTGGGGGCATAGAAATTAATAACAGTAAGAGAACGAGATAAGTAATCACAGTCCAGGAGGATGTATCTACCCTGTGGATCGATAAATGAGGACTTAACCCGTAGCGGGCAGGTCTTTTTAATCAGTATTGCCACCCCTGCTTTACCAGAGGGGTCAGAGGCCATAAAGGAGACCGGAAAATGTTTGGCTGCAAATTTAAGAGATCCCCCCGGGCGAAAGTGGGTCTCCTGGACTAGGACCACATCTGCGTTTGAGGACTTGAACTCCTTCAAAGCTAACCAGCGCTTATGGATTGAGTTCAGGCCCTTAACATTATAAGTAAGTACCCTCAAAGCCATCGTGTAGAAAACAGTGAAAGCTTAAGATACCCATAGTATACATACAATAAACGGATATAACCATACCAACCAGGAAGATACTGGGACCCGTGGTGTGTCCTAGAAGGGAAAGGCAGATGAAGGCATATAATAACAACATTGTGATTATAAAGCGTAAAAAAGTGCATCCAAATTGAACAAAAAATAAAAAAAAGGCCGAAAAAAAGGCCTAAAAAATAAAAAATAAAAACATTACTATCAGAAAAAAGGCCTGGGGGTGAAAACCACCCAGGAGTCCACAGCCGTAGCCGTGGAACAAAAGGAGGCACATCAGGGGTTCCAGCTCATCTGGAGAGACCCCGCCACCTTCCAGCAATAGTTACAGGGAATAAGAGCAGAACACTGTTGTCCCAACAACCAGAAAAAAAACAGGGGCAGTAAGAAATATAACCTTTAACTAAAGTTGCAAACACCCCTTGTTAAAGAGGAAACATGGTGAGATAGGGGCCGAGGCCAGCCAAACACTACACAAGGAAGCTTCCATCAGGGAGGGAGTCTAGGATGCAAGTTACGCTGAGGGGTAGAAAAGGGTTTCTGCGACTTCTGGCGAGCAGGGGTCCAGATCCGAGCAGGAATGGAGGAGGGTCTGGGCGTCGTCGGAAGCGGCATGGGATCCTCATCTGGAAGCGGTGGTAGGCCCAGGTTATGTATGAAAGCTTTACTCTCCTGAAGATCTCTCATAGAGTATTGAATCCCATCTTTAGTAGCAGAGAGGCGGAAGGGGAACCCCCAACGATACGGGAACTGATGGCTTTGCAGATGGGCAGTCACAGGGCGGAAGCTACGACGCTTGGCAAGAGTGATAGGGGATAAGTCACTAAAAATTTGTATCTTGGCCCCTTTAAATTCCAAACGGGATTTGTTCCGGGTGGCCATGGTCAAAGCTTCCTTGCTATCGTAGTAGTGAAAACGTACAATAATGTCTCTAGGGTTGGCTCCGGCAGGAGGCTTTGGGGCCAGGGATCTGTGGGCCCTATCCATTCTCCAGTCTATGTCCGGGATTTTAGGGGCAACAACATTAAAGAGACTAAGTAGGTATGGTTTGATCTCCCCCTCACTAACGGCCTCAGGGACGCCTCTAATCCGAAGGTTTTGGCGGCGT
This sequence comes from Lithobates pipiens, assembly GCF_037356315.1. NCBI lineage: Eukaryota > Metazoa > Chordata > Amphibia > Anura > Ranidae > Lithobates > Lithobates pipiens. Next base: position 1,214,730 of record NW_027507877.1, read on the forward strand.
TCCCTATTCTCCAGGTCTTCCTGTTGGGATTGGAGCTGAGAGACAGATTGTTTCAGACCGGCGTTGTCTTCTTCCAAAACGTGGACATACTGTATCAGGTCATCAAATTTGGTTTCCAGGACATCAGTCCGTTCTCCAGTCTGGGCGAGCTCCCCCCGTAATTCATGGGCCAGTTTACCCATTTCCTTAGAAACATTACTTGTCAAGTCTTGCAGGAGAGCTCGTAGTTTATCATCAAGTACATCGACTGTGACCGGGATGGACATCGCGTCTGAGAGGCTATGCGACAAGGAATGTGGACTGACTTGTGCCGGTACTTGGGAGGCTACTTGTGCGTACGTGAAAGAACCTGGAGAAGGAGCTGGGGAGGCCGGTCTGCTTAAAAATCGATCCAGAGTCTGTGAGGGCCGCAAATCCGGGGACAGAGACTGAGGAAGGTGTTTCGGCCCGTATTTCACCATGAGGCGTTGGGACTAGGCGTATATTCAGTTACATGCGGTATTTCCCATAGAGGTGTAGCGACTGTGAGCAGCACGGGAGCATTGGAAGGCGGCTAAGGCCTATGTACGATGATCACATGGCTGTCAAACAGGGTGGGACCCAAGATGAGACCCCAAGAAAGTACGCTGTCGGTTAGAGAACACAAGCCAACTGTGAGGGGAGGGGAGGTGGGGCAGGAGAGCAGGCCGCAGCAGTCCCAAACAGTCAGGGGGGGAGATCCAGATACCACTGCCCCAGTGGGTTGTATAGGGGGAGAGGGCACCGGCTCGGACAGAAATCAGGGCAAATATCAAGCAGGTGCAGGCCACAGGGAGCAGGAGAAGGAGATGGGTGAACCAAGATGGCCGCTGAGCAGGCCGAGGGTAGATGCAGGGTAGGAGGGTGTGACTGGTGTATGCAGGTGGTCACTCAGGAGGGTTGGTAGGCCCAGTTAAGGCAGGGATTAATGCCAGTGATGGATGGGGCAGCAATCCGGCCACAGAAGAGGGAGAGCAAATATGCTGCTAGAGGCCTTGGGTGGAGCAAGATGGCCGCCGGAGCTCACCTTTCCAGCTGAAGTCTAGGCTTCCCTGCAGGCATCCGAGCGGCGACCAGCGGGGGTCCGGCGCAGGAGAGGCTGTCCTGGGGGTCCGCGCTGTGAGTCTCCCACAGTCCCGGCCGGGACTGGATCCAGGATACGCCGTCCGGAGGCTTCGTGGAGCGGCGTAGGTCGCAAGATGGCGCCGTCCGGCCTGTCTCGCCGCCCGCCGCCGCGGAGTAAAAACGGCGGCGGATCCGGCACAAATATCAGCTCCGCCCGGAGCTCTGATGGTCCACCGGCGGGATGGAGAGGCCGGCGGGCAGAAAAAGGCTGCGGTAGACGAGGATGGGGTTAGATGGAGCTAGGCCTCGGCGGAGCTCTCCCCAGACACGTCCGTCGTCTTCGGCTTCCGGCCACGCCCCCCGGAAAATCTTTTTATAATATTTTTTTTGCTGTTTGCGCATAGCCGGATAAAATGTCATTTCCTGATCGGCTCTGCCGACACCTCCCATGGTGCAATTATACTCTATCATGACTTGTGGCTTCAGCACATCTTTCCCAGCTTTTGTGTGGACCATGGCAGTGGAGATATTGTGCACAGTACTCATGAGACACACGTCCTTCTTGTCTCACCATCGCATTACCATCATCTTACCCTTCTGCCAGGCAACCATTTCTCTGGTTATTAGTTTTTTTTCTTGGAAAACATGGATGGCATGTCACGTCGGTTAGGCCTAACGATACCATACCCATCAGTCTTGTTTTGTAGCAAAACCTCAAATAGTTCCGGAGACGTGTAGAAATTGTCCATGGCCACACAATATCCCTGGTTCAGCAGTGTAAGGACAGATGATGTGGCCATCACATAGCCGCTGTACCTGGGGTTGAACGTCATGCCTTTACCGGTGCAAATCACCAAATTCCAGATGTACCTAGTGGATGATTCGCAGAACATGTAGGATTTGATGCCAAACTGCGCTCTTTTGGATGCAATAAACTGTATCCATCTTAGGCGTCCCTTGTAGGCCATCAAACTTTCATCCATGCTGACGTCCTGTTCTGGCACGTAGGTCCGCTGGAAATTGGTCACAATAATTTGGCCTACCTCCCAGATTTTTTTTTAGCTTGGATGCCTGGCCTCATCAAACTCTACATTGTTCGTGAAGTGGAAATACTTTATGATGAGGGAAAACCGGTATGCTGACATCCCGGTGCCAAAAAACGGAGTGGCCAGTAATTTATTGGTGGCCCAGTACCATTTCTGGAGTGGTTTCCCCACCACCCCCTGAAGAATGATGAGTCCCAGAAACTGCCAGATGTCCTCTTTAGTCACCGGTTCCCACTTTCTGCTTCTGGAAAACCTGGCATGCAGCGTAGCAGATTGCTGCTCTTGGAAGCCATTTGTCTCTGTGACAATTTTTTCAATGACCTCATCAGTGAGGAATAATTGCAGGTATGCCAGAGGGTTGTCACGCTCAACATCTACCTTCATCCCAGGTGATCCAGTGAAGGGGAATCTTGGGGGCGATACCTGGTCCGTATCACAGTCAATAGGGCACCAAGTGCGCACATCGCTGAGGTCAGGTGGAGGATCATCACCGTTGTCACTTGCCAGATCAGTGTCAGTGTCAGACGACAAATCTCTCCACAACTCACTATTGCTCAGTTCTGCAAGCAACTCCGTGTCGCTGTCCCTGTCACTCAACTGGTCCAAAGGCGCTTTTGTAGCGAAGTGGCGCTTTTTTGATGCCATGTTATAAATATTTTATGGGCAGAAATTACAGTACAATGGAGGCAAGGGGCACTGTACAGTGATCAAGTGTCAGATCTGAGATGGTACAGTGTAATCTTCTCAGATTACAATGTATCACCTCTATTTATGTGTTTGGGTTTCACTTTTGAATTTCCCGCCCAGTTCCGCTCCCATGCGCCGCTGCTGCTCGCAGGGAATGGAACCAGGAAGTCAGATGCCGGTGATCTAGCAGGACAGGGCAGCGGAGGACATTGCTGGATTGCCAGGAGAAGGTAAGTGCTCCGCTGGCAGCTCTGCAATGTTACCCCGTGACTCGGGGTTACCGCTCCTGGTGTAGAAAATCAACCCCGAGTCTTGGGGATACTGCCAGGGAGGTTAAACCCCTTTCCAAACCAGACCAATTTTCAGCTTTTAGTGATCTCACACTTTGAATGACAATTACTCAGTCATACAACACTGTACCCATATGACATTTTTGTCCTTTTTTCACACAAGTAGAGCTTTCTTTTGGTGGTATTTAATTACCACTTTTTTTGTTTTATTTTTTGCTCTATAAATGAAAAAATACAGAAAATTCTGTAAAATAATATATTTTCTTTGTTTCTGTTATAAAATTTAGCAAATTAGTAATTTTTCTTCATAAATTTTGGCCACATTTTATATTGCTACATATCTTTGGTACACATAATCCAAATCAGTGTATATTATTTGGTCTTTGTGAAAGTTAGGCCCCTTTCACACTGGGGCAGTGTGGCCGTTGGCGGTAAAGCGCCTCTATTTGTAGTGGTGCTTTACCGTCATTTTAGCGGCAGTCTGCGGCTACTAGTGGGGTGGTTTTAACCCCCACTAGCTGCTGAAAAAGGGTTAAAACTGCCCGAAAAGCACCGCTGCAGCAGCGCTTTGCCGGCGGTATAGCCGCGCTGTCCCATTGATTTCACCGCTCCAAAGAGAACTTTTTTCACCGTCCTGCTAGCGCACCGCTCCAGTGTGAAAGCTCGAGGGCTTTCACACTGGAGTGAAAGGGGCCGTTTTTTCAGGCACTACTTTTAGCGCTGTAGTGCCTGAAAACTGCCCCAGTGTGAGTGGGTGCCTTATAGATTCTACAATCTATGGTGCCAATCACTGAAAATTGATCACACCTGATGTACTGACAGCCTAGCTCATTTCTTGAGACTCTAACAAGCCAGGAAAGTACAAACACCCCCCAAATGACCCCTTTTTGGAAAGTAGACATTCAAAGGTATTTAAAAAGAGGCATGGTGAGTTTTTTGAAGTTGTAAGTTTTTTTATATATACAGTCTCCTACATATATATCCACTGCCTTCTAGTCTAGCCAAGCCTATACCTGACTGCAGGCCATTCCTGGTGTAATTTTTCTAGTAAACTTTGGGCAGTGTTTTGCTAATCCAATTTTACAGCATGTCTGGAAGGCCACCAAGGAAAGGCAGATGCTCACAGGCCACTAAAAGAGGGCAAGCAGACTCTGTGTCTACAGCCAACAGTGCTCAGGGCCGCCATCAGGGGTGGTATGAGCAGTAATGAAGTAAGGGGCCCGAGCATCCCAATGGGCCCGTGCGTCCCAATGGGCCCGGCTGGCCAGGGCCCGCTCTACCTACAATCAACTGCCAGCACTAGCTCGGCTCCCCTTCCTTCCCTGCTGAGGCAGAGCCAGCTGGCTGCTGCTGGGTTAGTTTACACAGTGATTGGCCGGTAGAAGGTCAGGGGGTGTGGTCAGCTTGGCAGCGCTGTGGCCCTAGCCCTATCTGGTGCATGCATTGAGAGCAGCATGGAGGGTGTAAGTTACAAAAGTTGTGTGTGCTGCTGTGTCCCATGTGCTAACAAGCTGGCATGATTGAGTTGAATTGTGGAAAATGGATGAGGATAACTCTGGATAGAAATGAGTTACATTGTTTAGAGCCTCTTCATTATGTAACTCATCCCCACCCAGAGTCATTCTCATTCATTTTCCACAATTCAACTCAATCATCTTCATCCCCACCCAGCACCATCCATCTATTCCTCTCCACCGTGCACCACCATCCCCACCCAGCATCATCTATCCATCTATCCCTCTCCACCATGCACCCCCATCCCCACCCAGCATCATCTATCCATCCATTCCTCTCCACCATGCCCCCCATTCCCACCCAGCACCATCCATCCCTCTCCACCATGCACCCCCATACCCACCCAGCACAATGCATCCCCATCCACATCCAGCACCATCCATCCATTCCTCTCCACAATGCATCCCCATCCACGTCCAGCACCATCCATCCTTCTCCACCATGCATCCCCATCCATGCCCAGCACCATCCATCCATCCCTCCCCACCATGCACCCCCATACCCACCCAGCACCATCTATCCATCCATTCCTCTCCACCATGCCCCCCATTCCCACCCAGAACCATCCATCCCTCTCCACCATGCACCCCAATCCCCACCCAGAACCATCCATCCATCCCTCTCCACAATGCATCAAAATCCACATCCAGCACCATCCATCCCTCTCCACCATGCACCCCAATCCATGCCCAGCACCATCCATCCATCCCTCTCCACCATGCATTCCCATCCATGCCCAGCACCATCCATCCATCCCTCTCCACCATGCATCGCCATCTACATCCAGCATTAAAATAGTGTTAAAGTAAAAGTGGGTGCACCAAAGGACTCAGAGGATGGCCAGTGGGCGGATTTGGTGGGACGGCCAGTGGGCGGGCCCTGAGGAATGTTGGTGTTCAGGCCCTGGGGTCACAGGCCTTAAGCTGTGTAAGGGGCCCTAAAATTTCTGATGGCTGCCCTGACAGTGCTGGTCCTGGACACGGTGCATGCTCAGCACACACCTGCCACGCCTCTCTCCCCACCCCTGCTCTTCTTCTTCCTCTATGGCCTCTTAATATGCAGCTTTTGTCCTCAGAACCAGCGGTGCTTCGTAGGCATTCTAGGGGCTACACAAGCATTCAGGCAAAAAGATGCCATGTGGTGCTTGAGTTGGTCTGCTCTGGGGACAGGAGCCAAACTGAAGCAGAGATTCTGGCAGCTCTGCAGGGGCAGACTCGGAGGTGGTTGACACCATGCCAGCTTCAGCCAGGAATGATGGATTGCGACAATGGCACCAACCTCCTCTCCGCCCTCCGACAGGGACACTTGAACCATGATCCCTGCTTGGCTCATGTCCTTAATTTGGTGGTGCTTGTGCAGGTACCCGGGCTTACAGGATCTCACTGAGGCAGGCCAGGAAAGTCTGTGTGCATTTCTGCCAGTCATATAAGGCTAGTGTGAAAAAAGTAGCTGAGTAGCTGATACACAGCGACTATTAAACTCCGCGCCACTAAAAATAATAAAAAGAATTTTGTGAAATAGATCAATAATCAGTGAATCGAATATGCTAGATAAAACAACTAATAGCTGCTCCCTAAAAAAACAAGAAAAAAACTTGTCGTGCTAAAGATATACTAATGATAGGGGCGCTGGAGCAAATATAGATATAAAAAAAATGTGAAGATTTGATAATCATATAGCATCTAAATTGATACACACCATATCACAAAGCTGCAATAAACAACAAAAAATTGCAACCAAAGTATAGTGAGAAACAATGATAAATAAAGTCCCAATTTGGGTGATATAACTCCAAAGTCCAAAGACAGTGATTTTTTCAGTGACAAACTCCTTCTGAATCCATAAATCAGAAAACTGCTGGAATCTTCTATAACGTAATAAAACGTCCCTTCACCAAAAACTTATGGACATGAAAAACAACACCCCACTTGTGAAGATAAAGATGTCTTCTTACCAGATGCTGTTGACTACTTTAATTAAAAAGATAGTCAAATAGGCTTACGCAGGTTGATTCCCTGCTCACATGGAATATGGTGGACCTCGTATGGAAGGACGCTTCTCCTCATAGACTCAGATAGGTCATAAAAAAAGCCAAACAAAAATCCATAGCGTAACACCGTTTAATAATAAAATCAATTTAAAAAACATAGGGCCAAATGGCTGCTTACATGTGTAGGTGCCCAACCTGGCACTGGGGCTGCTTGCTTAAAACAAACGTTTCGTAATGGGTACGTAGTTCCTCGTGGTGTAAGGCGTGCGTTCCACAGAAGGGCAGCCGATGACCAAGGATGACCGGAACTAGACGTAAACGAACGTGACTGGATACCGCCTCGACGTACGTTTCGTTTGACACGTCATCAGGAAGCGTACCCAGTCACAAAGTCAGCGTTCTTTATAGTGTCTCGATTGAACCATAGACCAATCGAGAAACACTTAATTTGATGCGCAGCCTCAGTCCCACTTAAGGCTAACAACAATAATGGTTCCTTAAAACATAACTAAAAAATAAGCATTTGAAACATATTAACCCAAAAAACGAAGGGATGAATTATATATGCTAGAAATTAGAAAGCAAAAAAATTAATAATTGGAAAAATACGTATATAGTAATCCAATTGAGTTGTCCATTGGAAAAAAGAGGGATAAGTTGCTTGTAATTTACAAATTGACCACTAGATGTCAATCTATAGTATAGAAATTTTCTACCACTTATCAGACAGAAAAGACAAAAAAAGGGGGGCGATTTTTTCTGATTAATAATTATAATATTTCTTATAAAAAAATATATATAAAATTCTTAAATATACTACTGCCATTACCAAAGATATCCGGCATTATTTCTGGCTACCAGATGTGAGGAAAAAACAAACAAAACCCACATCATAGGTCAGAAGAAAACGCCAAATAAATTAAAAAAATAATAAAAGAATGGCAGAAAATGCCTAAAGACAAGAAATACGGGGAACTTTTTAATCATTAGACAAAAAACAATTTAAATCGAGCTCTATATTCATTCCTAGAGGCTGCATAGTTTGTAAATTATATATCCACTTCGTTTCGTTCTTTGATATTTCCCTTGTCATGTGGGTTCCTCTCCAATGTTTTGAGATCTTATCGATCCCATACAATTTACAGAGTGAAGGATCGCTATCGTGATGTGTTTTAAAATGTCTTGACACGCTATGGTTGGGAAATCCTTTCTTAATATTTGTAAGATGTTCGTTAATTCTAATTCTTAGCTGTCTAGTAGTTCGAACGCATCACCACATAGAAGTGTTTAAAAATATGGTACAACATGATGTGAGGAATTTAGAAATCAAAAGACAGGCTAAAAATAAAACTATATGGGAAGGTATAAAAATGATAGAGGAAAACAAACAGATAGTGATAAGAGCGGCAGATAAGGGGGGAGGCCTCGTGATATTATCTCGAGACTACTATTATCAGGAGATGGGACGATTATTAAATGACACCTACACTTACAAAAAATTAAATAGCGATCCGACGTCAAAAATAAAAACATTACTTATAGAGTGGGTAACTGAGGGCCTACACAAAGATATTTTAAATCAAAAGGAAGCAGATTACCTTGTACCACACGCTCCCAAAATTCCAGTTATGTATATTTTACCAAAAATACACAAAAATAACGAAAGACCACCAGGTCGACCTATAATATTTGGCATATTTTTTTATAAGAAATATTATAATTAATAATCAGAAAAAATCGCCCCCCTTTTTTTGTCTTTTCTGTCTGATAAGTGGTAGAAAATTTCTATACTCTAGATTGACATCTAGTGGTCAATTTGTAAATTACAAGCAACTTATCCCTCTTTTTTTCCAATGGACAACTCAATTGGATTACTATATACGTATTTTTCCAATTATTAATTTTTTTGCTTTCTAATTTCTAGCATATATAATTCATCCCTTCGTTTTTTGGGTTAATATGTTTCAAATGTTTATTTTTTAGTTATGTTTTAAGGAACCATTATTGTTGTTAGCCTTAAGTGGGACTGAGGCTGCGCATCAAATTAAGTGTTTCTCGATTGGTCTATGGTTCAATCGAGACACTATAAAGAACGCTGACTTTGTGACTGGGTACGCTTCCTGATGACGTGTCAAACGAAATGTACGTCGAGGCGGTATCCAGTCACGTTCGTTTACGTCTAGTTCCGGTCGTCCTTGGTCATCCGCTGCCCTTCGTTGGAACGCACGCCTTACACCACGAGGAACTACGTACCCATTACGAAACGTTTGTTTTAAGCAAGCAGCCCCAGTGCCAGGTTGGGCACCTACACATGTAAGCAGCCATTTGGCCCTATGCTTTTTAAATTGATTTTATTATTAAACGGTGTTAAGCTATGGATTTTTGTTTGGCTTTTTTTATGACCTATCTGAGTCTATGAGGAGAAGCGTCCTTCCATACGAGGTCCACCATATTCCATGTGAGCAGGGAATCAACCTGCGTAAGCCTATTTGACTATCTTTTTAATTAAAGTAGTCAACAGCATCTGGTAAGAAGACATCTTTATCTTCACAAGTGGGGTGTTGTTTTTCATGTCCATAAGTTTTTGGTGAAGGGACGTTTTATTACGTTATAGAAGATTCCAGCAGTTTTCTGATTTATGGATTCAGAAGGAGTTTGTCACTGAAAAAATCACTGTCTTTGGACTTTGGAGTTATATCACCCAAATTGGGACTTTATTTATCATTGTTTCTCACTATACTTTGGTTGTAATTTTTTGTTGTTTATTGCAGCTTTGTGATATGGTGTGTATCAATTTAGATGCTATATGATTATCAAATCTTCACATTTTTTTGATATTTATAATTGCTCCAGAGCCCCTATCATTAGTATATATATAAGGCTAGTGCTTGTCTGGCTGACCTTCAAAAGGAATGCAACCTGCCCAAGAATCGCCTCATCTGTGACATGTCCACCAAGTGGAACTCAACGTTGGCAATGCTGCAGCAGCTGCACACGCAGCAGGGGGCCATAAATGAGTACCTGTGTGACTGTGGCACCAGGACAGGGTCAGGGAAGCTTGGCTTTTTTCACCACGCCAGTGACTAATAATCAAGGATGCATGCACTGTCCTGTCACCATTTGAGGAGGCCACGAGGATAGTGAGCAGTGACAGTGCATGCATCAGTGATACTGTCCCTCTTGTCTTCCTGTTGGAGCAAATGCTGTGTGGAATAATGGACAGGGCACTTGAGGCAGAACAGAGGGATGAAGAGGAGGACTTCCTTACCTCCTGTGACAGACCTAGCTGGGACCGAGGCTCTTGGAGGGGACTGAATGCGAGCCTCTTGCCTTGTGATTATGGGCCCTCGGATTTGGGGGAACGGTGCTCTTTGTGAGCTGTATGCCTGGGGACCCCTGAGGTGGTGTTACTTGGATTCAGGTCCGTGCCCCCCCCGAAGACACACAGACTCTGGATATTTAAATGCTATGTTAGCAATAGACTGAATCACACTATTGGGACACAAACTCTTAGATGCTAATATCATTAACTCCAGCCACCTGTCTCTGGTGTAAATGAGTCTAGTCTGGCTTGTAAGGACATTCCAAACATTGTTGTTTGTGCTAATTAACCCTTTGTTTATGTTTATAGTAATGTTTATTGAATTGTGAGCTAGGAGCCGAAAAGTCTTATCCCTTCAGTCAAACTAGTCTGAGTGTTGATTAGATAATTAGCTCATGCTAGTTAGGTTAGGTTTTAGTCACCCCGCTGTATATATATTTTGTGTGAGATCTTAAATAAAGGTCATTCCTGATGTCCTCCTAAGACTGGTGTCGTCTAGTTCTTGGGGGTTCCTATAGCCAGATCCATTGGACTTGTGTTCCAGGACTTAAGAAGCGGTATATAGACGGAAGCACTCAATCAGAGTGTGGGATCGGTTCCGTCACACCTCCCAAGGCCCCTTTTATCCAGACAGTATTCCTGCAGGCCCGCCTATCACACAGGAAGAGGAGGAGGAAGAGGAGGAGGATTGTGTCAGCATGGAGGTGGAGCCTGGCACTCAGCATCAGCAGCAGTCTTCAAGGGATTGTTTTCAGTCCCTAGAAACCCATGGACTTGTACGTGGCTGGAAGGAGGTGGCTGCGGATCATGTTGTCCTTAGTGACCCAGAGGACTCTGGACCGAATGCCTCAGCAAATCTACGCTGCATGGCCTTCCTGATCCTGCAAAGCCTGCAAAAGGACCCTCAAATTTGTGGTATCAAGGAGAGGGATCAGTACTGGCTGGCAACCCTTCTTGATCCACGTTACAAGGGTAAGGTTGTGGAACTTATCCAGTCTCCAGAGGGAGCAGAGGATGAAACATCTTTGGGAGGCCTTGCAGAAAGGTTTGTGCAATGCGTTTACAGAGCATGAGAGGTTACAATTTCCTGGTCCTCCAGAATTTAAAACTCAGAATTCTGAGATTCAAAGTCAGAATTCTGAGTTTGAAAGTCAGAATTCTGAGATTAAAAGTCAGAATTCTGAGATTCAAAGTCAGAATTCTGAGTTTGAAAGTCAGAATTCTGAGTTTGAAAGTCAGAATTCTGAGATTAAAAGTCAGAATTCTGAGTTTGAAAGTCAGAATTCTGAGTTTGAAAGTCAGAATTCTGACTTTGAATCTCAGAATTCTGAGATTCAAAGTCAGAATTCTGAGTTTCAAAGTCAGAATTCTGAGATTCAAACTCAGAATTCTGAGTTTATAAATATAGTAGTCTCTATTAAGAAGATTTTAGGACCAATGAGCAATAATGTAGTAACACCCACAGACCATCATTCTGCAGACATACATGTCTGCTCTGTACATGGATATGTAAACCTATCTTAGTTATAGCACACAGTATAGGGAAGCAGTGCTGGGTTCTCTGGTTCTTCTACTGTATAAATAGTTTGCTGTCTTATCATTCCTCTCTGTCATCTGCTCCAACAAGAAGAGCCATGCTGAAAACGTGTGTATTGTGTGTGTGTGGGGGGGGGGGGGGACACAGCTTCCATACATAACAGAAAACAATGGCCAGCACAGCTCAGCACCCCAACTTGTAGGAAACATTGCACTATTGTCCCTAAATTGAGGCAATTGTGAATGGCTAGAAGGCAGCAGGACAATGTGTTTTATGGCCCTAACGGATTGATCATGGCAATTACTTATCTGAACTAACAGTTGTTTCACAAACAATTAACCTCATATTAAACAAAAAAGACAACAAACGTAAGTAGTGAGAGTTAGTATAGTGGTTAGAGCAACAGGCTTAAAGTGGTGTTGCCACCAAAAAAATAAAGCTACTTAAAATTCGTAAAAAAAATCAAAAAAAAATAATTGGCAAAAAAAAAATTTTTTACTCACCTCTAAATACCGGTTGCTAGGGGGTCCCTCGTAGTCTGCCTTCTTCATTGCCCGGGCTGGTGACATCACTTCCCCTCGCGCCGCACATTCACCTGGGACCTGTCATGTGTCCCAGGTGACTGTACGGCGTATCACGGCGCCCTGCGCCGCTCGCGCATGCGCAGTGGGTGCCCGGCTGTGAAGCCACAGCCGGGTGCCCACAGTATGCATGACGGCACCGCGAGCGGAGCGGGGAGCGAGGGCGGGGGCTTCGTTCCCCCGCATCGCTGGACCCTGGGGCAGGTAAGTGTCCGATTATTAAAAGCCAGCAGCTGCAGTATTTGTAGCTGCTGACTTTTAATTTTTTTTTTTTTTAGGGGGTACCCCACTTTAAGTAGGTGAGGTCAAGGGTTCTAATCCAGGTGACAATATATTTTTTATATATATTTTTTTTTTAAATATGAGATAGTGAGGGCTTAAATTGTATTTTATCAATATATCCAAATTGATTTCAAGGTATATTAACAAAGACACACTGATATATTGAGCACACAAAGTTGTAGTATATGCTGGCTACTATAAATTAGAGAGTAGAGATTTAGAAGAAAAAAATGTATATATATTAGGGTGATCAGATGAGAGCATTAAGGTGTCATCTTCAGTTTCCCCCGGGGGGGCGGTTCACAATTTCAGGAGACTGGTCATAGCAGATCGATCATATCAATTACTTGTCTGGACTAGTACAATGGTTTCACTGAGAATTAATCTCATATTAAACTTAAAAATCACTCATTAAAAGTCTTTGAGTGATAGCATAATGGTTAGAGCGACAGGCTTATATTGTTGAAGTTGTTGGTTCTAGTCCAGGTCAGAACTTATTATATATATATATTTATTCATTTTATATTAAACTTATTTTAAAGTATGAGTTAGTGAGGGCTTAAATTGTATTTTATTGATATATCTAAATTGATTTCAAGGTATATTAACAAAGACATATTGATAAAATTGTTCTATATGCTGACTACTATAAGACCCCTTTCACACTGGGGCGCTTTGCAGGCGCTACAGCGCTAAAAATAGTGCCTGCAAAGCGCCCTGAAAGAGCCGCTGCTGTGTCTCCAATGTGAAAGCCCCGAGGGCTTTCACACTGGAGTGGTGCGCTGGCAGTCCACTACAAAAAGTCCTGCTAGCAGCATCTTTGGAACGGTGAAGGAGCGGTGAAGCTTTGTGGTGGTTTTAACCCTTTCTCAGCCTCTAGTGGGGGCAAAAGCTTCACGCTAATGACCGAATAGCGCCACAAAATTGGCACTAAAGCACCACTAAAAATAGCGGTGTTTTACCGCCAACACACCCACCGCGCCAGTGTGAAAGGGGCTTAAATTAGAGTAGGGATTTTTTTTACAAATCTGTGTATATATTAGGATGATTTTGGTAACATGGGGCCAGTTCTCAATTTCAGAAGACTGTCCCTGGAAGCTTCATGATAACCACCATGTCTCACGACTCAGCCCTGGGCTCTGTACTATAAGGTAATCTGTGCGTGTGTATTACAATGCACATGCACACGCCGATATCTCCCCTTCACTGATTGGCTGTAGTTTATCCCCACTGACACTGAGGCAGCGCCATTTTCCTCTTAGCTACAATGTTGACACAGGGAAATTTTTTTACAGCTAATGACACCACCGATGCAGGGTCATTTTTTCCATCCAGTGGCACCACCGATGCAGGTTCTTTTTTTCCATCCAGTGACACCACCAATGCAGGGTTATTTTTCTTCTTTACTACTGTTAGCCCCTTATGTGTGCGCCAGTTTTAAACTCTTACATATTGCAAATATACTGTATATGCATATACAGGTACAGTATTTTTCTCTGTATGCCACTATTTTCTCAAAATCCCTACCTGAGGGGGGGGCGAGCAGGCACAGTTGGGTACTGGATGACCTTGTCCTATCTCAGCTGGGGAGACTGAGGTGACAGTAGGCTATAGTCATCCTCACGGATACATTTTTGGGACTCAGTGCCATTACAATGATCACTGCTAGAGTCACTGAGAACTATAGTCATTGCTAGAGACAGAGCTGTCTTTCAAAATCATAGGGTCCTAACAACCCCCCTTCCCCGCTCAGTGTTATTGTTGGTGCTAATGTGTGTGCTAAGCAGCCATGATATGTAGTCTCCATGCAGAATAGTATGCAGAGATTGTGCAACTGGGGAGGCAATTAGTGACATGCAGTAAGTTTTAGTAGTAAAGATGTACAGGGCCATGCACAGTAACTAGTGTATGTAGTGGCCAGGGCCGTCTTTAGTGCAGGGCAAACAGGGAAGCTGCCCTGGGCCCATTTGCTGCAGGGGGGCCCAAAGTAGCTGCACTGAAACCCACGCTCCTGCCCGCTAGGTCTTTTTTTAAGCCAGAGTTCCACAACCTGCGCTGGTCATTTGCTGGCTGCTCTGCTTTGTTAGCTGCCGTTCAGAATCCTCTCTGCTCTCTACATCTCTACATGAGAGCAGACGAGGGAGAGGGGCAAAGAATCTACACGATCCTCGTGAAGTCAGCAACCTGCATGGACGTTCTGTGTAAGTTATGCTTTTTGTCACAACAGAATCGTGTGACTTCCCTTCCAGTCAGATCCTGCTGCTTTCCGCGACTGCATGTGGGTGGGATGCGCAATTGGGGGTAGGGGGCAATGATGCCATTCTAACTGCACCTGCAAGAGCCCGGGAGAAAAGAAATTCCACATGCTGCTTAAGTACTGTGTGTAAATATGGATGGGGGAGTGATTGTGCACACTGTGACAGCCTGATCTGGGTAGGGGGGTTAGATTGTATTTATGCACACTGTGATCGTCCAGTATGTCCTATAATATAACCCCCCCAAGTCAGTCTGTCCTCTAGTACAGTCCTCCCATTTCCCAGGTCAATCTGTCCCCCAGTGTAATCCCCCCACGTCGGTATATACCCCAGTATGATGGATGGGAGAGGAGAGAGCTGATATGCTCCTTTCCCTTGTGCCCCGCTCCACCTTTGTGCACCGTGGGAATTGTGAAGCCCAGCAGCTGAATTTGATCATTCCCACTTCCCAGGGTGCACACAGAGGGAGAGGGGCAGATCCGCTTAGTTCTCTCCAATCCGTGCAAGTGAGGAGGCAGGGGGAACTGTCATTGCAGGCTCTGGGCTCTATGAGAGAGATGCTCTCAGCTCAGAGTTGGCACTGATAGGTGGCATCCATGAGCACTGATAGGCAGCATTGAGAAGCACCGATAGGTGGCACTGATAGATGGTATTGATGAGCACTGTAAGGCGGCACAGTTGGGCACTTATAGGCAGAATTGATAAGCACTGATAGGCTGCACTGGGCATTGATAAGCCCTGACAGGTGGCACTGATAGGCGGCATTGAGGAACACTGATAGGTGGCATTGATGAGCACTGATAAGTGTCACTGATGGGCACTGATAAGGGGCGTTGATGAGCACTGATAGGCAGAATTGATGAGCACTGATAGGTGGCACTGATAGGCGGCATTGAGGAGCACTGATAGGTGGCATTGATGAGCAGTGAAAGGTGGCACTGATAGGCTGCACTGATGGACACTCACGTGCGGCATTGATGGGAACTGATAGGCAGCATTGATGGGCACTGATAGGCGGAATTGAGGAGCACTGATAGGCAGCACTGATGGGCACTAATGGTGATGCACTGATAATCAGGGCATTGATGATCAGTGCCCTGATTTTTTGTGTAAATAAGGTACTGACATTCTTGCCACTTAACGGCTCTCCTTTCCTCACACACAGACACAGCATGGAAGGAAAGTACTGCCGATAACCAGCAAGTCTGTTTATATGTGATCAGCTGATCACCTGGTAAAGGGCCGCTGTGATTGGCCCATTACCGTGATCTGTGATCAGCTGTGTCTGAAGGACACAGCAGCTACAGAGTGCACTGGTTGTGTGCCCCAGGGGGCACAAAGGAGGCAGGGCTCTGGGAGTTTGTCCATGAATGCCCTCCCAGAACTGGAAGCCCCTTGGCTTTGGTGCAAAGGGGGGGTCAGGGGGGCCCTTCATGGTTTCTTTCTCCAGGGCCCTAATGTTTCTAGTTACACCTCTGCCCTCAATCCTGCACTCTGCCCATAGAGGACCCTTCAACCCTGCACATAGAGAACCCCTCAACCCTGCACTCTTCACATAGCGCACCCCTTAAACCTGCACTCTGTACTAAAGGAATCCTCAACCCTTCACTTTGCATATAGTGCACCCCTCAACTCTGCATATAGTGCACTCCTCAACTCTGCACTCTGTACGTAGCGCACTCCTCAACCCTGCACTCTGTATATAGTGCACTCCTAAAATCTTGGTATGTAACAATGCCTCACTGTTTAGTGCAGTTTAACCACACCCACAAGTTGATGCAGAGATAATGATGTGCAGTAACCTCTAGCAACCAATCAGTGAACAGCCATATGACAAGTGTAACCACGCCTGAAGTCTTAGGAAGGCAGTCGGATCCTCCGTCGGCTATAGTAGCAGTGAGCGGTAGGAGACGTTGTATCTATCTGGTTCTTCTGACATATTGTGAACAACGCTATGACATTATCCTTTGTTTGTGAGTGTACACTGTGAAGTTATATAAATAGCATTAAAGATGTTTTAAATTAGATTACGCTATGTCCGCTGTTCTTCTCTTTCACTGAATTTTGAGGGGGATGAGCGCAGAGGTGGATAAGAAAACGAAGATTGCTGCCACTTTTTGATTGTATATGTATACGCCAGATTGAACCTTCTTTCTGGTAAGGGTTGTATCAAGGGGGGTCTCTTCCACATGCCCCCTGTTTCAACCTGTGCACATGTGAAGGTGGTGTTTGTCGGTGTCAGCATTCTGCATTCATTCCGCTTTATGAATCTGCAATAGAATTTTTTATACAGCGTCTGATAGTGATTTCCATGATCTGATATATGGACTATATGTTTAGCTACACAGAGCATGGATTACAAAAAAAGGACTGATGTTAAAATAATTGCTTTATTGTGGCAGTTATTTGTAATTAGCGCTGCTTGAATCAGTTTTTTATAGATTTGTGTTAATTTAGTAATGAACTGCTGTAATCTCTAGCAACCCATCAGTGAGCAATAATGATGTGCAGTAACCTCTAGCAACCAATCAGTGAGTGTTAAGGATGTGCAGTAACCTCTAGCAACCACTCAGCAAGCAGAAATGATGTGCAGTAACCTCTAGCAACCATTTAATCAATGGCAATGATGTGCTGCAACCTCTGGCAACCAATCACAATCGCTACCTGATCTGCTGCAGTAAACTGATTCTTGAGTCTAGCTGCTATCTGTTGTATTTCTTAGGTGGGGAGGGGGGGCCCAAGAAAATGTTTGCCTAGAGTCCAATGAGTAGTAGAGACAGCCCTGGTAGTGGCAGTGCAGAGCAGGCCATGAGCTGTATGTACTGGCAGTGTCAGGGCAGTCATTAAACACAATGTAGTGACAGGGTAGTGAGCAGTGTGTAATAGCATTTCTGTTCAATCAGCATTATATGATGGTAATGCAGACATCCCAAGTCTCCCGCATTTGACGACGGGCTGTCAACCGCAGCAGCCCGAGCCACCCCCTCCTCCAGGCCAGGGGTGCCAGCGGCATCGCTATGGGGATTGATTGTACGAAAGCAGGTGCAGCACAGTGATTTCCCATGTGTCCCAGACTGTTACTCTGCCCTCCTCTCGTAACCCCCCCCAGCTCCCTCAATCACGAAGTGCGCGCCCTCTGCCAGTCCAGCTCAGAGAAAGTTAGGAAGCCAGGGCAGCCAATGGAAGGTGAGCAGCAGCTGTCTGAAAATAACCCTGCATCGGTGGTGTCACTGGATAGAAAAAATAACCCTGCAACGTTGGTGTCACTGGATGGAAAAAATGACCCTGCATCAGTGGTGTCATTGTATGGAAAACAATTACCCTGCATCAGTGGTATCATTGGATGGAAAAAAATTACCCCGCATCAGTGGTTTCATTGGATGGAAAAAAAAATGACCCTGCATCGGTGGTGTCACTGGATGGAAAAAATTACCCTGTATTGGTGATGTCATTAGCTGGGAAAAAAATTCCCCGTGTCAACGGTGTAGCTAAGAGGAAAATGGCGCTGCCTCAGTGGGGATAAACTACAGCCAATCAGTGAAGGGGAGATATTGGCGGGTGCATGTGCATTGTAGTACACACACACAGATTACCTTATAGTACAGAGCCCAGGGCTGAGTCGTGACACATGGTGGTTATCATGAAGCTTCCAGGGACAGTCTTCTGAAATTGAGAACTGGCCCCATGTTACCAAAATCATCCTAATATATACACAGATTTGTAAAAAAAATCCCTACTCTAATTTAAGCCCCTTTCACACTGGCGCGGTGGGTGTGTTGGCGGTAAAACACCGCTATTTTTAGCGGTGCTTTACTGCCAATTTTGTGGCGCTATTTGGTCATTAGCGTGGAGCTTTTGCCCCCACTAGAGGCTGAGAAAGGGTTAAAACCACCACAAAGCTTCACCGCTCCTTCACCGTTCCAAAGATGCTGCTAGCAGGACTTTTTGTAGTGGCCTGCCAGCGCACCACTCCAGTGTGAAAGCCCTCGGGGCTTTCACATTGGAGACACAGCAGCGGCTCTTTCAGGGCGCTTTGCAGGCACTATTTTTAGCGCTGTATCGCCTGCAAAGCGCCCCAGTGTGAAAGGGGTCTTATAGTAGTCAGCATATAGAACAATTTTATCAATATGTCTTTGTTAATATACCTTGAAATCAATTTAGATATATCAATAAAATACAATTTAAGCCCTCACTAACTCATACTTTAAAATAAGTTTAATATAAAATCAATAAATATATATATATAACAAGTTCTGACCTGGACTAGAACCAACAACTTCAACAATATAAGCCTTTCGCTCTAACCATTATGCTATCACTCAAAGACTTTTAATGAATGATTTTTAAGTTTAATATGAGATTAATTCTCAGTGAAATTACTGTACTAGTCCAGACAAGTAATTGATATGATCGATCTGCTATGACCAGTCTCCTGAAATTGTGAACCGCCCCCCCGGGGGAAACTGAAGATGACACCTTAATGCTCTCATCTGATCACCCTAATATATTTAATATTTAATATTTAATATTTAATTTATAAAATATACATTTTTTTTCTTCTAAATCTCTACTCTCTAATTTATAGTAGCCAGCATATACTACAACTTTGTGTGCTCAATATATCAGTGTGTCTTTGTTAATATACCTTGAAATCAATTTGGAAATATTGATAAAATACAATTTAAGCCCTCACTAACTAATATTTAAAAAATATATATATATATAAAAAATATATTGTCACCTGGATTAGAACCCTTGACCTCACCTACTTAAGCCTGCTGCTCTAACCACTATACTAACTCTCATTACTTACGTTTGTTGTCTTTTTTGTTTAATATGAGGTTAATTGTTTGTGAAACAACTGTTAGTTCAGATAAGTAATTGCCATGATCAATCCGTTAGGGCAGTGGTCATCAACCCTGTCCTCAGGGCCCACTAACAGACCAGGTTTTATGTATTACCTTGGGGAGATGCAGACTAGAATACGGCAATCACTGAGCAGCAAATTATATCACCTGTGATGTATTTCAGTTATCTTGCAAACCTGGCCTGTTAGTGGGCCCTGAGGACAGGGTTGATGACCAAGGCGTTAGGGCCATAAAACACATTGTCCTGCTGCCTTCTAGCCATTCACAATTGCCTCAATTTAGGGACAATAGTGCAATGTTTCCTACAAGTTGGGGTGCTGAGCTGTGCTGGCCATTGTTTTCTGTTATGTATGGAAGCTGTGTCCCCCCCCCCCCCCACACACACACAATACACATGTTTTCAGCATGGCTCTTCTTGTTGGAGCAGATGACAGAGAGGAATGATAAGACAGCAAACTATTTATACAGTAGAAGAACCAGAGAACCCAGCACTGCTTCCCTATACTGTGTGCTATAACTAAGATAGGTTTAGAATTCTGACTTTCAAAGTCAGAATTCTGAGTTTGAAAGTCAGAATTCTGACTTTGAATCTCAGAATTCTGACTTTCAAACTCAGAATTCTGACTTTTAATCTCAGAATTCTGAGATTCAAAGTCAGAATTCTGACTTTCAAACTCAGAATTCTGAAAAAAAAAATTTTGATGGCCCCAGGGCTCTTCCATACACTTCCTACCTTTTGTTTGGAGAATATTTTTTTTCTTTTTGTATCTTAACTGACGACAAATGGATGTGAATTGCCTACAGTATGTTCTGGCTTGGATCTCTCATTATGTACATTTTATGTTACTTGGAGAAATATATGACATCTTTATTAGTAACTGATTTATGTTATTTTTTTTTGAATAAAAATTTTATTGGAAAAAAAAAAAACTGATCTGCAGAGACTGTTTTCAAGGTTATGTGGACCAAGGAAAAGCTGAGGTGGAGCAAGTCACAGATTTAATAAAGACACTCTTAGTAGCCAGGTGCAAACCTCAGAATTAGCTCCTCCTGGCCCATCAACCACGGGCCCTGCAGGGGTCGCACCAAGCCTGCCATCCCTACCAGTCCGGTATTCCCCCAGCTCCTCTCCCAGGGGAGATTTATACACCCAGCTCCGCACAAGTTGAACCTACATGTTTGGATCTTGAAAGGGAGAAATTCCAGGGTGTTCGGCAAGTGTGATTTCTACTCTTTTAAAAGCCAGAAAATCCTCCACAAATTAAAGGGGTTGTAAAGGTAAATGTTTTTTCACCTTAATGCATTCTATGCATTAAGGTGAAAAAACATCTGACAGTGCTGGCGCCTCCAGCCCCCCAGTTTTACTTACCTCACCCCTTGAAAGTCCCGCGCTCATCCCCCGAACGTCCTTTCCACCGTTCAGCCTGTCCACTGATTGGCTGGAGTGGATGTATGGAAAGCAACGCAGCCATTGGCTCGCGCTGCTGTCAATCACATCCACTGACGCGGAGTGCCGGGGGGCAGGGCCGTGTGATACAGCGAGCGTCTATAGCCGCCGGCTGTATCACGGGAGCGCGCCCGCAGATGCTTCTCACCATGCGAGGGAGCTCGCATGAACGTGAGAAGCACCTGCGGGAGGAAGCAGAGACAGCCGCCGAGGGACCCCAGAAGAGCAGGTTCGGGGCCACTCTGTGCAAAACGAGCTGCACAGTGGAGGTAAGTATAACATGTTTGTTATTTAAAAAAAAAAATATATGGAATAAATTCAAGAAGTTTGCAGAGGACAAGTGTTCAGATCCCACAATGCCATCCACCACAATGATCTTGGAATTTTTACAAACCGGCTTAGACCTTGATCTCAGTCTTACTTCACTTAAAGTTCAGGTGGCAGTGATTTCGGCAGGTACCCAGAAAAGATGGGCAGAAGATGCACTCATCACGCAATCTTTCAAGGCAGTCAAAAAAATTTGACCACCAGTAAAACGTTTCTTTCCTGCCTCGGATCTACCTTTTGTACTGGACTGTCTAATGGCTCAGCCTTTTATCCCGATAGAATCCGCTTCACTATGGAACCTGACTCTCAAAACAGTCTTCCTAATTGCAATAACTTCAGGGAGGAGGGCCTCAGAATTACAAGCTTCAAACAGACTATTCATACTACCTTGGGGTAGGAATAAAGGGAAGGAAGACACATCAAGGACTATCGCTTCCTGGATCTGTAAACTGATTCAAAATGTGTATAGGGCGAGAGGGGTGGATCCTCCGGCGGTGAGAGCCCATTCAACGAGGGCAGTCTCTTCTTC
The DNA here is from genome assembly GCF_037356315.1 of Lithobates pipiens. Taxonomy (NCBI): domain Eukaryota; kingdom Metazoa; phylum Chordata; class Amphibia; order Anura; family Ranidae; genus Lithobates; species Lithobates pipiens. The sequence goes on from NW_027507877.1 coordinate 1,236,489, forward strand.
ATGGGCGGCAAGGGCAAGTGTATATTTGGAAACCATTTGCAAAGCGGCCACATGGGCGTCTCCAAATACGTTCATGCGTCATTGTAGAATTACCCCAAGAGCACTCACTTCAGTGGAGTTTGGAAGAAGGGCGAGTGAGTCGGCTCTCGCATTTCCTTAAATAAAACTTTCTTTCTAAGCATTACCCACCCTGGTGTTAGCTATTTATTTTATCACAGGTGGAGGCACCAGGAAAATGGTTTCATACTTACCGTAATTTTGCCTATCCATGGCAGCATGCATGCCCTCCCATGGCATTCTACATAATAGGAGAATGCTAGGGGGGTTATGGTTGTAATTTTTATAAGGTATTAAATATCCTGAGGGGAGGACTCCAGGGTGGAGCTTATCACAGGTATGCTGCCATGGATAGGCACCAGGAAAGGAAAATTACGGTAAGCATGAAACAATTTTCAATTTTTTTGGCTGGAGCTACACTTAAAAAATGTACCTGTTCCAAATTAGAAAGAGATTCAACTTAAGAACAAACCTACAGTCCCTGTCTTGCTTGTACTGCCTGTATACTGCTGTTCAGAGTATATAGTGCCTGGGGGCCCCATGCTTTTTTTATTTTATTTGGGTGCGGGGTTCCCCTTAATATCTATACAAGATGCCAAGGGCCTGGTAATGGGCTGGGGGGGGGGCCCATTCCGTTTTTCTCAATAATTTTTATCCATATTGCCGGGACCCGACATTACATTACAGCCGCAAGCAGTTTTGAAAGACTTTTATTCCTTTCAAAATGTAATTTAGTGCAGGGGCTGTTCTAAACACAGGAAACATGCACCACTTTAAAGGCATACTATAGGCACCCCCAGGCATGATATTTAAAGGAATATTTCACTTTTATTTTTTCACTTTAAGCATTATTAAAATCATTGCTCCCAAAAAAAACGGCAGTTTTTAAAACCTTCTTTTGCATTGATACATGTCCCCTGGGGCAGGACCCGGGTCCCCACACAGTTTTTAGGACAATAACTTGTATATCAGCCTTTAAAATGTTCACTTTTGATTTTTCCCGTTTGAGTCCCATAGACTTTAACGGTGTTCGAATGTTAACGCAAACTTTTGATCCGTTCGCATGTTCTGGATACAAACCGAACCGGGGGGTGTTGGGCTCATCCCTACTGAGTATGAACACCAATCTCTCTCTTCTCCTAGTCAGTCCCACCCCCCCACAGTTAGAACACACCAAGGGGACACAGTTAACCCCTTGATCGCCCCCTAGTGTTAACCCCTTCCTGCCAGTGACATTTATACAGTAATCAGTGCATTTTTATATCACTGATCGCCGTATAATCACAGTCATAATAAAAATTGCAGATCACCACCATTATTAGTAAATAATAATAATAATAAAAATAATAAAAATGCCATTAATCAATCCCCTTTTTTGTAGATGCTATAACTTTTGCACAAACCAATCAATAAGCGCTTATTGTGATTTTTTCCCCAAAAAAATATGTAGAAGAATAGCCTAAACTGAGAAAAACATTTTTTTTTTTGTTTTTTTTAATTTGGGATATTTATTATGGCAAAAAGTAAAAGATATTGTGTTTCTTTCCAAAATTGTTGCTGTTCTTTTGCTTATAGCGCACAAAATAATAACCGCAGAGGTGATCAAATACCACCAAAAGAAAGTTCTATTTGTGTGAAAAAAAGGACGTCAATTTTGTTTGGGTGCAAGGTCGCACGACCGCGCAATTGTCAGTTAAAGTGATGAAGTGCCGAATCGCAAAAAGTGGCCTGCTTACTTTTTCTTATAATAAATATCCCAATTTAAAAAAAAAAAACGTATATTGATTGGTTTGTGCTAAACTTAGCGCGTCTACAAAATAGCTTATTGACTTATGACATTTTTTATTATTTTAATTTTTTTTTACTAGTAATGGCGGTGATCAGCGGACGGATCGGACACTTTTGACACTATTTTGGGACCAGTGACCCCCTAGTTTTAGTTTTAGTTTTTTTTTTTAAAGCCAAAAACATTTGATGCCAGTCTATGTGGGCATGGGCACATAGGATAATATTCTGGGGAGTTTATTGACTGTAGAAAATAAATGTCTGAAGACAAAAACAGCCGCTGTAAACACGCCCAGTGTGCATGAAAGGGAAAGATTAATGACTTGTGAGAAATGTTCTCAGGATGAAGAAATAGATTAATTCTTATCGGGGATCATTTTACTTTCTAAGAAAAAAAAAAGGGTTTGGTGTCTGAAATTCACCGAACTCCTTCTGAGCTGAGCCCAGGACAGTTCATCTTATCACCAGACTACCAATGTAAAACATTTTTTACTTTCTGCTATAAAACATATCCAATAAAAAGTGTAAAAAATCTAATTTCTTTAACCACTTGACCACTGGTCACTTAAACCCCCTTCCTAACCAGACCCATTTTCAGCTTTCGGTGCTCTCATACTATGAATGACAATTACTCAGTCATACAACACTGTACCCATATGAAATTGTTGTCCTTTTTTCACACAAATAAAGCTTTCTTTTGGTGGTATTTAATCACCGCTGGGTTTTTTATTTTTTACCCTATAAATGAAAAAAGACTGAAAATTCTGTGAAAAAAATACATTTTCTTTGTTTCTGTTATAAAATTTAGCAAATTAGTATTTTTTCTTCATAAATTTTGGGCACATTTTATACTGTTACATATCTTGGTACAAATATTCCAAATCAATGTATATTATTTGGTCTTTGTGAAAGTTATAGAGTCTACAATCTATGGTGCCAATCACTGAAAATTGATCCCACCTGATGTACTGACAGCATTGCTCATTTCTTGAGACCCTAACAAGCCAGGAAAGTACAAACACCCCCCAAATGACCCATTTTTGGAAAGTAGACATTCAAAGGTATTTAGAAAGTGGCATGGTGAGTTTTTTTAAATTGTAATTTTTTTATATATACAGTCTCCTACATATATACCCACTGCATTCTATTCTAGCCAAGCCTATACTTGACTGCAGGCCACTCCTGGTGTAATTTTTATAGGAAACTTCAGGCAGTGTTTTGCTAATCCAATTTTACAGCATGTCTGGAAGGCCACCAAGGAAAGGCAGACACTCACAGGCCACTAAAAGAGGGCAAACAGACTCTGTGGCTACAGCCAACAGTACTGGTCATGGACACAGTGCATGCTCAGCATGTGGCCGTGGGGCACACTTGTCCTTTTTTTCGACAGCTGGCCGTGTTGAGCCACAACATGCAGAAGAGTTGGTAGAGTGGATCACAAAGCCATCCTCATCCTCCTCATTAGGGATGGGCGAACTGTTTGCCAGGCGGTCGGTTCGCGGCAAATTTTGCGCGTTCGCGATATTCCCGATCGAGGGACTATTGCCGCTGTACGCCCAGCGGACTTATGTGTTTACAGTGTGAAAGAACTTTGACCCATGATGACACATCCATCATGGGGTACAGGACTGCCAATTGAAACATTTCAGCACATGGACAATTGGACATTCCCCCTACCTTATAAATAGACCTGATCTGGCGGCCATTTTACATTCTGTCTTATGTCAGTGTAGGGACAGGACACTGTGTGCAGCAGGGAGAGACTGTAGTGACACAAATCACTAGCTATTAGGTCCACAAAAGTCCTTTTAAGGACTGCTATAGGTGTAGTACAGTATATAGGGTTCAGTGCACTGCTGTGCTGGTGATTGCAGCTGTCTTTTGTCAGTGTAGGGACAGGATGCTATGTGCAGCAGGGGCAGTCAGTTTAATCATTAGCTAGCTATTACTAATAGGTCCACACAGGTCCTTTTAAGGACTGGTATAGGTATACAATATATAGGGTGCTGGTGCATTGCTGTGCTGCAGATTACTGCTCATTTCTGCAGCTGTCTTTTATCAGTTTAGGGACTGAGGGGCAGTCTGCAAATCACTAGCTACTAGATTCACAAAGGTCCTTTTAAGGACTGGTATAGGTGTACAATATGTAGGGTTGTGGTGCACTGCTGCTCTATTCTGCAGCAGTCTTTTATCAGTGTAGGGACTGAGGGACAGTCTGCAAATCACTAGCTACTAGGTCCACAAAGGTCCTTTTAATGACTGGTATAGGTGTACAATATATAGAGTTGTGGTGCACTGCTGCTGACTGCTGCCCTATTCTGCAGCAGTCTTTTATCAGTGTAGGGACTGAGGGACAGTCTGAAAATCACTAGCTACTAGGTCCACAAAGGTCCTTGTAAGGACTGGTATAGGTGTACAATATATAGGATTGTGGTGCACTGCTGCTGACTGCTGCCCTATTCTGCAGCAGTCTTTTATCAGTGTAGGGGCTGAGGGACAGTCTGCAAATCACTAGCTACTAGGTCCACAAAGGTCCTTTTAAGGACTGGTATAGGTGTAGTACAGTATATAGGGTTCAGTGCACTGCTGTGCTGGTGATTGCAGCAGCCTGCCTTTTGTCAGTGTAGGGACAGGATGCTGTGTGGAGCAGGGACAGTCAGTTTAATCACTAGCTAGCTATTACTACTAGGTCCGCAAAGGTCCTTTTAAGGACTGGTATAGGTGAACAATATATAGGGTGCTGGTGCATTGCTGTGCTGCAGATTACTGCTCGTTTCTGCAGCTGTCTTTTATCAGTGTAGGGACTGAGGGACAGTCTGCAAATCACTAGCTACTAGGTCCACAAATGTCCTTTTAAGGACTGGTATAGGTGTACTATTTGGTGTGCAGTATATAGGTGTGTAATACACGTATAAAATACTTGCACACAGAGAAAGCATAGTATAGTGCATTTCCACTGTGCAGCATTGTGACTGCTGAGCGTTTCTGCAGCGATACTACTAAGAGTGACAAACGCAATAAAAAAAAAAAGTATTATAACTGGTGTGATAGATCAGTGGCCCCCAAAAACAACAGATTGAAGCGGGGTGTTATATACCTTCTTCCACATACATACTGCACTTCTCTAGAGACTTTTGTCACAGGGTCATTTAAAAAATGACAGGCAGACGAAGAGACAGGCCCTTCCGGAGGGGTGGTAGGGATAGGGCAGGAGCAATATGCTTGAGCCAAAGTGGCAAATTGCAGAAGGTGCGTGCGATTACGTCAAAGGATGCACCAGACTTGGTTGAGTGGCTCACTCAGCCTTACTCTTCTGCACCCTCCTCACCCTCTCTATCTGCACCCCTTCTTCATTCTCTGCTGTGTGCACTCCCAAAGACACTACCACTAACACCACCACTACCATATACCTTCAGCTTGAGTCACAGGAATTATTTTCAAGACATTTCCGATGCGCAGCCACTCTTGTCATTGGATCAGGAAGAGGAGGTAGCAACAACTGCCACTCAGCAGTCTGACGACAGTACCCAGATCAGCCCAAGGAGGAGTTGGTCCCCGCTGTTGTTGCCTACTCCGAGATCTCTAATTATAGTAGTGGGGAAGGTGACGTCGATGATGACGTGTCTAGTAATGTCACGTGGGTGCCCACAAGAGAGGAAGAGGAGGGGAGTTCAGAGGGAGATATGGACCAGCAGATAGGGAGGAGAAGCAGGAAGAACTTACATTGCAAAGGAGGGACAAAGCAGACTGCTAATGTATCAGGAGCGAGGCATCAACCATGTACGGTTACATCTGGCACTCCCAGGACGCCGGCACATGGCTCCGCAGTGTGGGCTTTTTTTAACGTGTCCGCTGCTGACAATAGTGTTGCCATCTGCAATCTTTGCAGTCAACGCATAAGTCGCGGTAAGCCCAACACTCACCTAGGGATGACCGCCTTAAGAAGGCACATGAGCTGCCATCACTGAGCCCAGTGGGAGCAATGGAACACACAAAGCCACACTCCAGGCTCTCACCATCCAGCCTTGTCTTCTACTTCACCTTCTCCAATCCTCACAATTGTCCTCCACTCCACCTTCCATCACGCCATTCTCACGTTTTTCTGCAAAAAGGCAGGCTTCCGTGGGCCAAATGTTTAAGCGTAAAAAAATTATGACACCGGATAACCCTCTCGCCCAACTGTTGACGGCTGGCTTGTCAGAACTGATGGCCCGCCAACTACTGCCATATAAACTGGTGGACTCGGAGGCCTTTCAAAAATTTGTGGCCATTAGAACACCACAATGGAAGGTCCCAGGAAAGAAGTATTTCTCACAGAAGGGCATCCCAGAGCTATATGGCCATGTTCAGCGGTAAGCGAATGTATCTCTGGCACACAGTGTCGGTGCCAAGATACATCTGACCACAGACACGTGGTCTAGCAAACACCCACCCACTGGTGAACCTTCTGATGGCCGTCAAGCATGTAACCCGTGGCACCCATGTAGATTTGGTTTTACCGACACGGATTGCATGCAGGCCTTCCTCTTCTTCTCCTCCCCTTACTCCATCCTCCTCCCTTTCCTCCTCGGCTGACTCCTCATTTTCCGCTGCTAGCGTCTCTTTCACTGCACCGCCCAAGCTCCCCAGAACCTATTTGACATGCTAGGTGAGACATTACCATGCTGTGCTCTGTCTGTTGTGCCTGGAAGCCAAGAGCCACACTGGCCCTGCACTCCTTTCAGCTTTGCGTTCACAGGCAGATCAGTGGCTAACACCACTCAATTTGACATTTGGTAAAGTGGTGTGTGACAACGGGGCCAATCTGCTTAGCACATTGAAACAGGGCAAAATTACACACGTGCTATGCATGGCACACATCTTAAACTTGATAGTGCAGTGATTCGTTGTCAAATACCCTGGGGTCCAGGACATCTTGCGTCAGGTAAGGAAATTCTCGGCCCATTTCAACGCGATGGAACTCAACCTTCTATATGCTTGATAGGCTGCTCCAGCAGAAATGTGCAGTTAACGTCTACCTGTACGAACTCTGTGGCAGAACAGGTTCTAGGGAGCTTGTTTTTTTTCACCGCGCCAGTGGCTGCTCATGCACGACGCATGCAGACTTCTGCGCCCATTTGAGGAGATCACCAAACTGGTCAGTCGCAGCCATGGCGCCATCAGTGACATGGTACCTTATGCCTTCTTTATTGAGTGTGCATTGCGTCGTGTCATTGATCAAGCCGTGGAGGAGCAGCAGTAGGAAAATGCGGAAGTCGCAATGCTGGATGAATTCCCAGGGGGGGCTACTCTATCTGAGACAAGTTGGCTACTCTATCTGAGACAAGTTAACGACAGGAGTCTGAAGAGGAGTCAGAGGAGGATGGTGCCGGGGCGGATGAGGAGGAGCAAGAAGAGCATGCATTAAACCTTTCTGGGATCCCTGTTGTTGTGCGTGGATTGGGAGAGGAGAACGCGGAGGATGACATTATCCTGGATGATGAGCAGGAGCCAGGCTACCACACCACTTCCAGTTTAGTGCAAATGGGGGCCTTCATGCTCCAGTGTTTTAACAGGGACCCCCGTATAAAAAGCATAAGGGTCAAGGACCAGTACTGGGTGGCAACGTACTTAGTCCCCCAGTACAAACACAAAATGGTGGAAATGTTACCACCGTCACAGAGGGCTGTCAGAATGGAGCACTTACAGGCCTTGCTTCGAGAAATGCTGCATTCTGCTTTTGCGTGCACTGGCAGGGAGGAATTCCAACTCCCAGAGAAAGAGTTGTGGGTGCCAATCCAACAGCGCCTGCAAGAAGAGGGCGGTTTGAAGATGTGTTGTGACTTCTCATATGAGGTCAATCTTTCAGCCGACCCATCGACAGGTCTCATCCAGATCCAGCATCAGGGAATGCCTAGACCGACAGGTGTCTGAATACATCGGATTAGCGGACGATTTGGACGTTCTGAGGAGTGATGAACCCCTGGACTACTGGGTGGGCAGGCTTGACCTCTGGCCAGAGCTTGCCCAATTTGCAATGGAACTGTTGGCTTGCCCCTCGTCCAGTGTCCTGTCTGAAAGGATGTTCAGCGCAGCAGGGGGGATCGTGACCGATAAGCGCACTCGCCTAGCTCACGACCGTGTTGACTACCTCACATTTATAAGGCATGGATCTCGGAGAAATTCAACACATGTGACCGGTAGACCATGTATATCTCTATAAACAATTTATTTAATCCTTTTTTCTACATTGGCTAACTTCCTTTTACAAAAAAGCACACTGTACTATATGTCCGTACCCTCCTGTTTGAAGAGGTTGAGCGGTGTCATATTCTTGAGACCCATCAGCAAGCTGCTGGTATCAGTGCTGCTGTCAGTGCTCTCTATCTCGATGCTGGTGTCAGTGCTCTATATCACGGTGCTGATGTCAGTGCTCTATATCACGGTGCTAGTGTCAGTGCACTCTATCACGTGCTGGTGTCACTGCTCTCTATCTCTGTGCTGGTGTCAGTGCTCTCTATCACAGTGCTGGTGTCAGTGCTCTCTATCTCTGTGCTGGTTGCAGTGCTCTCTATCACGGTGCTGGTGTCAGTGCACTCTGCCACGGTGCTGGTGTCAGTGCTCTCATGGTTCTGGTGTCAGTGCTCTCTATCACAGTGCTGGTGTCAGTGCTCTATATCACGGTGCTGTTGTCAGTGCACTCTATCAAGTGCTGGTGTCAGTGCTATATATCACGGTGCTGGTGTCAGTGCACTCTATCCCAGTGCTGGTGTCAGTGCTCTCTATCTCGGTGCTGGTGGCAGTGCTCTCTATCACGGTGCTGGTTTCAGTGCACTCTATCACAGTGCTGGTGTCAGTGCACTCTATCACGGTGCTGGTGTCAGTGCTCTATATCACGGTGCTTGTGTCAGTGCTCTATATCTCGGTGCTGGTGTCAGTGCACTTTATCACGGTGCTGGTGTCAGTGCTCTATATCACGGTGCTAGTGTCAGTGCACTCTATCACAGTGCAGGTGTCAGTGCTCTCTATCTCGGTGCTGGTGTCAGTGCTCTATATCACAGTGCTGGTGTCAGTGATCTCACGGTGCTTGTGTCAGTGCTCTATATCTCGGTGCTGGTGTCAGTGCACTTTATCACGGTGCTGGTGTCAGTGCTCTATATCACGGTGCTAGTGTCAGTGCACTCTATCACAGTGCAGGTGTCAGTGCTCTCTATCTCGGTGCTGGTGTCAGTGCTCTCTATCACAGTGCTGGTGCCAGTGCTCTCTATCACGGTGCTGGTGTCAGTGCTCTCTATCACGGTGCTGGTGTCAGTGCACTCTATCACGGTGCTCGTGTCAGTGCACTCTATCACGGTGCTGTTGTCAGTGCACTCTATCATGTGCTGGTGTCAGTGCTATATATCACGGTGCTGGTGTCAGTGCACTCTATCTCAGTGCTGGTGTCAGTGCTCTCTACCACGGTACTGGTGTCGGTGCTCTCATGGTGCTGGTGTCAGTGCTCTCTATCTTGGTGCTGGTGTCATTTCTCTCTCTCACAGTGCTAGTGTCAGTGCTCTCTATCTCGGTGCTGGTGTCAGTGCTCTATATCACGGTGCTGGTGTCCGTGCTCTCTATCTCTGTGCTGGTTTCAGTGCTCTCTATCACGGTGCTGGTGTCAGTGCACTCTACCACGGTGCTGGTGTCAGTGCTCTCTATCACAGTGCTGGTGTCAGTGCTCTATATCACGGTGCTATTGTCAGTGCACTCTATCATGTGCTGGTGTCAGTGCTCTATATCACGGTGCTGGTGTCAGTGCACTCTACCACGGTGCTGGTGTCATTGCTCTCTATCACAGTGCTGGTGTCAGTGCTCTATATCACAGTGCTTGTGTCAGTGCTCTCTATCTCGGTGCTGGTGTCAGTGCACTATATCACAGTGCTGGTGTCAGTGCTCTCTATCTCAGTGCTGGTGTCAGTGCTCTCTATCTCGGAGTTGGTGTCACTGCACTCTATCACGGTGCTGGTGTCAGTGCACTCTATCACGGTGCTGGTGTAAGTGTTCTCATGGTGCTGGTGTCAGTGCACTCTATCACGGTGCTGGTGTCAGTGCACTCTATCATGGTGCTGGTGTCAGTGCACTCTATCACAGTGTGGGTGTCAGTGCTCTCTATAACAGTGCTGGTGTCAGTGCTCTATATCATGGTGCTGATGTCAGTGCACTATATCACGGTGCTGGTGTCAGTTCTCCCAATATCAGGGTGCTGGTGTTAATGCACTCTATCACAGTGCTGGTGTCAGTGCTCTCACGTTGCTGGTGTCAGTGCTCTCACGGTGCTGGTGTCAGTGCATTCTATGACGGTGCTGGTGTCAGTGCACTATATCATGGTGCTGGTGTCAGTGCACTCTATCACGGTGCTGGTGTCACTGCTCTCACGTTTCTGGTGTCAGTGCACTCTATCTCGGTGCTGGTGTCAGTGCTCTCTATCTCGGTGCTGGTGTCAGTGCTCTCTATCTCGGTGCTGGTGTCAGTTCTCTATATCACGGTGCTGGTGTCAGTGCACTCTATCTCGGTGCTGGTGTCAGTGCTCTCTATCTCGGTGCTGGTGTCAGTGCTCTCTATCTCGGTGCTGGTGTCAGTGCTGTCTATCATGGTGCTGGTGTCAGTGCACTCTATCACGGTGCTGGTGTCAGTGCACTCTATGACATTGTGGGTGTCAACGCTCTCATGGTGCTGGTGTCAGTGCACACTATCATGGTGCTGGTGTAAGTGCTCTCACGGTTTTGGTGTCAGTGAACTCTATCACGGTGCTGGTGTCAGTTCTCTCACAGTGCTGGTGTCACTGCTCTCACGGTTCTGGTGTCAGTGCACTCTATCATGGTGCTGGTGTCAGTGCTCTCTATCTCGGTGCTGGTGTCAGTGCTCTCTATCTCGGTGCTGGTGTCACTGCTCTCTATCTCGGTGCTGGTGTCAGTGCGCTATATCACGGTGCTGGTGTCAGTGCACTCTATCACGGTGCTGGTGTCAGTGCACTCTATGACGGTGCGGGTGTCAGCGCTCACATGGTGCTGGTGTCAGTGCACTCTATCTTGGTGCTGGTGTCATTTCTCTCTCACACAGTGCTGGTGTCAGTGCTATCCATCTCGGTGCTGGTGTCAGTGCTCTATATCACGGTGCTGGTGTCAGTGCACTCTACCACGGTGCTGGTGTCAAAGCTCTCTATCATGGTGTTGGTGTCAGTGCTCTCTATCTCTGTGCTGGTTTCAGTGCTCTCTATCATGGTTCTGGTGTCAGTGCACTCTACCACGGTGCTGGTGTCAGTGATCTCTATCACAGTGCTGGTGTCAGTGCACTCTACCACGGCGCTGGTGTCAGTGCTCTATATCACGGTGCTGGTGTCAGTGCACTCTACCACGGTGCTGGTGTCAGTGCTATCTATCACAGTGATGGTGTCAGTGCTCTATATCACATTGCTGGTGTCAGTGCTCTCTATCTCGGTGCTGTTGTCAGTGCTCTCTGTCACGGTGCTGGGGTCAGTGCACTCTATCACAGTGCTGGTGTCAGTGCTCTCTATCTCAGTGCTGGTGTCAGTGCTCTCATGATGCTGGTGTCGGTGCACTCTATCACAGTGCTGGTGTCAGTGCTCTCTATCACAGTGCTGGTGTCAGTGCCCTCTATCTCGGTGTTGTTGTCAGTGCTCTCTGTCACGGTGCTGGTGTCAGTGCACTCTATCACAGTGCTGGTGTCAGTGCTCTCTATCTCTGTGCTGGTTTCAGTGCTCTCTATCACGGTGCTGGTTTCAGTGCACTCTATCACGGTGCTGGTGTCAGTGCTCTCTATCTCGGTGCTGGTGTCAGTGCACTATATCACAGTGCTGGTGTCAGTGCTCTCTATCTCAGTGCTGGTGTCAGTGCTCTCATGATCCTGGTGTCAGTGCACTCTATCACAGTGCTGGTGTCAGTGCTCTCTATCACAGTGCTGGTGTCAGTGCTCTCTATCTCGGTGCTGGTGTCAGTGCACTATATCACAGTGCTAGTGTCAGTGCTCTCTATCTCAGTGCTGGTGTCAGTGCTCTCTATCTCGGAGTTGGTGTCACTGCACTCTATCACGGTGCTGGTGTCAGTGCACTCTATCACGGTGCTGGTGTCAGCACACTCTATCACGGTGCTGGTGTCAGCGCACTCTATCACGGTGCTGGTGTCAGTGTACTCTATCACGGTGCTGGTGTCAGTGCTCTATATCAGGGTGCTGGTGTCAGTGCACTCTATCACTGTGTTTTTGTCAGTGCTCTCATTGTGCTGGTGTCAGTGCACTCTATCGCGGTGCTGGTGTCGGTGCTCTACATACCTGTGCTGGTGTCAGTTCTCTATATCACTGTGCTGGTGTGATTGCACTCTATCACAGTGCTGGCGTCACTGCTCTCACGTTTCTGGTGTCAGTGCACTCTATCATGGTGCTGGTGTCAGTGCTCTCTATCTCGGTGCTGGTGTCAGTGCTCTCTATCACGGTGTTGGTGTCAGTGCACTCTATGACGGTGCGGGTGTCAACGCTCTCATGGTGCTGGTGTCAGTGCACTCTATCATGGTGCTGGTGTAAGTGCTCTCACGGTTCTGGTGTGAGTGAACTCTATCACGGTGCTGGTGTCAGTGCTCTCACGGTGCTGGTGTCAGTGCACTCTATCATCATGCTGGTGTCAGTGCTCTCTATCTCGGTGCTGGTGTCAGTGCACTATATGACGGTGCGGGTGTCAGCGCTCTCATGGTTCTGGTGTCAGTGCACTCTGTCATGGTGCTGGTGCCAGTGCTCTCACGGTGCTGGTGTTAGTGAACTCTATCACGTTGCTGGTGTCAGTGCTCTCATGATGCTGGTGTCAGTGCACTCTATCATGGTGCTGGTGTCAGTGCTCTATATCACAGTGCTGGTGTCAGTGCTCTCTATCTCGGTGCTGGTGTCAGTGCACTCTATCACAGAGTTGGTGTCAGTGCTCTCTATCACGGTGCTGGTGTCAGTGCACTCTATCACGGTGCTCGTGTCAGTGCACTCTATCACGGTGCTGGTGTCAGTGCTCTCATGGAGCTGGTGTCAGTGCACTCTATCATGGTGCTGGTGTCAGTGCACTCCCTCATGGTGCTGGTGTCAGCGCACTCTATCACAGTGCTGGTGTCAGTGTACTATATCATGGTGCTGGTGTCAGTGCTCTTTATCAGGGTGCTGGTGTCAGTGCTCTCATTGTGCTGGTGTCAGTGCACTCATTGCGGTGCTGGTGTCGGTGCTCTACATACCTGTGCTGGTGTCAGTGTTCTATATCACTGTGCTGGTGTGATTGCACTCTATCACAGTGCTGGTGTCACTGCTCTCACGGTTCTGGTGTCAGTGCACTCTATCATGGTGCTGGTGTCAGTGCTCTCTATCACGGTGCTGGTGTCAGTGCATTCGTTGACAGTGCGGGTGTCAACGCTATCATGATGCTGGTGTCAGTGCACTCTTTCACAGTGCGGGTGTCCGTGCTCTCTATCAGGTTGCTGGTGTCAGTGCTCTATATCATGGTGCTGGTGTCAGTGCTCTATGTCAGGGTGCTGGTGTTAGTGCACTCCTTCACTGTGCTGGTGTCAGTGCTCTCATGGTGCAGATGTCAGTGCACTCTATCATGGTGCTGGTGTCAGTGCTCTCACGGTGCTATTGTCAGTGCACTCTATCATGGTGCTGGTGTCAGTGCTCTCACGGTGCTATTGTCAGTGCACTCTATCATGGTGCTGGCATCATTGCTCTCTCAGTGTTGGTGTCAGTGCACTCTATCAAGTTGCTGGTGTCAGCGCTCTCACAGTTCTGGTGTCAGTGCTCTATATCAGGGTGCTGGTGTCAGTTCACTCTATCACGGTGCTTTTGTCAGTGCTCTTATTGTGCTGGTGTTAGTGCACTCTATCACAGTGCTGATGTCGGTGCTCTACATACCTGTGCTGGTGTCAGTGCTCTATTTCACTGTGCTGGTGTGATTGCACTCTATCACAGTGCTGGTGTCACTGCTCTCACGGTTCTGGTGTCAGTGCACTCTATCATGGTGCTGGTGTCAGTGCTCTCTATCTCGGTGCTGGTGTCAGTGCTCTCTATCACGGTGCTGGTGTCAGTGCACTCTATGACGGTGCGGGTGTCAACGCTCTCATGGTGCTGGTGTCAGTGCACTCTATCACGGTGCTGGTGTCAGTGCACTCTATGACGGTGCGGGTGTCAACGCTCTCATGGGGCTGGTGTCAGTGCACTCTATCATGGTGCTGGTGTAAGTGCTCTCACGGTTCTGGTGTGAGTGAACTCTATCACAGTGCTAGTGTCAGTGCTCTAACGGTGCTGGTGTCACTGCTCTCATGGTTCTGGTGTCAGTGCACTCTATCACGGTGCTGGTGTCAGTACTCTCACAGTGCTGGTGTCAGTGTACTCTATCACGGTGCTGGTGTCAGTGCTCTATATCACGGTGCTGGTGTCAGTGCACTCTATCACGGTGCTGTTGTCAGTGCTCTATATCACGGGGCTGTTGTCAGTGCACTCTATCACGGTGCTGGTGTCAGTGCTCTCACGGTGCTGGTGTCAGTGCACTCTATCACGGTGCTGGTGTCAGTACTCTCACAGTGCTGGTGTCAGTGTACTCTATCACGGTGCTAGTGTCAGTGCTCTATATCACGGCGCTGGTGTCAGTGCACTCTATCACGGTGCTGGTGTCAGTGCTCTCACGGTGCTGGTGTCAGTGCTCTCACGGTGCTGGTGTCAGTGCACTCTATCACGGTGCTGGTGTCAGTACTCTCACAGTGCTGGTGTCAGTGTACTCTATCACGGTGCTGGTGTCAGTGCTCTATATCACGGTGCTGGTGTCAGTGCACTCTATCACGGTGCTGGTGTCAGTGCTCTATATCACGGTGCTGGTGTCAGTGCACTCTATCACAGTGCTGGTGTCAGTGCTCTATATCACGGTGCTGGTGTCAGTGCACTCTATCACGTTGCTGGTGTCAGTGCGCTCTATCACGGTGCTGGTGTCAGTGCACTCTATCACGGTGCTGGTGTCAGTGCGCTCTATCACGGTGCTGGTGTCAGTGCGCTCTATCACGGTGCTGGTGTCAGTGCGCTCTATCACGGTGCTGGTGTCAGTGCTCTATATCCCAGTGCTGGTGTCAGTGCTCTATATCACGGTGCTGGTGATCATCTCTTGCACCCTCTTCATAGCCTACCCTGACCTTCCTTCTTCTCCATTGCCTTCATGCGCTCCTGATTCCTGAATTGTTAAAATTTCACAGATAAATAAAGAATGCTTGTAGTTGTCGATCCCAGATTCACTTCATACATGTGTTATGTCAGTGGCCATGTGATGGGACTATGTGTGCAAAGCTAGTAAGTATTTTGTGGCTGAAAATATGACCTGTAGGTTTTTAAAGTTCGCCTGCCATTGAAGTCAATGGGACCCGCCGCAAACTTTTTGCGGTTCGCAAACTTTTGTGAAATGTCCCATCGGAAGTTCGTCCATCTCTACTCCTCATCCTCTGTCACTCAGGCTAAGACAAGTTTTGCTGCAAATGCAGCTGCCAAAGTGGCCTATTCCATCGGCTCAATGGCATAAGTCACTCCTTCCCTAGCCCCCCTATCATGTCCTGAGGAGTCCCCCGAACTGTTCAACCACAGTGTCGGGCACATGCTGCAGGAGGATGCACAGAATTTTGAAGGCTCCAATGATGGTACCCAGGTTGAGAATGGAGGCAGTAACGTGAGCCCAGAGAGAGGGGGTGCCCAAGAAGGACTAGAAACTGGCAGTTATGTTCCCCCAGCTGCAGCATACTGCCAGGTTTGCTCCAGTGGCGAGGAGGGAGGGGATGATGAGGTCACTCTATGTGATGTCTGATAGAAGAGAGAATGAGGAGGAGGAGGAGGCACATCTCCAATGAGGCAGAATGCCCTCTAGGTGCCAGCTTAAGGACAGCCAACCGACTGCATCATACCGCAGAGCTCAGCATGTGCAGGCCTCTTCTGACTCTGCACATTTTTCCAAAGTTCTTTGGTGTGGGCTTTTTTGGAGACATGTGCAGAAGATTGCACTGTTGCTGTTGGCAACATATGTATGAAGCATATCCAAAACAGCAGCCGCTTGGGCACCACATGCTTGACCAGACATATGTTGAGCTCCCATGCAGTTGGTTGGTAACAGTACTTAAAATACCCACACCAAAGAACAAGACTGACCTCTCCTTGCTCCTCATCAGCTGGGTTCTCCAACCCCACTATACCTTCAGTCCTCTTAGAGACCTGCACTGATAGGAATGAAGGTGTAGAATTAGGTATCCCAAGCACTTGCGGGCAATCTGCTAGCAGTAAATCTAAATCCGATTGTAGCAGGAAAATTTCCCTACCCAAGTTTCTAAACCATCAAAAGAAATTCGGTCCCAGCCATTCACATGCTCAGCTGCTGAATGCTAGTTTTACTAAATTGCTAGCACTTCATCTGCTGCCTGTTCAGCTGGTAGACTCTACCCTCTTTCGAGAATTTGTGGAATGTGCGGTACCTCAGTAGCAGGTTCCCAAACGCCATTTTTGTTCTCGGAAGGCCATTCCGGCTCTCTACCAGCATGTGGAAGGCAATGTCTTGGCCTCGTTGCACAGGGTGGTCAGCGATAAGGTATGTATTACCGATGACTCATGGTCCAGCAGGCATGGACAGGGACATTATCTTTCTTTCATGGCGCACTGGACAAACCTGCTGGCAGCTTGGAAGAATACAGGACAGGGTGCAGTAATGTTGGAGCTTGTTCCATCACCACACCTCCAAAATTCTGGTAGTGGTGATTCTGCCACACCTCTCTCCTCCACCCCTCCTCTTCTTCTTCCTCCATGGCCTCTTCTTGTGCAGATTTGTCCTCGGAACCAGCGCTGCTCTGTTTGCATCCTAGGGGCTACGCAAGCATTCAGGTAAAAAGATGCTATGTGGTGCTTGAGTTGGTCTGCTCTGGGGACAGGAGCCACAATGGGGCAGAGTTTCTGGCAGCTCTGCAGGGGCAGACTCGAGGTGGTTGACGCCATGCCAGCATCAGCCAGGAATGGTGGATTGAGACAATGGCCCCAGCATGGGCATCCATAGGTAGGGGCAAGGGGGGTCAAGTGCCCACCCCCCCCCCCCCGGAATCAGGGATCAGATATTAAATTCAACACGGTTCCATCACTATCGGGGTGCAGGCAGCCCACACCTGTGTGCAAGCCACCAGTGGGGTGACACCATCAAGGTTCTGTCAAACCCCCCTTTCAGTGTAGTGTGACTGCGGGCTCTTTTCCCTGCTCAATCCAGCAGAGAACTGTAGCAGAGAAGCTGTAACAGGAGAAAGGTAAGGTGCGGGCTATCAGGTTTCCCCGGTCACCCCCCTTTCAACTGTGAGGGACGAGAGACGACGGCTGTCACCAGGTTCCTCGCCCAGCTTCCTGCTGCTTGAGATTAGGAGAGTAGAGCATCATGGGACATGTAGTCCCAAAGATTGGGAGCCCCATTTTCCACAGGGAGGAGGCTACAGCTTGATCAAGAGAAAGATTGAGAGACTGGAAAAAAGCTGAGGGAGAGAGTGCTACAGAAAAAAGAATGAGGAGTGTGCTGGGCAGAAGCCAGAGAGAGAGAGCCCCACTGCCCAGCACCACCAGAGAGAGAGCTACACTGCCCCACGCCACCAGAGAGAGCCATGCTGTCCAGTGCCACCAGAGAGAGCCACGCTGCCCAGCACCGCCAGAGAGAGAAATACTGAGCCACTGCCAGGCTACAGACATGCTTCACTACTGACTAGAGTCGCCCCCGAGGAACCCAGAGTGAGCAATCATCCAGCTGGAGGGATTACTGCTGTAGTTTCGCTGGGTCTGGTAACAGGGCCTGTTGGCCATTATCCATTACTTATCCTAGGGACTGTACTACGTCTTCAGTCTCTGACCATGATAATGTGATAATGACATTGTCGAAAAGGGGTGGCACATGGGCACATGGGTTACCCTAAAATTATGCCCTCCCTGAAAAAAATTCTGCGGACGCCCATGGGCACCAGCCTCCTCTCCGCCCTCCAACAGGGACACTTGACCTGTTTGGCTCACATCCTTAATTTGATGGTGCTTGTGCAGGTACCCGGGCTTACAGGATCTCCTGAGACAGGCCAGGAAAGTCTGTGAGCATTTCCGCCAGTCATTTAATGCCAGTGCTCGGCTAGCTGACCTTCAAAAGGAATGCAACCTGCCCAAGAACTGCCTCATTTGTGACATGTCCACCAGGTGAAACGCAGCATTGGCAATGCTTCAGTAGCTGCACGTGCAGCAGAGGGCCATCAATGAGTACCGGTGCGACTATGGCACCAGGGCAGGGTCAGGGGAGCTTGGCTTTTTTTGCCATGCCAGTGGATAATGATCATGTCACCATTTGAGGAGGCCACGAGGATGGTGAGCAGTGACAGTGCATGCAACAGTGATACTGTCCCTCTTGTCTTCCCATCGGAGCACACGCTGCGTGGAATAATGGAAATTGCACTTGAGGCAGAACAGAGGGAGGAAGAGGAGGACTTTCCTTACCTCTCAAGGCCCCTTTTATCCAGATAATATTCCTGAAGGCCCGCCTATCACACAGAAAGAGAAGGAGGAGGAGGATTGTGTCAGCATGGAGGTGGAGTCTGGCACTCAGCATCAGCAGCAGTCTTCAAAGGATTGTTTTGAGTCCTCCGAAACCCAAGGACTTGTACATGGCTGGGAGGAGGTGGCTGCGGATCATGTCGTCTTTCGTGACCCAGAGGACTCTGGACCGAATGCCTCAGCAAACCTACGATGGCCTCCCTGATCCTGCAAACCTGCAAAAAGACCCTCGGATTTGTGGTATCAAGGAGAGGGATCAGTACTGGCTGGCAAACTTTCTTGATCCACGTTACAAGAGTAAGGTTGCGGAACTTATCCAGTCTTCGCAGAGGGAGCAGAGGATGAAACATCTTTGGGAGGCCTTGCAGAAAGGTTTGTGCAATGCTTTTCCAGAGCCTGAGAAGTTACAATTTCCTGGTCCTCCTGGACAACGTGTTGCTGAGGCATTGATCAGTCACAGAAGGAGCAGTGGAAAAGGTGGCTGTCTGACCGATGCGTTCAGACAATTTTTTAGTCCGCAGCCCCAAGGTCTGATTTATATTGTGCAGGAATACCTTGGTGCAAGATCAGACTTGGGGACCTTTTCAACTTAAAATCCACTGGGTCTTGAGGATGCATCACTGGGCAGAGCTTGCCCAATATGCAATTGAGCTACTGGCCTGTCCTGCATCCAGCGTTCTATCTGAACGCACATTAAGTGCATTCAGTGAGGCTTTGTAACTGATCACAGAGTACGCCTGTCCACAGACTTCGTTGATCAGCTCACTTTCATAAAAATGAATCAGTCTTGGATCACCAGCTACCAAGCACCTGATGCTGATGTAACCAATTTTTTTTTACGAATGTGAGATCCCTTGAAGACTGCCTATGCTGATGCTGAGTGACTATCCCATTATGCTGAGTGACTATCCTATTCCTCCTCAATGTTCATGTTGACAGCTTCTCAGAAAATTTTTGGTTCTGGGCACCAGCACCATTGCCTAAAGCCCAATTTTTCTGCCCCTGTTTAACAGTGGCGTGTAATTACAATTTTTGCATTAATATTTTGCAGTAGGGCTCATTCCTGCGCTCAACTAGAATAACTGTGAGGGCTTACAGTGTTGTGGCAACACCACCACACCACCTCCAAAGGCCCAATTTTTCTGACCCTGTTCAACAGGGGCATGTAATTACAATTCTTGATATAATATTTCACAACAGGGCCCATTCCAGTGCCCACCAAAAGTAACTGTGAGGACTTACTGTCTTCTGGTTCCACCAACAACTAAGACCCACATTTATGCAGAATATATAGGGCAGGCCTTATAGTATATGCAGGTGTTCCCCTACTTTCAAATATACGACTTACAAATGACTCCTACTTACAAACGGAAGGAGACAACAGAAAGTGAGAGGAAATCTAACCCTAGGAAGGGAAATTCTCTCCTCTAAGAGTTAATATGGGAAAAAGTTGTCTCCTCCACTGATGCTTTATTATCACCAATCCTTGTTTCCCTAAAAAAAACACATTATTAAAATCCAATTGTCATTGGGACAGAAAGTGAGGTGAAATCTTCTGAACAGGGGCACAGACAGCAAAACAAATGTTGCAGGGGCGATGATAACCCTTCCCTATGTTTTCCAAAAAGCTTAAAAATAGATTTTTTTGGCTGGAGCTACACTTAAAAAATTTACCTGTTCCAAATTACAAACCGATTCAACTTAAAGAGGTTTAAAAAAAAAATTTAAGTCAGCAGCTGCAAACACTGTAGCTGCTGACTTTTAATAAGCACACTTACCTGTCCAGGGCGCCCACGATGTCAGCCGCCCGAGGCTGACCCATCCCTCGGTCTCTGGTTCCCGGCGCCGCCATTTTGGCTAAGGGAAACAGGCAGTGGAGCCTTGTGGCTTCACTGCCCGTTTCCTACTGCGCATGCCCGAGTCGCACAGCGCTTTGTGAATGGGGCACACTGTGTTCTGGGACACACAGTTCCCAGAACACAGCGCAACCCATTACCCAGAAGACACCACACGGAGGAGGAAGAGGCAGATTAGGATGATGTGCCTAGCAACAGGCATTTCTGGTAAGTAAAAAAAATTTTTTTTTATTTATTTTTTCTGATTTTTTTCAAATTTTTACTTTCAAAATATTTTATTTTCGAATACAGCATAAGGAACAAGATAAAGGCCCACACGGCCAACAGACGACCTAATACAGCACTAGAACAATGCATAATAATACAATTAAACAAAACAACCTTATGCCAAGTTGAGTCGGATCCACCCACCAAAGGTTACATGAGGACCAGTAATATTACCTTAGCCAGTACTCCATAAAGGGAGAGCACTGACTAAGGAAGGGGCGAAATCCAGTGGTGCCCACTGAAGATCCCTGCCCACGGGGTCAGGGAAGAGCCCCAGCAGCCCCTGGGTCACTCGACACCCCTCGCGGGATCATGCTGTGCCGAGTGAGGGACCTAACCAGAGAGCCTCCGCTCATGGGAGACCATCCCTCCCGCCCCTACAATCGCCCAACGGATCCCTTCTGTCACTACTATTTATACATATGAAAGATTTGAGGTCAACTGTCGGCCATCCGGGCCAAGCATGAAAGTAAAGAGGAGAAAAGAAAGAAGAAGGGGTAGAGAGGGATAAAGAGGGAAGGAAGGGGGACCCAGTAGAGTAAACCAGAGGAAAAACAAAGGTCCATGCTATCTGCCCAAGTGCCAATGTTCTAAACCCAATTGCCCCATTGGGGTGTGAGTCAAGGAGATGCCCATATGAAGAGCCCATGGTTCCCAAACAATGTCAAATTTGAAGCGGGAGTCAGAGATTATACTAGCCATTTTTTCTTGGGCCATTATCCAGGAGATTTTTCTCTGAGCTTTTTCTAATTTTTAATGTATTTTTTTTTTCAGGGTGGCCCTCCACCTTAAGAACAAACCTAGAGTCCCTGTCTTGTTTGCACCGCCTGTATACTGCTGTTCAGAGTATATAGTGCCTGGGAGCCCCACACCTTTTTTTTAAATTTGGGTGCGGGGCTCCCCTTAATATTCATTCAAGACCCAAAGGGCCTGGTAATGGGCTGGGGGCGGAGGGATGCCGTTTTTCTCAATAATTTTCATCCATATTGCCGGGACCTGACATTACATTACAGCCGTAAGCAATTTTAAATGACTTTTATTCATTTAGAAATCTCATTTTGTGCATGGACTGTTCTAAGCACAGGAAACACGTGCCACTAGACATACTATAGACACCCCCCAGATCCGATATTTAAAGGAATATTTCACTTTTATTTTTTCACTTTAAGCATCATTAAAATCAGTGCTCCCGGAAAAATGTTAATTTTTAAAACTTTCTGGGGAAGGACTCGGGTATCCAAACACTTTTTAGGACAATAACTTGTATATTAACCTTTAAAATGTTCACTTTTGATTTTTCACGTTCGAGTCCCATAAACTCTAACAGTGTTCAAATGTTCACGCAAACTTTCGGTTCGTTCGCATGTACTGGATGCGAACCAGTAAATATGTAGAAAAATACATATCAGCCTAAACTGAGAATATTATTCTTTTTTTTAATTTGGGATATTTATTATAACAAAAAGTAAAATATATTGTGTTTCTTTTCAAAATTGTCGCTGTTCTTTTGTTTATAGCGCACAAAATAAAAACCACAGAGGTGATCAAATACCCCCAAAAAAAAGCTCTATTTGTGGGAAAAAAAGGACGTCAATTTTGTTTGTGTGCAAAATCGCACGACAGCGCAATTGTCAGTTAAATCGACGCAGTACCGAATCGCAAAAAGTGGTCTGGTCATTGAGCAGCCAAATCTTCTGGGGCTGAAGTGCTTAACCCCCCTGGCGGTATGATTATTTCAGATTTTTGATTCTCAAAGCGGTACAATTCTTTTGCATGGAAATTTGGTCTTTTATATTGTAGGCCTGTAATTCTTAGGAATAACTCACTTAAATCTGTTCAAACAAGAGTGTAGTACACATCCCGAGTATAATAAAGTTTGAAACACAAAATCATAAATGATAATATAATAAATAACTATAAATAATTATAACAAATAATAATAATAATAATAATAATATAATAACAATTATTCAATAATGTAATCAAATCAAAAACACGGAGATTTGCTCACTTGCAGAATTGTCGCTGTCATTACTTTCAGTGTTTGATGACGGATCTCCCCACCAATCACTATCGCTCAATTCTGCGAGTGATTCTAATTTATTATCGCTGTTTTCTAGCTGATCTATAACCACTTTTGATGTAAAAGGACGGTTTTGGTTGCTATGGACAATCTCCAGTTTCCAGGCAGAAAGAAGAGTATTTATAATATAAAACTGCATGCAGGGCATTGGACAGACCACTAGGGACAAAAGGGATGTGAAATGATTTGATAGAGTAATGTAATCTGTAAGATCACATTGTACTGTATGTATTGTGTGTGTTTCGCTTTTTGAATTTGGCGCCGTGCTCCGCCCCCCGTGCGTCGCAACGCTGGCAGAGAACGGAGCCCGGCTCTGTGATGAATGGAGCGGAGACACAGCCGCCGCACACAGCGAGGGGACATCGCAGGATCCTGGGGACAAGGTAAGTAACATGTACCAGGATACTGCAATCCCGAGTGCGGCTCGGGGTTACCGCTTTTGGTACTGAAAATCCACCCCGAGCCACACCCGGGAATACCGCCAGGGAGGTTAAAGGGGTTGTAAAGCCTCATGGTTTATATTCAATGCATTAACCCCTTCAATACCGGGCATTTTCATCCCCTTCCTGCCCAGGCCAATTTTCAGCTTTCAGGGCTGTGACATTTTGAATGACAATTGCGCGGTCGTGCGACGCTGTACACAAATGAAATTATCATTTTTTTTCCTCCACAAATAGAGCTTTCTTGTGGTGGTATTTGATAATCTCTGCGGTTTTTAATTGTTGTGCTTTAAACAGAGAAACGTGACAATTTTGAAAAAAAAAAAACACAATATTTTTTACTTTTTGCTATAATAAATATCCCAAATAAAAAAAAAAGAAAAAGCGTATATTGATTGGTTTTCCCAAAACTTATCATGTCTACAAAATAGGTTATTGATTTATGAATTGTTTTTTTTTTTTTTTTTTACTAGTAATGGCGGTGATCAGCGGACGGATCGGACTCTTTTGACACTATTTTGGGACCAGTGACCCCCTAGTTTTAGTTTTTATTTAAAAGCCAAAAACATTTGATGCCAGTCTATGTGGGCATGGACACATAGGATAATATTCTGGGGAGTTTATTGTCTGTAGAAAATAAACATCTGAAGACAAAAACAGCCGCTGTAAACACGCCCAGTGTGCATGAAAGGGAAAGATTAATGACTTGTGAGAAATGTTCTCAGGATGGAGAAATAGATTAATTCTTATCGGGGATCATTTTACTTTCTAAGAAATAAAGGGTTTGGTGTCTGAACTTCACCGAACTCCTTCTGAGCTGAGCCCAGGACAGTTCATCTTATCACCAGACTACCAATGTAAAACATTTTTTACTTTCTGCTATAAAACATATCCAATAAAAAGTGTTAAAATTCTAATTTCTTTAACCACTTGACCGCTGGACACTTAAACCCCCTTCCTAACCAGACCCATTTTCAGCTTTCAGTGATCTCACACTTTGAATGACAATTACGCAGTCATACAACACTGTACCCATATGACATTTTTGTCCTTTTTTAACACAGATAGAGCTTTCTTTTGGTGGTATTTAATCACCGCTGGGTTTTTTGTTTTTTTGCGCTATAAATGAAAAAAGACTGAAAATTCTGAAAATAAATATATTTTTCTTTGTTTCTGTTATAAAATTTAGCAAATTGGTAATTTTTCTTCATAAATTTTGGCCACATTTTATACTGCTACATATCTTTTATACAAATATTCCAAATCAGTGTATATTATTTGATCTTTGTGAAAGTTATAGAGTCTACAATCTATGGTGCCAATCACTGAAAATTGATCACACCTGATGTACTGACAGCATTGCTCATTTCTTGAGACTCTAACAAGCCAGGAAAGTACAAACACCCCCCAAATGACCCCTTTTTGGAAAGTAGACATTCAAAGGTATTTAGAAAGAGGCATGGTGAGTTTTTTGAAGTTGTAATTTTTCCCCACAATTAACACACACAGCATATGCATACAACAAATTACACCCCAAAATACATTCATACTTTATATCCACTGTATTCTAGTCTAGCCAAGCCTATACCTGACTGCAGGCCATTCCAGGTGTCATTTTTCTAGTAAACTTCAGGCAGTGTTTTGCTAATCCGATTTTACCGCATGTCTGGAAGGCCACCAAGGAAAGGCAGATGCTCTCAGGCCACTAAAAGAAGGCAAGCAGACTCTGTATCTAAAGCCAACAGTGCTCAGGGCTGCCATCAAGGGGGTATGGACAGTACTGAAGTAAGGGGCCCGAGCGTCCCAAGGGGCCCGGCTGGACAGGGCCTGCTTTACCTACAATCATCGCGGCTGCACTAGCTCGTCACTACTAACACTAGAAAGACGGCTACAGAGCGGACGCTAATTGCCGGGAGGCTGTCCCTGGACGTCCTCCTGTTTACTTCCCCACTGCGCGCCACCACGGGCGCACATCGGGGAAGTTCTGTGCTTGCCGTGTCCCTCGGACACAGCCAGTCACAGATCGCTGTAAACGGCCAATCACAGCGGCCGTTTACAGCACAATCAGCGTGTCCAATGAGAGATGATCTCATATGTAAACATATGAGATCATCTCTCAGTGCCGCTCTCCCTCCTCACACAGACACCGTGTGAGAAGGGAGAGATGAACGGCTGCAGCGGCCGTAAGTTAAAAAAAAGAAAAGAAAAAAAAGTGCCATCCTCGCCCAGTGCCATCCTCCCCAGTGCCATCCACCCCAGTGCCACCTGTTAGTGCTATCTGTCCCCAGTGCCACCTGTTAGTGCTATCTGTCCCCAGTGCCACCTGTTAGTGCTATCTGTCCCCAGTGCCACCTGTTGTCAGTGCCATTTGTCCCCAGTGCCATCTGTCATCAGTGCCATGTATAAGTGCCATCTGTCATCAGTGCCACGTGTCATCAGTGCCACATAGTGCCATCTGTCATCAGTGCCACATATTAGTGCCATCTGTCATCAGTGCCATGTATCAGTGCCATTTGTCATCAGTGCCACCTGTCAGTGTCACGTGCCATCTGTTGTCAGTGTCACATGTCATCAATGCCACTTATCAGTGCCATCTGTCATCAGTGTCACGCGTCATCGGTGCCACGTATTAGTACCATCTGTCATCGTTGCCACATATTAGTGCCACATATTAGTGCCATCTGTCATCAGTGCCACATATTAGTGCCATCTGTCATCAGTGCCACATATTAGTGCCATCTGTCATCAGTGCCACATATTAGTGCCATCTGTCATCAGTGCCACGTGTCATCAGTGCCACGTATAAGTGTCATCAGTGCCACGTATCAGTGCCATCTGTCATCAGTGCCACATGTTATTGTCCTGGTGCTCCAGGGCCTTCAAAAGTGTAATAGGTAGTCAACAAGTTAGATGTGTAATTTATGCTCCTAGAACATGTGACGGCGCTCCCTGAATTTTGGGCCTCTCTATGTGGCCAGGCTGTGAAAAAGTCCCACACATGTGGTATTGTAATACTCAGGAGGAGTAGCAGAATTTTTTTGGGGGTGTCATTTGTGGTATACACATGCCCCGTGAGAGAAATAACCTATTACAATGACAATGTTGTGGAAAAAAATAAAAAAAATAAAAAATCTTAATTTTGCAAAGAATTATGGGAAAAATTACAACATCAAAAAGCTCACCGTGCCTCTTACTAAATACCTTGGAATGTCTACTTTCCAAAAAGGGGTCATTTGGGGGGTATTTGTACTTTCCTGACTTGTTCGAGTCACAAGAAATGAGATAGACCACCAGTACATCAGATGTGATCAATTTTGTGCGATTCGCACCACAGCTTGTAGACTCTCTAACTTTCACAAAAACCAAATAATATCCACTAATTTGGGTTATTTTTACCAAAAATATGTAGCAGTATAAATTGTGGCCAAAATTTATGAAGAAAAAATAATAATTTTCATAATTTTGTCACAGCAACAAAGAAATATGCGTTTTTTTTTTTTTCAAAATTTTTGGTCTTTTTTCATTTAAAGCGCAAAAAATAAAAACCCCAGAGGTGATCAAATACCACCAAAAGAAAGCTCTATTTGTGGGAAAAAAAGGACAAAAAATTCATTTGGGTACAGTGTTGTATGACTGAGTAATTGTCATTCAAAATGTGAGAGCACCCGAAAGCTGAAAATTGGTCTGGGCAGGAAGGGTGTTTAAGTGCCCAGTAGGCAAGTGGTTAATAATAATCACTTCTATTTCAATTATACTGTCTCGGTAATAAATTACCCTAAAAAACAAATTGTACAAATAAATTATATATTATGTTATGTCAAGTATAACTTGAACCATACAATATACAATCTGAGTTTACAATTGTAAAACAATGCAACATCCATCAATTAATCAATAATAATAATAATAATAATAATCACTATTAATATAATATAGCCTCGGTAATAAATTTACCTAAAAAAAACGTATAAAAAAATTATATGTGTATAACTTGAACCATACATTATACATCCCGAGTTTGCATTGTAAAACAATGCAACAACAAAAATAAAATCAATAATAGTAAGAATAATCAACACCACTGTTAAATTTATTAGGGTATTATTTTAACTAAGAAGAAAAATTGTATAAAAAATGATATGTGTATAACTTGAACCACACATTATACAACATTGTAAAACAATGCAACAAATAAACAAATCAATAAAAATATTAATCACTACTATTAAAATGATACAGTCTCGGTAATTGACCAAAGAAGAAACAAAAAATTATAAAAAAATCTATGTATATAACTTATAGAATTTGCATGAAAAATGATATAAAAATAATAACAATACTGAGAATTATAATACTTACTATGAGATAATACATTCTGGTTACAATTTTGGACCAAGAGATGAAAATGTATAGGAATTAGTAAAATATATCCAAACAGCTGAGCCATACACTGTACCAATCTTTACAATGATCTGCAAACCAATAAATAAATAAATAATATTAATAATCACTATTATAAAAATGATACAATTTCTGTAATAAATTGACCTAATAAGAATAAGTGTATGAAAAAATGTGTAAAATGATATGTATATAACTTGAAAGATACATTACACAATCTATATATACAATCATAAAACAATAAAAAAAATAGTAATAATAATTATATTAGTGAAGATAATAATACTAAGAATAAAAAAATATTACAAGATAATGGTTAAGATGTTGGCCCTAGTGAGGATAAATGTAGAGTAATTAGTAAAATATATCCAAACAGCTGGGTCCAGCACTGAGGCTTATGTATACATTTATTATGTATTATTATAAATTATACTTATGTATACA
Source organism: Lithobates pipiens (assembly GCF_037356315.1). NCBI lineage: Eukaryota > Metazoa > Chordata > Amphibia > Anura > Ranidae > Lithobates > Lithobates pipiens. Next base: position 1,264,397 of record NW_027507877.1, read on the forward strand.
TTTATTATGTATTATTATAAATTATACTTATGTATACATTTCCCAGCAGTTGTGAATTATTTCACAACTCTTACAAGTTGCGTAATTATTTCACAACTCTTACAAGTTGTTATCTCCAAGTGCACCTGGGTTCCCCACCAAGGTTTTTGTATAAATTCCCCAATCTCCAGCAGCCAAGGATTATACTTACACCGACCTCCAGAGATATCAGTTCTCATCATCTGATCTTCAACATAGAACTGGAAAATGAACACTCTTCAGCTGTTTCAGTTCCCGGATTTCAAGGGAGACTCTGTGTCTATAAAAGAAGACATTGCTGACCTGGCAACAAAGCCCAATCTCTCAAAATCACCGGAGAACCATGGGTTGTCTTCAGTACAACCAATTATAGAGGGAAGTTCAGAGTCTTCAAAGAAGGCAACTACAACTCAATCCCAGGATATGAGAAGATCATCAGCTCTGTGAGACATGTGAAGGGCGGTCTGCATAACCCCACCATTACTTTGTATGAGGACATCAACTATGGAGGAGAATCTATCGACCTGGAAAGACCTGCAGATTCCCTTCTTCCCTATAAATTTGACAACAAGGTTTCATCACATAAATTTGTGATCGGGGCCTGGATCCTGTATGAAGGGGAGTTTTATACAGGTAATCAGATCGTCACTCTGGCAGGAGATGAAATTCCAGATTACCGTAAAATTGGCTGGAATAATAAAGTGAGCTCCCTAAAGCCTGTGCTGGCTTATGAAGTTTATAAATAAATGAAGATGGTGAACTGCCCTTCTCCAGCGCCCTACCATGACATCCCGAGTCAGTGCTGTTCTCTGCATCTCCCTCTATTCTGCTGATTTCTGCTTATATACAAGGCCTGCCTGTTACAGAGAACCCAGATTCCCATATCACCAATTCTGATCTGATAAAGACCTCCAGAGAACACATATTATGTTCTAAGAACACCACCCATAACACCAATTCTGATCCAATGAAGACCTGCAGAAAACATCAACTCTGATCTGATGAAGACCACCACCCATAACACCAATTCTGATCCAATGAAGACCTGCAGAAAACATCAACTCTGATCTGATGAAGACCACCACCCATAACACCAATTCTGATCCAATGAAGACCTGCAGAAAACATCAACTCTGATCTGATGAAGACCACCACCCATAACACCAATTCTGATCCAATGAAGTCCACCACGCTTAACATCCATTTTTACCTCATGAAGACCTCCAGAGAACACCAACTCCAACCTTTTGAAGACCACCACCCATAACACCAATTCTAATCCAAAGAAGAGCACCACTTGTAATACCAATTCGGATCTGATGAAGACTGCCAGTAAACACCAACTCTGATCTGATGAAGACCACCACACATAACACCAATTCTGGTCTAATAAGGACCTCCAGAGACTAAAATATTGTCCTCTACAGGTTGGGAGAACCCAAATCAATTGCATCCAAGTTCCAAGACATAGGTTTTAAAGGTGAACTCCAGGTATGTGTTTTATTACATAGTAACATTGGTCCAGCTTGGACAAGTATGCATGTGTCATACATATGGGATCCCGTAGAAGTGGGGAATCACTGAAGCAGTTACTATTACAGTGATCACTGCTGTCTTCTAGGTCCTGTGCCAAGCGACTGCCCTCCTGCATAGCACACACCGGGAGGCACTTGCTCGGCACAGTCACCATTCACAGAACGCCAACCTTTTTTCTCAATGAATACAAGGTGTTCTCTATGGAGGGGTGGGGTGATGACATCATCATCCCCACCTTGTCCAATCAGAGAACACTTTGCAATCATTGAGAAACAACAGGTAGGTCCACAGCTATGGCATTTGCATACTTACTTTGGTCTGAGCTCCATACCTGGAGTTTGTTATTTTTAGGTTTTGGGACAGTTTACATTTTGTAAGTGAATATGGCAAGAAATGTCTTACCTCTTCCAATGTCTATAAATGAAGAGAATTTTCTGTTTCTCTATAAATCCCGAGGAAAAGACCTGATTGGAACAATTATCAGTTGAACTGTCTAAAGTTATCCTTTCTTCATACCTTCTGAGTCTGCAAAATACCAACCGGATCAAATCAGAACCAAATCCTGGATAAAATATGGACTGAGAGGAGATTCTTCTATTTCATGGTTAAATACTTGGGGGGGGGGGGGAATTTTCAAAACATTTGCTGCACAAATGTTAGAAGCATCGTTGTAAGTTGAAGGAAATGTCCAGTATTTTTTCTAACAGATAAATTCCTGTATCGTCAGCCCCATATAGTGGCCACCATGCAGTATACAGCGCTTTCCTGAAATACCTCCATGGAGAAAATAATCAGCATTTTGACCACTAGATGGAGCTGATGATACAGACATTTATCTATTGGAATAAATTCAGGACATTTTGTTCAACTTGACCAATACTTCTGATATTCGTGCAACAAATGTTTTAGAAATAGACACCATAGCCAGGTTGGGAAAAAAAAAAAGTTTAATTGGGTTCAAACCTCCTGCAGTTTATTTTAAGGGTTTAATTCTATATAAATCATCCATTGTACACATTCTGGAATTCCATTCTTCTGATCACAGGAAAGTGACATTGATTAGTTGGAGGTTCATCAATAATCTTCATATTGATCAGATCAGATGTGGGATCTTCTCCTGTAACATGTTTATTGAGACAATGTAATTCTTTCTTCTGCTTTTCTCTCTCTAGAAATAAATGGCTTTGCATGGCAGTGATCTGTGTGTGTCTGTGTATGAGATATACTGGGCTGGGATATGAAGAGGAGAACCCCTGGGGGGACACACACAGAAGGACAAATGCACACTCACATACACACATTGATTTATTTTCTCAATATAGTTCTTTATTAGAGTTTCAGAGAAGGTACATACATGTTATAGACATAACTGCAGTAACAGAAACAGATGTTCCAACTAGAAAGAAGCTCTTCTAACAAGTAATAATGTGTTAAATGCAAACAGTAATATTCTAAGTAGGGAGGGTGAACCAAGGTAGTCGAGTAGGGAGAGGATCTAAATGGGGAAGGGGTGGGAAGGAGGAGGGGGGGTAAGGGATAGGGGTATAAGGAAGGAGGAGGAAGAAGGGCACCAGAGGACCAGAGATAAAGACATTGATGATCAATGAACATTTTATATCGGTATGGTTATACTTGAACAGTACATTTTGGATGTTGTAACCAGAGTGACCACTAGGGATGAGCCGAACACCCCCGGTTCAGTTTGCAGCAGAACATACGAACAGGAAAAAAGTCTCTATGGGACACGAATATCAGAAATCAAAAGTGATAAAGGCTTATATGCATGGTATTGTCATAAAGTGTTTGGGGACCCGGGTCTTGCCCCAGGGGACATGCACAAAGGCAAAAAAAAAGTTTTACAAACGGCCGTTTTTTGTGAGCAGTGATTTTAATAACGCTTAAAGTGAAACAATAAAAGTGTAATATTCCTTTAAAGTTCATACCTGGGGGGTGTCTATAGCATGTTTCCCGGTCCCAGTCTGAGAGCAAAATTACATTTCTAAAGGAAAAAAAGTCATTTAAAACTACTATTATGGATTATCGGGTCCCGACAATACACATAAAAGTCATTCGGGTCTGGTACGAATATTAAGGGGAAACCTGAACCAAAACTGAAAAAAAAATTGCTTGGGGATCCCCCCAAATTCCATTTTAAGGGGAACCCCGCGCCAAAATTTTTTAAAAAAATTGCGTATGGGTCCCCCTAAAAATCAATACCAGACCCTTATCCGAGCACGCAACCTGGCAAGCCACAGGAAAAGGGGGGGGATGAGAGAGCGTCCCCCTCCTGAACCGTACCAGGCCACATGCCCTCAACATGGGGAGGGAGCTTTGGGGTACCCCCCAAAACAACATGTTCCCATGTTGATTGGCACAAGGGCCTCATCCACACAACCCTTGGCCGGTGGTTGTAGGGGTCTGCGGGCAGGGTGCTTATCGGAATCTGGAAGCACCCTTTAACAAGGGGACCCACAGATCCCGGGCCTCTCCCCTGTGTAAAATGGTAACGAGGTACTAATGGACCCCTACCATTTCACAAAAAGTGTGAAAATGGTAAAAATGACAAGACACGGCTTGGGACTAGGGATGAGCTTCGTGTTCGAGTCGAACATACGTTCGACTCGAACATTGGCTGTTTGCACGTTTGGTGAATACCGAACGTTATGGGCCGTTCGTGCCAAATTCGTGTGGCACTCACGGCCCACAATGCACTGAGCCATCGCAGTGCATTGCTGGCTCATGATTGGCCAAGCATGCACTGTGACCCCGCATGCTTGGCCAATCACAGCGCCGGCAGCGAGGAGAGCCATGATTGGCCACAGGCAGGATGCCTGTGGCCAATCATAGCTCAGGCTGTGTAGTACACGCCCCACACTATATAAGGCCGCCAGCACTGTGGCCTTGTGTAGTGTGTTGGCGTCTGTAGGAGTTAGTGGGTGTTCTCTGTGTACCTTCAACACAGTATACATCATTCGTTATCGGCCGATTTTGCGTTCTTGCTCTTCTGTAATTGAGCTGTTAGCAATCTGCAGGAGTTTGTGGGTGTTGTCTACGTGCCCTGACCACAGTATACACCATTATATCCACCTATAAAGCTAGCTATATTGCTCTTCTGTAATAGAGCTTGCAGTCAGTTGTAGGAGATTGTGCGTGTTGTCTGCGTGCCCTGACCGCACTATACACCATTAGACATGTGCGATTCATTTCTTACGAATCTCAAATTCATACGAATTTCCCAAAATTCGTATGTTTGGGAGGACCCGAAATACGAATTGCCATGCGTCCGAATTCTGTACACAATATGAACTTTTGTTTACGAATTTCGGATTTCGGATCAGTTGTCGTTGCATCGACGACTCAGTCATTATGCTTATTATGAGGGGCTCCCACCATCCCTGTGCTATGCTGACTTCCTCCTGGGGCTGTACCTCTGCTGTGCTCATTATGAGGGGCTCCCACCATCCCTGGTGGGAGCCCCTCATAATGAGCAGAGCAGAGGTATAGCCCCAGGAGGAAGTCAGCATAGCACAGGGATGGTGGGAGCCCCTCATAATGAGCACAGCAGAGGTATTGCCCCAGGAGGAAGTCAGCATAGCACAGGGATGGTGGGAGCCCCTCATAATAAGCAGCCCCAGGAGGAAGTCAGCACGGCAAAGGGATGGTGGGAGCCCCTCATAATGAGCACATGGTTGCCATGCACAGCTGCTCTAGTTTTGATCCCCGCACTGTACGGGGTCACCGGGGATGTGCGGGGTCACTAGAAATTGTTTGGTGTTACCAAGCATGTGCTCTCCGCACATCCCCGGTGACCCCAAACAGTGTGGGGTGATCAGGCGAAAACTGGACCAGCGATGCATGGCAGACAATCCGCTTCTCTCTTTTATTTTCAAATCTTAACGGAACAAACTGAAGAGAAGCTGATTGGTTGCCATGGGCAACTGCTCCAGATTCTGTTCGCTCCAATTTTGATCAATTTCCCTAAATGTCTTTTTATCTGTTCTAGCAGTCATATGTGTAAATGAGAAGAATGGTGGGGGCACATCAGGGCACATTGGAGTACATCAGGGCACATTGGAGCACATTGGAGCACATCAGTTCACATTGGGGCACATCAGGGCATATTGGAGCACATTGGGGCACATCAGGGCATATTGGAGCACATTGGGACACATTGGGGAACATCAGGGCACATTGGGGCACATCAGGGCATATTGGAGCACATTGGGGCACATCAGGGCATTTTGGAGCACATTGGGACACATTGGGGAGCATCAGGGCACATTGGGGCACATCAGGGCATATTGGAGCACATCGGGGCATATCAGGGCATATTGGAGCACATTGGGGAACATCAGGGCACATTGGGGAACATCAGGGCACAGCGTTTACCAGCCAGCATGCAGAGTAGCGCAGGAAGCGTGTGTAATAAGTTCTCTCTCCGCTCCTCCCTGGTGGCACCTCCCCTCTTCTCGTCCATCCCAGATGATGTCACAAGCAAATAGGGGTAGATGAGAAGTGAGGGGAGGGATTGTGTGGAGGGACAGGGACAACTACTAAGACCAAATGGCCATCTCTGCTGCAGACAGTCAGTTCAAGGAATGCTCAGAGTGAGGGAGGGGTACCCCAGCTTTGGCAAATTGATTTTCAAAAATGCTAACTGCTCCATTAGCTGGAGGACAACTGGGATCTTTGGGGTGACAGGATGTTTCCCGTCACAGAAAACACCCGCTCACTCTGGACACTTGTCGGAGGGCAGGACAGTAGCTCCTTGGCAATATCTGTGAGGGCAGGCCACTCCTCGCTCTTCCCCTGCCAAAAAAACATTGGATCTGTGGTGGGGTGAACTGGTGGGGGTGACAAATAGGACATGACAACCTCCTTTGCTGATATGGGTTTCTTGGGGTGCACTATGCTGGAGGTTCCCATTAGGGTGTCAAGTGCCTCAGCCAAGACAGAAGATGCTCCGCTGGCAGGAGCTCTGCTCACTTCACTAGATGTAGATGATGCATGGGAGAGGGGGTCTTCAATATCTTCTTCCTCCTCTTCCTCTTCTCCCAGACTTACCATCTGCCTTTCCCTCTGATGCAGCCTGTCGATTAGTCTGTCCCGCCATGTTGTCAGAGCACTACACTGCACAGCCATTTTGCCCTTGATGCGAGGGTCACACATGGCAGCCAGCATCAGTTCTGGGCAAGAGGCAGTCAACTCCTGCATGTGCCTGCCCAACTCCATCAGAAATGTGTTTAGCAGAGCCAACACATCAGGTTGAGGGCCACCACCAGGCAAAGGTTCCTCAGCCGACTTGAACCACTCCAATTTGCTCTGAAGGTGGTTGAAGAGTGGGAGCACATGACAAATGCTGGCATCCTCACGGCTTAGGTGTTCTGTGACAGAGAGGAAAGGTTTGAGGACTGCCACAAGCTGCCCGATTATGGCCCAGTCCTCCCTGCCTAAAGGTCTCTCTATGCCAATGTTATGATCACAGGCCATGGCATGGAGAGCCTTCTGTTGCTCAAGGATGCGTTCCAGCATTGCTAGGGTTGAATTCCACCTAGTCCCCACATCCTGTTTTAGGCAGTGTTCTGGAAAGCCTGCCTTCCTCTGTTCCACCCTGAGGAGGTGGCTGTCCCGACAAGAGTCCACCACTTTGGACAGCCTTCCATCGCCACCAGAAATGGTCTCCACCAACCGAAAACTGTCAGTTACCACCTTGGGTAGAAGGTGGGCTGAGCAGAGCACACCCACAAAGCTGCCATCCCTTACAGCCTTGACCATGTTGCTGCCTCCATCAGTGACAACATAGCCAATCCGGTAGTTGCCATCTGCCTGTCCAAACAACTGCAACAACATTTTCTGCAGGGCTTGCAGGATGTTTCGCGCTGTGTGCTTTTCATCAAGCACATCAGCGTGCAGGAAGAAGGAACGGTACCCATGTTTGTCAACTGCTGACGAGGATCCAGATGTTTGAACTACATCATGGGACACCTTGGCCTGCCACCAATGTGCCGTCAGGGACAGGAAGGCATGCTGGGCACTACACGCACTCCACAAGTCAGCGGTCAGGTGCACTGCCTGTCCACCTGCCCTTCCAATCTCCTCCTTGAGCAACCCAACACAAGACCTGTATAAGGCTGGCACCACAGTTTGGCTGAAGGTCTTACGTGATGGCACATGGTACTGTGGTGCAACAGCCTGCATCAATTGCTTGAAGGGCTCACCTTCCACCATGTTGAAAGGTGCTCCTCCAACTGCAATGAGCTGGCCAATCAGGCGTGTTATTTTATGCACCTGCGCCCGAGACATACCCTTACTCTGAAAGCCACCAAAATCTTCCAGGGTGGCCTGGCTGATATGGATTGGATGCGGGATGGTAACAGCATTCTTTTCTGCCTTATACTGGCTGGTGGTGCTGGCACTCATAGTGGCTGTGGCGGTGCCACTATTGGTTCCCCTTTTGGTGTTTGGAGGAGTGGCCATAATACTTTTCTCCCCTAACAGCACAGCATGGTGGTGCACACGCATGTGCTGGTTCATGCCACTATTACTGAGATGCCCTATGTCTCGGCCCCGGCTGACCTCCCTGCCACAGTGATTGCATTTGACCTTCTGACCGACACCAATTGTTTTAAAATGCTGCCAAATGCTGGAACGGCAGCCACCACCTCGGACACTGCCTGATGGAATACCTTCCACTGCAGTGGTCACACTCTGTTTCTGAGGTTCGGCAGGAGCGGGAGGAAGAGACCCGAACATGCCAGGTATTTTGGGTTCTGTGATGGATTGAGGTCTAATGGTTGCATTGGCCCATTCAAATGCTGGAGGATTAGAAAGCACTTGGGCAGGGGTCTTTTCAGGAGAAAAAAGTAGTGGGGACTGAGGGGAGATACTTTCTGGGCTGTCGGTGGTGCCAACATGGGTAGAGGGCTGGAAATTAAATTTGTCTACAACAATGTCAGGAAAGCCTGCTTCCACCTCTTTCACATTGCCAAGGGAACAGTGATCATTAGAAACAGTAAACTCTGTCTCCTTGCTGACCACTGCCAAGCTCCCTGTAGTGCTGATGGTGATGGCACTGGCAGCAATGGTGGTGGTGACATCATCATGAGCCTTGGCCTCCTGACATGTTTCCTGCTGCATGGCCAGGATCTCCAGCTTTGGCTGCACAAATGTATGTGCACTGGGAACCCCTTTGGCCTGCCCTCTTCCATAAAAGGTACCAATGGGCAGCATGTTACCAGCAGCAGTGGCAGAGGTGGTAGCGCCACTTTTGCTATGAATTGTGCTGCTGGTTCTAGGAGGTAAATCCTGGAACAGCTGGCGACATGCTCTTTACCACCAGCAGTATTCACTCCCAGTCGCCTCAGCTTTATGGGAGGTGAGCTGAGCTCAGAGGGCGCAGAGACAGAACGTCCCACCTGCTGCTCATGTACACGGCTCATAGCTCTCCCTCTCCCAGCAGCACTCCAGCTCATAGCTCTCCCTCTCCCAGCACCACTCTTACTGCTTTTTTGGCCTTGTTTGCTGCTCATTTTTCCTTTAAAAGTTAGAAAAATATAGACAAAAAAAAATCTGATTTTGATTGCAGCAAACTAACACCAAAATCACCAAATGTACAAAAAAAATATTATACAAACAGAAAATAACAAAATATTAACTAAATGAAACAAGAAATGAAAAAAAAAAATGAACTCTCAAAACCAACCAAAAAACAAATAAAACCAGAAACTAAACACTAAGAGACTACACTTGCAAACTACAACAGATATAAACTAAAATGAACATTGAAAAACTAAGGATTGCATCCTTAGAATTCATCGTCCAACGAACCTAACGACAATTCGTATTTCGTACGAATTGAAATTGAATTTCGAACACGAAATACGAAGTACGAATTAATTCTAACACGAACCGGAACGGAACGAAACAAATTTATTGACGGTGCCCATGTCTATACACCATTATATCCACCTATATAGCTAGCTATATTGCTCTTCTGTAATAGAGCTTGCAGTCAGTTGTAGGAGATTCCTGACCTGACCGCACTATACACCATTATATCCACCTATATAGCTCTTCTCTAATTGAGCCATCTGCCATCTCCAGGAGTTAGTGGGTGTTGTATGCCTCCAGCACAATATACACTACCCAATTGCTGGTTTTCCCATCTCCCTTCAGGCCATTACCATGTCTGGAAGGCCAACAAGGAGAGGAAGACAGGCGCGAGCCGATAAATGAGGGCAAGCAGGCTCTGTGTCTAGAGACAACAGTGCTGGTCGTGGACGCGGTGCATCGTCATCATCAGCACGTGGCCATGGGACACACTTTTCCTTCTTTTCGGTAGCTGGACGTGTTGAGCCGCATCATGCCGAAGACTTGGTAGAGTGGATGACTAAGCCCTCTTCATCCTCCTCATCCTCTCTCACCCAGGCTCAGGGTACTAGCAAAGCAGCTGCCAAGGCATCGTCTTCCCTCGTCTCAATGTCATCATCACTGACTCCTTCCCTAGACCCACCACGTCCTCCTGAGGAGTCCCCTGAACTCTTTGAGCACAGTGTGGGGTACATGCTCCAGGAGGATGCCCAGTGTTTTGTAGGCTCTGATGATGATACTCAGCTAGAGGAAGGCAGTAGCATGAGCACAGAGAGAGGGGATGCTCAAAAAGGACAGCAATCTGGCAGTCATGTTTTTTTTCGATACAAAAAGCCCATGGTGTGCAAAACACACCCAAAAAACTTCCACCCGGTGCATAAAAAAAGTGCACACACATAAAGAGTGATACACTAAAAAGTGCAGACGAGTGTCTGATGTCCTCCCCAAGAAGGACCATACCCTGATCCCCGGGGCGTTAGGCTCCAGACAGGGACTGAGGTACCAGACTCGTCAGTGGCCATCCAGCCGAAGCCGGACGACCTCCTTTCCCCGGGAGGTCTGCCGAAACAGAACCTCCTAGGTACTATGGGGCTTCCCCGAAGGTAGGCCCCCTAATAGAGGGCAGACCAAGCCAGAAGGCCTATGTCCACCCTCCCACAAAACTTTCAGGATAGGGCCGAGGACCGACACCCTACTCATCAAAACGTGAAGTGACAAACGTGACTCACACAACAAAAATAAAATAAATAAAAAGTGAGCAAAGGGATAGTGGAGAGGAGAGTGAAAAGTGACCATTGTGTGATACAATGGCCAGTCATGTTCCACAAGCTGCAGCATACTGCCAGGTTTGCTCCAGCGATGAAGAGGGAGGGGATGATGAGGGCACTGACTCCACGTGGGTGCCTGGTAGGAGAGAGGAGGAGGCACATGTCCAACGAGGCTGGATGCCCTCCGGGGGCCAGCTTAGGGGCAGCACACCGACTGAATCACACCGCAGAGCTCCGCCTGTGCAGGGCGCTGCCTCTGTGCGTTATTCTAAAAGGTCTTTGGTGTGGGCCTTTTTTGAGATGAGTGCATCAGATCGCACCGCTGCTATTTGCAACATAAGTCTCAAGCGTATCTCGCGTGGCCAAAACATCAGGCGCTTGGGCACCACATGCTTGACCAGACATATGTTGACCTGCCATGCAGTTCGTTGGCAAGCGTACCTCAAAGACCCACACCAAAGAACAAAGCGGACCTCTCCTTGCTCCTCATCAGCTGGCATCTCCAACCCCACTAGACCTTCAATCCTCTGTGAAACCTGCTCTGAGAGGAATATAGGTGTAGAATTAGGTGTGTCACAGCCAAGTGCTTCCGGGCACTCTGCTAGCAGTACACCCACGTCCGATTATAGCAGGCAAATGTCCCTGCCCCAGCTGCTGGCCGGCGAAAGAAGTTCACTCCCAGCCATCCACATGCCCAGCGGTTGAATGCTAGCTTGGCTAAATTGCTAGCACTTCAACTGCTGCCTTTTCAGTTGGTAGACTCGGCCCCCTTCCGTAAGTTTGTACAATGTGCGGTTCCTCAGTGGCAGGTCCCCAAACGCCACTTTTTCTCACGGAAGGCGATTCCGGCTCTCTACCGGCATGTGGAAGGCAATGTCCTTGCCTCGCTGGACAGGGCGGTCAGCGGTAAGGTGCATATTACCGCTGACTCATGGTCCAGCAGGCATGGACAGGGACGTTACCTGTCTTTCACGGCCCATTGGGTCACTCTTCTGGCAGCTGGGAAGGATGCAGGACAAGGTACAGTAGTGTTGGAGGTTGTTCCGCCACCACGCCTCCAAAATGCTACTATTGGTTGTGACACACCTCTCTCCTCCACCCCCTCCTCTTCTTCTTCCTCCATGGCCTCTTCCAGTGCTCTGTCCTCAGAACCAGCAGTGCTCCGTAGGGGCTACGCAAGTACGTAGGCAAAACGATGCGATGCCGTGCTTGTGCTGATTTGTTTGGGGGACAGGAGCCACACTGGGGCGGATGTTTTGTCAGCTCTGCAGGGGCAGGCCGAGAGGTGGTTGACGCCATGCCAGCTTAAGCCAGGAATGGTGGTTTGCGACAATGGCACCAACCTCCTCTCCGCCCTCCGACAGGGACAACTGACCCATGTGCCCTGTGTAGCTCACGTCCTTAACCTGGTGGTGCAGCGGTTCTTGGGCAGGTACCCAGGCTTACAGGATGTCCTGAAGCAGGCCAGGAAAGTCTGTGTGCATTTCCGCTGATCATTTAATGCCTGTGCTCGGCAGGCTGAGCTCCAAAAGGAGTTGAACCTGCCCAAGAACCGCCTTATATGTGACATGCCCACCAGGTGGAACTCAACGTTGGCCATGCTGCAGCGGCTGCACACGCAACAGAGGGCCATCAATGAGTACCTGTGCGACTACGGCACCAGGACAGGGTCAGGGGAGCTCGGTTTTTTCTCACCACGCCAGTGGGGCATGATCAGGGATGCATGCACTGTTCTGTCACCGTCTGAGGAGGCCACAAGGATGGTGAGCAGTGACAGTGCATGCATCAGTGACACTGTACCTCTTGTCCATCTCTTGGAGCATGCGCTGCATGGAATAATGGACAGGACACTTGAGGCAGAACAGAGGCAGGAAGAGGAGGACTTCCTTGCCTCTCAAGGCCCCCTTTATCCAGACAGTGTTCCTGCTGTGCCACCCATCACACAGGAAGAGGATGAGGAGGAGGAAGAGGAGGTGGAGGATGATTGTGTCAGCATGGAGGTGGAGGCTGGCAGTCAGCATCATCAGCAGCAGCAGTCTTGTAGGGATGATTTACAGTCCCAAGAAACACGTGGACTTGTACGTGGCTGGGAGGAGGTAGCTGCGGATCATGTTGTCCTTAGTGACCCAGAGGACTCCGGACCGAATGCCTCAGCTAACCTACGCTGCATGGCCTCCCTGATCCTGCAAAGCCTGCGGAAGGATCCTCGTATTCTTCGGATCAAGGAGAGGGACCATTACTGGCTGGCCACTCTCCTTGATCCACGGTACAAGGGTAAGGTTGCCGACCTTATCTTGCCATCGCAGAGGGAGCAGAGGATGAGACATCTCCGGGAGGCCTTGCAGATAGGTCTGTGCAATGCGTTCCAGAGACTGGGAGGTTACAAACTCCTGGTCCTGGACAACGTGTTGCTGAGGCATCGGTCAGAAGGAGCGGTGGAGAAGGTGGCCGTCTGACTGATGCTTTCAGACAATTTTTTAGTCCGCAGCCCCAAGGTATGATCGATTCCAGCAACCATCGCCAGCGTCTGATTTACATGGTGCAGGAATACCTAGGGGCAAGGTCAGACTTGGACACCTTTCCCACCGAAAATCCTCTGGCTTACTGGGTCTTGAGGATAGATCACTGGCCAGAGCTTGCACAGTATGCAATTGAGCTACTGGCCTGTCCTGCATCCAGCGTTCTTTCGGAACGCACCTTCAGTGCTGCTGGTGGCTTTGTTACCGATCACAGGGTGCGCCTGTCCACCGAATAAGTTGATCGACTGACCTTCATCAAGATGAATCAGTCTTGGATCACCCACAGCTACCAAGCACCTGAAGCTGATGTAACCGAATAATTTTTTTTTAAATATCACATCCCTTCAAGACTGCCTATGCTGATGCTGAGTGACTGTCCTGTTATGTTGATTGTCTATCCTCTTCCTCCTCCGCTGATATGTTGGAAGAACATTTCTGGTTCTGGGTGATGCCATCAGCCCAATTTTTTTTTGTTTAACAGGGGTGTTTAATTACAATTTTTGATGCAATGCTTTGCAGCAGGGCTAATTCCTGCAATAAAAATAAAGTATATGGGAGAGGTTGCAGTGTCGTGGCACCAGCACCAGTGCCTAAGGCCCAATTTTTATGCCCCTTTTTAACAGGGGCGTTTAAGTACAATTTTTGATGCAATGCTTTGCAGCAGGGCTAATTCCTGCAATAAAACTAGAGTGTATGGCAGAGGTTGCAGTGTGGTGGCACCAGTGCCTAAGGCCCAATTTCTCTGCCCCTGTTTAACAGGGACATGTAATTACAATTCTTGATATAATATTTCACAGGAGGGCCCCTTCCTGTGCCCACCCAGAGTAACTGTGATTACTTATAGTGTTGTGGCACCAGCACCACAACCACCAAGGTCAATTTTTCTACCACTGTTCAACAATGGCATGTATTTACAATTCTTGATATAATCGTTCACAGCAGGGCGCTCCAGCGCCCACCAAGAGTCACTTTGAGGGCTTAAAATGTTGTGGCAAAACCAACACCTTGTTCCGCCATTTCTGCAGAGCATATAGGGCAGGCCCCTACTTTCAAACATCCAACTTACAAACATCTCCTACTTGCAAACGGAAGGAGACAACAGCAAGTGAGATGAAAAAAGATGGACGGCAAAACAAATTATACAGGGGTGATAACCCTTCCCTATGTTTTCCAAAAAGCTTAAAAATAGTTTTTTTGACTGGAGCTACACTTTAAAAATGTACCAGTTGAAAATTACAAACAGATTCAACTTAACACAACAAACCTACACAGTCCCTGTCTTGTTTGCACTGCCTGTATACTGCTGTTCTGAGTATATAGGGCCTGGGGGCCACACGCATTTCCTTTTTTTAACATGGGTACTGGGTTCGCCTTAATATGCGTACAAGACCCAAATAGGCTGGTAATGGGCAGGGAGGGCTACCCATGCCATTTTTCTCAATGATTTTCAACCATATTGCAGGAACCAGATATAACATTAAAACCGCAAGCAGTTTTAAATGACGTTATTTCCGTTAAATGTCATTTTGTGCAGGGACTGTTCTAAACACGGGAAACATGTGGCACTTCACAGGCATACTATAGACACCCCCCAGGCATGATATTTAAAGGAATATTTCACTTTTTTTTCACTTTAATCGTCATTAAAATCAGTGCTCCCGCCAAAATGGACATTTTTAAAAACATTTTAGGCATTGACCCATGTCCCCTGGGGCAGGAGCCAGGTCCCCAAACCCTTTTTAGGACAGTATCTTGCATATTAGCCATTAAAATTAGCACTTTTAATTTCAAACGTTCGAGTCCCATAGACTTCAATGGGGTTCTAACGTTCGTACGAATTTGGGGTCCGTTCGATAGTTCTGGTGCGATCCTAACTGGGGGGTGTTCGGCTCATCCCTAATTCCGACCCATATAGATCGGTAGCGGGAGAAAAATCCCAGGGTACACAAGGAAAGGAGGAGGTGGCCCCCCTAGAAAAATCTAAAAAGAAAAATAATCTTTGTTTAAACTCAACTAATTAGAATGTCCAAAACCAGAGGGTCACCCCAGAAGAAAAATTCTTTAGGCTTCTCCGGTGATACAACAAAAACAAAATTAGCTTCACACCAACATTGCACCACAGCTGTGTCAAGGGTACTGAGCCAAGTCAGTGGGGGTTCACTAGCAGAGTATAGGCCCAAACAAATTCAGCAGCTCCTTCAGGGGTCAGTGCTACACGTGGGGGCTCATTCTGGATCCTGTCACTCTACAAGCAAGTCGCCCCCTTGGTGCCAGTATGGACCCCATCACAGTGGTCCAGTGGTGCAAAGCGGAAGGCGCATGCTCAGAAGTGAGTGTAGCAATTAAACTACCAGGGGAAGACTGGGAGGAAAAACAGGTTAAAGACATTGCCCAGGCATTGTCCTCAGATAGGAAGACCTATCTGATCGAAGTCAGACCAGATCATGGGCCCCCCCACACTTATGCGCTGTTGGAGTGGAAAAAGGGAGTCCCTGAAAATTTCAAAGGCACAAGTGTACAATTAGGCAAAGAGACTAAGTTTTACCTGACACACCCAGAGGGACCAGGTGAGAGCCCTATCAGCTCTAGGCAAGCAGAGTCAGAAATGCTTGTTGAAGTACTCAGCACCCCCAAGAGAGGTTCCCAACTGGGACAACAACTAGCTGATCTTAAGCAAAAATCTCACCATGTACAAGAGAAGCTCCAGGAAACCTCTAGAATGATTGAGCAAAAGATCAGGAAGCCAAGTATTACGTGCAAGGGCTCAAGTGGCAGGTATTCAAAGCCAAGACTTGTCTCAGGCAAGCAGAGACTTTCCCATGCTAACTTGCCAGAGGTGACAATCAGGAAGGACTACAAGATTAAAGGTCAGATAGGTGAGAGGGAACAGAGAGACAAGCTGTCCTACACAAACCTTTTGCATCAAATCAATGTGGGACTCCACAAAGGGTATCCTGAATCTGAAATTGTGGAAACTGTGGTCAACACAATCTGTCCTGGCCTAAGTCTCAGAAGTATGCTGGAAATGAAGAGTGGCCTGACCCTAGTACAGCTCAGGAGAATATTAAAAAGTCATTACAAGGAGGAGAATGCTTCTGGACTGTACCACCATTTGATAAATATTGCCCAAGACAGTAAAGAAACTTGCCAGAATTTATTTTTCAGAGCTATTGAGCTAAAGGACCGACTGTTGTTTGCCTCAGAAGAAGACTGTAATGCATTCGGCAGTGTGTTAGTAGTGCTTGTAGTGGATCACAGCTTCGGACTTACATGCATACCATGTTGCTAATGGGTTACACCATATGGGCAAGTATAGAGTAGAGGAACAAAGGTGTTTTGTGAGATCTGATTTGTTTTTATTTAGAGAGGTTATATACAGCCATAACGTAGGTATCAGGAGAGACTGTTAGGCAGAGGCAGTTCAGAGGTGCCCAGGTGTCTGGGCCAAACGAGGAGTAGCGAGAGGTGGCTCTGTCCAGCCAAAAGGAAGAGTAGAGAGTGGGGCTCTGTCTGGCCCAAGCGAGGAGTAGCGAGAGGGTGCTCTGTCCAGCCCAAAAGTACAGTAGTAAGCTGCAACGTGCTGATCGTGCACTTTGCCTGGTAACAGGTTCCTAGCACGAACGATGAGTAATTGGCGCCAGCTGTTTAAATAGGAACAAGAGGAGGAATCAGGTGATGTGGATCTGACATCATCAATGTGCTGCGGAGATAGTGAAGATGACTGAGCCCCCAGTGGATGGATCAGACATTACAAAGACTTGGATGAACACGCCGGGGCTGAACTGATTCAGAAGAAATTCCTGAGGTCCTTGGCTACAGGACTGAGGAGTGATTACATCAAGTTCCAGTTAAGACAGTATTTGGAAGATCCCTCCATCCCAGATGAGGTGCTCATAGAAGAAACTAACGGAACAGCCAATATGGAGATGGAAAGGGAAAAAAGTCTATTTGAATCTATTGTTGGCGTCAGAGTGACAGAACATACTTGGATGTCCGGCCAGAAGCCCCCGAATTAAGATGTCTGCCAAAACTGCGGAGGTGTAGGTCACTACCAGCGAGTATGTCCTAGCCCACAAGAGGAGACAAAAGAGAGGCATGGATCTCAGACAAGTGACCCAAGAAAGGGGAGAAGATCTGGACATGCAAGAGAACAATGAGAAAATTTGGCAGTTTAAACTGTCTCAGTGAGAAGTGCTCATCAGCCTCCAAAATGGCACCAGAAACAGCATTCTCAACGACAAAAACTGAAGGAAACACGAGTTCAGTCATGGAAACCTACTGGTGCAGGTGTTTCTAACAGGCCTTTTAACAAAGCTGGTAGGTCCTCTGCCTATAGTGCCTGTTCTGGTTGAAGGGATCTACACCAGAGCCATCCTTGATACAGGTGCCCAGGTTACCCTGCTGACAAGAGACTTTTACCAGAGGTATCTGTCATACCTGCCCTTGAAGCAACTGGAAGACCTAGAGATCCAGGGTATCCAAGCAGTGGACCACCCTTGTGATGGATATTTGCGGGTCAAGTTGTCGTGTGATCCATGGAGGGCTGGGGAGGACTTTGAAACCCTGCCCATTGTTTTCCCCTGGCTACCAGGGTCCTCAAGAAGTTTGTTGATCCTTGGGGCCAACACAGATCTGATGAAGTAGCTGTTAGCCCCTGTTGTCCCCAGATGTGAATCTCTATTTTTACTGTCAGAAGAAGGGTTGTAAGTGTCTATTTTTCCCACAATGGATGGAGAAGTATTCAAAACAGAAGTGGAAGAAACCGACCTGCAAGAGGTAGAAATGGTTGAACGGAAAGAGAAGGCTAGCAAGCCTATCGTGTTTAAGTCAGTGAATCAGAGGAAACAAAGAGTCATATCCAGATTCAAGAGACCAACTTGTGATGTACTGGATGAGAGTTCCACAGAAGTTATTCTCAGCTAGTGATGGACAAACTTCCGATGGGACGTTTCGCGAACGTGAACCGCGAACGCGGCCAAAAGTTCACAAACCGCAAGGTTTGCGGAGGACCCCATTGACTTTAATGTCAGGCGAACCTTAAAAATCTCCAGGTATATTCAGGGCTACTTTCCTAAACTTTAGCTTTTGCTTCTCCCCTTAGCTATTTCCTGGGTTCATGGTAATTGACACATACAACTCTGCTAAGTGTTACAGTAATCTCTCTTCCTTTCTAGGAGGAGACCAAAAGAGTATGAACATCAAGCTTCTCGTTACTTTGTTGGCCTACTGTTTTTTTTTTGTTTTTTTTTTATTCCAAAAAGCTTTTATTGAAGAAAGTAGTCAATAACATACAATCACATTACATAGAAGAGCAAAGTATAATGATAACAATAAAGCACACTTTGACCTTATATTTTAAAACAAAAGTGAACAGTAGCTTGAAATCGCCAAATGTATAATAGTCTAAATCATAGTGGAAAAGACCATAAAGTCATATTCAAGTAAATGATGAAAGAATTACTCCAAATCAGTAGGCAAGGGAAGAAGAAAAGTGTCCTAAACCTTCAAAAAAAGCTTCACAAGTTTCAGGTCTTCAGAAAAGACAGTCAGTATACCATTAACCGATATGCAAAAAGAGGCAAAAAGAAAACACATAAAAAAAAAGAAAAAAAAAAAAAAAAAAACGTAAGAAGAATTGGGATTCACCCGGCTCTCCACCTCAGGGCGGAAGAGAGCCGGTTAACAGATGAAGACACTCATCCGAACCTCGAAAGTGATGCCAGCAAGACCAGGTCTCCCAAAATTTAGTTGGGGTATCATTTGATTGATGGATTAGTTCTTCCATTTCGGCAATTTTAGACACTCTAGTGATCCAGTCAGCGACGGAAGGGGGGGAGTTAGATTTCCAGACTACAGGAATGCACATTTTCGCTGCATTGAGCAGATGCTGTGCCAAAGAGCGATGGTAAAGCTTCCTGGGAAGACAAGAATGGTGCAATAGCATTTGGGCAGGGGAGAAGTCAATGGGGATAGTGGTAATGTGTCTTATTAAACGGTGAATCTCTCTCCAAAAAGGCTGGATGCGCGGACAGGACCACCAAATGTGTAAGAACGTACCTACATTGTCCGAACAGCGCCAGCACATCGATGGAATTTTGGGATCACGACGGTGTAGCCTTTCCGGAGTTAGATACCACCTAGAAAATATTTTAAAGTTGTTTTCTTGCACAGATACATTAATTGAGCCCTTATGTAAGTTGGAATATATATGTGACCAGTCCTCGACCGACAGAGAGACGGATAAGTCATTTTCCAAGCTAACTGCTGCTAAATTTGCTTTGGGGTTGATATTTGCAAAGAGTAAGGCATAGATAGTAGAGATAACATGCCGTTGTGGTTCCGTCTGATTGCAGAGAACTTCAAATGCGGTGAGGTTACGTGCGAAGTCGGAGTTTGCCCCCTGATGAAACAGAAAGTGTTTTATCTGAAGGTAAGCCCATAGAGGGAATGGGCGACCCGAGGGTTGGTGTGGAAGGTCCATAAGGGATTTAAGTTTATTACCCGCGAAGAAAAGCGCTGTTCTAATGTCTGCAGAAGGCCATATACCAGAAAGAAAGGCATCCGATTGGCCTACTGGGAATGCAGGGTTGTGTTTAATTGGCGTCATCGGGCTGCGGTGCGAGGAAATACAATGATTACTACAAGCTAACTTAAATGCATTCAGTGTACTCACAATCAAGGGGTTCTGCTTGCATTTTGTTGGGACATGTGAAGGGTCTATCCAGGGTAGAAATTTGAGCGGTGTATTGGAAAACTTATTTTCTATTTGCGTCCAGGCTTTAGTGTGAGTATGCACATGCCAGTCTACTATTCTAGACAAATGGCTGGCGATAAAATACTTCTTGATGTCAGGTAACCCAATGCCGCCTTTCGTTTTGGGTAAGCACAGTCTGGCGAAGCTAATCCGGGGTCGTTTACCACCCCAAATAAAATTTGAGCAATAGGATTGGTAAGCTTTAAAATAGGCGGGAGGAAGTTTTATGGGGATAGTTTGTAGAATATATAACAGACGGGGTAATACATTCATTTTAATAATTGAAGCCCTGCCGAACCAAGAAAAAACGCCCGTCGACCAAGCTTTGAGATCTTTCCGAATAGTTTGTAAAAGGGCAGTGTAATTGAGGGTGTAAAGATCCTCCAATCGTGATGGCAACTTGATACCTAGGTAAGTTATAGCTTTTTCATTCCAACGGAAAGGAAAATTCCGTTTGCATGTGGCTACTGTTTCTGCACTTAGGGAAATGTTCAGGGCTTCGGATTTTGCAAAGTTAATTTGTAAGTTAGACAGAAATTTGAAGTCTTGTTGGCCCACTGTTTTTACCATTGCGTTCTCCTGACTTTTTGATCATTCATAACTATAACTCTAAGTATAGTCATGTTATTTACTATTATTGTAATGAGATAGGGGATTCTTTCCCTACTATATTCATTGTGACAGAACTACTTATTTTGTATTTGATACATTCTATTCCTGTTACTTGCTTTGTTGATTTCTCTTGATATTTTCAATAAACATATGGAAAAAAAAATAAAAACCTCCAGGTCATATTTTCAGCCACAAAATACTTACTAGCTGTGCACACATAGTCCCACAACATGGACACTGACATAACAAAAGTATTAAGTGAATCTGCGATCGACAACGACAAGCATTCTTTTTTATCTGTGAAATTTTGACAATTCAGGAGCGCATGAAGGCCATGGAGGAGAGGAAAGGTCAGGGCAGGCTATGAAGGGGGTGCAGGAGATGATCAGTGCCACAGTTAGGGCAGCGCAGTCCTGTGCCAGTGTCCCAGTGTGCCAACCTGTGCTTGAGCCCCTCCCTCTGCCCGGCCCTTACCCCCACCTATGCAGGGCTCCACTGCGGTGGTCCGGAGGTGCCAGTCCAGTGCTGGCCCTCAGCCATGGTGCTGGCACTGCCTGCTGATGGCTTCTCCACTGCTATCTCCCTCACTGTCTGAAACCAGTACCGCGATAGAGACTGAGCACTGACACCAGCACCGTGATAGAGACTGAGCACTGACACCAGCACTGAGATAGAGAGCACTGACACTAGTACCATGATAGAGAGCACTGACACCAGCACCGAGATAGAGAGCACTGACACCAGCACCGAGATAGAGAGCACTGACACCACACCAGCACCATAATAGAGAGCACTGACACCAGCACCATGATAGAGAGCACTGACACCAGCACCGAGATAGAGAGCACTGATACCACACCAGCACTGTAATAGAGAGCACTGACACCAGCACTGAGATAGAGAGCACTGACACCAGCACCGAGATAGAGAGCACTGACACCAGCACCGAGATAGAGAGCACTGACACCAGCACTGTGATAGAGAGCACTGACACCAGCACCGTGATAGAAAGCACTGAGACCACACCAGCACCAAGATAGAGAGCACTGACACCACACCAGCACCGTGATAGAGAGAGCACTGACACCACACCAGCACCGAGATAGAGAGCACTGACACCAGCACTGATACCAGCAACTCGCTGCGGGACCCAAAAATATGACACCGCTCAACCTCTTCAAACAGTAGGGTACGGGCATATGGTACGGTGTGCTTTTTTTGTACAAAGAAGTGAGCCAAAGGTAAAAAAAAAGGTCTGTGTGCTCGATTAAATAAATCGTTTATAGGGTTATGCATATACATGGTCTACTGGTCACATGTGTTGAATTCCTCCGAGATCCATGCCTCATTCATTTTTATAAATGTGAGGTAGTTAACACTATCGTGAGCTAGGCGAGTGCGCTTATCGGTCACGATCCCCCCTGCTGCGCTGAAAGTCCTTTCGGACAGGACACTAGATGAGGGGCAAGCCAACAGTTCCATTACAAATTGGGCAAGCTCTGGCCAGAGGTCAAGCCTGACCACTCAGTAGTCCAGGGGTTCATCACTTCTCAGAGCATCCACATTGGCCCTTAAACCTTTATATAGTCGGAAACCTGTCAGTCTAGGCATTCCCTGATGCTGGATCCGGATGAGACCTGTCGATGGGTCGGCTGAAAGAATGGCCTCATATCAGAAGTCACCAACACATCTTCAATCCGACCCTCTTCGTGCCATCACTGTTGGATTGGTACCCGCAACTTTTTCTCTGGGAGTGGGAATTCCTCCTCTGCCAGCGCAGGCAAAAGCATAATGCAGAATTTCTCAAAGCAAGGCCTGGAAGTGCTCCATTCTGACAGCCCTCTGTGATGGTGGTAACATCTCTGCCATTTTGTATTTGTACCAGGGATCTAAGTACGTTGCCACCCAGTGCTGGTCCTTGACCTTTATGCTTTTTATACGGGGGTACCTGTTAAAACACTGGAGCATGAAGGCCCCCATTTTCACTAAACTGGAAGCGGTGTGGTGGCCAGGATAATGTCCTCCTCCTCGTTCTCCTCCCCCCATCCAGGCACAACAGGGATCCCAGAAAGGTTTAAAGCATGCTCTTCTTGCTCCTCCTCATCCGCCTCGGCACCATCCTCCTCTGACTCCTCTTCAGACTCCTGTTGTTCACTTGTCTCAGATAGAGTAGCCCCCCCTGGGAATTCATCCAGCATTGCCACTTCCTCATCTTCCTGCTCCTGCTCCTCCACGACTTGATCAATGACACGATGCAATGCCCGCTCCATAAAGAAGGCATAAGGTACAATGTCACTGATGACACAATGGCTGCGACTGACCAGTTTGGTGATCTCATCAAATGGCCACAGAAGTCTGCATGCATCGCGCATAAGCAGCCACTGGCGCGGTGGAAAAAAAACAAGCTCCCAGAATCTGTTCTGCCACCGAGTTCGTACAGGTATTCGTTAACTGCACGTTTCTGCTGGAGCAGCCTATCAAGCATATAGAAGGTTGAGTTCCATCGCGTCGGGCAATCGCAAATAAGACGTCTGACCGGCAGATTGTGTCGCCGCTGAATGTCAACAAGGCGAGCCATGGCCGTGTAAGATCTTCTGAAATGGGCCGAGATTTTCCTTGCCTGCCGCAAGATGTCCTGGACCCCAGGGTATTTGACAACGAATCGCTGCATGACCAAGTTTAAGATGTGTACCATGCATGTGTTTTGCCCTGTTTCAATGCGCTAAGCAGATTGGCACCGTTGTCACACACCACTTTACCAACTGTCAAATTGAACGGTGTTAGCCACTGATCTGCCTGTGAACGCAAAGCTGAAAGGAGTGCAGGGCCAGTGTGGCTCTTGGCTTCCAGGCACCACAAACGCAGCACAGCATGGCAATGTCTTACCTGGCATGTCGAATAGGTTCTGGGGATCTTTGGCGGCGCAGCGGAAGAGACGCTAGTAGCGGAAAAGGAGGAGTCAGCTGAGGAGGAGAGGGAGGAGGATGGAGTAGGAGGAGGAGAAGGAGAGGCAGGCATGCATGCAATCCGTGGCGGTAAAACCGAATCTACACAGGTGCCATGGGTTACATGCTTGACGGCCTTCAGAAGGTTCACCCAGTGGGCAGTAAAAGTTATATACCTTCTCTGCCCGTGTTTGCTAGACCACGTGTCTGTGGTCAGATGTATCTTGGCACCGACACTGTGTGCCAGAGATACATTCACTTGCCGCTGAACATGGCCATATAGCTCTGGGATGCCCTTCTGTGAGAAATACTTCCTTCCTGGGACCTTCCATTGTGGTGTTCTAATAGCCACAAATTTTCAAAAGGCCTCAGAGTCCACCAGTTTATATGGCAGTAGTTGGCGGGCTATGAGTTCTGACAAGCCAGCCGTCAACCGCTGGGCAAGAGGGTTATCCGGCGTCATCATTTTTTATGCTCGAACATTAGGCCCACGGAAGCCTGCCTTTTTCCAGAAAAACGTGAGGATGGCATGATGGAAGGTGGAGTGGAGGACAATTGTGAGGAGAGAGGAGAAGGAGAAGTAGATGACGAGGCTGGACGGTGAGAGACTGGAGTGTGGCTTTGTGTGTTCCATTGCTCCCACTGGGCTCGGTGATGGCTGCTCATGTGCCTTCTTAAGGCGGTCGTCCCTAGGTGAGTGTTGGGCTTACCGTGACTTATGCGTTGACTGCAAAGGCTGCAGATGGCAACACTATTGTCAGCAGCGGACACGTTAAAAAAAGCCCACACTGCAGAGCCATGTGCCGGCGTCCTGGGAGCGCCAGATGTGACCGTACATGGTCGATGACTCGCTCCTGATACATTAGCAGTCTGCTTGGTCCCTCCTGTGCAATCTAAGTTCCGCCTGCTTCTCCTCCCTATCTGCTGGTCCATATCTCCCTCTGAACTCCTCTCCTCTTCCTCTCTTGTGGGAACCCACGTGACATCACTAGACACATCATCATCGACGTCACCTTCCCCACCGCTATAATTAGAGATCTCGGAGTAGGCAGCAACACCGGGGACCAACCTCCTCCTTGGGCTGATCTGGGTACTGTCGTCAGACTGCTGAGTGGCGGTTGTTGCTACCTCCTCTTCCTGATCCAATGCCAAGAGTAGCTGTGCATCGGAAATGTCTTGTGAATGATCGGAAAATAATTCCTGTGACTCAAGCGGAAGGTATGTGGTGGTGGTGGTGTTGTTGGTGGTAGTGTTTTTGGGGGTGCACACAGCAGAGAGTGAAGAAGAGGGTGCAGATCGAGAGGATGAGGAGGGTGCAGAAGAGTAAGGCTGAGTGAGCCACTCAACCAAGTCTGGTGCGTCCTTTGACGTAATCGCACGCACCTTCTGCAATTTGCCACTTTGGCTCAAGCCTATTGCTCCTGCCCTACCCCTACCACCCCTTCGGAAGGCCTGCCTCTTCCTCTGCCTGTCATTTTTTTAAATGACCCTGTGACAAAAGTCTCTAGAGAAGTGCAGTATCTGTGGAAGAAGGTATATAACACCCCGCTTCAATCTGTCGTTTTAGGGGGCCACTGGTCTATCACACCAGTTATAATACTTTTTTCTAATTGCGTTTGTCACTCTTTGTAGTATCGCTGCAGAACCGCTCAGCAGTCACAATGCTGCACAGTGGAAATGCACTATACTATGCTTTCTATATGTGCAAGTATTTTATACGTGTATTACACCACTATATACTGCACACCAAATAGTACACCTATACCAGTCCTTAAAAGGACCTTTGTGGACCTAATAGTAGTTAGCTAGTAGCTAGTGATTTGCAGACTGTCCCTGCTCCAAACACTAAACTGTCCCTACACTGATAAAAGACAGCTGCAGAATCGGTCAGCACTCAGCTCAGCAGCACAGCAATCAAGTATAATAGTTTAAATACTAATTTTTTATTCCTGCGCTACCACTAATGCTCTATAAATACCAAGTGCTGCTGCAACCACCGAAATGGATCACACCGTATCCACTTTGTGTAAAGCCAGAAAAGTGTTGGTGTTGCGCTGCTCTTTAAAAGTAGCTAGCCTTCAAGGGCTGGTAAATAGATAGCTAATTGTACAAATGAATGGTGTAAAATATATATATATATATATATATATATATATATATATATATATATATATATATATATAGATGTCTAATCTCAGAATATAAATGTATCCAAAAATAAAAGCAAAAAAAAAAATGTTTTTCACTTGGGTAAACGCATGCTATAGCTGGCTCTGTAATGTGTTTACTATTATTTATTCTATTGTTCATTTTTATATTGCATCGATACTCCTACACAAGAGTGATCCGCAGAAGGTTATTTTCTTCCTAGTTTTTTCTGTTTTGGTCTCAACATTTCTCTGTATCACCTCTGGAGAGTGTTTGTTTATTTGCACAGTTTGTAGGAAACACTTGACTCTTTATAAATAATTCACTGACTGTGGTTATACACTTAATTCACGCAGTTTGGAGTGATTTTGTGGATGCTTGATGTAACCATCTCTGTAGTGCGTTTACTATTTCATGAAATTTGTCTCTTTTAGCACTTTATTAACAATTATTTTTTTGTTTAAAAAGTTTTTTGTTTTGATAATTTATCTTTTTTCACAGTATTCTCATCCACTCGACTTTAGAGCACCTCTGGAGTGTGTTTACTTATTTGAATTGAGCACTCGGCAGTTTTGATTAAAAAAATAAATACATTTTTTTAATTTTTTTTTTAATTTTTGCTTTTATTATTGGATACATTTATATTCTAAGATTAGGCACTAAAGACTCAACACTGAGCACTTTTGATAAAAAACAATTTTTTTTTGCTTTTATTTTTGGATAAATTTATATTCCAAGTATAATAGTCTTTCTATATTTGAAAGAAAGTATATTATACGTGTACAACCCTATATACTGTACACCTATACCAGTCCTTAAAAGGACCTTTGTGGACCTAGTAGCTAGTGATTTGCAGACTGTCCCTGCTCCAAACATCAAACTGTCCCTCAGTCCCTACACTGATAAAAGACAGCTGCAGAATCGGTCAGCACTCAGCTCAGCAGCACAGCAGTCAAGTATAATAGGCTTTTTATATTTGAAAGAAAGTATATTATAGGTGTATTACAACCCTATATACTGTACACCTATACCAGTCCTTAAAAGGACTTTTGTGGACCTAATAGTAATAGCTAATTAGCTAGCTAGTGATTAGACCGACTGTCCCTGCTCCACACAGCGTCGTTTCCCTACACTGACAAAAGACAGAATGTAAAATGGCCGCCAGATCAGATCTATTTATAAGGTAGGGGTTATGTCCATGTGCTGAAATGTCTCAATTGGCTGTCCTGTACCCCATGATGGATGTGTCATGGGTCAAAGTTCTTCACAATGTAAAAAAATATGGCCGCTGCGAACAGCGCCAGAAGTCCACTGGTTTGGCGAATTGCAAACAAGCAAAATTCGCCGCAAACCGACCACCGGCCGAACCACAAGGCCATCTCTATTCTCAGCCCTCAAGGGTTGTCAAAAGAGCCTGATCTTCTCACTTCTCATTTGGAGAAGGTTAACCCCAGTTCACCCCTTGACACATCTGTACCAGACACTGTAGTGTCAGCTGTGAGTGCACAGAACAGCTCCCCATCACATGACAATTGGGAAGCTCCTCTGTCTGTATTATGCAACTGCATAAAGGCAAAAATGCAGACTAGAGCTAAGTTTTTGAATATCTTTGGGGACCAAAGAGTTAAAGTAGGGGGGGTATGTAGCACTGGCATTTTTGCCTACTAATGCAATGTTAATGTTAATGCAATGTAAGCCTATGGACAGTGTTATTCTTTAGTATTTGGCACCATCTAGTGACCAAAAACAGGGAATGGACATAAATTCTATTCCTTTTCCAAGCATTAGAAAGATAACAGATAACAGGAAGTGACTGTTCTGTTTACATTTTACTGTGACCTGCTTACCCAGAAGGCCAGGTGACCTACCCATGATCACCCTGTACTGAACTACATGCTGGGTAGGCTATAAAAGGGCCCACACAGCCATTTTCTTTCTCTTCTGGGCACATGGCCTGCCTGTGAGGACCTGTGAGGAGGTCTCCAGAGAACTGCAGCAATCTAAATCCAGAGCAGGACTTCACACCACAGAGTGCTGGGACAGCAGTGTGGTCAAATCAGGAAGGATCCAGAGGCATCCTTATGGAGGTAACTGAGAGCTCCTGGTGACCTTGTGAAGCGGAATGGTGTGACAGAGCCAGCTGGCTAGAAGCAAGACTGAGACCAGTGGAGTGGAGCTGACTTATTCTTCAGACCCAGTTTGGTGAGAGGGCGGTTGTCCGCAGTTTCCTAAAGCACTTGCATACACCTAGATTTTAAAACAGTGTTGCTGGGACCTGTAGTCCCACTGTGGGGAATCTAATAGACAAACTGAGTTAAGTGGGCCTCAAGCCTATTCATCACAATACTATTAGCACTGTGTTATTCCAAAGCAATTACAGGTGTATCACACTACAGGAACAGTTCTGATATTCATCTCATGTTAACCCTTGTTGTTCCACTGTCGGATTACAATTGTTACAACAACTATAGCTAACAGAAGAAAGAAGATCAAAGACTGCATCTTGTATTGCAAGGCCTTGCATCTCACTAAAGTAGGGGGAGCTCCCTAGGGATTGTGCTGCAATTCACTATTTACCTTGTATTTCTGTAGCAACCAGGGTGTGCTAGAAGTGGAAAGGTGCCCAGAGTAAGGTGTAGTCCCTCTGAGCACTAGTCCCAATTGGAGCCACGTTCTAAGGGGTTGTTTAAGACAACCTTACAGGTACAATCTGTTGTGTATACCTACTGTACTGTCATGTTATGTTGCTGTGACAGTGCAACTGCTGTAATTATTACTTTACACATAACCTAAGTAAAGAGACATTTCTGGTTAAGTACTGTTGGTGTGCGAGGGGGCCTTCCGGGGGAGGAGTCTGAGAATGGTGCGTGTCTGCACCTAGCGTCCTGGTGTGCTCCATGTCCCCCGCCGTGCGAACAATGCCACTGCTGTGGCTTGATGACCTCCTCTGATCCCCCCTGCGCCGTCTGGGCCCAAGGCGGTACCCCGCCGTGAGAGCTGATCTCCTCTCTTACCTGCCCCCTTCGTCTCTCCCCCTCGAGTCGGGTTGCGCTGCACGGCGCCGGGCGGTTCTCCCGGTGAAAGTGTGGGCCCCCTGTGGGTCTGTGGAGTTCCCGGCGGTGGAGCGGAGGTACGCCGTCTAGTGCTGTCAGCACAGTGCAGTACAGAGTTCGGCTAGCCTCGGTAAGTCTCGGAAGGCTTTCGTAGAGCCAAAGAAGAGCTCTGGAGCCATCTACTGGACAAAGCAAGATACTGCGACTGGAGACATAGGATGGCACTTTTAATAGAAAAGGAAAAAATCTCCAAAGAAGGCCAGTATATGGAAAAAAAAAATCAGAATCCGTAGGAAAATGCCGATCGTCTGGCTGAATAAAATCTATACGGCAAACCACCACGGGGTAAGTGGACATATAATATAAAGTATTGAAAACACTCCGCAGTATAATCTCTGTGAATTAAATGAGACTCTTTGGAAAATCTGCTAGATAAATGCCATTGTAAAATGGTTTGGTGAGGTAACTGTGGCGGCAAGTAATCAAGAGGTATAGAAGTTAAGTGAACTACTTTAATAAAGTAAATAAATGGGAAAATTATTTTGATACCGCGCAATTCCGTGAGAACATCAGTAAAAATAACAAACGGAGTGAAGAAAATTGACTATGTTGTGGTGGACAAAAAGGAATATTAATGTTATACTGTTGTAAATCTGTTGATAAACCCGAAAACACTGGGACAGTAAGAAACCTTAAAATTATATCCCAGCCTGTGGCAGTCGCGGATACCCCATGACAATAAATATAACAAAGAGCGAACCGAGATAGAACCAGGAGAGAAAGGAAAAAAAAAGGGGGAGAGAAGGGCGAAGGGGATCAGATAAAAATAGTAATAGAGGTGTTTAACTATCTCTGATTGCGATGAAGGGAAAAACAGCAAAAGCAGGGGTCACCCCGAAATCACCACGCCGCAGCTTGGTAGCCAGCCCTGGGGCAATGAATAAATATGTCACACAGACGGTAGCTACAGAGAAGCAGTATGCTGAAAAATCTCAACCTCAACACACAAAAACCCAACAGACGGAAAGTAGCGATAAAAGGGAAAGAGAAAAGAGTAAAAAAGAGAAAAGAAAACACCAAACGCAAAATATCTCTACACATGAAGTAGAAGTATCACTTGATGGCCCTCCAGAAGAAGAAACAGGTCCCTCAACTGAACTAGATGGCGGAGAAAAAGTTTTAACAACCCCACAGATACAACAAGATAATCCCCAAGTTTTGCCCACTAAAAATGAGATAATCTCTATGTTTGCAGCTCTGGAAAATACCATGAAATGTGAAATGGAATGACTGCATAAGAATCTGGGACATATACTTGAAAGGGTAGAAGAGGTTGAAAAAAAAGTGGAAAAAGATACGAATATAATAAAGAACCTGGAAGCAGAAATACAAAGTTTAAAAATAATACAACAAGATCAAGCATATAAGATTGAAATTCAAGAAAACAGAGACAGAAGGAAAAATCTAAGAATGCACGGAGTTCCTGACTCACAACAACATGAGGATTTGAGTGAGATAATTAAGAGGATTTGTAACCCCCTAATGAACAAAGAAATAACTAATGCGATAAATGTAGAAAGGGCATATAGAGTAAGAAAACCTAAGGGTCTCCCACAAGAAACGCCAAGGGATATCATAGTGAGATTTCAAAACGAAGAAGTAAAATACCAAATATGGAAGAATATAAGATCAAAAGCTCCATTAAGATATGAAGGAAACGACATTCAGATATTTCAAGATTTGGCACAGGAAACCCTGAGGCGGAGAAGAGCCCTAAAACCACTATTGACAGTATTGGTTGAGAATGAAGTACAATATAATTGGGGCTTCCCTGCAAGCTTAATAGGAAGAAAAAATGGCCGGACAGCAAGTCTGAGATTTATAGAAGAAATTGCAGAATTCTGTAGAAAATTAGAGATCCCAGTTCCGAGGGGAGAGGCCGGGGGTGAGGGGAGAAGTGGGGGAGATGAAAATCAGGTCCTCCCCTCCCTTCTGGGAGGTGGAGGGGGAGGGGAAAACGAGATAGATAGAGATGAAAATGAATGAGAGAGGAGAGTCCCAGATTGTTGGGACGTTTTTTCTTTTTTTCCTCCTCCTGATTTTCTCCGTCATGTCCTCCCCCCTCCCCCCTAGGCTTAGCTTGGGGGGAGGGGGAGGTGGGTCCGGGGGGGTTTTGGGGGTGGGGGGAGGGCATGGTGGGGGTTGGGGAGCCCCAGGTATGCGGGAGAACCATCTTGCCAAGGAAAGGCGAGATGGGTGATGGCACAGTTAAACAGAATTCCACCCTAGGGCCAAGGGATAAATGGAGCGGGAGGGTTCCAGATGAAAGGTCCCAGACCATTAGGTCAATTTTACATCTAACGAGGGTACAGGGAGGGGGGAAGGATGGGAGGGTAATAGGGTGGAGGGAGGTGGGGAGGGGGAAGGGTGGGAGGGTTAAATCTGTTGACACGAAACCACTACGCTTAGTAAAGAAAAATAGAAAAAACTTGTGTGTACAAGTTAGAAATTGTACAATGTGTACAATGTCAGAAATTAAAATAGCAACATATAACGTGAGAGGAATGAATTCTCCAAAAAAAAGGAATAATATACTGAGGGAGTTGGAGGGAAACTCTATAGATATTGTTTTTCTGCAAGAAACGCACTTGGCTTTAGATTTATCTATCAGGTTAAACACGCTGATGTTTCCAACCTGGTACTATGCCGATACCCCATGTAAGGGCTCTAGGGGAGTGGCAATTGGGATCTCTAAAAAGATCAACTGGAAAGTGGAAGAATTAAAGGTGGACCCACAAGGGAGGTTCCTTTTTGTGAAAGGACATATGGAAAGAAATAGATATACATTGGTGAACATCTATTGTCCTAATAAAGGCCCAAAGAAATATCTAAATAAAATCTTGAATATATTAGAAACATATAAACAGGGCCACATAATTTTGGGGGGCGACCTAAATTTTGCTATAGACCCACACATAGATAGCACCTCACAGGGTTTAGCACATGAAAACAAACAACATAGAATTCTAAAAAAGAGGATGTTGCAGCAACAATTAATGGACACTTGGCGAATATTTAACCCAGGAAAAAAAGACTACACGTATTACTCTGTAGTACACGATATGTATGTCAGATTGGATTATATACTAGTGGACCACGAATTGTTAGAAAATATACTAGAGGTCAAAATAGGATCCATAACCCTCTCGGATCATGCGCCTGTAATAATAAAATTAAAAGATCCAGGAAAAGAATATAGAAAAGGGTGGTGGAGACTAAATGAGACTCTTTTGGAAAACGCGGAATTTGAAAATATTATTAAAAATGAAATTGAACAATACTTTTTAGTAAATGACTCAGAGGAGATCCCAAGGGCCACACTCTGGGAGGCCCACAAAGCCCTAATTAGGGGGAAATTAATCTCCATAGGATCTTGGAAAAAAAAAAAAAGTGAAAAGAAGCAGAATGATTTAAAAAAAGAACTTTATATATTAGAACAAAAGCATAAGGGTCAACCGGACAAAAATATATATAAAGAAATAATATATAAACGTACTCATTTAAATAATAGATTGGAACAAGAAGCAAGGAAAACCTATAAAAATGTGGCTAAAGAAAGATATATGTGGGGGAATAAGACGGGGAAACACCTGGCTAGATTAGTAAGAGATAAAAAAGCTACCGTATATACTCGAGTATAAGCCGAGATTTTCAGCCTCTTTTTTGAGGCTGAAAGTGCCCCCCTCGGCTTATACTCGAGTCATCGCTGTCTGCCCGCTCGATCAGCGTGTCGAGCAGACAGACAGCGGCCATTCTACTATTCAAAAGCCGCGCCTCCGGCTCCGCCTTCGCCTGTGATAGGCGGAACACTGAATTTCCCAGCAGCCTGTGTTCCGCCTATCACGGACATCGTATCATCCTCGTACTACGGACGAGGATGATACGACGTCAGTGATAGGCGGAACACAGGCTGCTGGGAAATTCAGTGTTCCGCCTATCACAGGCGAAGGAGGAGGCGCGGCTTTTGAATTTTACAATGGCCGCCGAAGAGGGCACGGGACGGAGGCAAGGCAAGGCAAGGCACGGCACGGCACGGGACGGGACGGAGGCAAGGCAAGGCAAGGCACGACACGACGGCAAGGCACGGCACGGCACGGGACGGCACGGGACGGAACGGAGGCAAGGAG
The DNA here is from genome assembly GCF_037356315.1 of Lithobates pipiens. Classification (NCBI taxonomy): domain Eukaryota; kingdom Metazoa; phylum Chordata; class Amphibia; order Anura; family Ranidae; genus Lithobates; species Lithobates pipiens. The sequence continues at coordinate 1,297,306 of NW_027507877.1, forward strand.
GCAAGGCACGGGACGGAGGCTCGGGACAAAGGTAGGCTGGACACACACACACACACACACACACACACACACACACACACACACACACACACACACACACACACACACACGGATGGATACACACACACACAGGGATGGGTGGATGGATGGAGACACACACAGGGATGGGTGGATGGATGGAGACACACACAGGGATGGATGGATGGATGGAGACACACACACACAGGGATGGATGGATGGATGGATGGAGACACACACACACAGGGATGGATGGATGGATGGACACACACACACACAGGGATGGATGGACGGACACACAGGGATGGACGGACACACAGGGATGGACGGACACACAGGGATGGACGGACACACACACAGGGATGGACAGGCATGTCTCACCCTCGGCTTATACACGAGTCAATAAGTTTGCCAGTTTTTTTGGGGGTAAATTGGGGGCCTCGGCTTATATTCGGGTCGGCCTATACTCGAGTATATACGGTATTAATTATATAGAAAAGATCAAAAACACGAAAGGTGAAATACAATATAGAACATCAGAAATAGCAAACGCGTTTAAAACATATTACAGCGCCCTATATTCAATCAGGACCATGGAGACCCGAAAGTCAGAAGGAGACCAGAAAAATTAAAATACAAGAATACCTGAGGGAGATAGATCTGCCAAGGATAACCCCCGAGATGTCTAAAAGTTTAGAGGACCCGATTACTCCTGAGGAAATTGATAACGCAATAAAGGACATGCCCAATGGGAAAAGCCCAGGACCAGATGGTTTTACTATCAGGTATTATAAAAAATTTAAACAGCAGTTGATCCCACAGTTATGTAATCTTTGAAACACACTGGCAGAGGATGAACTCCTGAGGAAAGAATCACTCCTAGCAAACATTACACTCATTCCAAAACCTGGCAAAGATGGTTCGATTTGCTCTAATTACCGCCCAATTGCACTGCTCAACACAGATATTAAACTATATGCAAAAGTATTAGCAACAAGGATAAAAAATCTACTCCCAGAACTGATCAACGGAGACCAAGTAGGATTTGTACCAGGAAGGGAGGGCCGGGACAACAGTCTCCGAACGTTGTTGTTAATGGGGAAAGATAAGGAAACCAATCCTCCAATGATCTTGGTGTCGATTGATGCGGAAAAAGCTTTTGACCGAGTGGATTGGTGCTTTATAATGGAAACTTTACAGACTTTGGGTTTTGGCCCAAAAATGTTGAAATGGGTAAATAATTTATATACATATCCATCAGCCAGAGTGGGGGTAAACGGGAGTATGTCGTCCGCATTTGATATGCGAAACGGTACAAGACAGGGGTGTCCCCTTTCGCCTTTACTATATGTGATCGCTTTAGAGCCCCTATTAGCAAAAATACGAAATAACTCAGTCATAGAAGGAATAAGAAGGGGGGGGGGGGGGAGAGCATAAAGTGGCGGCATATGCGGATGACATACTCCTATATATGAACAACCCCCAAACATCGATGCCAGGCCTGATAAGGGAGATCAGAGATTATGGGGCCCTCTCTAATTTTAAAATAAATCCAACTAAAACAGTTATCCTGAACATTGGATTAGATTTGCAGGAAGAGGAAAAGATACGGCATAAATTCCCCTTTACATGGGAAAAAAAAAGAAATAACATACCTAGGGATCAAATTAACAAAGACAATTCGGGGGCTATATCAGGCTAACTATATCCCACTAATAAATGAAGTAAAAGCGTTACTTACGAAGATGAATAAAGGAACGATATCATGGATGGGAAGAATTAATGTGCTGAAGATGGTGGTATTACCAAAAATTATATATAAAATGCAAATGCTTCCGATAAATATTCCAATTGGTTTTTTTAATACATTAAGATCTTTATTTCTAAAATTTATATGGCAAAACAAAAAACCTAGGATAAAACACAATTTATTAACTAGAAAAAAAATAGTGGAGGGGTGGCACTACCAGATATACACAGATATTATTTAGCAATTATTTTAACGAGAGTGGTTGAAAGCACTAATTTAAAAACCAAAAAGAAATGGGTAAAAATGGAGGAGATATCGATGGGGTCACAATTACAAAAAAACATCTGGATTCCACCAAAATTCAGATTTATTAGTAACACCACACATGAAATCACCTTAACAGCACTGAAAAAATGGGATACAATACACCGTAAAAATAAATGGCAATACAATTCACCACTAATCCCTCTCGGGGGCACGAGTTTTTTTTCACCAGGATATGATACACCACTAGGGAAACAAATGAAGGATTTACAATTAAAAGATATTATAAGGGAGGGGAAGCTAATGTCAAAAGTAGACTTAATGACGAAGTATAAATGGCAAATATTGAAAGATTGGGAATACCTACAGATACAGCACTTTGTTAATTCTATCCCAAAACCAATAAGAAAAGAAAATAGGTTAACGCCATTGGAAAAACTATGTATAAGGAAAACAGCACTTAAACATGGTGTTTCACAGCTATATGACTGTTTGTCCGAAATGGAAGGCCAAGGAAATATCCCATTTATAGCTAAATGGGAAAAAGACTTGGGCTATCAAGTGGATGAGACCCAAATGATTAACTCGGTATATGACTCTGTATTCGATATAAGATCAACAGAAGTAAATTATAAATGTTTAACGAGATGGCATTTTACCCCTGATAAATTACATAAAATGGACGCCTCCAACTCTAAGTTATGTTGGAGAGAATGTGGTACATTAGGAACAATATTCCATTTCTGGTGGGAATGCCCAGTAATAAATCAATACTTGAGTAAAATAACAGAGTATATAGAGAAAATAACAGGGCAAAAAATACCTTTAACGCCAGGGGAGTGTTTGTTTCTAGGAGTAGATGAAAAAACGAGTAAGCATCTTAACAGAAGAACAAAAAACTCACTAGTACCCATTTTACTCAATGCTGCAAAAGCCATAATCCCAAAAAATTGGTTACAGGTGAAAAAACCCTTGATTCGCGAATAGATTCAAAGAATAGAATACATCCATACCATGGAACATCTAAGAAAAATGGAAGAAAATAAAATGAAAAAATATCGCAGTACATGGGAAAAATGGAGATTATTCAAAAAGACGCAGCATTATACACAAGCATTAATGGAATAAAGAGTAGTGGAGTCGAGGAAGGTCAACAGATAGTGGAGAAGAGGGAAGGGTGGGAATGGTTAAATGTAATCAAGTCAAATAACTAAGATATTGGTAGCATAAATAGGATGGTAAGGATAACTAAGTAGATGTTAGTTGAACGGTTGTCTTTGCTGTTTTTTCTCTGTCTTTTATCTCTTCTTAACTGGAACGGTTTTTCTTTTGTAATGGATAAATAATAAATAGATATAAGCAATAATTGAGAAGTTTAAAAAAAAAAAAAAAAGAGATAGTGAAAAAGATTAAGACATCTTGCCACAATGATGTTAAAAGAGATTATAAGGATTCTGATAATTAAACTGATTAGAATCTACCAATATACAAGCATTTTACTGAGTGGTAAAAAAAAAAAAAAAAAGTACTATTGGTGTGGAGTGTTGTTCCTTTCCCAGCAGGTGGAGCCATCAGATGACCAGGTAATAACAAAGGTATACTGTTATTATATTGCACATTGTGGAGTTATCCATCACCATTAGCTTCACACTAACATTGCACCACAGCTGTGTCAGGGGGACTGAGCCAAGTCAGTGGGAGTTCACCAGCAGAGTACAGGCCCAAACAAATTCAGCAGCTCCTTCGGGGGTCAGTGCTACATAACTATGTAACTATGTGCGGCATGGAGCAGAGTGGTCGCATCTAATAAGGAGATCTCCAGCACAGAGGGCTCCCTGCCATGTATCTAGCAAAAAAAAAAAACGTCTTTCTTATAGCAATCCACTGAGCTGGCCAGAACCACCTCTGCAGGGAGTATATTCCACATTTTCACAGCTCTTACTGTGAAGAAACCTTTCCGTATTTGGAGATGAAATTTCTTTTCCTCTAGACGTAAAGAGTGCCCCCTTGTCCTCTTTGTTGACTGTAAAGTGAATAACTCAACACCAAGTTCACTATATGGACCCCTTATATATTTGTACATGTTGATTATATCCCCCCTTAATCTCCTCTTATCAAGAGAGAATAAATTCAGTTCCTCTAATCTTTCCTCATAGCTGAGCTCCTCCATGCCTCTTATCAGTTTGGTTGCCCTTCTCTGCACTTTCTACAGTTCCCCGATATCCTTTTTGAGAACTGGTGCCCAAAACTGAACGGCATATTCCAGGTGAGGTCTTACTAATGATTTGAATAGGGGGGCAAAATGATATCTCTCTCTCTGGAGTACATACCTCTCTTAATACAGGAAAGGAATTTGCTCGCTTTGGAAACAGCAGCTTGGCATTGCATGTTATTATTGAGCTTATGATCTACCAAAACCCCCAGATCCTTCTCCACTATGGATTCCCCCAGTTGTACTCCCCCTAGCATGTATGATGTATATTCTTAGCCCCCAAGTGCATAACTTTACATTTATCAACATTAAACCTCATCTGCCACATAGTCGCCCAATTAGACAGAGCATTGAGGTTGGCTTGTAAATTGGTGACATCCTGTAAGGACGTTATTCCACTGCATAACATGGTGTCATCTGCAAAGACAGAAATATTACTTTTGATCCCAGACCCAATATCATTTATAAAGATATTAAAAAGTAAGGGTCCCAGCACTGAACCTTGGGGTACACCACTCATAACCTTAGACCATTCAGAGTAAGAATCATTAACCACGACTCTCTGAATTCTGTCTTTTAGCCAGTTTTCTATCCATTTACAAATCGATATTTCCAAACCTGTAGACTTTACCTTAGACATGAGCCGTGTGTGCGGAACTGTATCCAACGCTTTTGAAAAATCCAAGTATACCACGTCCACCGCCACCCCTCTGTCCAAGTATACCACGTCCACCGCCACCCCTCTGTCCAAGGTTTTACTTACTACCTCATAAAAAGAAATCAGGTTTGTCTGACAACTTCGGTCTTTCATGAATCCAGGCTGTCTGTTGCTTAAAATATTTTTTTCCAGAAAGAACTCGTCTATGTGGTCTTTTATTAATCCCTCCAGTATCTTCCCAACTATAGAAGTTAAACTAACAGGTCTATAGTTACTTGGTAAAGACTTTGTTCCCTTTTTAAATATAGGCACCACATTGGCCCTGCGCCAATCCAGTGGTACTATTCCTGTCATTAATGAGTCCCTAAAAATTAGATACAATGGCTTTGAAATTACAGAGCTCAATTCTTTTAGGATCGCTGGGTGAATGCCATCAGGTCCAGGTGCTTTATCCACCTTAATTCTGTCCAAATATTTCTGGACCATATCACTTTTGAGCCATTGTGGATTCGGGGCTGCGTCACTACCACCCCATTATAGACATGAGCTCCCCCATGCTCCTTTGTATACACAGAGCTGAAGAAAGTATTTAATAAGTTAGCCTTCTCTTTGTCCCCAGTCACCCACTCCAGATTATTTTGTAAAGGGCCTACATGCTCAGACTTGACCTTTTTACTATTAATATATGTGAAGAATTTTTGGGGGTTTGTCCTACTATCTTTTGCAATCTGTCTTTCATTTTGAATTTTTGCGTCCTTGATTTCCTTTTTACATATTCTGTTATATTCTTTGTAACATTTAAATGACACTAGCGTTCCCTCATTTTTATACTTTTTAAAGGCTCTTTTTTTATAGTTTATAGCTTTTTTAAGTTTGGCCGTGAGCCACATCGGTTTTATTTTTAGCCTTTTAAACTTATTGCCCATGGGAATATACTTTGCCGTGAGATCACAAATAGTGTTTTTGAAGAATTCCCATTTCTGTTCTGTGCCCATTGATGCCAGTATTCCCTCCCAGTCTAAGTCCTGGAGAGTAGCCCTCATCCTTCTAAAATTTGCTCTCTTGAAATTAGGTTTTTTTATCTTCCCCGTATGTGATTTTTGCTTACAGCTAATATCAAATGAAATCATGTTATGGTCACTGCTACCCAGGTGTTCCTTTATCTGAACATTAATAATATGTTCTGCATGGTTTGAGATTACCAGGTCCAACAGAACATCATTCCTAGTTGGGGCCTCAATAAACTGGACCATAAAATTGTCCTGTAATAGGTTTATACATTTTTGCCCTTTAACTGTCCCAGCAGTGCCATTAACTGAGTCAATTTATGGGTAGTTAAAATCTCCCATTATTATCACTGTCCCAGCCCTTGCAGCCCTTTCTATCTGTGCAAGGAGCTGAGTCTCCACCTCCTCATTAACATTGGGTGGTCTATAACAAACTCCAATGATTAACTTTGAACTACGCGCATCTGTATGCAGTTCTACCCATAATGCCTCAGACTCATCACACTCTCCATCCACCAGGTCCTCTTTCTCACTCGCTTTGAGATCACTTCTCACATAGAGACAGACCCTGCCACCTTTCATTTTTACTCTGTCTTTCCGAAAGAGTGCATAGCCAGGAATATTAATAGCCCAGTCATGTGAGGAATGAAGCCAAGTTTCAGCAATACCGATTACATCATAGCTCTCCTGATGCACCAGAGCTTCCAACTCACCTATTTTGCTTGGCAGACTTCTGGCATTGGTGAACAAACATTTTAATGCATTAATATATTTTGACCGGTCACATACTATCCTCTTGGGTGTTCCAAGATTAAAACTAGGACTTGCTACTATGTTTACCTTGGGTTTATGTGCTTTGGTTACCCTACCACTAATGCCCCTAATATTACCCTCTGGAATATGCTCCATGCTGACTATCTCTATCTCTGGACCCTCCCCCCCCTTGCCTAGTTTAAAAACCCCTCCCCATCTGCCTCCCCTTCTCCTAGTGAGCTACAGCAACAAGACACATCCTAAACAGAAAGCAGTGAGTACATTCCTCTATCAAAAATGGATCTGGACATTGGTTTAGATACTCTATATACTAAACTATTCACTAAATTCCAATCAGAAATACAAAAATCCACATGTACCCTATCTCAAGCGACTGCAGCCATAGGAACACATACAGACGTGTTATGCCGCGTACACACATAGCAGACTATCCGGCGGACTTAGTCTGACGGACTTCCCGCCGGACTGTCCGCCGGACTTTCCGAACGAGCTACTTGCCCACACACGGCACTTTTTTAGCGAACTAATATGACGTACTAAGTCCGTCAGACTATCCGCCATACTTTTGAAATGAACGGACTCGCCCACACACGCGGAGGAAAGTCCGCTCACCTATATATGTCCCTATATAAGTCACTGCGCGCTGCGTCCCTCCCATTGTGAGCGGAGGCAGCGACGAGGCAACATCTGAAGAGATGAACAGAAGAACAGAAGACGGCGACAGCGGCGACAGAAGACCGGGCCATCGCCTGTAAAAGAGCTAGAAGAAGGCGCGGTGGCCCGGCAAGAAGAACCGAAGAGGGGGACAAGACCCCCGAAGAGGGGAACAAGACCCCTGAAGTCAGAAGAAAAGGGCGGTGGCAAAGAAGAAAGCCGGGCTCCTCCGCTAGCAAAAGAGCTAGCAGAAGATAGCGGAGGAGTCTGGCGAGAAGACCCCCGAAGGCGGACAGAAGACCCCCGGAGCTGTGCAATAAACTATTTTAACCCTTGTGTGTTGTGTTTTATTTATTACTTTTTTTTTTTACAGGTGAATGGGTAGGGGTACATTGTATAGCATACTCATTCACATAGGGTGGGGGGCCGGTATCTGGGGGCCCCCTTATTAAAGGGGGCTCCAGGATTCCGATAAGCCCCCCGCCCGCAGACCCCGACAACCAATGGCCAGGGTTGTTGGGAAGAGGCCCTTGTCCTCATCAACATGGGGACAAGGTGCTTTGGGGTAGGGGTTGTTTTTTTGTGCTTTTTTTTTAGGTGATGTGGAAGAAGAATCCCATTTTACCAGTGAAAGTGCCCAGAACCTGATTGGGGAGATAATGGGGTGCAATCACGATTTAGAAAATATACACAAAAATATCACTGATGTTCAAAATAAAATAAAGAACATCGTTGATGTTTTGGGGAGAGTCTGAAACAGCCCAAACTAGCTAGGGTTTGAGTTTTGTGTTTTTACTAAACAACTTTTGTATTTTTCAAAAAGCCAACATTGGAAGATGCACACAGTGTGTCAAGATGCCCTATCTCCCATTATGGGGGATCAATGTACCTGTTTTGTGGAAAGTGGCAGAGATGAAGGGGTTGCACCCCCAAAACATGTACCTTGATCCCCCATGATGGGAGATAGCACATGTTGACACACTGTGTGCATCTTCTAATTTTGGCTTTTCCAGGGGTGACACCCCATCTGATGAAGGCAATATCAGCCCAGTTTATTAAAAAACAAATAAATGGTGTTGCGCTACCTACAAAAGAGAAATTAAAAAATAAACTACACTAAACTCAACTAAAAATAAAGTGCCTCGTGCTTAAATATAAATTACCAATAGTGCTAAATAACACACTACCAAGGATGGTGTCTCCTCCTATTAAGTCGGTGTAATAAAATCACCCTAAATTAGACAGTTACATATTACACATAATATATATAACAATAATTCAAATAAATAAAGTGCCTCAAACAGATTAAATCGTGAACAATCCAAAGGGTGAATAGAGTGCCCAGTGTTTAAATACAGCAGCAGAAATAGCCAAATAATAAAGTGACATGTGCTTTAAATATTCAAGTAAATATCTCCGAAAATGATAGACTCAAAACAAGTTGCATTAACCACTTCCCGACCAGCGCACGACGATGTACGTCGACAGAATGGCACGGGCAGGCATATTGGCGTACAGGTACGTCCAATATTCGATGCCGCCCAGCCATCGGGAGTGCGCCGCCGGCGGCGCGCTCCCGCGCTGGTCGGGACCCCCGTGAGTCCGGTCACGGGACCCGCGGATTCGATCGCCGCGGGCATCCCCGCGATCGTCTCACGGAGCGGCCGAATGGAGGAAATGCTTTATAAACAACATTTCTCCATTCTGCCTAGCAACTAGTGACGCTGAACTCTGCTCCATGTGATTGGAGCAGAGATTAGTGTACACTAAATGAAAGCCCAACCCCCCCACAGTTAGAAACACACCCCTAGGAACACTTAACCCCTGCACTGCCACCCACTGGTTAACCCTTTCACTGCCAGTGTCATTTACACAGGAATCACTGCATTTATATAGCAGTGATTACTGTATAAATGACAATAGTCCCAAAAATGTGTCAAAAATGTCCGATGGGTCCCCCACAATGTCGCAGTCACAATAAAAATTGCAGATCGCCGCCATTACTAGTAAAAAAAAATAATAAAAAATTATTAATAAAAATGCTATAAAACTATCCCTATTTTGTAAACGCTATAACTTTTGCGCAAACCAATCAATAATCGCTTATTGCGATTTTTTTTACCAAAAATATGTAGAAGAATACGTATCGGCCTAAACTGAGCGAAAAAAATGTTTTTTTATATATTTTTGGGGGATATTTATTATAACAAAAAGTAAAATATAATGCATTTTTTTTCAAAATTGTCGCTCTATTTTTGTTTATAGCGCAAAAAATAAAAACCGCAGGGGTGATCAAATACCACCAAAAGAAAGCTCTATTTGTGGGAAAAAAGGACGTCAATTTAGTTTGGGAGCCACGTCGCACGACCGCGCAATTGTCAGTTAAAGCGACGCAGTGCCGAATCGCAAAAAGTGGTCTGGTCTTTGACCAGCAAAATGGTCCGGTCTGCAAGTGGTTAAAGTTGCAAGAAAAACTTTTCTTATAATAAAACGTGTAACACGCAGTGCATGCTTAAAACAAAAAAGCAAAACAGAGTAATAAAGTCTTTGTGTGAAATGGGTTGACCAGTGATGTATTAAGTGCTTCTCAGGATAGAGTGCCAGGACCCGTGTCTTTTAACTCTTATATATCCAGTGTTCACGGCACACCAGGTAGAGTGGCCCCTTACCTTACTGCTGTAAGGCAAACAGCAGAAAAAACAACCAGTAAGGTCCAGGGATTATATCCCTATTCCTGGTAGGTAAATGCTGGTCCCCACAGTTGGTGCTTTGTGCCTCAAATAGCCTCCTCACAGATCTTTAAATGCTCAATGTTATCCACAAGAATCTTTTCCTCTTCACAGACCAACTTTGTCTTTGTGTCCCAGGCAGAGAGCCCAGTTTGTACATACTCATGTCTGATATTTGTCTTTACTTTTCAAAGTTGAACTTTGTAAGTTCCTGTGTTCTGTATGTTACGCTTTGATACATGCCTGTTGACACAAAAACACCAAGTTACAATAAAGTTACCTAAAAGAATGTTATTGATACACCCAATATGTTGGTTTGTTGTAAAACCCTTTTCTAAATGCACATGTGAATGTGCTTTGATTAAAAAGTTAAATTATCAACAATGTGTGGCTTCCTTTTTCAATGCGCAAAAGCAGTATTTGGAGTAAAGTTGTTGTATTCTGTGACAATGGGTGTTATTTACTAAAGGCAAATCCACTTTGCACTCCAAGTGCAGTTTCAGGTGCACTTTTGCAGTGCACTTGGAGTGCATAGTGGATGTGCCTTTAGTAAGTAACACTCACAGTGATGTGTAAATTTTCACAATCACGCCATGTTCCTGACCCCACATATTTCTGCCATGGTGCTGAAAATGAGCAAGATTTTTGTCAGTAATGCACTACATACATTATGTCTTACCTGTAAATACAGTATATATATATATAAAACCATCTTCTGAAATTCGAATTTAGTATAAAAATTAGGATCAAATTCGAATTGAAAATATTAGAATATAAAATAATAGAAAAAAATAGACTAAGAATAGACTATAATAAAATATAATATATATTATTTTAGTTTCCATTATTTTGAGTTATTTTCAAATCTATTCTCGAATTCGAATTTATACTATTCGAAATTATAATTTCATAAGAAGGTCATATTCTTCTATTGTATTTTATTACATTCTATTAAATTCTATTCTGTTCTTTACTATTCTTTTATTTTCATTCTATTGCGTTATTATTTTATATTCTATTTTACTGTATTCTTTTTTAGAAACCGATTTATATTTTTTCAATTTTTATTCGAATTAGTTTCAAATTGTTTTCAAATTTGAATTTTGTCTGAATTCGGTTGAATTTGTTAGCATTGTAATTCGGTAATTTTTATGCATTCGAATGTCCGAATAATGAAAATTCGTCCGAATTTCGAATTTGGAACGAAACAAAATGCACGTGTCTAACAAAGAGTCAAAAGAGAGATTCACCCACCAAAAAGATTGACTTATAAAATGCTGGGTGAATGTTCTGAAAAAAAATCTGAGTTACCTCAAAAAGAAACTCTGAAGTGCCTGGTCCTTCTACTGTTGATTTGGGAAGGGGTAACCCCATCTCACCCCTTGACACATCTGTACCAGACACCACGGTGTCTGCTGTGAGCACACAGAACAGTCTCTCATCATATGAGAACTGGTGGGAGGCTCCTCTGTCTGCATTATGCAATTGGATAGAGGCAAAAATGTCTAACAGAACAGAGATTTTGAATATCTTTGGGGACCAAAGATTAAAAGCAGGGGGAGTATATAGCGCTGGTATTTTTGCCATGTAATGCTAAATAATGGTGAAATAGACTTTGTTTATTTTCTCATTTGAAGAGCATAGGTAAGCCTAACAGGAAGTGACTTAATTGTTTACTTTGCAAAAGGACTCTCCTACCCAGAGTGCCCACACACTTACCCATGAACACTGAGTGGCTGAACTGCATGCTGGGTAGGTAATTAAAGGCCCTGTGCGGCCAATTTCTGTTTCTTTCTGCTGGGATGCATGGCCTGCCTACAGGGATCTGTGTGTGGGCATTCAGAAGAGAGTGGCCTACCTCATGCGGAGCAGAGCAGCAACTAAAGAAAGAGCCTCAACACTGTGTGCTGGAGAAGCGGTGTGATCCAACCAGAAGATTCAGAATATCTGATGGAGCCAGACGGTGGTCCCGGTCATCTTGTGGAGCAGTGCAGCATTGTGGAGCTGACTGGCAGCAGGATGGAGACCATCTGAGCAGAGACATCCATCCATCCAGGCCTGGTGTGGTGAGAGGGCTGTAGCCCAGAAGTTAAATATTGCATCTCAAACAATTAGACTAACTTTACAGCATTGCTGGGACCAGTAGTCCCAAGCAGCAGTTCTTTCTAAGTTGACTGACACTCACATAGGCCTCAAGGCCTGATTTCATTGCCAAGTGACTGCCGCTGGAAGTAAATTCCCAGTGAAGGAGTTCACAAACATATTGCTGATCGAAGTTACTGCTTCATATTATTCTACCCTACTTTATTGGTTGGAAGTCCTGCAGATTATAAGTACTGCAGTACAAACGACTACTTGAAGAAAATAAGACAAGAGACTCTTTCCTTTACTGTAAGGCCTTGCAGTGTTACTATTCCTTGCCATAAACTGTAGGGGGAGTATTGAGTAATTATACTGCCTATACCATCCTTTTCAAATACTGTGTGGGACATTACTGATTGTCAGGTACTCACCAGGGGCCGAACTGCTGAGAGCGGCTTCCCTTGCAACTGGGTGCACAGTACCCCTGAGGGTGGAACAGCCGGTACAGAGCACGAAGGGGCATGGGTTGCCAGCAGGTGACTGATATGCAGGAAGTCTTCTGAGGGAAGAGATGCCCGTGCAGATGGCCTTGGGATATACTTGAAGAGAACGCCCGGCAGGGGTTCTAACATCTGACTTGTGTGAAGGTCTGGAAGAGGGCTCATGCAGGATGGGCTGGACCAGAAGGTAAGTAGCAAGCCAGTCTTGTAAAACAGGTAAGAAAAGTGCAGAAACAGGCCAAGGGTCAAACACAAGTAATCAGTCCAGGATCCAGCAAGGCTGAATGTAGAGGATAATCCAGAGGCAGGCTGAGGGTCAAACATAGGTATCAGTCCGAGAGCCAGCAAGGCTAAGTGCAGAAGACAGAGGATATTCCAGAGGCAGGCCGAGGGTCAAACACAGGTATCAGTCTGGGAGCAAGCAAGGCTAAGAGCAGGAAGTCCGTTAAACAAGCCAGGGGTCAGGTCAGGAGAGAATCAGAGTAGTTTTCAGGCAATCCGGGTCACAACAGGAAGTGGTAAACAGGAACAGGAAGCAGAGGAACACAGGTGAGCTGAGGAGACAAACCAGCAAAGACACAGAGCAAATGGTTGCCTTTTATAGGCCTGCCAGAGTGACCAAGTGATGTGCAATCCCACCGCATCGCGCACCCGTGTGTGCCTCTGCGCTGGTCTACCCCGCAGGCGCACAAGGAAGCACCGATGTTGAAGTCTGTTGATCCTCTGACACTGATCTTTTAGTGTCTGCACAGTGTGCTGGAAGTGGGAAGGTGCCCAGTGCTGGGATTGTACTGCCTCAGTATTAGTCCCACTTGGAGACATGCCTGCAGGGGCAATTCAGTCAACCCTTGTGTGATAGTCATTCACAACCAATTGTTTCATTATTGTGTCAGAATTGTATGACATTACAGTTTAATAAGTTGAATGCTCAAATCAGTTCCAGTAAACTTATACTTTGGTCTATTGTGAGGTCTGTTCATTCTCCAAACAGGTGTAGCGGTGTTTGCCCAGGTGACAACACAGGTAAAGTGCATATAATCTCTGACTATTTAATTGTCTTTTATCATTGGGTTTCACACCAACACTGTTACACAGCTGTGTCAAGTGAGTTGAGCCGAATCATTGGGGGTGGAAATAGCAGAGTACAGGCCCAATTAATTATCAGCTGCTCCTTCGAGGGGTAAGTGCTAAATAAATATCTGCTATATAGCACAATTTGAACAACATACATTGTTATCTAGATCCAAGCAAATATGGAGGGTGAACTTGATGGGCCCCACCAATGTTCCATCCCTGTTAACATTCAGATTTTATGAATGAAACAACCAAAATACCTTGAATTTTTATAATCATTGGTTAAGTTTAGAGAATTATTACAAAAAAAAGGGGAAGGCAGAAAAACAGGGATCATAAGATAAGATAAGTCCACTGTTGTATATGGAATGGCTATAAAGGTATATAGTCTATGAAAAGTAGTCATTTGAAAAAGCAAGAAGTAAATACAGCTTTTGAGTCTTTTCAATGAAGTCTGCATTACCTTTATAGATCAGAAGATGGCGGTATTGGATTATAGACAGTTATATAAAAAAATACAGTTCTGAGACTGTTAATGTAGTGTGAAATTAAAAAAAAAATAAGTGTTCTGGTTTGTAGTACCATTTTAGAGCAGTAGATGTCAGTAAATCCTCATCTTCTGGGTTAGTTTGGTCCATCAGGCTGTACAAAATACCTATATATGTATATATATATATATATGTATATGTATATATATATGTACATATGTACACACATATATATATATATATATATATATATATATATATATATATATATATATATATATATATATATAGTTAGTACATAGGGCAAAAAAAAGCAGGTTTTATATAGTTAGGTGAATTGCAAACATTTTTTATAAACCCGAGGCCACTTAGGAGAGTCATGGTGAGTGGACATAAAATTGTAAACTTATAAAAGCAGCAAAATCAAGAAAAAAAAATGTAAAAAAAAAAATGTAAAGACAAAACTAAAGTTTTATACATATATCTTCATATATATATATATGCACGTTTACAAATGCCAAAAATAAAAGGTTTTTCCTTTTTCTTTTGTTTCCTCAATAACTCCCCCACCCCACCAAAAAAAAAATAATAATAACAAAAAATAAAAATGGTCTTCTGGATATCTTTCACAGGAAAAGTAAAAAATAATTACATTTCTTCAACTCCATTGACCGGGATCATGTCTGGGTCTGTGCCTGTCGCCTCTTGAAGCAGGGGTGTTCTGTATAGGAGCTGGACGTGGTGTAGATGGAGTACATGGGATATTGTTGGGGTCAAGAAGGCCCAATTTAGTCAGGACCTCCTGACCTTCTGGGATGGTAGTGGGGATGTATGTTGTGCCATTGTGAGGGATAATTCATTTGAATGGGAATCCCCATCTGAATCGAATTCTTGCTGTGGAGAGCACAGATGTGATTTCTCTAATTTTTCTGTGTCTGTCCAATGTTTCTTGGGATATATCTGGATAGATCTTCAGCTGCGTTCCATCTAATGTGATGTTTCTGATGCCACATGCGGCTCACATTATTTCTTGTTTGATTAAAAAGTCCTTCATACATAATATGATATCTCTGGCCAGTTTATCTGGGGGGGGGGTTAGCTCTTAGTGTCCGATGAATACGATCACATAAGAAGGAACGTGGGTCTTGATCTGGCAATAGAGATTGGAACAATTTCGAGGAATATGCGATTAAATCTGCGATAGATTCTGGGGCTCCCCTTATCCTAAGATTATTCCTTCTATTTCTATTGTCCAAATCTTCCACGTGAGCTTGTAGTTGTGTAAACACAGAAGAAAGGGATTTGTGCTCCCTAGAGAGATCATTGAATGAGATGGCTATTTCATCATGCTTGTTTTCTAACACGTCTGTACATGTGCCTCTGGCTGCAATCTCTTGAGATAGGTTACATGTGGATTTTTATATTTCTGATTGGAATTTAGTGAATAGTTTAGTATGTAGAGTATCTAAAATAATGTCCAGATCCATGACCAATGTATCCCAGATATCCTTATTTTCCCCTTTACCCCCTATTTTCCCACAAACACCTCTTTTTCCCCCTTTTCCCTTTCCTTACCTTCTTACTAAATATATAGGCAACACAGGAGTTTGGAGTGTAACTGGCCATAGCAGCCTTTATTAATAAATATTTTAAAACCAATATAAAATTAACCTCATTAACATATATACAGCCTTTTTTCACAACAGTAGTATTACCCCCAGTCTGTTGGTCTTTGACAGCACCCAAATTTGACCTTATCTACTTAAAACACTTTCCGCCAGTACACTGCGGGACCAATTTTACCATACAGGCCTCAAGCCATTTATCAGCCCGGAGACAACCCCCTTTCCCGTAGTGCAACCATTCCCGTATTCCAGCTGACCCTTCTGCTGGATTACACCAAAAGGGGGGCACATACCACCTATGAACACCACCACCATTCCATCACATCAGTTTTCTTGCAACCATCAAAGACCAAAGACACCGACGCTACCACTGCTATGACTACCAGATCTTCCCGAAACCTGAAAGAAAAGAACACAAACACAGCACATAAAACAACAATACAATCCCGTTCTCCCTTCCTCTGCCTTCCGTCTGAGCCCCGCCTTCTTTATATATAATGTATCTCCCCTCCTACCTCCTACGCAAACCACCCCCGCCTCTCCTCCCTTCCTTCACTTCCCATTAACCCCATAGTCACTTCTACTTGGCCCATTCGTCATGCCCGGCCCTCCATTAATTCTTTCATTTCTTTTTATTGCGGGCCTCTCTTTTTTGATTGAGGAATGTACTCACTGCTTTTTGTTGAGGATGTATCCTATTGCTGTAGCTCACTAGTAGGAGAAGGGGGAGAGACATTTTTCTCCATGCTGCTCCGCTCCTGGGATCTTACAAGATAGTGTGTGAGGGACTTTTGGCTGCCCCCACTTCCTTTTCTCCCTGAATTAGGCATGCACAGCTTCTTGTGAATAGGGGTGATTATTTTTGAGGCTTATTGCGGCTTTTTTTTTGCCCCTAGATACATGGCAGAGAGCCCTGTGTGCCGGAACTCTCCTCAGATGCAACCACTCTGCTCCATGGCGCACATGCGCCCGGGATTGCACTAAAAGTTTTTTGGTGCGGCAAGCAGTAAAGGGTTACTGAAGGGGCCAGTGGATGGTCGTCGTCCGGCATCCTTCGAGTTGTTAGGTTCATTGTTCGGGATGCTGCCAGAAGTGTTCTTGTCTGCATATGAGGCCATTTTGTTTCAGGTGGCCTTTTCCTTGGCATTTTGGGGAATTTGTTTCTTCTTCCAGAGGGGGGTGTGATGGTTTGCAGTCGGCTGATGTGCAATGCAGCAGTAATTTGTTTTTTTTTTTGGCTACGAAAATCCAAGACTGACCAAGTCAGGCGGGGAGGCGGGGTTCTGGTGGAGTTGTTTAGTGTTACCCGGTCGCTGGCTTGTCCGGTGCAGATTGTTTCACATTTTTTGTAGTTGCAGCCAGACAGGGTTGGACCCCTGCTATTGGATGTGGATAGTTCAGCTTTGTCTCAGTATCAATTCTCGGCAGTGTTTAGGAGGTGTTTGGGGGTGTTGGGTTTTTGTCTGTCAGATTTTGCTTCTCATTCCTTTCACATTGGGCCCGCAACAGAAGCGGTGCTCTGGGGTTTGAGTAGGGTTGCCACCTTTTCTTCAAGCCAAACCTGAACACTTTAGTGGCACAGGGCACATTTTTTTCTGTAGAATAAAGTACAGGAAAGAAGACCCAGGACAGCTTTAGGTGCCCTAAGAAGAGTAGTAACTATGTACGCTATGGTAAACAGTGGGTGTGGCCAAACTACTCTTGCTGACATCATTGTCCCGCTCCCCCAGTTATGCCGAACCCATAGTTCCCAACTGTCCCTGATTTTGAGGGACTGTCCCTGACTTGGAACAAAGTCCCTCTGTCCCACTTTTTGGTCTGATCTACAGAGTTGTATATAAAATGCACTTTTTATCTTTCGAAAAGTGTTTCCCAAAACCTTTCATCCAGTTTATAACTTGCTGCATTTTTAAATTTGAAAAGCCAATATAAAGGAATAGTAGTGGTAAAAAAGCCTGTGTGGATTTAACCAATCATTTTTCTGTGTAACTCTCCTTTAAGGGGACGTAGCATGGGGCATGGTATGGCATGGAGAGTGTCCTATGCCTACATACTTTTGCTAATAAGTGTCCCTCATTGCCATCCCCAAAAAGCTGGGAGGTATGCAAACCTGCCCCCAGACGCCACAGCTCCTGGACAGTAACAGATTTGTGTGTGACTAGCCCGCAGCCCAGTCTGAATATTGTGTCCGGTTTTCAGTCTGCCTGAAACCCGGACACATGATTCAAAACTCAAACTGTCCAGGTGAGTCCTGGACAGGTGGCAACCCTAGGTTTGATTGAGGGGGCCTTGCTGCACATTGGTAGGTGGGGAACCCGGCGTTATCAACTGTATGTTCGTCCTCAGTTGTTATGAGTAAGTTAATTTATGTGGGGTTTGTGACTGTATGCTGTCCTGTCTGTCCCCTCTGTTTCTTAGGGGCGAGGCTGGCTTGATGTTCTTGTTTCTATGTGTATGGTGTTGTTGTTTTTTCTTTACAGAGATGGGCTCCTGCTTGATCTGGATATTGGGCCACTCGTGTCCACTGGGGAGCGAGAAGAGCTGATGTTCGGCCTGATGGACCTCAATTGGGCATGACATTTGTAGGACTTAAGCCCAGTGTAAAGTATATCTAAAAACTTTCCGCCCCATGACCGTCACCCTTCTCCAAATCCCATCCCACCTTAATAAATGACTGGACTACGTTTTGGAGTAAATGGTCATCCGGCCATAATTTATTAACAACATATACTTTAATCAAATATCATAAATAACTTTTTAAATGACTGTAAACATTCCCAACCTTTTTAAACAGTTGTCTGCCATTCGGCCGTATATCCGCTCTCTTCGCACCCCAAAAAACGTAAGAGTGGCCCAAGATCCACACCAGGCCCACTTCATAAACTGCAAATAAAATTGGATTAACACACAGAAACCAACCATAAGAACCCTACATACCCCGCACAACCTAAAGAAAAAACAGCAAGATTACCTCTAAGCTAGCAATTGTGGGTGGACATACAGTTTAAACCTATCCGAATCCCACCGCCTGATTCTCCTAACTGCCTCGGCACTCAAACCTGCCCTGGATGCCTCAGTAGCTGCCCCAATCCTGAAGGAGTGAGATGAAGAATTTTTCGGGTCAAAACCCGCTTCCACCACACACTTACGAACAACCGCGATAAACTGAAACCTGGATAGGGATGAGCCATCCAAGTACATGAGAAAGGGGCCCGCGACCCACGGCCGTGCATCCAAAAATCGTTCCACTGCTCTCACTGGGCAGATGTTGGATTTCTCGATCCTAGCCACCCCTACCTGTAACCCCCTGCCCGCTTGGTCCGTCTTAGACCACCGGATCCAGATTCTAACCATGTCCCAGCCTAGCTCCATGTCCTCCCTTGCTAACCCCCCTACTGCCTGTTTCAACGGGCTGACCAGTTCGTTGATCCTGAACGCCGCCAAGGAACGCCAGGGCGAATGCCACCCAGAACAGAGCTTGTTCGTAGCTACAGACCTTCCCCACTGCCCAGCACAAGCCCCGAAGTAAGTTAAAAGAGACTGGTCATCTGCCATCCCTCTTCTTGTGTGCTCTCCGGTAGCCTTTTACCGCTTGCCTCAGGCAAAATTCCTTTGTGTAGTCCCGTTGTCCCTGCCATTTAAATAAAAACGCCAATCCTGCCAATTTACGATCAATTGTGGCCACCAATACCCCCTTTTCTATAGCGTTGCTAAGAAAGTTTAACACTGCCTGAGCCATGCCCGCATCTCCCAGGGCCATGTCGTTCGCTGCCAAGCAAGCTGACCATTCCTGCCAAACCCTCGAATAGGCACACCATGTAGCCTTACTCACAGACTGTTCAATCCATCATGTCGCTATTCCAGCGCTATGTTTCATAACCACGTGGGGCAGTTGATCCCGTGACGCTCCGCCTCTGGTGCCAGCCCCCGGAACTTGTCCCACTGAAAACGAGACAGAGCATCAGCTAGCATCTTGTCCACCCCCGGCAAATGCACAGCATAGATGAAAGCATTCACCTGTAAACACTGCAGCACCAGATGCCCTAAGAGCTTGACCACCGGCCCAGAGGCTGCCGTCAGCCCATTAACCACCTGTACCACACCTAGGTTGTTGCAGTTAAACCTCACCTTCAAGTTACGGAAAGACTTCACCCAAATCTCTACTGCCACTACGATAGGAAACAGCTCCAAAAGAACCAGATTCTTCAGCAGTCCTGCCTCTGACCACTCCAAAGGCCAACATGCTGCGCACCATTGACCTTTAAAGAAGGCCCCGAAACCCGTGGACCCAGCCGTGTCCGTGAATAACTCTAGGTCACAGTTACTGATAGGCCCGGACATCCAAATGGCTCAGCCATTAAAAGACTCCAAGAAACCCTGCCATACCTTCAGGTCCTCTCTGTGGTCCTGGTTGAGGGTGATAAAGTTGGTCGGAGCCCGGATGCCCGCAGTAGCGGCCGCCAGCCAGCGACAAGACACACGGCCCATCTGAATAATCTAACAGGCAAAGTTCAGTTTCCCTAGTAATGATTGCAACTGATGCAGTTGCAACTTGCAAACCCCGACTGTCCCTTGTATTTCCTCCTGAAGCCTTGTCAGCTTGTCCAATGGCAATCTGCACTCCATCCTTACTGAATTGATCACGATTCCAAAGAACATGATACAATCTGTGGGCCCCTCCATTTTTCCAGGAGCCAAAGGGACTCCGAATCGTTCCGCCAGGTGTTGCAGCGTACCCAAGAGAACTGCACAGACATTAGTGCCCCGCCGGACCATGACATAGGAAGTCATCCAGATAATGGATGACCGAGTTGATGCCCAACACATCATGGGCGGCCCATTCCAGGAAAGAACTGAACTCAAAGAAGGCACACGAAATTGAACAACCCATTGGAAGGCAGCGGTCCACGTAAAACCCCCGTCCCACGTGCAGCCCAGCAGTCAAAAACTCTCTGGGTGCACAGGCAGCAATCGGAAGGCTGATTCGATGTCTGATTTCGCCATCAATGTCCCCCGGCCATACCGCCATACCCAAGACACCGCCGCATCAAAGGAAGTGTACGTCACCGCTAGGGATGTGCCGAACACCCCCCTGTTCGGTTTGCACCAGAACCTGCGAACAGACCTAAACTTCATGTGAACTTTAGAACCCTATTAAAGTCTATGGGACTCGAACGTTCACAATCTAAAGTGCTAATTTTAAAGGCTAATATGCAAGTTACTGTCCTAAAAAGTGTTTGGGGACCTGGGTCCTGCCCCAGGGGACATGGATCAGTGCAAAAAAAAGTTTTAAAAACGGCCGTTTTTTCAGGAGCAGTGATTTTAATAATGATTGAAGTGAAACAATAAAAGTGTAATATTCCTTTAAATGTGGTACCTGGGGGGTGTCTATAGTATGCCTGTGAAGGGGCGCATGTTTCTGGTGCTTAGAACTGTCCCTGCACAAAGTGTCATTTGTGCAGGAAAAAAAGTCTTTTAAAATCACTTGCGGCTAAATTGTCGGCTCCCCGTAATACAGAGAACACTCAATGAGTGTTCTCTGTATTAGCCGACAATTCATTCATTCGTTGATAAAAAAAAAAAAAGCGTGGAGGTTCCCCTAAATTCAATTACCAGGCCCTTCAGGTCTGCTATGGATATTAATGGGAACCCCGTGTCAAATTAAAAAAATAAAATTGACGTGGGGGTCCCCCTAAATATCCATACCAGACCCTTTATCCGAGCACGCAACCTGGCCGGCCGCAGGAAAAGAGGGGGGGCGAGAGAGCGCCCCCCCCCTCCCTCTTGAACCGTACCAGGCCATGCCATGGCCATGCCCTCAACATTGGGAGGATGCTTTGGGGGTCTGCGACCCCTCAAAGCACCATGTCCCCATGTTGATGGGAACAAGGGCCTCATCCCCACAACCCTGAGAGGTGGTTGTGGGGGTCTGCGGGCGGGGGGCTTATCAGAATCTGGAAGCCCCCTTTAACAAGGGGACCCCCAGATCCCGCCCCCCCTGTTTGAAATGGTAAGGGGGTACAAAAGTACCCCTACCATTTCACAAAGAAAGTGTAAAAAATGGTTAAATAAAACAAATTACCCCAAATTTGGCATGCAAACACAATAGTACTAACACTACAACATATCCAAATTTGGAGTTTCTAGCACCAAGTGACCCCGACATACATGGCCCTAAATTCGGGTCACAAAATATTTTCGAATGTGGTTGAAATAATGTCGAATCATGTTGAAATCATTTCGAATCCGGTAGAAATATTTTCGAATTTCGTTGAAATATTTTCGAATGTGGCCGATTTTTCGAATTCGGTAGAAAACTAAACGAAATCCGAAAACGAATTTAAGGAAGTTAACGCATATAACTAAACGAAATTAATGAATTAACGAATTAAAACGAAACTAAACTAAACAAATTTTTTCCTTTTGCACATGTCTAGCATCCTACACCTGAAAAGATATGGTCCACCATAGAAACCCCTTACCCACATCCTGCTACCCTATCAGATTACGTATTAATAACGACAGCTGCATACTCTATATCTCTTTGGAAAATGAACCCAATGATCTCTGCCTCAATGTTGGCCTGGAGAAATTGAATGTCCCTCTCACCCAAGACCAGGGGCAACGAGTATTTACGAGTATTTACAGAAACCTTTAAAGCATCTTGCTGTACCAGCCACTGGGAATCCTACCAAAGGACCATCCACAGATGGTATTTAACACCCTACTGACTATCTAAAATGTACCCAGGCCACCCACCATCCTGCTGGAGAAACTGCGGCAGTATAGGCTCCATCGCACATACCCTATGGTTTTGCAAATCCTTAAGTTCCTTCTGGAACCGAGTATTCGCAATGGTCTCCTCCATCACTGGGATTTTGTGGCCCCCGGCTCCTGCACTAGCCCTCCTACACATAGGCATAGAAAAATTTCCACCTCAATCTAGATGAGTAGTCCTCCACTTACTATATGCTGCCAAATTAAACATTACCAGACTGTCAGGAAGGGCAAGCCAGCAATCAAGATGGCGACCTTAAACGTCCCCCTGTTCTACATGTTCCACTGAAAAGGACTTTGCGGGAACATTTGCACGCAACTGCGCACACACGCAACTATGCATGCACCTGCACCTATGCTCACACGCACACGCCTGCTACATGCACACGCCTGCAACTTCCTTGTTCCCTTGCATCAGTGCTGTCTGGTCTGCAGCGTTTACCTGAAACCCCTGATTGTCATCTGTCTGTATCCTGCTCCAGTTGACCCTATCCGGCTTGCTCCTGATGATCCCTGCTATCGTCCTGCATCTGACCTCAGCCTGTTTCCCGCCTGCTCCTTCTGCTACCTCGCTGCCAGCCTGCTGCCAAACCTGCCTGTACCCAAGACCACGTTCCTGCCTGCTCCTCCTCCTACCTCGCTGCCTGCCTGTTGCCTGCACCTGACCCTGCTCCAGTGTTCACCTGCTTGGACTTGTTTGCTGATGCTTCCAGTCCAGCTGCCTGCACCTGCCTGAGCTTCAGCTTCCTGTCTGACAGCTGTTCCTGAGTCCATTCCAGCTCCTGCTGCAGTTCCGGTCCAGCTCGTCTACTAGCAACCTTGCCAGGCACTTGTGTGACTCTGCACTCCTGCGCCTCCTGTCTGCTCTATCAGGGGCCTCAAGTCAGAGGTGTAAGAGAGGCCCCCCTCTGCATACCAGACTCTACCAACAGGCATGTGACACAGACTATAGAAATTTACTACAATCCCCTCCATTTCAAACAATATCGCTGATCTCAACTTCCAGTGTGAAATGGAAAGGATAGTAGCTAGGAAAAAATTGCATGTAGGAAAATGTATGGGTATGTGGTCACTAGGGATGAGCCCAATGATTTAATCGAACGTAAGTTCAACGAATAATTTGGGGTGTTTGCGACAAATTTGAAAGCCGCGGAACACCCTTTAAAAGTCTATGGGAAAAATCAAAAAGTGCTAATTTTAAAGGCTTATATGCATGATATTGTCATAGAAAGTGTTTGGGGACCCGGCTCCTGCCCCAGGGGACATGTATCAATGCAAAAAAAAGTTTTAAAAACTGATGTTTTTTCAGGAGCAGTGATTTTAATAATGCTTAAAGTGAAACAATAAAAGTGTAATATTCTTTAAAATTTCGGGGGGTGTCTATAGTATGCCTGTAAAGGGGCGCATGTTTCCCGTGCTTAGAACTGTCCCTCCCCCAAATTCAATTACCAGGCCCTTCGGGTCTGGTATGGATATTAAGGGGAACCCTGCGTCAAATCAAAAAATAAATGATGTGGGGTTCCCCCCAAATATCCATACCAGACCCTTTATCCTAGCACACAACCTGGCAGGCTGCAGAAAAAGGGGGGGGGGGTGAGAGAGTGCCCCCCCTGAACCGTACCAGGCCACATGCCCTCAACATTGGGAGGATGTTTTGGGGTCCCCCCCAAAGCACCTTGTCCCCATGTTGATGAGGTTGTGGGGGTCTGCGGGCGGGGGGCTTATCAGAATCTGGAAGCCCCCTTTAACAAGGAGACCCCCAGATCCACCCCTGTTTGAAATGGTAAGAGGGTACAAAATTACCCCTACCATTTCACAAATAAAGTGTAAAAAATAGTTAAAAAAGACACACACACAGTTGCAAAAGTCCTTTATTAATTAAAAAAAAAAAAGTTTCCAGCGGTGGTAATCCACTCTTGCTATCCAGCGACGGATGATCATCTCTCTGAGGTCCAGCGATGGCTGATCTGATCCAGTGATGGGTGACACTTCTTATATGAGGAGGGCGGGGCCACCCATCACCTGACCCCGCCCCTCTGATGCAAGGGGAAAGCCGGGCTTCCCAGTGACGTATGGGTGACCCCGCCCCCCTCTGATGTAATGCAGTTTTCCGTTACATCAGAGGGGGGTGGGGTCACCCAAACGTCACTTTGGGGGACCCCAAAGCATCCTCCCAATCTTGATGGCATGTGACCTGGTGTGGTTCAGGGGGGCACTCTCTCGTCCCTCCCTCTTTTCCTGGGGCCTGCCAGGTTGCGTGCTCATATAAAGGGTCTGGTATGGATTTTTAGGGGGAACACCACGCCATTTTTTTTTATTTGGTGTGGAGTTCCCCTTAAAATCCATACCAGACCTGAAGGGTCTGGTATGGATATTTGGGGAGAACTCCACGTCATTTTGTTTTTTTTATTTGATGCAGGGTTCCCCTTAAAGCGGAGGTCCACCCTAAAGTGGACCTTCCGCTCATTGGAATCCTCCCCCCCTCCAGCGCCACAGTTGGCACCTTTCAGGGGGGAGGGGGGTGCAGGTACCTGTACAGTACAGGTATCTGCACCCACTTCCTGGATAGCTCTCTGCGGAAAGGGGCGTAGATTGCGCACCTTTCCGAAAGTCCCCTGCTGCCTGCTGGGAAACACACAGATCCCAGAGGCAGCGGGTCCATCCTCATTGCGCAGCGCGACTCGCGCATGCGCAGTAGGGAACCGGGAAATGAAGCCGAAAGGCTCCACTTCCTGATTCCCATACCCAAGATGGCGGCGGCAGCACCCGAGAGACGATCTAGGGATCGGCTTCGGGTGCCGACATCGCGGGCGCGCTGGACAGGTAAGTGTCACTATTTTAAAAGTCAGCAGCTGCAGTATTTGTAGCTGCTGGCTTTTAAAAAAAAAAAAAACGCACACTCCCGGCGGACTCCCGCTTTAATATCCATACCAGACCTGAAGGGCCTGGTAATTGAATTTGGGGGAACCCCACGCTTTTTTTTTTTTATCAATGACTGTTCTCTGTATTACGGGGAGCCGACAATTCATTATAGCCACGAGAGATTTTAAATGACTTTTTTTCCTGCAGAAATTACACTTTGTGCAGGGACAGTTCTAAGCACGGGAAACATGCGCCCCTTTACAGGCATACTATAGACACCCCCCAGGTATGAAATTTAAAGGAATATTTCACTTTTATTGTTTCACTTTAAGCATTATTAAAATCACTGTTCCTGAAAAAACTGCAGTTTTTAGAACTTTTTTTTTTTTGCATTGATCCATGTCCCCTGGGGCAGGACCCGGGTCCCCAAACACTTTTTATGACAATAACTTGCATATTAGCCTTTAAAATTACTTTAGATTTCTCCCATAGACAGAGTGCAGAGTATGCCGCGGCTTTTCGAATTTGCCGCAAACACCCCAAATTGTTCGCTGAACTCAAAGCTCATCCCTAGTATAAATGCAAATGTTTTTTTAAAACAGCTGTTTTTTTTTTGAGAGCAGTGATTGCAATAATGCTTAAAGAGAAATATTCCTTTACCTATCGTACCGGAGGGGGTTTCTATAGTATGCCTGTAAAGTGGCGCATGTTTCCCGTGTTTAGAACAGTCCGAGAGCAAAATGACATTTCTAAAGGAAAAAGTAATTTAAAACTACTCGTGGCTGTAATGAATTGTCGGGTCCTGGCAATACAGATAAAAGTCATTGAAAAAAACAACATGGTATTCCCCCACAGTCAATTACCAGGCCCTTAGGGTCTGGTATGAATATTAAGGGGGAATCCGAACCGACGAGGTATCGTCTACATTTACTCAAAAGACAGCTACACAACTTGACTACTCATGGGATGGGAGGAGCCGTGGACACGTAGCGGCCGTCGGCTCGCGTCCTTTCCCCCCGCCGCACCCGCCTATGCCTCCTGATCCACCCGCCCCGCCCACCCGCCGTCAGCTGTTCGCTTCCACGAGGCAAGCGGACGCCCCGGATCAAGCCAGGAGAGAGAGCGAGCGGAGAATGCTTCCTGTGAAGCGGAGACACAGCGGTGGGAAGGTGGCTCTGTAGGAAGCCTTACGCCCCCCCCTCCTTTCAGCGGAGCAGGCTTGACGGCACGGACCTTCCCTACCCTACATAGGTCGGTAAGGCAAAGAATTAGAGGGTCATTGACAGAGTGGAGGAGCAGTGAGAGGTGAGCAACCGTATGGATGAGTGGAGGGGAGATGGCCCGCTGGAGATTTGGTCATCATCAGTGATCAGAAGTTATCATTCTAAAGACCTCTCTTTGAAAGCGGTAAGGTACATACATGTATAAGCTGGTTAACGATTGCTGCTAATGTGACGTCTACTACCTGTCCATCAGTGTACTACTAATATCGCCTGATTAGCCGGACACGGACCTTTCCACCCCTGCACAGGCCGGCAAGGCTATGAATGAGATAATCAGCGATAGAGGGGAGGAGCAATGATAGCTGAGCAATCTGTGTGAATGAAAGGAGGGGCGATGGTCGGCTGCATATCTTGTCAGAAGCTGTTATTGTAATAACTTCTCTTGGAAAGTGGTAAGGCGGATATATACATAAGCACGCTAACAACTGCTCTTAATGTGACTCCTTCTCTGGAACTATCAGATTGTTATCAACACTGCTTGATTAGCTGGATATAAACCCTGCAGGGGGAGGAATGATGAGAGGTGAACAGATGGACATTTGAAGGATTGATAATCAGTAATGCTATGCAGAGTTTTTTTTCTTTTTCTTTTTACAATTTTAGATAGAGGCATAAAATAGCGGTCGGGTTGGGGGCTCATTTCACAATTTTCGGTCCTTCGCCCATTGTGCACCCAGCACTCCCTGACAGCAATTTTGTCTTGTAGTTGCCTGCAGGCATACAGATACAAGGGAGTGAGGTACCCCGCCCCCAGAAAGTGATCTGAGCAACCCGGACCCCATAAGAGTCATGGGGAAAGGGACAGGGCCTGGATCTGGGTGTTAACCTGCAACAAAGGAGAATGCCGGGGAAGATGAATAAAAGGGGGGGTACGGGACCTGTTAGCCCGGGGGGGATACAACGATACTTAGTGGGGGAGACAAGTGTGTTGGAAAGCAGCCAGGAAACCCCTAACCAGAAGACATCAAGGAAATCAGGTGCAGGCACGAGTAAAACTATAGACACGGGAGAAGTGCGGGGAGCAGGAAAACCTAAGGACGTAGGCCCAACTCGTACCAGGACGGGGGGGGTAAGCTCCCGAGAGGAAGATAAAGGCAAAAAAAGGGAAGAACTGGGGAGAAAAGGAGAGGCTACCCCCCTACCCGAAATTCAACCTGAAATCCAACCCGAATTAGAAGGAGCCCTAGTGCTGGCAGACCCACAAGTGAGCCTGAGCATGCTGAGAGAGGTATTTACAGAGGCATTGACCAAGGTTGAAACATCACTTAAATCTGATATAGCCGGGATTAAGACAGATATTGGCCGAGTGCTAGGAAGGGTGGAAGAGTTGGAGGAAAGAATGAATGGATATGAACAAAATATGAGGGATCTAAAAGAACAAGTGAAATTAGCCCAAAAAACAAACAGATCGATCCTATATAAAATCGAGGACCAAGAAAATCGCGGAAGAAGGAAAAATTTAAGGATAAAAGGCCTAGAAGAAAAATTTAAAAATGAAGAGCTCCCTAGGGTGATGCAGGACTTGTTCAATCCCATTCTAGGCAGGGCGGAGAAGGACAAATTAAAAATAGACAGAGTACATCGAGTCACGGGATACCGCGCCCAAGCCACAGAAAAACCAAGAGACGTAATAATTAGATTCCATTTTTACGAGGATAAAGCGTTAGTGTTGGAGAATATCCGAAGGTTGGATAAAATTTTGTTTCAGGAGGCGGAGATACAGATATTCTCGGACCTAGCAGGGGAAACATTGAGGAGAAGAAGGCTCCTTAAACCTCTGACAGATCTGATGAGGTCACTAAATGTCCCCTATCAATGGGGGTTCCCAGCATGCCTTAGGGGAAGGAGAGATGGCCGCTCCGCAGTACTAAGGTTCCCAGAGGATTTAACGGACTTTTGTAATAAGTTAGAAATCCCCCCACCAGCACTACCAGGATGGGAGGAGGTGTTGGGGAACGAAGGAATTAGTAGGGTGGTGCAATGGTCTCGGGTCCAGGACGGGGGGGGGAGGGAGGGGGTATAATTACCATCATTGGCGGGTGAGGGGGGGAGGTGTGGGCACGTGGACAGGCCGTGAATGAGGCGGTCCTCCCAAAGAATGCTAGGTGGGCAAAAGGTGACCTGTGGGTCACCGGGACACCTAAGCGAGGAACAAATGTGGAAATTGTTCACTCCTCCAAATGGAGGAGGGGGAAGGGGGGAGGGGGGATGGGAGGGGGGGGTGGGTTAGGGGGTAATCTCTCTCTCAAACAGGGTTTAGGTGCTCTCTCTCCTGCTCTCTCGCCCCCCCCTTCTCTCTTCCCCCGCGTCGACCTCCGGTGGGGGGGGGATGTCTCCCTCCCGGGGGGCCGGGGGAGGAGGGGAGGGGGAGGGGATCAGTGAGATATGACAAGACTGAAATTGATAACATATAATGTAAGGGGTATAAGTACTCCCCAAAAAAAGTTCAGAGTTAATAGGGAGTTGGAATTGTATGGAGCGAATGTGGTCTGCTTGCAGGAAACTCATTTATCACACGAGGCTACAGGGAGACTGACGTCCCGGGGGTTCCCAACATGGTTCTACGGTGACTCTACAACATGTAACGCCAGGGGGGTAGCAATAGGCTTTGAGAGAAGTGTGAGGTTTGAAGTCGAGAAACAGATGGCCGACCCAGAAGGGAGATTCTTGTTTATAAGAGGGAAACTATCGGATGGAATATACACCTTTGCGAATATATACTCCCCAAACAGGGACCCAGATAAATTTTTAAGGAAGGTTTTGGAACTATTAGCGGAGTTTAAAAAAGGTAAACTGATAGTAGCGGGAGATCTGAATATGGGCATCGACCCTCGGGTGGACTCCTCAGCCGGGTCCCCGCGTTGGCCGGAGCTTAGATATAAAAAAATAAAGGCCCTGCTCTTAGAATTTCAGTTGGTTGACGCTTGGAGGATTAAACATCCGAACAGCAGAGACTATACTTTCTACTCTTCGGTGCATGGGACATTCACCCGAATTGATTATGTTCTGATTGAACATCAAATGCTCCCAGCTCTCAAAGATACAGTAATAAAATCTATCTCCTTATCTGACCATGCTCCAGTCATGGTGCAGCTGGAGCTAGTAATAGATCAGGCTAAAAGAGAGACATGGAGATTAAATGAAGCTTTGATCCAGGACCCAGAAACTAGAAGCAGAATTGAAATAGAACTAGAAGAGTTTTTTATAAGAAATGATTCCCCTGGGGTTACGAGGAGTACGATATGGGAGACCCACAAAGCATATATACGAGGAATCCTAATAAGCATTGGGACAGGGAAAAAAAAGGAAATAGGGAAAAGGTTACAAGATCTAAATAAGGAGATTTGGGAACTGGAGCAACAAACTAGATCAAAGGGGATCCCAGAGAAAGTAGAGCTAAAAGATAAGAAGCTACAATTAGAAGAACTTATGGAGGAGGAAAGGGTGCGAGTTAACCACTGGGCAGAGAGCATAAGATACCAGGAGGGGAACAAACCTGGGAAATGGTTAGCGAGAGTAGTGCGGGAGAGAAGGAATTTGTCTTTCATACCCAAAATTAAAAATGAAAAGGGGGAAATGAAGCACTCCACTCCTGAAATAGCGACGGTCTTCCATAAATATTATAGTCTGTTATATAAGGTAGGACAGGGAATGGAGAAAAACAGAGATAAGGAGGATACTATTGAGTATTTAAAAGGGATAGATTTTCCTAAAGTCCCGGAGGAAGAGCTGGAAATGTTGGAGACCCCGGTCACGGTAGACGAGGTGGCGAGGGCAATAAGAGGGATGGCAATAGGGAAAAGTCCAGGCCCGGATGGGTTTCCAATTTTATATTACAAAAAGTTTGAAAAGATATTGGCCCCCAAATTATGTGAGTATATGAATGCAGTTGCAGAAGGGGAAGATCTGAGGGAAGAGGCATTGATGGCTTACATAACTTTGATATTAAAGGAGGGGAAGGAGCCAACAACCCCTGGGAGTTATAGACCAATCTCTCTTCTGAACACGGATGTGAAGATATTCTCAAAAGTGATAGCAGAGAGATTGAAACCGTTGCTCCCCCAATGGGTCCATAGGGACCAAACGGGGTTTGTTACGGGTAGGGAGGGGAGGGATAATTGTCTTAAAACCCTAATGTTGATTCATGGGGTGGAGAGCAGTGGACCCCCAGTCGCCCTGTTATCGGTGGATGCTGAAAAAGCATTCGACAGGGTAGACTGGGGCTTCATGTTTGAGACTTTAAGATATTTGGGGTTAAAAGAAAAAATATTACGATGGATAAAAGCATTTTATTCCCGCCCGTCGGCAAAAATTAAAATTAACGGTAACCTCTCCCCGGTAGTGAAGCTATACAATGGAACTAGACAGGGATGCCCCCTGTCTCCAATGCTGTTTATACTCGCCTTGGAACCCTTGTTGGCTTCAATTAGGAAGAATGGAGACATAAGGGGGGTGAGAATGGGCGGAGAAGAGTATAAGATCTCTGCGTATGCGGATGACATATTATTTTATGTTTCGGATCTCAGGGTGACTTTGCCAAATATAATCAGGGAGATCCATAGATATGGGAAGCTGACAAATTTCAAGATTAATATGTCAAAAACTGAGATTTTGAACATAACGGTACCAAAAAAAGAACAAGAGGAACTCCAGAGGTTCTTCCCCTTCATCTGGTGTAGGGAAGATTTGAGGTACCTGGGAGTAAAAATTACACCCACATTGTCATCCGCATACGCAGCTAATTATACAGATATATTAAATAGGGTGAAAGAATGTATTAAAAGCATGAGATATAAACCCCTGTCGCTAATAGGAAGAGTAAACGCGTTGAAAATGTTTATTTTACCAAAACTAATATATGTGTTCCAAATGATCCCAATAAAAGTTCCGCAGGAGTTCTTTAGGAAACTCCAAACCCTAATTTTAAAACATATATGGGGACGTAGGAATCCTAGAATCTCATATGCGACTCTGGAAAGGGGGAAAGTAGAAGGGGGATTAGCCGCCCCGAACTTTAGAAGATATTATCAGGCAGCAGTAATTTCACGGGTGGTGGATTGGGTGTATGATAAAGGCGATAAAGGGTGGGTAAATATAGAGAAAACACAAAGTGGAGTTAATTTAGGAAAAAGGATCTGGATACCTCGGGACTACCGTGACTTGGGGAGAAGCACTAACCCACTAACTACTAATCTGTTTAGAATATGGGATAAAGTGGGCGAATTAAATCACTGGCAGCACAATTCACCTTTAATTTCTATATTAGACACAAGTTTTTTTAAACCAGGGAAGGAAGAATATGTTTATTTCACAAGATGGGCAAAAAGGGGTGATATTTTTTTGAAAGATGTGATGAATGGGGACAGAGTTTGTACTTTAGGAGAAATAAGACAAAAATGGGGATGTAGGAAATTAGACAGCTGGAGATATGCACAAATTAAACATTTTGTTCAGGCGCTACCCCGACCACTCCGCGGGGAAGGAGATCTTAGACCTATGGAGAGAATGCTTACAGACCCGAGCTGTAAAAAAAAAAGTTTGTCCAAAATCTATAAAATTCTGGAGGAGGAAAAGGAACCAGGAGAACCACTGTTTTTGAAAAAATGGGAAGAAGAGTTGGGTACTCTGGGAGATAAGGAACGTAGAAAGAAGATTTTAAGAATAGCAGGTACAATATCTAAGGACAATATGTCAGCGGAAATGTCATTTAAATTAATGGCAAGATGGTATATTGTCCCACAAAGAGCGCATAAGAGAAGGCCGGACATATCAGCACTATGCTGGAGGGGTTGTGATAAGGTGGGAACTTTTGCACATATCTGGTGGGAGTGTGGTAAGATTGGCCCTTATTGGGAGAAAATAATAGGAAACATCTTCCAGATAACAGGGGAACAGGTAAAGAAAGATCCTTGGACATGTCTATTTCATGACACAGATAAAACAATAGGGGAATATAAAAATTCATTGATACCTCACTTATTGATTGCTGCAAAAAGCCTGATCCCAAAGAGATGGGGCTCTGTTGAACCCCCATCCATGAGGGAATGGTTAGCTAAAGTAGAGTGGTTAAGATCAATGGAGGAATCAATACTTAAAAGAGGAGATCAAGTGGAAATTTATCATAGCAAATGGGGAAAATGGTTGGAGTTTAAGAAACAAGGGAATGTCCCAGAATGAGTGGTCCCGAGGAGAGAGGAGGGGGAGGGCGGGAGAGAGAGACGGAGAGAGAGAGGGGGGGGTTGGGGAGGGAGATTTGAGGGGGAGGGGACGGGAAGATATAAGTTTATGGAATAGGAAGCATATTTTTGTAATATTCCTACTTTTTCGAAATTCTTATAAAATAAATAAAAATAAAATAGAGGAAGATGTTAAAAAAGAAAAAAGGAAAAAGGATTGCATGTGATGTCAAAGTAGCACTGCCAACAGGCAAAATAGTGGCGATGAGAAGAAGGGCACCAAAAATCACAAGGGCGTAAACTTGCCACAAATTTGTTGACGAGAGATTATGGCGTGCTATAAACTGATGCAAAAAAAAAAAAAAAAAAAAAAAAAAAAAAAAAAGAAAAAAAAAAAAAAAAAAAAAAAGGGGGAATCCGAACCAAATTGTAAAAAAAAAAAAAATACGTGGGGGTCCCCCCAAATTCCATACCAGGCCATTCAGGTCTGGTATGGATATTAAGGGGAACCCCGCGCCAAAATTAAAAAAAAATGCCATATGGGTCCCCCCAAAAATCCATACCAGACCCTTATCCAAGCACGCAACCTGGCAGGCCACAGGAAAAGAGGGGGGATGAGAGAGTGCCCCCCTCCTGAACCATACCAGGCCAAATGCCCTCAATAAGGGGAGGGTGCTTTGGGGTACCCCCCAAAACACCTTGTCCCCATGTTGATGGGGACAAGGGCCTCATCTCCACAACCCATGCCCAGTGGTAGTGGGGGTCTGCGGGCGGGGGGGCTTATTGGAATCTGGAATTCGCCTTTAACAAGAGGACTCCAAGATCCGGGCCTCCCCCGTGTAAAATGGTATTTATACCCCTACCATTTTACAAAAAAAGTGTGAAAATTGTAAAAATGACAAGACTTGGCTTAGGGACAAGTCCTTTATTAAAAAAAAAAACTGTCCTACAAAGGCTTCTTAGGGACATCCCTATGGATTTCCTGTAGCATTAGAGGGGGCGGGGCCACGCGGTGACATCGCCGGGTGACACCACCCCCCGAGGCACGGGGACATCCCTAAGGCTTTCATGTAGAGTCAGAGGGGGCAGGGCCACCCCTCTGATGCTATGGGAAAGCCATAGGGATGTCCCCTTCTGTCAGAGGGGGCGGGGTCTCCCAGTGACATCACCGTGTGGCCCTGCCCTCAGTTATAAAAGAGCTGTCACCTGAGAGGACGGTCATTTCGGCAGGTGTCTCCCATTTTTTTATTCTTTCTTTTTCGGTCTGTCAGCAGAGCAAGAGATGAAGAAGAAGACTCTGTGGGACAGTTTTATTTTTTTAATTTTTTAATAAAGGACTTGTCCCAAGCCATGTCTTGTCATTTTTACCATTTTCACACTTTTTGGTGAAATGGTAGGGGTACATTAGTACCCCGTTACCATTTTACACAGGGGAGAGGCCGGGATCTGTGGGTCCCCTTGTTAAAGGGTGCTTCCAGATTCCGATAAGTACCCTGCCCGCAGACCCCTACAATCACCGGCCAAGGGTTGTGGGGATGAGGCCCTTGTCCCAATCAACATGGGAACAAGGTGTTTTGGGGGGTACCCCAAGGCTCCCTCCCCATGTTGAGGGCATGTGGCCTGGTACAGTTCAGGAGGGGGCTCTCTCTCTTTCCCCCTCTTTTCCTGTGGCCTGCCAGGTTGCGTGCTCGGATAAGGGTCTGGTATTGATTTTTAGGGGGACCCATACGCCAGGTTCCCTTTAAAATGGAATTTGGGGGGGATCCCCAAGCAATTATTTTTTTCAATTTTGGTTAATATTCGTACCAGACCCAAAGGGTTTGGTAATTGACTGTGGGGGAATCCCATGCCGTTTTTTTTCAATGACTTTTATGTGTATTGTCGAGACCCGATAATTCATTATAGTAGTTTTAAATGAGTTTTTTTCCTTTAGAAATGTAATTTTTCTCTCAGACTGGGACCGGGAAACATGCTATAGACACCCCCCAGGTATGAACTTTAAAGGAATATTACACTTTTTTTGTTTCACTTTAAGCATTATTAAAATCACGGCCCCCAAAAACGTCATTTTTTAAAAGTTGTTTTGCATTGATGCATATACCCTGGGGCAGGACCCGGGTCCCCAAACACTTTATGACAATATCATGCATATAAGCCTTTAAAATTAGCACTTTTGATTTCTGATATTCGTGTCCCATAGACTTTAATGGTGTTTGTGTGTTCAATCAAATTTTTTTCCTGTTCGTATGTTCTGCTGCAAACTGAACCGGGGGTGTTCAGCTCATCCCTAGTGGTCACTCTGGTTACAACATCCAAAATGTACTGTTCAAGTATAACCATACCGATATGAAATGTTCATTGATCATCAATGTCTTTATCTCTGGTCCTCTGGTGTCCTTCTTCCTCCTCCTTCCTTATACCCCTATCCCTTACCCCCCCTCCTTCCCACCCCTTCCCTATTTAGATCCTCTCCATACTCGACTACTTTGGTTTACCCCCCCCCCCCCCCCCACTTAGAATATTACTGTTTGCATTTAACACATTATTACTTGTTAGAAGAGCTTCTTTCTAGCTGGAACATCTGTTTCTGTTACTGCAGTTATGGCTATAACATGTATGTACCTTCTCTGAAACTCCAATAAAAAACTATATTGAGAAAATAAATCAATGTGTGTATGTGAGTGTGCATTTGTCCTTCTGTGTGTGTCCCCCCAGGGATTCTTCTCTTCATATACCAGCCCAGTATATCTCATACACAGACACACACAGATCACTGCCATGCAAAGCCATTTATTTCTAGAGAGAGAAAAGCAGAAGAAAGAATTACATTGTCTCAATAAACATGTTACAGGAGAAGATCACACATCTGATCTGATCAATATGAAGATTATTGATGAACCTCCAACTAATCAATGTCACTTTCCTGTGATCAGAAGAATGGAATTCCAGAATGTGTACAATGGATGATTTATATAGAATTAAACCTTTATATAAATAAACTGCAGGAGGTTTGAACCCAATTAAACTTTTTTTTTTTCCCAACCTGGCTATGGTGTCTATTTCTAAAACATTTGTTGCACGAATATCAGAAGTATTGGTCAAGTTGAACAAAATGTCCCGTATTTTTTCCAAGAGATAAATGTCTGTATCATCAGCTCCATCTAGTGGCCAAAATGCTGATTATTTTCTCCATGGAGGTATTTCAGAAAAGCGCTGTATACTGCATGGTGGCCACTATATGGGGCTGACGATACAGGAATTTATCTGTTAGAAAAAATACTGGACATTTCCTTCAACTTACAACGATGCTTTTGACATTTGTGCAGCAAATGTTTTGAAAATGTACCCCCTCCCCCCCCCCCCCCCCCAAGTATTTAACCATGAAATAGAAGAATCTCCTCTCAGTCCATATTTTATCCAGGATTTGGTTCTGATTTGATCCGGCTGGTATTTTGCAGACTCAGAAGGTATGAAGAAAGGATAACTTTAGAAAGTTCAACTGATAATTGTTCCAATCAGGTCTTTTCCTCGGGATTTATAGAGAGACGGAAAATTCTCTTCATTTATAGACATTGGAAGAGGTAAGACATTTCTTGCCATATTGACTTACAAAATGTAAACTGTCCCAAAACCTAAAAATAACAAACTCCAGGTATGGAGCTCAGACCAAAGTAAGTATGCAAATGCCATAG
This sequence comes from Lithobates pipiens, assembly GCF_037356315.1. NCBI lineage: Eukaryota > Metazoa > Chordata > Amphibia > Anura > Ranidae > Lithobates > Lithobates pipiens. Next base: position 1,333,931 of record NW_027507877.1, read on the forward strand.
CTGTGGACCTACCTGTTGTTTCTCAATGATTGCAAAGTGTTCTCTGATTGGACAAGGTGGGGATGATGATGTCACCACCCCACCCCTCCATAGAGATCACCTTGTATTCATTGAGAAAAAAGGTTGGCGTTCTGTGAATGGTGACTGTGCCGAGCAAGTGACTCCCGGTGTGTGCTATGCAGGAGGGCAGTCGCTTGGCACAGGACCTAGAAGACAGCAGTGATCACTGTAATAGTAACTGCTTCAGTGATTCCCCACTTCTACGGGATCCCATATGTATGACACATGCATACTTGTCCAAGCTGGACCAATGTTACTATGTAATAAAACACATACCTGGAGTTCACCTTTAAAACCTATGTCTTGGAACTTGGATGCAATTGATTTGGGTTCTCCCAACCTGTAGAGGACAATATTTTAGTCTCTGGAGGTCTTCATTAGACCAGAATTGGTGTTATGTGTGGCGGTCTTCATCAGATCAGAATTGGTATTACAAGTGGTGCTCTTCTTTGGATCAGAATTGGTGTTATAGGTGGTGGTCTTCATAAGATTGGAGTTGGTGTTTTCTGGAGGTCTTCATGAGGTAAAAATGGATGTTAAGCATGGTGGACTTCATTGGATCAGAATTGGTGTTATGGGTGGTGGTCTTCATCAGATCAGAGTTGATGTTTTCTGCAGGTCTTCATTGGATCAGAATTGGTGTTATGGGTGGTGGTCTTCATCAGATCAGAGTTGATGTTTTCTGCAGGTCTTCATTGGATCAGAATTGGTGTTATGGGTGGTGGTCTTCATCAGATCAGAGTTGATGTTTTCTGCAGGTCTTCATTGGATCAGAATTGGTGTTATGGGTGGTGTTCTTAGACCATAATATGTGTTCTCTGGAGGTCTTCATTGGATCAGAATTGGTGATATGGGAATCTGGGTTCTCTGTAACAGGCAGGCCTTGTATATAAGCAGAAATCAGAAGAATAGAGGGAGATGCAGAGAACAGCACTGATTCGGGATGTCATGGTAGGGTGCTGGAGAAGGGCAGTTCACCATCTTCATTCATTTATAAACTTCATAAGCCAGCACAGGCTTTAGGGAGTTCACTTTATCATTCCAGCCAATTTTACGGTAATCTGGAATTTCATCTCCTGCCAGAGTGATGATCTGTTTACCTGTATAAAACTCCCCTTCATACAGGATCCAGGCCCCGCTCACAAATTTATGTGATGAAACCTTGTTGTCAAATTTATAGGGACGAAGGGAATCTGTAGGTCTTTCCAGGTCGATAGATTCTCCCCCATAGTGGATGTGCTCATACAGAGTAATCTTGGGGTTATGCAGACCGCCCTGCACATGTCTCACAGAGTTGATCTTAAATCCTGGGATTGAGTTGTAGTTGCCTTCTTTGAAGACTCTGAAGTCCCCTCTATAATTGGTTCCACTGAAGACAACCCATGGTTCTCCGGTGATTTTGAGAGATTCGGCTTTGTTCAGGAATCCAACAGTTGCCAGGTCAGCAGTGTCTTTCTTTATAGACACAGAGGCTCCCTTGAAATCCGGGAACTGAAACAGCTGAAGAGTGTTCATCTTCCAGTTCTATGTTGAAGATCAGATGATGGGAACTGATATCTCTGGAGGTCGGTGTAAGTATAATCCTTGGCTGCTGGAGATTGGGGAATTTATACAAAAACCTTGGTGGTGAACCCAGGTGCACTTGGAGATAACAACTTGTAAGAGTTGTGAAATAATTACGCAACTTGTAAGAGTTGTGAAATAATTCACAACTGCTGGGAAATGTATACATAAGTATAATTTATAATAATACATAATAAATTTATACATAATCCTCAGTGCTGGACCCAGCTGTTTGGATATATTTTATTAATTACTCTACATTTATCCTCACTAGGGCCAACATCTTAACCATTATCTTGTAATATATATATATATATATATATATATATATATATTTTATTCTTAGTATTATTATCCTTACTAATATAATTATTATTACTATTTTTTTATTGTTTTATGATTGTATATATAGATTGTGTTATGTATCTTTCAAGTTATATACATATCATTTTACACATTTTTTCATACATTTATTCTTATTAGGTCAATTTATTACAGAAACTGTATCATTTTAATAATAGTGATTATTAATATTATTATTTATTTATTGGTTTGCAGATCATTGTAAAGATTGTACAGTGTATGGCTCAGCTGTTTGGATATATTTTACTAATTTCTATACATTTTGATCTCTAGGTCCAAAATTGTAACTAGAATGTATTATCTCATAGTAAGTATTATAATTCTCAGTATTGTTATTATTTTTATATCATTTTTCTATAAGTTATATCCATATATTTTTTTATAATTTTTTTTTCTTCTTTGGTCAAATTACAGAGACTGTATCATTTTAATAGTAGTGATTAATATTTTTATTGATTTGTTTATTTGTTGCATTGTTTTACAATGTTGTATAATGTGTGGTTCAAGTTATACACATATCATTTTTTATACAATTTTTCTTCTTAGTTAAAATAATGCCCTAACCCTAATCAATTTAACAGTGGTGTCCCCCCTGCACCTTTGGCTTTCAGTTTGGGATGCAATGGTGGGAGTGTAAGGTGGCGATCGGCAGCTCTATGGTGCTCGCGGCGTCTCCCTGGGGCTTGTATTTCTCCTCCAGAGTCTATACAGTGGAGAAGGGAGGAGCATCTGACTCTCCTCCAGAGTCTACACAGTGGAGAAGGGAGGGGCCTCTGACCCTCCTCCAGAGTCTATACAGTGGAGAAGGGAGGGGCTTCTGACCCTCCTCCAGAGTCTATACAGTGGAGAAGGGAGGGGCCTCTGACTCTCCTCCAGAGTCTACACAGTGGAGAAGGGAGGGGCCTCTGACCCTCCTCCAGAGTCTATACAGTGGCGAAGGGAGGGGCCTCTGACCCTCCTCCAGAGTCTATACAGTGGAGAAGGGAGTTGCTCTGCTTGTACACTGTTGCAGATTGCTGCCCAGGTCAGTGGCCCCTCCCCTTTCCACTGTACAGAATCAGGAAGAGAACTACAAGCCCCAGGGAGATCCCGCGGTCCGCAGGCACCACAGAGCTGCCGATCACCACCTCCCCCTGTGCTGGGGTGGGAGGTGCACAGACAGCCAGGGTACAGGGGAACCTCTGATGGGGGTTGAGTCTGGGAACCCTCATGTATGAGGGAGGCTCTCTAAGGACCCTGATGTAAGGGGGGCCTCTGGGATAACTGATGTAAGGGGGGCCTCTGGTAACCCTGTTGTATGGGGGGCTCTCTGGGGACCCTGATGTATAGGGGGGCTCGCTGAGGACCCTAATGTATGGAGCGCTCTCTGCTCTGTGGATCCTGATGTATGGTGTGGGCTCTCTGGGGATCCTGATGTATGGGGGGGGGCTCTCTGGCGACCCTGATGTATGGGGGGCTCTCTGGCGACCCTAATGTATGGGGGGCTCTCTGGTGACCCTGATATATGGGGGGGGCTCTCTGGGGACCCTGATGTATGGTGGGGACTCTCTGGGGTCCCTAATATATGGGGGCTCTCTCTGGGGACACTGATGTATGGGGGGTTCTCTGGGGACCCTAATTTATGGGGGCTCTCTGGGGACCCTGATGTAAGGGGAGGCTCTCTGGGGACCCTGATGTAAGGGGAGGCTCTCTGGGGACCCTGATGTAAGGGGAGGCTCTCTGGGGACCCTGATGTAAGTGGGGGAAGCTCTCTGGGGACCCTGATGTCAGTGGGGGAGACTCTCTGGGGACTTGTTTACCAATGTTCTGCCTCTGTTGGAAACAATCATCCGGGAACAGAGGACATTGGGTCGTCGGACCCGCTGATTAGCTCTCAGTGTGTCCAATCACAGTGGCAGTGAGTCAAACAGACCAGCAAGTACAGAATCAAGTACCTGTAGGTGATTCTGCTCACAGGAGACGCAGCCCCGTAGTAAATGTACACGGTTAATGTGAGTTTATTTTTCTTTTTTTTTTTTAAACATTTATTTTGAACATACAGTAGAGAAATTCTGTGACCAATGCATTTAATTAGCAGTGCAATATATACATGGGGCTTTGTGAGGGTGTGGCTTGTGTGTGGGTGGGGACAAAGGGGGCCCCATGATCCCCTATTGCCCGGGGGCCCCCATGAGTTGTCAGTCCGCCCCGATTAGTGCCCAACACTTCTTCTGGAATGGTAATCTAATGGATAGAACTGAACCAAGCTCACAATGGCCAGATGCCCATATACCAACGTGGATCTATCTGCAGCTACACAACTTTCTCCATTCCATGGCTTCTCCTGAGTCAGTTTCTCTGCCTATTACTCCTCTTGAGAGCTTATATGCCAAGACCGCACCCCAGCAACATGTAATTCCCTCAATTAATGCCTTTCTCTTCTTGAATAAGCCCTCTAATGCTGGGAAGGCTCACACAGCCTGGGAACGAGATCTCGATACAATCCTTTCCTGAAGAATGGGATCACATTTTCATGAACTCCCACAAAGGGTCTGTTAATGTTACAACGCAGGAAAGTTGTTGCAACCTCATTTTGAGATGGTATTGGAACTCCCGCTCTACTACTAAAAAATTAACTTCCTAAGTATTGTTGGCGATGGTGCCAAGCTGATGGAACTTATCTTAACTTGGATGGAGATGCTGCTCATCTGGTGGGATTGCCCTGAGACACAACCCTTCTGGTCTGATGTCCACCCTGTAATTTCTCAAGTGACAACATACACCTTAGACTACTAATTCCTTCTTCACCACACTTCTCTCTCCCAGAGAGCCTATTATAAATCGCACGCCATGCATATGGTGAATTCAGCTAAAATGTGTATTTAGATCCATTGGGGTACGACCCACACCCCCTCCCTGTTAGAATGGTTTACATACCTTTGTAAAATTGCTGATATGGAAGAACTCATTCACCTGGCAAAAGATTCCCCTTCCAAATTCACATCCACCTGGGCCTGTTGGTTCCACTTTCAAACCACTGACCAATATAAGCAGCTCATAGATAATACCGTTTGACTCTCACTTAGGTCAGTAGACTTTTCACCTGATCAGATTTAACTGGAGGAGCTTCTTAGTGACATTTTTACATGATTAACGAGCCTCACCCCTCTAGTTAGGGTTGCCACCTGTCAGTTCGGGTTTTGAATCATGATTTGGGGTTTCAGTCTGCCTGAAACCCAGACACAATGGGGTTTATTTACAATCCTATAGTGTATGCAAAATGTATTTATTTTTGCTGTGTAACCATAAAATGTCCATCCCCAAATGGAAGCCTCCACAAGGGGATTAGAAGAAAAATCCATCAGGAGCTCCAGAGTATAAAAGAGAACAGAGGCGACTATAAGCCCTTGTACACACGGTCGGAGAATCCGTCGGAATGTGTCCTATCGGACCGTGTCGTCGGATAATCCGACTGTGTGTGGTCTGCATCGGACTGATTCCGTCGGAATATCCGTCGGACCCAATTTTCCAACATGTTGGAAATATTTCCCGACCAACTGGGCCGATCGGACATACTCCGATCATGTGTAGAGAATTTTGATCGGACCAAGTGCCACGCATGCTCAGATCAAATTCCTACATCAAAGCAATTGGCTACTAGCCTGACTGTAGTCCCATCGTAATGAAATTACGTCATCACGTTCTGAAAGATCGGATTTTTCGCCAACTTTGTCCGACCGTGTGTATGCAACAATTTCGGACAAGATCCGACGGGCAAAATCCGACGGATTTGGTTGTGGAAATCTCTGACCGTGTGTACAGGGGCTAAGTGTAGCGATATGGTTACATTGAATGAAGGTACAACTAGCAACTCACATGTTTGATGATTAAAACAGGCACATCTAAGCATGCAGGCATTCGGGATAAAGTGATCCTCAGATCATCCCCCGCACCACCGGCTCTCACCGCTGTCAATCTGCAATTGCAAATGGGAAGACTACCCTGTAGTAGAGCGATCAGAAAGCGAGGTTTGAAGAGCTCGTGGAGTGCAGCGTGGAAGAGATGACATTGATGGCGGTGTGGAGGATGATGAGTTGGGAGGATGTGAGTTGCTAGATGTTGTACCTTCACTAAATGTAACCATATTGCCACACTTAGAGGCGCCTCTCTTTTCTTTTATATTCAGTTGTGACTTGACACTACTTGTATATCAAGACATCGCTTGTATATCAAGTCAAAATTTATGAACTTTTTTTTGCTTGTCTTGCAAAACACTCTCAAACCAAGTTACTCTCAAACCAAGGCTTTACTGTACCATATATATATATTTTTATTGTGAATCCTTCAAATACCTTCCGTATAGACAAGTTGGGACTTCCCCAGATGTCCAATCCTAGTAAGTAGCTGATCAATATTTACGGTTTATTGTTTTAATAATGTCATTGCATTAGCGGTTCTTCCCTCCGTATCCTCTTGTATGTACACTGGTTCTCATGCTGATCCTTGTACAATATCAGTCCTATGTCTGAGATGTTTTTGCACTGCATGTAAACTCTGAAAGAATGAAAACTACAAGACGACAGCCGCAAAGGCTGCTGGACCTATTCGTTTTCCATTCACAGAGGACTGTGAAAGAGCGACGTGGCCAGGTGGGAGGAGCCGTGTCTTTTTTGAATTGTGGCACTGGGAGAAGATCCCTGATCTGCTGTCACAGCGAGGATCGGTAAGGGGGGTGTAGCATGTTATGAAAGGTGAATGTATCCATTAACTATTCCCCACCATATAAGTGAATGGGGCTGTTGATTGCACTGATAGGTGCTCAGTGGTGCCTCAGTGGTGCCTGCGCTCGCTGGCATTCCTAATAACCATTGAAAGCAGGAAGCTGTATAATGACCGTAGCATTATTGTCATTATACATGATGGTCGGCCTCTGCCAAATGGGTAAATGTTCCGGTGTTTGTCTGAATTCCTGAACAGCTAAGGTTTGGTCTGAACTTGTGTTCGGAATGAAAGTTCATCCATAGTTCTCCTTGGTACAGAAATAGAGGGAAATCTTCCAATGGGCACACCAGTTCTGGGAGACAACCAGGAATTGTCTTCCTTTTTAAGTGATTTCATTTGGGGGGTGTTTGTACTTTCCTGGCTTGTTATGCCGCGTACACACGACCAGACTTTTCGAGGGATTAAGTCTGACAGACTTTCGACGGAGTTCTGACGGAGTTCCAACAGAGTTCTGACGGACTTTTCGAATGAGCGGACTTGGCCACACACAATCACACCAAACTCCGACGGATTCGAACGTGATGACGTACGACTGGACTCGAATAAGGAAGTTCATAGCCAGTAGCCAATAGCTGCACTAGCGTCGGTTTTAGTCCGTCGGAATAGCATACACACGAGCGAATTTCTCGGTAGGAACTGGGTCCGGCAGAGTTCTGGCGGAAAAATTTGAAGCATGTTTCATTTCTAAAGTCTGTCAGACTTTTGCAAATCAAAAGTCTGTTGCAGCCCACACACGATCGAATAGTCTGCCGGAATCATTCCGTCAGACTTTGGATGTTGAAAAGTCCGCTCGTGTGTACGGGGCTTTAGAGTCTCAAGAAATGAGCTAGGCTGTCAGTACATCAGGTGTGATCAATTTTCAGAGATTGGCACCATAGATTGTAGACTCTATAACTTTCACAAAGACCAAATAATATATACCAATTTGCATTATTTGTACCAAAGATATGTATCAATATAAAATGTGGCCAAAATTTATGAAGAAAAATTACTAATTTGCAAAATTTATAACAGAAACAAAGAAAAATGTATTTATTTTCAGAATTTTCAGTCTTTGTTCATATATAGCGCAAAAAAAAAAAAAAAACCCAGCGGTGATTAAATACCACCAAAAGAAAGCTCTATTTGTGTGAAAAAGGGACAAAAATGTCATATGGGTACAGTGTTGTATGACTGAGTAATTGTCATTCAAAGTGTGAGAGCACCGAAAGCTGAAAATTGGTCTGGTTAGGAAGGGGGTTTAAGTGTCCAGCGGTCAAGTGGTTAAAGAAATTAGAATTTTAACACTTTTTATTGGATATGTTTTATAGCAGAAAGTAAAAAATGTTTTACATTGGTAGTCTGGTGATAAGATGAACTGTCCTGGGTTCAGCTCAGAAGGAGTTCGGTGAATTTCAGACACCAAACCCTTTTTTTTCTTAGAAAGTAAAATGATCCCCGATAAGAATTAATCTATTTCTCCATCCTGAGAACATTTCTCACAAGTCATTAATCTTTCCCTTTCATGCACACTGGGCGTGTTTACAGCGGCTGTTTTTGTCTTCAGACATTTATTTTCTACAGTCAATAAACTCCCCAGAATATTATCCTATGTGTCCATGCCCACATAGACTGGCATCAAATGTTTTTGGCTTTTAAATAAAAAATAAGACTAGTCACTGGTCCCAAAATAGTGTCAAAAGTGTCCGATCCGTCCTCTGATCACTGCCATTACTAGTAAAAAATATAAAACAATTCATAAATCAATAACCTATTTTGTAGATGTGATACGTTTTGGGAAAACCAATCAATATACGCTTTTTCTTTTTTTTTTTTTTTTTTTTGGGATATTTATTATAGCAAAAAGTAAAAAATATTGTGTTTTTTTTTTCAAAATTGTCACCTTTCTTTGTTTAAAGCACAAAAATTAAAAACCGCAGAGATGATCAAATACCACCACATGAAAGCTCTATGTGTGGGGGAAAAAAATGATAATTTCATTTGTGTACAGCGTCGCACGACCGCGCAATTGTCCTTCAAAATGTCACAGCCCTGAAAGCTGAAAATTGACCTGGCCAGGAAGGGGATGAAAATGCCCGGTATTGAAGGGGTTAATGCATTGAATGCAAACCATGAGGCTTTTGCAACCCCTTTAACCTCCCTGGTGGTATTCCCGGGTGTGGCTCGGGGTGGATTTTCAGTACCAAAAGTGGTAACCCTGAGCCACACTCGGAATCGCAGTATCCTGGTACTTGTAATTTTTTTTTGGGGGGGGGGGGGAAATCGCAATAAGCGTATATTGATTGGTTTGTGCAAAAGTAGTGTCTACAAAATAGTGGATAGATTTATGGCATTTTTATTATTATTATTATTATTATTATTTTTTTACTAGTAATGATGGTGATCTGCAATTTTTATATGCCGATTAGTGCTATAAAAATGCACTGATTACTGTATAAATATCACTGGAAGGGGTTAACGTTAGGGGATGATCAAGGGGTTAACTGTGTTCCCTGGGTGTGTTCTAACTGTGGGGGGTGGGACTGACTGGGGGAGGAGAGAGATTGGTGTTCATACTCAGTAGGGATGAGCCAAACACCCCCTGGTTCGGTTCGCATCCAGAATATCCAAACGGACCAAACGTTTGCGTGAACATTCAAACACCATTAAAGTCTATGGGACTCGTACAGGAAAAATCAAAAGTGCAAATTTTAAAGGCTAATATACAAGTTATTATCCTAAAAAAGTGTTTGAGGACCCGGGTCCTGCCTTAGGGGACATGTATCAATGCAAAAGAAAGTTTTGAAAATGTCAGTTTTTTCAGGAGCAGTGATTTTTTTTTTTTTTTTGTTATCAGATGACCCGCAGACACACGTGGCTCCTCTGTTGTCTGCAAAAAGCCTTTCGTTCAAAAAGTTTTTATTATCATTTTACAGACAGAATACACAGTACATTGTTAACAGGGTTTGGGTATAACAAAGTATATAAAACAGTGGAACAAACAACTTGCGACATCACACACAATAATGCGGTGCAGACAAGCAAATGAGTACGTCGCATAAAGCTACAAGGAGATTATTTGCTGAAGCATACAGTCAACAAAAATGAGACACTCCGGTAATATCGGAGTCAGCAAGTTAAGTTACACTCATCCTCTAAATTAGTAGTAAGTAAAAGAATGATGGTACTGCGTGGACAAAAAATTTCCAAATAGAGAGAAGGGAGAAGAAAGAAAGAACAGCTAGAACAAAACAGAAAGAAAAGCAGAAGAATAGAATGAAAGGAAAGGAGAGATGAAGAATAGGAGGAAAGAAAAGAGGGAGAGTCGGTCAACCGGTCCGCACAGACCCAGGCCTTCATAAGCTGGAGACCATCCCAATTCTGCGAGTAATTTAGGGCTCAAATAAATAGGGGTCGAAATCCGGGGGTAAAAAGTGTTGTATCCAGGGTTGCCAAACTTTGTAGAATTGGGGCATACGATCCAGGCGTTTCGCCTCTAATTTGGAGTGAATCATGGCCCTTGTAACCCTATTCTTCATTTCCGCCACCGGGAGCGTGGGGGTTTTCCAAGCCTTGGCTATAGTTTGCTTAGCTGCTGTGGTAAGTTGCAGAAACAAGTCCAATTGACTATGAGTGTAGTTATGGGGAGTAAAGTTGAGAAGAGCCAGCGAAGGGTCTGGTGAAATAGAGTGTCCCGCAAGGGTCGATGCAATCTGGAAGGCAGTTATCCAAAAACGCTGTGCTACTGGACAAGACCACCATATGTGGAAATGTGTGCCTGCAGTGTTACAGCCCCTGAAGCATGTGACGGGATATCCCGGAACAAATTTGGCTATCCTGGCTGGGACCAAGTACCAGCGCGTGAGGACTTTATAATTAGCCTCAGAGGCTATAACATTCTGCGTTGCTTTATTGGTGTTAGTCCAGATTGTGTTCCATGTATCTACATCGAGGTCTAACTCGAGGTCTGTAGACCAGCCACTGGTATAGGATGGGAGAGATGTAGGGGGAGAGGAGAAATGAGTATACAGTTGGGAGATAATGCCCGGAGCATGTGGGTCTGTTTCGCATATCTGCTCGTAAAAAGAGTTACAATCATGTGGACTAATAGGTTTAGGCATCGAGTTGAGGAAATGGGCGATCTGTAGGTAACGAAAGCACTCGCCGTTGGGAATGTGGGATTGGGCTTGAAGTGTAGGGAAAGGCCTGATTCGGCCATTGTGCATTAGGGTGCCGATTCGGTCGAGCCCTGCCCTAGACCAAGCCGCAAATAAGCCAGGCTCAGAAAAGGCAGGGACAAACGATGGGTGGCCGATGATGGAGAGTAATGGTAGATGACGGGATTTAAGCCGGAAAGACTTGTGAGTCTCGTCCCAGATTTTGAGGGAATGGGCAGTGACCGGGTTGTTAAGTCTGTTCCTCTGCGTGGGAGGGAGCCACAGGAGATTAGATACACTTATCGGGGAGGTGTCTATAGCCTCGAGGCTGACCCATATCGGTACCTCCGTTTTAGCATGGTATAGGGTGAGTTGTGCAATCTGAGCTGCACAGTAATAGTATCTAAAATTTGGTACTCCTAGTCCACCTAATGATTTGTGGCGGTACATAGTGGCTTTAGTGACTCTAGGTCTAATTGTTCCCCAAATGTATTTGAATACTTTACCTTGAACCAGGCGATTATAGTATAATGGGACTCGAATCGGGAGGACTCGGTATAGATATAATAATTTAGGTGGGGCGTGGCCTAGCGATGCACTAGAGCAGACGTGCTTCGCGGGAGCTCCGGCATCGGCGCGGATAATTGATCTTTTTTGACTAGATCCCCCTCACTACTGCTTGCCCCAGGCATGGGGAGGAAAACGGGCAAGTCCCTGCCCAAGAAGGGCTCAGCTTCTGGCAACATCAAACGTTTTTTGGCCGCGGAGTCCGAGGAGGTCCCGGACCATGACGGCCTAGGCCGCACGCCGCACAGCACGCTGCCGATACTCACCCCCGCCTCTTCAGCTAGGCCGGAGAGTAGATCCCGCTCGCCCGATACCTCGGCCGAATCGGAGGATGAGAGAGAATTGGCCGGCCCTGCCGAGATAGCTACCAGGGTGAGTGATCTCCCGACTAAGGCCGACCTTGCCTCGATGCTATTGAACCTTGAACGAGCGATTCGGAAGGAAGTGTCGGCGGTCCGTTCGGACTTATCACAGGTACTGGTACGTGTGGAAGAGACGGAACAACGACTGGATAGACACGCGTCTGCTATTCGATCGCTTCAGACGACTACCCGTCAACTTACGATCGCCCACCGTACGGCTCTATATAAAATCGAGGACCAGGAAAACAGAAACCGACGCAACAACGTTCGGATCCGTGGCCTTCCGGAGGCGACCGGAGACGACGACCTCTTGCCTTCAGTCAGGGGCATTTTTAACACCCTTCTCGGCAAGGCGCCCGACGCGCCGTTGAAGATTGATCGGGTCCATAGGGCCCTCCGACCTCGCTCCATGACTACGGAGGTTCCACGAGATATCATCTGTAGACTTCATCACTACCCGGATAAAGAACTAATTATGAAGAAGGCCCGGGATGCCACGCCATTCGATTTCCATGGCGCCTCTCTCACCTTATATCCGGACCTGGCCAAAGAGACTTTGGATAGGCATAGAGCCTTGCGCCCCCTCACGGAGCTTCTACAGTCTGCCTCTATCAGGTACCGGTGGGGCTTCCCTGCTGCTTTAATCGCCTCGGTCAACGGCAAGACCTCTGTCCTAAGGTTTCCTGAAGACTTACCACGCTTCTGTGCTGACCTGAACCTTGAAGTACCTGAGTTACCGGGTTGGACTGATGTCCTCCCGCCACCACCGAAGCTCCCTGACCGTCAATGGCACAGAGCGGGCCGGAGGCCTCTGGCTGCGGATCTGGCTTCCCAGGGGCACCCCTGACCGGCGTAATGTGTGGTTATCCCTGTGTCCTTTCTTCCTCCGGTCCTCACAGACACCTTGGATCCTGCTATCGGGAAGCTGATTCCCTAGTACTTGCCACTGACTTGGTTTTCCTTTATTGGCCTCTGGATTACCTTCCCTGCTGCTCGTGTTTTGCCACAGCGGGACGCTGTTCTTCTCTGTTTTCCCAAGTTCTTGCTGTTTCCTTTTTTGCTAGTTTTTGCAGTCCCGGATACCCATCAAGGCTTGATCTCTGGGGCCCTCCCCGGTTCTACCCCGCCAGCTGTCTGAGCTTTTGCCGGGCTGTGCGACATATCTGTGACCCCCTGTGGTCTCTGGCCCTGAAACTGATCGCTTGCCTCTTGGCTCCGTACTCAGTTCCTGATTGGACTTGAACCCTGTTTGCCGACCCTGTTTGGATCACTGTAATTTACATTTTGCCGTTGTTTCCCTCATTAACTGTTTTTGTTTTTCATTGGAAATGTTTATGTATATGTAGTGAGTTTATTTGCGGCGCCGGTGCCGGACTGCCGTGGCGTGACCCTGGCCCTCGATGGCGTGGTTTGTCCTCGGTGGCCTGGTTTCCGCCGTCCCCCCTCTTGGTGGATGCCGCCTTGCCCGGGGTCCCGGTGCCCTTGCCCCGCTTTGCGGGGGGGGTGCGGGGTTCGCGGGCTGGGTGCGCGACCCGCCGATGCACTGCAGTTTTCTGCGTGCGGTTAGTTCTGCTACTATGCTGCTTTCTTTGTTGCTACTATTCTGTTTCTTTCCCTGTCGCTCTCCCTACTCTCTTTTCTCTCCTTTGGTTTTCCTTCTTGTCCCCGTCCCTCCCCTGCCCAACCCTTTCCCCCGGGTGTGGGGGGCCCTATCTGCCTTGGTTGTTTCGCTGTTGGGGGGTGTGGGAGGTGGGTGCCCCCTTTCTGTGACCCGATGGCTGCGGTGAATTTTATCTCGTTTAATGTTAGAGGCCTTCATGCCCCTGGGAAGAGACATCAATTGTTCCGGGAACTGAATCGCCTCCGGGGGGATGTGGTCTTTCTACAGGAGACCCATCTCACCCACACCACTTCCGTCAAATTGTATTCTCCCAAATACCCTACCTGGTATTATGGTCTCTCGGATATTGCTAAGGCCAAGGGCGTAGCCATCGGGTTTCGGAGGGGTACCGCGTTTAAGTTGGATGATATGTTATGTGATCCGGCTGGCCGTTATTTGTTTCTCCGGGGCACTCTGGGCAGCATGTCATGCACTTTAGCCACTCTTTACTCCCCCAATAGACACCAGGCTTCCTTTGTCGCCTCGACACTTTCTAAACTAGGAGACTTCGCGAGGGGTTGTGTGGTCCTGGCGGGTGACTTCAATGCGGCTCTGGAACCTTCTCTGGACACTTCCAGGGGGAGTTCGCCTTTGTCCTATAAACAGCTGAAATGCATACGTACAAAACTGCATGAGCTGCAGTTGATGGACACCTGGAGGATCGCACACCCCCGCGAACGTGATTTTACCTTTTTCTCCCCGGTGCATCATACCTACTCGAGAATTGACCTCTGTTTTCTCGATCACCAGCACCTGCCACTCTTAGTTAAATCGGCCATTGAAACATCTCCCCTGTCGGACCACGCTCCGACTTCGTTTACTCTTAAGGTTGAATCTTTGCCGCCCAAGGCTGCTACTTGGCGGTTGAATGAGACCCTTTTATCCGAGGAGGCGGACAGGAAAGTTTTGGGTGAGGAACTAGATTTCTACTTTCAGACTAATATGTGTAGCGAGATCTCCCCGGGCGTGCTATGGGAAGCGCACAAGGCCTTTATTAGGGGTAAACTTATTGAACTGGGGGCCAGGAAAAAGAAGGAACGGGTGGCACAGCAGCTTCAGTTAGTTGCGGAGATTAGGAGCCTAGAGAAGATTCATAAACGGAGCCTCTCAGTCCCCATTCTGCACACCCTTACAGCGAAGCGAGAAACTCTGAAGTCCCTCCTGCACTTGGACCAGAAGTCTAGATCGAGGCTGGTAGCCCAGCGCTTCTATGAATGGGGGGATAGACCTAGTAGGCTGTTAGCGGCTTCCATTAGGCGACGGAGAGCCGCTGCGTTTATACCTAAAATTAGAACCTCGGGGGGGTCCATGGCCTACGAAACTCCCCGGATTGCTAAGGAATTTCAGGATTTCTACCAGCAGCTGTATCATGTTCGTCGCATAGACTCAGACGGGGAAGCTCGGCGGCGGCTCATTCGGGAATACCTAGACCGGGCTGCCCTCCCTCAGCTCTCCGCTGAGGCCCTGGCTGCTCTGGAAGGGGAATTTTCGTCGACGGAATTATTGCGAGCACTCCGAGCTATGGCGAAGGGCAAAGCACCCGGCCCGGACGGCCTTTCAGTAGCATATTATCGCTTATATGCGGATAAATTGCTCCCCCACCTTTCTAATTACGCTAATGTGACCTTGTCCGGGGGGGTTCTCCGCCCGGAGACTATTCATGCCCATGTTACGGTCATACCGAAGGACGGGAAAGACCCGGCCGATTGTGCAAGCTATCGCCCTATCTCGCTGCTCAACATCGACGCCAAAATTTACGCCAAGGCTATTGCGAATAGATTATTGCCCCTGGTCCCACAATGGATTACGCGGGATCAAACCGGTTTTATACCAGGGAGAGAGGCTCGCGACAATTCTCTACGCACCATCACACTGATGTCGCTTGTACGGCGTCGGTCCCAGCCCACCCTGCTGCTTTCTACGGATGCTGAGAAGGCTTTTGACAGGGTGGACTGGGAGTTTCTTATGGCGACGTTGTCCCGTCTCGGGGTCGGCCCTTCCCTCAGATCGCAAATTTTAGCTCTTTACAGTCATCCCACGGCCCAGTTGAGGGTTAACGGTACTCTCAGTGACCCTTTTACTCTATATAACGGTACGCGCCAGGGTTGCCCGCTTTCGCCCATACTTTTCGCAATATCGCTGGAACCTTTCCTGTCTATTATCCGTCGTAACCCGAACATACACGGGGTTGTAGTGGGTGGGACGGAACACAAATATGCGGCCTATGCCGATGATATTTTATTTTATGTGCAACAGCCTCTGATTTCTCTCCCTAACCTCGTAGCCGAATTTACAGCTTTTGGCAGGGTCTCGAATTTCAAAATAAATATGTCTAAATCCGAAATTCTAAATCTCACGGTCCCTCCCCTTGTAGCCACGTCTCTCAAGCAATCCTTCCCCTTTACTTGGCAGACACGGCGCCTAAAATATTTAGGTATTTACCTGACGCCCAATCCACTTGCTCTTTTCCGAGCCAATTTTCTCCCGCTTCTTAATACGCTAAGGTCAGACCTACAGAGGTGGTCCCAGGTGGGTCACTCTTGGATGGGTAGGATTGGGGTGGTGAAGATGAACCTGCTGCCCAGGGTGCTCTTCTTGCTGCAAATGATCCCCTTTGGGGTGCCGGTGGGGTTCTTCACTATATTACATTCAATGGTTTACAGGTATATCTGGAATAGGAGGAAACCCCGACTGCCACGGTCCCTGCTTATGCGTCCGCGGAGCGCGGGGGGCCTGGCGGTGACGGATTTTCGACTCTATTTCCGGGCTATTGTGCTAGCCAGGCTTTCGGACTGGAAATATGGTATGAATACTAAATTGTGGGTCGAGCTGGAAACGCTGTTGGGTGGGACTGACCTTTCTAACCTTATGTGGCTACCAAAGCATTATAGGACTCTGTCTGCTGATTCCTCACCTCTAACGACCTCTTCTTTGGCAGTGTGGGACTCTTTGTACAAAAAAAGCTCCGGGCTCTATAACTCACCTTTACTGTCTTTGTCAGGCCACAACTATTTCCCGCCCGGTAATGTGGGGCCTAACTCACGTGTCCCTTGGAGCCTCGGGGACAAGACTTTCCTTTACCAGCTTACCGGACCCTCCGGGGTTCTTCCTCTCCCCACCATTTTGGGGGAATCGCCTATTTCACCTATGGATCAGTGGAAATACTACCAACTGTCGGCATTTGTTCGATCTCTTCCTATACCACTACGCTCCGTATCCGAGCTTACACCACTGGAGTCTGCTTTCTCAGGTGACCTACCTGTGGAGAGACCTGTCTCCTATTTTTACCACCTGTTACTATCCCTAGAATCTCACAGGACACCTACTTTTATCCGCAACTGGGAGCTGGATTTGGATAAGACACTCACTCCTGCCCAAGTGTCTACTATTCTTCACAGGGCACACGCCACTTCGGGGTCGGCCAAAACAGCTGAGATGTCCTACAAGCTTCTGACCAGATGGCACTACACGCCTGTAACGCTACACCGGTTTTTCCCCCAGACCTCACCGCTCTGCTGGAGAGAGTGCGGTGAGCGAGCCTCCCACGCCCACATCTGGTGGTATTGCCCACGTATACGCCCGTTTTGGCTCGCAGTTCTGCATTGGATCCAGCAGATTCAGGGTCAGGAGGTTCCTAATGATCCATGGCATGTGCTATTCCACTGTTCGGAACAGCCGGCAGGCTCATATAAACGCTCTATTACGCCCCATCTTCTCAATGCGGCAAAGACTCTTATCCCGAGATATTGGAAACAGAGGAAGATTCCCACGCTCCGTTGCTGGCTGCTCAAAGTTGATCATATATATTACATGGAAGATATGACACTCTCCCTGAGAGGCAAGTCAGACCTTGCAAAAAAGATTTGGGCCTGCTGGGTCGCCTTTAAGTACACACCCCCGTATGCAGCTATGGTATCCAGTCCTGTGTAATGTAATATGCTGTAGCCATGTTTGGTTTTTGTTTTGATGTATCTCGATGAGCTATGTATATCATGTTTTAGCCTCTGAAATTTCAGTCTGGCGGTTGGGCCCCCTTCCCCCCCCCCCCCCCCTGCTTTCTTCCTTCTAGTTGGACTTTCCTTTCTTCTTTTTCCTCTTCTGGTTACAAATTGAAGGGAGTCATGTACATTTTTTTTTGAGCTACCCATGTTGGAGTCTAAGTAGTTCGTTGGGTGATTGTTGCTTACTGGTTGTATTGCTCCTCTGATGTTATGTCTGCGATGACTTGTATGTACTCCTTCTCTTTAATAAAAACTAATTAAAAAAAAAAAAAAAGATATAATAATTTAGGTAACAGGGTCATTTTGACTGCCACTATGCGACCTAGCCACGATATGCACAGTGGCTGCCAGGAGGAAAGGAGACCAGTCAGCTTCCTAAAAAACGGGAGATAGTTATATCGGAACAAATGTAACGGGTCTTTCGTAATGTGGACACCAAGATATGGGATAGAGGATGAGGACCATTGGAAAGGGAAATTGCTGCGAAGGAGATTAAGCTCATCACTCGGCAGAGATACGTCTAGAGCTCTAGATTTGGCCTGATTGACCTCGAGGCCAGAAATAACAGCAAACTTCTCCAGTAATTTACATAAGTTAGGCAAAGTCGTATGAGGAGTTGTGACAAACAGCAATGCATCATCCGCAAACAGACACAACTTATGTGTTGTGTTTGCTATTTCCAATCCCCGGATGTTCGGGTCTGCCCTAATTAGTGCAGCCAAGGGTTCGATAGCTAACGCGAACAACAAGGGGGAGAGGGGACAGCCTTGTCTCGTTCCTCGCTGTATAGGGAAGTATTCTGACTTAAAGCCAGCGTAGCGTACATAAGCACAAGGTTGGGAGTATAGGGCTCCTATCCACTTGAGAAAGTGAGGACCAAATCCCCAATATTGAAGTATATATTGTAGATATGGCCAAGACACTGTATAAAAATGCCTTGCGTATATCCAATGAGAGCAAGTGCATGGGAATCTTACGAGTTTTAGCAATATGCTGTAGTAAAATGACCCTTCGGACATTATAACTGGCTTGTCTCTTGGGGATGAACCCAACCTGGTCCTTATGTATCAGCTTCCCTATAACTGGATTAAGTCGTAGAGCTAAGACCTTGGCCAGAATTTTGATGTCAACATTAAGTAATGATATCGGCCTAAAGTTGGACCATAAAGTAGAATCAGTGTTCGGTTTAGGAATCATTGAAATAATAGCCGTTAACGCATCTCTGCCGAAGGATTGCTGCCGGAGGAGAGAATTAAAAGATCTAGTTAGAAGGGGGGAGAGGGTGTGGGCAAATTTTTTGTAATAGGATGACGGTAAACCATCTGGGCCGGGCCTTTTATTGGGTTTGAGGGACTTAATAGCCGCAAGGATTTCGACATTGGATATAGGTGCTTCTATTGTAGCGCGGTCAGTATTTGAAAGGTTTGGGAGAGATATCGGATGGAGAAGGGAGTTCGCCTGGGCGCTAGAAAAGGGTGTACCAGGTTCATACAGTTTAGACAGTCGAGTACTAAATTCTGTTAAGATTTTAACAGGGTTATTGGTCATGCCACCTTGTGCCAGCCGAAGCTTAATAGGTTTAAAGGACCTATCAGGTTGCCGTAGGCGCAGTGCTAAGAAGGTGCTTGGCTTGTTCGCCTTTGTATAAAGTGTATGCGCCGATTTGTGAATTGACTTATCTGCCTCTTCAGCAAGCACAAGATCCAGGGCCAACTTGGCTTTATCTAGAGCAAGTCTATTAGCCTCAGTGGGGTCAGACTGAAAGAGAAGAAAGGAACGGTTGGTGGTCCTCCTCTAGCTGTTGTAGATGAGCCTGTCTGAATCTCTTAAGGTGAGAAGATACCGAAATGCATGTACCCCGGATAACTGGTTTATGGGCTTCCCAGAGAAGGGTAGGAGATATTCCCGAGGTGTCATTAAAAGAAATATAATCATTTAAAGCCGTCTGAATGTCTAGACAATAAGATGGGTTAGAAAGCTGAATTTCATTCAAAGACCATGTTCTATCTGAGTTCTGAGGAATTATTGACGAAACTCGTGATCACTGCGCTATGGTCAGACCAGGATATCGGGTGTATGCGGGAGTGCAATAGAGTGGGTGCAGCAGCTAGCGGGATAAAGATGTGATCAATCCTCGAGAAGGATTTATGCGGGTTTGAGTAAAAAGTATAGTTCTTCTTAAGGGGGTTGCATTCACGCCATGTATCAAGGAGTGTCGCGTGAGCGAGTTGCTTGCTTAGCCGTTTAGAGAGAGAAAAATTTTCTGATGTGTATGGGGACTTATCTAGGTGTGGATGTAGGACTAAGTTAGAATCACCGCATACGTAGAGCGCTCCTCTAGCATGTGTCTGAATTATCCGCAATAGATGTGAGAAAAAGGGGTTAGGGTTAGTATTGGGGGCGTAATACGACACAAAGGTGACTTCCGTGTCCTGTATATGTCCTGAGACTAATAGGTAGCGGCCTTCTGGATCTCTTACTTCCGACGAGAAAGAGAATAGAAGGGAATGGTGAAATGCTAAAAGGACTCCTCTGTGCTTCGTGGAGGAGGAGGCTGTGTAAACTTGGGGAAATTTGGTATTGAAAAATTTAGGTGTGGTATGGGCCGCAAAATGCATTTCTTGTAGAGCGACTACTTGGGCTTTCAAGGAGATAAAGGTTCTAAAGGCCTTAACTCGTTTATTGGGGGAATTGAGTCCCTTCACATTAAGTGTTAAAATACTCAAGGGGGCCATGAGGTTTGGTAGGAAGAGGCGAACGTTAGCCTACCCAGGGCTGCACGGACCGATCGACCATAGGAGTGAAGAGGAAATGATAGAAAAAGACTAGGGATAGAATAGAAAATAGAGGATAGAAAAAGTGAAAGGAGAAAAAGAGCGTTGCATGGAGCGGTACGAACCGAACCAAACAACTAGGGGGAACGACAATCAACCCACTGACTCGCCAGTCAACAGGGGGTCGCACCATCAGGAGGGGGAGCAGTGACAATTCACCGCTGTGAACCGGTAAAATAAACATGTACATTTGCAATTAGAAAACATTGTCAATAACAGAATACGATTCAAACATAAAGTAGGCTGAAATATCCAGGGGTATTGTCAGGAACTTACCAGCAATGGACAGGTACAGCTGCGTGCACACAGGCGTCGGCGTGTGTTTTCTGCGCGTTCGCGTGCGCGTTCGTTTGCGCGTTAGTGTGCACGTTCGCGAGTGGCGTTCGTACGCGCGCTCGTTCACGTGGTCGTACGTGGCGTGCGTGCGCTCCTTCCCGCCACTGAGCGTTTAAAGGTTCCTCAAGTGCGCCGGT
This sequence comes from Lithobates pipiens, assembly GCF_037356315.1. Classification (NCBI taxonomy): domain Eukaryota; kingdom Metazoa; phylum Chordata; class Amphibia; order Anura; family Ranidae; genus Lithobates; species Lithobates pipiens. Next base: position 1,354,711 of record NW_027507877.1, read on the forward strand.
ACGGCGCTGTTTCGTCTCAGCTTCCGTGTGTCTGAATATCTGATCCTGAACCCGATTACCTTGAATACCTGATCCTGAACCTGATTACCTGCTACCGTTATCGACCCGGCTTGCTTGACTTCTCTGCCTTCTCCAATCCCGACCCGGCCTGCCTGACCTCGAAACCTCTTCTGCTTGTGATTCCGTTGCCGACCTCTGCCTGCTTACCGACACCTCTTCTGCCTTCCGTTACCACCAGTCTGCTTACCTTCTGACCCGGACCGTCTGACTCTTCTCCAGCCTGCTGCCAGTTCAAATCTTCGGCTTCTGAAGCTACTGCCTGCATTTCTCAGCTTTCCAGCAACCCGCAGTCCACTCAGCCTTCAGAGGGATCTCCGCTCTTCTACCAGCTCCAGCGGCCCTATCCAGCAGGCCCTCCTACCCACTGTGCTCTCGAGACCGCTGTTCCCATTCCAGCGGCTCCTGAACCAGCGCTGTAAGAGAGGTCTCCTCCTACAAGTCGGGCTCCACACCTGGACTCTAACAGGTATGAACAGTGAAACTTAGAGGTTATCAAGTAGTATTGTACATTTTAACCTTGTTATTGATATGCTGAGATTTGAGGGGTAGTAATAGCTCAAATAATAAGGAGGGAAGGAGGGGATGGGGAACAGAAACAGAGAAAAGGGCGGGGAGAAAAAGGGGGGAAAGGGAAACAGGGCAAGGTTAAGGGAGGAATCCAGGAGGATATGTGTAAGCATAGACAATAGAAGCATCGTGTGACACTTCCATTCTAAAAGTAGTGTAAAATAATTAACTCGCGAGGAGACGATCAGGCCTACGAGTCAATGACTCGCCAATCCTGGTCAGATCATCGGCACGCAAGAAAATATCTAGGATGGTCAGAGGGTATATCTACCTCCGGTCTAGCTAGGTTACCATCTGTCACATAGGACAAGTATGAAACTTTACAAGTTTCACGTATATTGTGGCAGAACAGTATAAAAGGAAATGTTGTGGGCATCAAAACAGGAAAGCCCGGTAAAGTATGTCTAAACTAACATTATTAACAAATGAGTCCTGGGAAGGGAGAAAAAAAAAAAGGGGGGGGGGGGTGACAAATGGTTTGAGAGGTAAAAATGTGGTTGAAGTACTTTGAAGAAAGTGGAAGCGCCTTGGAAAGAACAGTCTCGGCCTCCTGCCGGGATCAGTAAATGCGTGCAAGCCTGTGTTCAAACAACGTGGGTCTTGTGATAAGTTCAGGCTACGGCAATAAAAATTGGGGAGACAAAAAAAACAAGTAACTAAACACAAGGGGATCAGCATGGTACGAATACCTTTGGGCTAGGGTAGCTCAATCCAGATGAGCGTTTGGGAGTGCCTCGCCGAGGCACAGATAAGCCAGAGAGATCCTGCTGATTCCTCCTCGGGGTAGCCATGTAAGGATGGGGTGCAGCTCGTGCCGGGGTTCGAGGCACCACATCTCCCGCTGGAGGAGGTGGGGCTGACGGAGCCAGTTGGAGGCTCTCTAAGAGGGTTTGAAGAATTGCAGGCGTAGAACAGGTATGTTGTTGCCCCTGGTATGAGAAGTAGAGAGCAAATGGGAACCGCCATGCATATTTAATTTGATGTTGTTGAAGGATTAGCAACTGTGGCTTCATAGCACGTCTCTTCGCAATTGTCAGCGGGGCTAAATCCGTGAATAGCTGGTAGGAATGGCCCTGGAACTGAAGGTTGTTCTTTTCGCGAGCTATAGACATAAGTTGCTCCTTCGTTCGGAAGTAATGCAGTTTAACGATGATATCTCGGGGTGGGCCATCCGCTTGACGTCTAGTGAGTGCTCTATGAATACGATCGAATTCTAATCGTTCGATCGGAATAGAGGGGGATAGCTCTTGAAACAAAGCCGTCGTAAAGGACTGGAGATCATCCACTGATTCAGGAATACCTCTCAAACGAAGGTTCGATCGTCTCGAACGGTTCTCAGTATCTTCCAGTCGGGACAGCAGAGCAGCGTTTTCCTCTCGGAGAGCCTCCTGTTCTTGTGCCAGTTCACGTAAATTTAGCTCGGTGTCATCGGCCCTGGTTTCCAAGTCCGCCGTGCGTTGGCCCAGCTCACAAATTTCTCGGGAAAGTCTATCGGTTATCTGATCCGAAGTTGTTTTTAGCGCTTTCTTAAGCATTAGGTCCATGTGTGCCAGAAAATCGGCCTGAGACATGCCGGAGACTGGTAGCGTTGGGGAGGCCGGTGGTTCAGATCTCTCACCTTCCTCCTCGCTACTGCTATCGTGGTCTCGGGGGAGGCTTTGTTGTTGCGCGGCAGCGAGGGCCTTCGCCGCCATTTTAGTGGAGGCGCGCGCCAAGGCCTCTTTAATGGGTTTCTGCTTCTGTTTCCCTCGCTGGCCCGTAAGAACCCTCCCGGGTGAGGGGCAGCGGGGTGCCCGAGGATCGGAGCAGGTTCGGGAATCGATTGCGGCGGAATATAGCGTTATATGTCCCGGTTCAGCAGCGGTGAGTGCGGAGCTCTAACGACTTGCGTCCGCCATGTTGAGCTCCGCGCATGCGCCCCCCAGGAGCAGTGATTTTAATGATGCTTAAAGTGAAAAAATAAAAGCAAAATATTCCTTTAAATATCGTACCTGAGGGTGTGTATAGTATGCCTGTGAAGTGGTGCGTGTTTCCCGTGTTTCGAACAGTCCCTGCACAAAATGACATTTCTAAAGGAATAAAAGTCATTTAAAAGTGCTTGCATCTGTAATGTAATGTCGGGTCCCAGGATTATGGATGAAAATGAATGAGAAAAACAGCATGCCCCAGCCCATTACCAGGCCCTTTGGGTCTTGCATGGATATTAACGGGAACCCCGAACCCAAATTTAAAAAAAGGCGTGGGGACCCCAGGCACTATATACTCTGAACAGCAGTATGCAGGCAGTGCAAATAAGACAGGGACTCTAGGTTTGTTCTTAAGTTGAATCTGTTTGTAATTTGGAACAGGTAAATTTTTTAAGTGTAGCTCCAGCCAAAAAAATCTATTTTTAAGCTTTTTGGAAAACCTAGGGAAGGGTTATCGTCACCCCTGCAACATTTGTTTTGCTGTCTGTGCCCCTGTTCAGAAGATTTCATCTTATCTAACTTTCTGTCCCAATGACAATTGGATTTTAGGGAAACAAGGATTGGTGATAATAAAACAGCAATGGAGGAGACACCTTTTTCCCATATTAACTCTTACAGGAGATAATTTCCCTTCCTAGGGATAGATTTCCTCTCACTTCCTGTTGTCTCCCTCCGTTTGTGAGTAGGAGTTGTTTGTAAGTCAGATATTTGAAAGTAGGGGACCGCCTGTATATACTATATGGTCTGCCCTATATACTCTGCAGAAATGTGGGCCTTAGTTGTTGGTAGTGCCAGAACACTGTAAGCCCTCACAGTTACTCTTGGTGGGCACTGGAACGGGCTCTGCTGTGAAATATTATATCAAGAATTGTAATTACATGCCCCTGTTGAACAGGGTCAGAAAAATTGTGCCTTTGGTGGTGGTGCGGTTGTGTTGCCACAACACTGTAAGCCCTCACAGTTACTCTAGTTGAGCGCAGGAACGAGCCCTACTGAAAATATTAAAGCAAAAATTGTAATTACATGCCGCTGTTAAACAGGGGCAGAAAAATTGGGCTTTAGGCACTGGTGCTGGTGCCACATCACTACAACTCCTCACAGATACTCTAGTTGAGAGCAGGAATGAGCCCTGCTACAAAATATTACAGCACAATTGTAATTACATGCCCCTGTTAAACAGGGGCAGACAAATTGGGCTTTAGGCACTGGTGCTGGTGCCTAGAACCAAAAATGTTTGTAGAAGCTATCAACATGAACATTGTGGAGGAATAGGATAGTCACTCAGCATAACAGGATAGTCACTCAGCATCAGCATAGGCAGTCTTCAAGGGATCTCACATTCATAAAAAAATAATCGGTTACATCAAAATCAGGTGCTTGGTAGCTGGTGATCCATGACTGATTCATTTTTATGAAGGTAAGCCGAACATCAGAGTCTGTGGACAGGCGCACTCTGCGATCGGTTACAAAGCCTCCAGCAGCACTGAATGTGCGTTCAGATGGATGTAGGACAGGCCAGTAGCTCAATTGCATACTGTGCAAGCTCTGGCCAGTGATCCATCCTCAAGAACCAGTAACCCAGTGCATTTTCAGTTGGAAAGGCCTCCAATTCTGATCTTGCCCCAAGGTATTCCTGCACCATGTAAATCAGACTCTGGCGATGGTTGCTGGAACCGATCAGACCTTGGGGCTGCGGACTAAAAAATTGTCTGAAGGCATTGGTCCGGCAGCCACTTTCTCCACCGTTTCTTCTGTGACTGACCGAAGCCTCAGCAACACTTTGTCCAGGAGGACCAGGAAATTGTAACCGCCCAGGCTCTAAAAACGCATTGCACAAACCTTTCTGCAAGGCCTCCCAAAGATGTTTCATCCTCTGCTCCCTCTGCGAAGGCTGGATAAGTTCCGCAACCTTAACCTTGTAATGTGGATAAAGGAGAGTTGCCAGCCAGTGCTGATCCCTCTCCTTGATACCACAAATCTGAGGGTTCTTTTTCAGGCTTTGCAGGATCAGGGAGGCCATGCAGCATAGGTGTGCTGAGGCTTTCCGTCCGGAGACCTCTGGGTCACTAGGGACGACATGATCCGCAGCCACCTCCTCCCAGCCATGTTCAAGTCCATGGGTTTCTGGGGACTGAACACAATCCCTTGAAGACTGCTGCTGATGCTGAGTGCCAGGCTCCACCTCCATGCTGACGCAATCCTCCTCCTCCTCTTCCTCCTCCTCTTCCCGTGTGATAGGCGGGCCTGCAGGAATACTGTCTGGATAAAAGGGGCCTTGAGAGGTAAGGAAGTCCTCCTCTTCCTCCCTCTGTTCTGCCTCAAGTGCCCTATCTGTTATAGCGTGTGCTCCAACAGGAAGACAAGAGGGACAGTATCACTGATGCATGCACTGTCACTGCTCACCATCCTCGTGGCCTCCTCAAATGGTAACAGGACAGTGCATACATCCTTGATCATTAGCCACTGGCGTGGCAAAAAAAGCCAAGCTCCCCTGACCCTGTCCTGGTGCCATAGTCGCACAGGTACTCATTGATGGCCCTCTGCTGCGTGTGCAGCCGCTGCAGCATTGCCAATGTTGAGTTCCTCCTGGTGGACATGTCACAGATGATGTGGGCAGTTCTTGGGCAGGTTGCATTCCTTTTGAAGGTCAGCCAGTTGAGCACCGGCATTATATGACCAGCGGAAATGGCCACAGACTTTCCTGGCCTGCCTCAGGAGATCCTGTATGCCTGGGTACCTGCACAAGCATCACCAAATTAAGGACGTGAGCCAAACAGGGAACATGTTTCAAGTGTCCCTGTCGGAGGGCGGAGAGGAGGTTGGTGCCATTGTCACAATCCACCATTCCTGGCTGAAGCTGGCATAGCATCAACCATCTCTGAGTCCCTGCAGAGCTGCCAGAATCTCTGCCCGTGTGTGGCTCCTGTCCCCAGAGCAGACCAACTCAAGCACCGCATAGCATCTTTTTGCCTGAATGCTTGCGTAGCCCCTAGAATGCAAACAGAGCACCGCTGGTTCGAGGACAAATCTGCACAAGAAGAGGCCATAGAGGAAGAAGAAGAGGAGGGGTGGAGGAGAGAGGTGTGGCAGAATCACCACTACCAGAATTTTGGAGGCGTGGTGATGGAACAAGCTCCGACATTACTGCACCCTGTCCTGTATCCTTCCAAGCTGCCAGCAGGTTTGTCCAGTGTGCCATGAAAGAAAGATAATGTCCCTGCCCATGCTTGCTGGACCATGAGTCATCGGTAATACACACCTTACCGCTGACCACCCTGTCCAACGAGGCCAAGACATTGCCTTCCACATGCTGGTAGAGAGACAGAATGGCCTTCCGAGAACAAAATTGGCGTTTGGGAACCTGCTACTGAGGTAACACGCATTCCACAAATTCTCGAAAGGGGGCAGAGTATACCATCTGAAAAGGCAGCAGTTGGAGTGCTAGCAATTCAGTCAAACTAGCATTCAGCAGCTGAGCATGAGGATGGCTGGGACCAAATTTCTTTCGACGGTTTAGCAACTGGGGTAGGGAAATTTGCCTGCTACAATTGGATGTAGGTGTACCGCTAGCAGATTGCCCGCAAGTGCTTGGGGCACCTAATTCTACACCTTCATTCCTCTCTAAGAGGACTGAAGGTATAGTGGGGTTGGAGATCCCAACTGATGAGGAGCAAGGAGATGTCAGCCTTGTTCTTTGGTGTGGGTCTTTTAAGCACTGTTGCCAACAGACTGCATGGGAGCTCAACATATGTCTGGTCAAGCATGTGGTGCCCAAGCGGTGCGATCTGCTGCACACGTCTCGAAAAAGGCCCACACCAAAGAACATTGGAAAAAATGCGTGGAGTCAGCAGAGTCCTGCACATGCGGAGCTTTGCGGTGTGATGTAGTTGGTTGTCTGTCCTTAAGCTGGCCCCTGGAGGGCATCCTGCCTCGTTGGAGATGTGCCTCCTCTACCTCTTCTCTTCTATCAGGCACCCACATAGAGTAAGTGACCTCATCATCCCCTCCCTCCTTGCCACTGGAGCAAACCTGGCAGTATGCTGCAGCTGGGGGAACATAACTGCCAGTTTCTTGTCCTTCTTGGGCACCCCCTCTCTCTGGGCTCATGTTACTGCCTTCATCCTCAACCTGGGTACCCTTGTTGGAGCCTTCAAAACGATGCGCAACGATGCGCATCCTTCTGCATGTTCCCCCAGCTGCAGCATATGTACCTGACACTGTAGTCGAACAGTTTCCAGGGACTCCTCAGGACATGATAGCAGGGCTGAGAAAGGAGTGACTGATGCCATTGAGCCGATGGCAGCTTTGGCAGCTGCATTGACAGCCAAACTTGTCTTAGCCTGGGTGACAGAGGATGAGGAGGATGAGGACGACTTTGTCATCCACTCTACCAACTATTCTGCATGTTGTGGCTCAACGTGGCCAGCTTTTGAATAAAAGGATAAGCGTGCCCCGTAGCCACGTGCTGAGGATGCACTGTGTCCAGGACCAGCACTGTCAGGGTAGCCATCAGAAATTTTAGGGCCCCTGACACAGCTTTAGGAATGGGCCCCCGGGGGCCTGACTACCAACATGCCCACTGGCCGTCCCACCAAATCCACCCACTGGTCAGCCCCTGAGTCCTTTGGTGCAACCACTTTTATTTTAACACTATTTTAATACTGGCCATAGATGGTGATGCATCATGGAGAGGGATGGATGTATGGTGCTGGGCATGGATGGGGATGCATGGTGGAGAGGGATGGATGGTGCTGGACGTTGATGGGGATGCATTGTGGAGAGGAATGGATGGATGGTGCTGGACGTGGATGGGGATGCATTGTGGAAAGGGATGGATGGTGCTGGGTGGGGTTAGGGGTGCATGGTGAAGAGGGATGAATGGTGCTGGGTGGGAATGAGGGGGCATGGTGGAGAGGGATGGATGGTGCTGGGTGGGGATGGGGTGCATGATGGAGAGGGATGGATGGTGCTGGGTGGGGATGGGGGATCATGGTGGAGAGGGATGGATGGATGTTGCTGGGTGGGAGTGCATGATGGAGAGGGATGGATGGTCCTGGGTGGGGATGGGGGATCATGGTGGAGAGGGATGGATGGATGGTGCTGGGTGGGGATGGGGGTGCATGATGGAGAGTAATGGATGGTGCTGGGTGGGGATGGGGGTGCATGGTGGAGAGGGACGGATGGATGGATGGTGCTGGGTGGGGATGGGGGTACATGGTGGAGAGGGATGGTGCTAGGTGGGGATGGAGGTGAATGGTGGAGAGGGATGGATGTATGGTGTTGGGTGGGGATGGGGGTGCATGGTAGAGAGGGATGGATGGATGGATGGTGCTGGGTGGGGGTGAAGATGATTGAGTTGAATTGTGGAAAATGGATGAAGATGACTCTGGGTGGGGATGACTTAGATAATGAAGAGGCTCTAAACAAAGTAACTAATTTCCACCCAGAGTCATCCTCACCCATTTTCCACAATTCAACTCAATCATGCCAGCTTGTTAGCACATGGGACACAGCACACACACACAACTTCTGTAACATACCCTCCATGCTGCTCTCAATGCATGCACCAGATAGGGCTAGGGCCACAGCGCTGACAAGCTGAGCACACCCCCTGACCTTCTCCCAGCCAATCACTGTGTAAACAAACCCAGCAGCAGCCAGCTGGCTCTGCCTCAGCAGGGAAGGAAGGGGAGCCGAGGAGCTAGTGCCGCCGCGATCACCTTCCGAGGGGCTAGTTAGAAAGACGGCGACACAGTTGATTGTATGTAAAGCAGGCCCTGGCCAGCCGGGCCCCTTGGGACGCTCGGGCCCCTTACTTCAGTACTGTCTGTACCCCCTTGATGGCAGCCCAGAGCACTGTTGGCTGTAGACACAGAGTCTGCTTGCCCTCTTTTAGTGGCCTGTGAGTGTCTGCCTTTCCTTGGTGGCCTTCCAGACATGCTGTAAAATTGGATTAGCAAAACACCGCCCGAAGTTTACTAGAAAAATGACACCAGGAATGGCCTGCAGTCAGGTATAGGCTTGGCTAGACTAGAATACAGTGGATATAATGTATGAATGTATTTTGGGGTGTAATTTGTCGTATGCATATGCTGTGTGTGTTAATTGTGGGAAAAAATTACAACTTCAAAAAACTCACCATGCCTCTTTCTAATTACCTTTGAATGTCTACTTTCCAAAAAGTGGTAATTTGGGGGGTGTTTGTACATTCCTGGCTTGTTAGAGTCTCAAGAAATGAGCAATGCTGTCAGTACATCAGGTGTGATCAATTTTCAGTGATTGGCACCATAGATTGTAGACTCTATAACTTTCACAAAGACCAAATAATATACATTGATTTGGAATATTTGTACAAAAGATATGTAGCGGTATAAAATGTGCCCAAAATTTATGAAAAAAAAATAAAAATTTGCTAAATTTTATAACAGAAACAAAGAAAATGTATTTTTTTCACAGAATTTTCAGTCTTTTTTCATTTATAGGGTAAAAAATAAAAAACCCAGCGGTGATTAAATGCCACCAAAAGAAAGCTCTATTTGTGTGAAAAAAGGGACAACAATTTAATATGGGTACAGTGTTGTATGACTGAGTAATTGTCATTCAAAGTGTGAGAGCACCGAAAGCTGAAAATTGGTCTGGTTAGGAAGGGGGTTTAAGTGTCCAGTGGTCAAGTAGTTAAAGAAATTAGAATTTTTACACTTTTTATTGGATATGTTTTATAGCAGAAAGTAAAAAATGTTTTACATTGGTAGGCTGGTGATAAGATGAACTGTCCTGGGCTCAGCTCAGAAGGAGTTCGGTGAATTTCAGACACCAAACCCTTTTTTGTCTTAGAAAGTAAAATGATCCCCGATAAGAATTAATCTATTTCTCCATCCTGAGAACATTTCTCACAAGTCATTAATCTTTCCCTTTCATGCACACTGGGCGTGTTTACAGCGGCTGTTTTTGTCTTCAGACATTTATTTTCTACAGTCAATAAACTCCCCAGAATATTATCCTATGTGTCCATGCCCACATAGACTGGCATCAAATGTTTTTGGCTTTTAAATAAAAACTAAAACTAGGGGGTCACTGGTCCCAAAATAGTGTCAAAAGTGTCCGATCCGTCCGCTGATCACCGCCATTACTAGTAAAAAAAAAAAAAAAAAAAGAATCATAAATCAATAATCTATTTTGTAGATGTGATAATTTTTGCCCAAACCAATCAATATACGCTTTTTCTTTTTTTTTTTATTTGGGATATTTATTATAGCATAAAGTAAATATTGTGTTTTTTTTTTCAAAATTGTCACCTTTTTTGTTTATAGCACAACAATTAAAAACCGCAGAGGTGATCAAATACCACCACAAGAAAGCTCTATGTGTGGGAGGAAAAATGATAATTTAATTTGTGTACAGCGTCGCACGACCGCGCAATTGTCATTCAAAATGTTACAGCCCTGAAAGCTGAAAATTGACCTGGCCAGGAAGGGGATGAAAATGCCCGGTATTGAAGGGGTTAATGCATTGAATGCAAACCATGAGGCTTTACAACCCCTTTAACCTCCCTGGCGGTATTCCCGGGTGTGGCTCGGGGTGGATTTTCAGTACCAAAAGCGGTAACCCCGAGCCACACTCGGGATCGCAGTATCCTGGTACATGATACTTACCTTGTCCCCAGGATCCTGCGATGTCCCCTCGCTGTGTGCGGCGGCTGTGTCTCCGCTCCATTCATCACAGAGCCGGTCTCCGTTCTCTGCGAGCGTTGCGACGCACGGGGGGCGGAGCACGACGCCAGATTTAAAAAGTGAAACACACACAATACATACAGTACAATGTAATCTTTTTTATATCAATAAATTTTTATTGTTTTATAAAGGCGATACAAAGGTAAGTGGTACAGGACATGTTGACTTTACAGTTGTAATTAACAGTCGATGCAATAGAGGAAGGGAAGAGGGGAGAGAGAAAGAGAGGGTAGAAAAAAAAAAAAAAGAAACGAGAAAGAAATGAATAAGTAGGTGGTTACACAAACAGTAATGCAAATACTGGTTACTACACAGAATATATCTTATCAGGATTAAGATCTAGGTCACAGAACGTGAGGCTTTTTGGATTTCTCGAAAAGTAGTTGTCCACTGGTCATCCCTGAATGTTTTTCCTAAATCTGCCTCCCATTTGTTAATCGATTTTGTTTTCACAAAGGATTGTTTATCCTGTAGAAGGGAGTAGAAAAGCGAAATGCCTTTCCTGGTGGGGCGTTCGCGAGTTAAGAAGTTCCATGCACTGGATGGCATTGTTAGTGTGGGGGAGGGTTACGTTTCAGAAAATGTGCCACTTGGATGCATGTAAATTGATACTTGTTGGGGAGATCGTATTGAGCCATAATCTGTGTGCTGGAGAGAGCTGTTCCATTAGACAATAGGTCTTGGATGGTATGGATACCGTGTTTGTGGAACTGCTTTAGGGACAGCATAGGTATTCTATTCTCGAGCAGGCTAAGCGGACATTTGTATTCCACAGCATTTTGAGATTTATGGGTATGATGGAGGAAGAACCTCCATGCCTGTAGGGAGGCTATGAGGGTGGGAGCCATGGAATGGAGAGCCCAGGGTTTCCAGACATCACTCACGAGTAGTGCCACTAGATCTGGCATAGGGGCCATATGTCTTTCCAGCTCAACCCAAAGTGGTGAATCTACAGTTTTGAACCAGTGTTGGAGTTGGTCTAATTTAGATGCCCACAAATAATCATAAACGTCAATTAGTCCCACTCCACCTACTCGGTTATGCGGGATCAGGTTGCTAGGAGAGCAGCAAGCTTTTTTACCATTCCATATGAATTTCCACAGAGTAGTAGACAGGGTCTTAAGGAAATGGGTTGGGATAGGTATAGGTATGGATCTGAACATATACAATATGAGAGGGAGAACTAACATCTTACACGCTGCCAATCTACCCATCCAGGATAGTTCAGTCTTGGCATTTAAGCGTTTCATCTATCTTTAGAAGCAGTGGCTTAATGTTGACAGAGACTAGGGTTTTCATGGAATTGGTGATTTTTATACCTAAGTAGGGTATGCTATCCTCTTTCCATACATACGGAAGGGTGTTTTGAAGTTGGAGATTGATACGTTTGTCAATTCCTAAATCTAGAATCAATGATTTAGCAAAATTAACTTTATAGTACGAAATCTCACCAAAGTTTTTCAAAGTTTCATGGACTAAGGGGAGAGATCTGGATGGGTTTGTCAGCATCAGGACAACGTCATCGGCAAACAAATTAATAACGTGGTTACGAGATCCTAACACGTGTCCAGTAATATCGGCCTGGGATCTAATGGCCTCCGCCAGGGGTTCTATCATAAGGTTAAAAATGGTTGGGGATAGTGGACACCCCTGACGGGTGCCATTAGAAATAGGGAACGGTGTGGAGAGCATACCAGCTGTTAAGACTTGGGTGGATGGATTGGAATATAAAGCCAACATTGCGTTGGAGATGAGACCGTGAAAGCCAAACTTTTGGAGGACTTCTTTCATATAACACCATTCCACCCTATCAAACGCCTTCTCTGCGTCTATGGAGAGCAGCAGAGAAGGCGTTTTAGTTAAATTAGCATAATGAACAATATTAATAATACGTCTTGTGGCATCAGAAGTTTGTCTCCCCCTGATGAAGCCCATCTGGTCACTCTTAATTAAGGAAGGCATAAACTCCGATAGTCTAAGGGCGATAAGTTTGGCGTAGATCTTTATATCCGTGTTTAGGAGAGAAATAGGTCTAAAAGGTCTATTACTAGGGGTAGTGGGATCTTTGCCAGGTTTGGGTATGGTGGTCACGTAGGCTTTTAACATTTCATTTGGAAAGGATGCTGAGTGTGCTGCTTGTGTGAACATTTTTTGGAGATGCGGGGAGAGAATAGTGGAGAAAGTTTTGAAATATTCATTATTTAGTCCATCAGGACCGGGGGATTTCCCATGGGGAAGTGAAGTGATGACTGATGTTATTTCATGGCTTGTGAACGGTGAATTCAGCAATTCAAGCTGTGTTTCGGAGAGTCTAGGGAGATCTAAATCTTTGAGGAAATGCTGTATTTTGGGAACAGTAGGTTGAGAAGTGTGGGGGTCAGTGCTAAGGTTATAAAGCTCACTGTAATATTGTGCAAAGTGGTTTGCGATGTCCTGAGGATTAATGATTTTATGATGGGATGTAGGGTGTATCAAATGGGAAATCCTAGTTTTGGTGCGTATTGCTCTAATCCCAGTACAATGTAATCTTACAGATCTATCAAATCATTTCACATCCCTTTTGTCCCTAGTGGTCTGTCCAATGCCCTGCATGCAGTTTTATATTATAAATACTGTTCTTTCTGCCTGGAAACTGGAGATTGTCCATAGCAACCAAAACCGTCCTTTTACAGCAAAAGCGGTTTTAGACCAGCTAGAAAACAGTGATAATAAATTAGAATCACTCGCAGAATTGAGCGATAGTGATTGGCGGGGAGATCCGTCATCAAACACTGAAAGTAATGACAGCGACAATTCTGCAAGTGAGCAAATCTCCGTGTTTTTGATTTGATTACATTATTGAATAATTGTTATTATTATTATATTATTATTATTATTATTATTATTATTATTATTATTATTATTTGTTATAATTATTTATAGTTATTTATTATATTATCATTTATGATTTTGTGTTTCAATTCTTTATTATACTCGGGATGTGTACTACACTCTTGTTTGAACAGATTTAAGTGAGTTATTCCTAAGAATTACAGGCCTACAATATAAAACACCAAATTTCACCCACGGGGTGCACTGTTTATCATTTACTGTTTACAGTTCTGCTATGTTGCATATTGACTATTACTTTATTTTTTATCTCTTTTTTTTTCCCTTCCTGCACAGCTGATTAATTCTTTTTTGTAGGCTGGCTGATTCTGTTTTTTTTTTTTTTGGCTATAGAAGGAAGGCGGGGGGGGGGGCCTTTAGGCCCCCCTCTCTCATATAGGTGGTCTTCATGACCCCCGCTTTGGCCCTAGGCTCAGACCTAGGCTTCCTGGAGGTTGTTTTTCTCCAGGTTTCTCTTCGGATGTCATTTATATATATATATTTTTTTTTTCTTTTTGTTTTTTTTTTGTTGCTGCTCCTGCAGTCTCTCCATAGACTGTTTTTCTCTGTTTTTTTTTTTTTTTTTGTCTTTTTGTTTTTTGCCTACAGCTTTTCTCCAAATGCCGCACATATCCTTGTGACTCTACTCACTTTTACATTTTATTTTTTTGGGAAGTTTTTTTTTGTTATGGCCTCGGTCTCCTTTGTTTTTCTTGGTGACCGATAGCCACAATTTTTTTGCTGGTTGTCACTGTCTATATTGCTATTATACCGCTGTTCTCCAGAGTGTCAGGCTTACTTTTTCTTTCTTCTTTTGTTTCTCTTTCTCCTCTTGCTTCTTACTCCCTACCACATGGGATGTGCTACCCACTGACTGCTCTGTGACTCTTCATATGCTCTATCGCCAGTTTAAGTTGTTATGTCGCTGAAATTTTTTACCAGTAATGTGAAAGGTTTAAATTCTGTTCGGAAGCGGTGGTTGGCTCTGAAAGAGTTTAAAGCTTCCAGGGCTGACGTGATACTGATCCAGGAGACACACTTCCGTCCTGGGGGCTCCCTTAAATTTGCCAGCAAAGCTTTTCCGACCTCTTTTTTGGCTTCGGATCCGTCTGGCAAGGCAGGCGTGGCGGTCCTGATTGGTCGCTCCTGTCCATTACAAATTAAATCTTCTTACCTGGACCCCCAGGGAAGATTTATTATTCTGGATTGTACATTTCAGTCTCAATTTCTCACGATCTTAAATGTATATGCTCCCAATTCTGGTCAGGTTCGCTTTCTCAATGCTGTTTTTGACATGTTAGATAAATATGCACACCCTTTTACAGTGATTGGTGGAGATTTTAATATGATCATGTCCCCTGGTAAAGATAAACGTGTCCTGTTCCCCTCTAAAACACCCTCCAATGCAGACTCCCTCTCTAAATCGTTCCGCAGACTTATCAGAGCCCGACGCTTATTAGATATATGGAGGATTAAGCACCCCACTCAGAAACAATATACCTTCTACTCCCACCCTCACAAACTTTTCTCTAGATTAGACCATTTCTTCATCTCCACGCCCCTCCTGACAGCTGCGATATCCTCCGAAATGAATCCCGTCCCCTGGTCGGATCATTCCTCCGTGCATTTGGAACTTTCCCTATCCTCGGCCTCTCCTCGAACCTGTCACTGGCGGCTCAACAAGACTCTTCTGCGTAACCCTGAGACTAAAGCTCGACTGTCCGCTTGCCCTCCTGATTATTTGAAGCTTAACACTGGCACCGTCTCTGAGCCCTCCACCCTGTGGGAGGCACATAAACCTGTGTTCAGGGGGCATTATATTGCAATAAGCTCCCGACTCAAAAGAGATGCCACACACCAGCGAGCCTTGGCTCTTCTCAGGCTTCGCAAAGCCGAAGACCGTTTGTTCTCTTCTCCCACGGTGTCGGGGCTCATGAATGTTGTCTACTTACGCAACCACCTTAGATCAGTTGATATGCAGAAAATATATACATCTCTCCTATGGTCTAAACAGAAATTTTACGAGTACTCTAACAAGCCCCACAGGATACTGGTGAACAAACTTAAACCTAGGCCCTTCCAAGCTTATCCAGATTCCCTTAAACAACCTGATGGTACCCCCTCTTATTGCCCTCTCACAATGTCCAAAATATTTGGCCAATTCTACCATAAGCTGTATAACTGCTTGCTCACTGATGACCAGTACACTTTCACCCAGGAGGAATTTAATTCCTTCATGGAATCGTTGCCCCTTCCCAAGCTCTCTCCTGACCATCTCCCATCCCTGAACTCCGCAATCTCCCCTGAGGAATTGGCAGAGGTGGTGGAGAACCTTCTCACCCAAAAAGCCCCTGGCCCTGATGGTCTCCCATATTCCTACTACAAAACCTTTCTTCCGATTCTGAGTCCACACTTACTCTCCCTATTCTCCTCCTTACTGAAAGGCACCATACCTGACCCCCAGTTTCTTCATGCCCACGTCTCTGTGATTCCAAAACCGGGTAAAGATCCCTCCCTCCCGGATAACTACAGGCCTATTGCGCTGCTAAATTCCGATTACAAAATCTTTACCAAGATCTTGGCGAATAGGTTATCCCGTTTAATACCACAGCTTATCCATAAGGACCAAGTAGGTTTTATCTTGGCTAGGCATGCGGGGGACAATACCAGACGTACCGTAGATTTGATTGACTTACTAAATAAAATGAACCGCCCAGCCCTAATATTGAGCCTTGACGCTCAAAAGGCGTTCGATAGACTCAGCTGGCCATTTATGTTTGCCACGCTCTCTCACTTTGGCATTGAAGGTCCCTTTATTGATGCCCTACGGGCCCTGTATTCCAGACCCTCTTCACAGGTCCAGCTATCCTCCTATCTATCACCTTCCTTCTCCCTCAGCAATGGCACTAGGCAGGGCTGTCCGTTGTCCCCCTTACTCTTTATTCTTTGTTTGGAACCGCTGGCAGCTGCTATTTGTATTCACCCTGATATTCGAGGGGTGACTTTACGCCAAACAGAGTATAAATTGTCTTTATATGCTGACGATATTCTACTGACCTTGACCAGACCTCACACCTCCCTTCCCACTCTCCATGCCCTTCTGCGCCAATTTAGCTCTCTCTCTGGATATAAAATCAACACCGACAAGACAGAAGCCTTACCTGTTCTTATTCCCCCCTCAGACCTTGTCCTTTTGCAGCATAACTACAATTACCATTGGTGTACAGATTCCCTTAAATACCTAGGGGTTAACCTTACATCTTCCTACTCTAGTCTCTATCGAGCTAATTTCCCACCACTCTTTCGGGACATTGACCGACTCTTGCGACAATGGGACCCTTATCCCATTTCTCTCCTGGGTCGAATCAATGTCTTGAAGATGTCTGTCATGCCACGACTTTTATACCTATTTGAAACGTTACCAATCCCCGTTCCCATGTCCCAACTTAAAGCGACACAGAGGTCCTTCCTTAATTTCATCTGGCACTATAAAGCTCACAGGATAGCTAGTTCAGTAGTGCTCGCTCCCAGGGCTGGAGGTGGTCTGGGAGCCCCGGACCTTCCTAAATATTATTTTGCTACGCATTTGAAACCGGTCATAGTGTGGTCACATAGAATGTCGTCCAGTGTATGGTCTGACATTGAAATGAGTATTACTACCCCGGTCCACCCATGCTCGATGATCTGGGCAGAGTTGGAAACTTCCATACATCAGCTTAGGAATCTTTGCCTACGTCCCATGCTCTTTACACTTTCTATATGGAAGAAATGTACCCAGCGCTTCTCCCTGGCCTCCTCATGTTCACCATTATTAAATGAATTGTTTAACCCTGACAGCCTGTCTTACTCTCGCATGCTACCCTGGACACGTGCTGGTATCTTCCAGCTCCGTAATTTGGTTCACCCATTTACGTATTCGCTTCTGTCTTTCGCTGACATCCAACGTAAATTTCAGGTTCCCAAAGGTCTATTCTACTCCTATCTTCAAATCAGACACTACTTTAGCTCCAAAAATCCCACACTTACCCTGAACAACCCTACCCCTTTCGAGCTTCTTTGTTCCCAAGGCCCATACCAAATGCGACTCATCTCCGAGATTTACAAATACCTACAGGTCTCTCCCTCTCTCTCTGGCCCCGGTCACCTCTACATTCACAAGTGGTCCCGGCTTATTGGCCAGACCATTACTACTCCCAAGTGGCTGAAAATTTGGGAGGTAGCCTCAAAATCATCTCGATGTGTAGCACAAAAACAGACCATTTATAAAATTTTCCTCGAGGACTGAGCGTATCCCAAATCCGGTGGTTGGCTTTGTCTCTTTTGTGGAATACCCATGTGTCTGGCCTACCCACACACTGGATCCTTCCCCAGCCCCCCCCCCCCCCCCCCCGGCCGCTTCCCCCCGTCCCCCTTTTTCTACATGATGGGTGAATTAATCCTTTAGTTGTGCATGTGACCTGATATTGCCTGACCACTGCATTTTTTTTTTGTTCTTTTTCTTGTTCTTTGGACTTTTGTCTGTAACATTGTTGACACTGACAATTATTTGTTGTTGTACTTCCCTTTGTATATTCTCTATGATACATTTTTCAATAAAAATACAATAAAAAAAAAAAAAAAAACACCAAATTTCCATGCAAAAGAATTGTACCGCTTTGAGCATCCAAAATCTGAAATAATCATACCGCCAGGGGGGTTAAGCACTTCAACCCCAGAAGATTTGGCTGCTCAATGACCAGACCACTTTTTGCGATTCGGTACTGCGTCGATTTAACTGACAATTGCGCTGTTGTGCGATTTTGCACACAAACAAAATTGACGTCCTTTTTTTCCCACAAATAGAACTTTCTTTTGGTGGTATTTGATCACCTCTGTGGTTTTTATTTTGTGCGCTATAAACAAAAGAACAGCGACAATTTTGAAAAGAAACACAATATCTTTTACTTTTTGTGATAATAAATATCCCAAATTAAAAAAAATAATAATATTCTCAGTTTAGGCCAATATGTATTCTTCTACATATTTTTTGGGGAAAAAAATTGCAATAACTTCTACAAAATAGGGAATAGATTTATGATATTTTTTATTTTTATTATAATTGTTTTACTAGTAATGGCAGTGATCTGCAATTTTTATCAGGAGTGCGATTATATGCTGATCGATCAGTGCTATAAAATGCACTGATTACTGTATAAATGTCACTGGCAGAGAAGGAGTTAACACTAGGGGGCGATCAAGGGGTTAACTGTGTTCCCTGGCTATGTTCTAACTGTGGGGGGTGGGACTTACCAGGGGAGGAGAGAGATTGGTGTTCATACTCAGTAGGGATAAGCCGAACACCCCTCGGTTCGGTTCGCATCCAGTACATGCAAACTAACCGAAAGTTTGCGTGAACATTCGAACACTGTTAGAGTTTATGGGACTCGAACGTGAAAAATCAAAAGTAAACATTTTAAAGGTTAATACACAAGTTATTGTCCTAAAAAGTGTTTGGGGACCCGGGTCCTTCCCCAGAAAGTTTTAAAAATGAATTTTTTTCCGGGAGCACTGATTTTAATGATACTTAACCACTTGGGATCCGCGCTATTGCAAAATGACGGCAATAGCGCGGACCCACATTTTCGGGACTACGTCTATTGACGTAGTCCCGGTTACGAGCGGCCTGCGCGCCCCCTGAGGGGCGCGCGCGGCGCGCTCTGTGATCGGCGAGTCCGTGAGACTCGCCTGATCACCGATCCGTGTAAGGGGTCGATCCCGACCCCTTATCACGTGATCAGCTGTCAGCCAATGACAGCTGATCATGTGATAAAACGGAGCCGGTAATCGGCTAGTATTCCTCCTCGCGCTGACAGCGCGAGGAGAAAAAAAAAAAGCCGATCGCCGGCGGCCGTGTTCGGGACATCAGTCCCGATCACGGCCAGCAATTTAAAAGGACACCTGCCCCCTGCCAGTGCCCACCTGCCACCCGCAGTGCCATCCTGAATAAAGTAAGTGCCCCCCTGTCAGTGCCACCCAGCAGTGCCCATAGTGCCCACAGTGCCACCCAGCAGTGCCCACAGTGCCACCCAGCAGTGCCCACAGTGCCACCCACAGTGCCACCCAGCAGTGCCACCCACAGTGCCACCCAAAATCTGCCTCAGGTGCTGCACCCCAGTGCCGCCCATCAGTGCCCAGCAGTGCCGCCCATCAGTGCCCAGCAGTGCCGCCCATCAGTGCCCAGCAGTGCCGCCCATCAGTGCCCAGCAGTGCCACCTATCAGAGCCACCTATCAGTGCCACCTATCAGTGCCCATCAGTCCCATCTATCTGTGGTACCTATCAGTGCCCATCCGTGCCACCCATCCGTGCCACTTATCCGTGCCACCCATCCGTGCCATCTTATCTGTGCCCATCTTTGCCCATCAGTGCCGCCTTATCTGTGCCCATCGGTGCCGCCTTATCTGTGCCTATTAGTGCCGCCTTAACTATGCCTATCAGTGCCCACCAGTGCAGCCTATCAGTGCCCACCAATGCAGCCCATCAGTGCCCACCAATGCAGCCCATCAGTGCCCACCAATGCAGCCTATCAGTGCCGCCTAATCAGCGCACTTCAATGAAGGAGAAAAATGACCCGTTTGCAAAATTTTATAACAAACTATTAAAACATGATTTTTTTTTTTTTTTTTTTGCATCTTTTTTTGTTTGTTTAGCAAAAAATAAAACTCCGAGCTGTAACTAAATACCACCAAAAGAAAGCTCTATTTGTGGGAAAAAAATGATAAAAATTTCATTTGGGTACAGTGTTGTATGACCGCGCAATTGTCACTCAAAGTGCATCAGCGCTGAAAGCTGAAAATTGGTCTGGGACTGAGGGGGGTTTAAGTGCCCAGTAAGCAAGTGGTTAAAGTGAAAAAATAAAAGTGAAATATTCCTTTAAATATCGGACCTGGGGGGTGTCTATAGTATGTCTAGTGGCACGTGTTTCCTGTGCTTAGAACAGTCCATGCACAAAATGAGATTTCTAAAGGAATAAAAGTCATTTAAAATTGCTTACGGCTGTAATGTAATGTCAGGTCCCGAAAAATTATTGAGAAAAACGGCATCCCTTCCGCCCCCCAGCCCATTACCAGGCCCTTTGGGTCTTGTATGAATATTAAGGGGAGCCCCGCAACCCAAATTTAAAAAAAAGGTGTGGGGCTCCCAGGCACTATATACTCTGAACAGCAGTATACAGGCGGTGCAAACAAGACAGGGACTCTAGGTTTGTTCTTAAAGTGGAGAGCCACCCTGAAAAAAAAAGTACATTAAAAATTAGAAAAAAATCTGAAAAAAAAATATTTTTTTTTATTTACTTACCAGAAATGCCTGTTGCTAGGCACATCATCCTAATCTGCCTCTTCCTCCTCCGTGCGGCATCTTCTGGGTAATGGGTCGTGCTGCGTTCTGGGAACTGTGTGTCCCAGAACACAGCGCGCCCCATTCACAAAGCACTGCGCGACTCGGGCATGCACAGTAGGAAACGGGCAGTGAAGCCACAAAGTTGAATCTGTTTGTAATTTAGAACAGGTACATTTTTTAAGTGTAGCTCCAGCCAAAAAAAATCTATTTTTAAGCTTTTTGGAAAACATAGGGAAGGGTTATCATCGCCCCTGCAACATTTGTTTTGCTGTCTGTGCCCCTATTCAGAAGATTTCACCTCACTTTCTGTCCCAATGACAATTGGATTTTAAAATTTTGTTTTTTTTAGGGAAACAAGGATTAGTGATAATAAAGCATCAGTGGAGGAGACACCTTTTTCCCATATTAACTCTTACAGGAGAGAATTTCCCTTCCTAGGGTTAGATTTCCTCTCACTTTCTGTTGTCTCCTTCCGTTTGTAAGTAGGAGTCATTTGTAAGTTGTATATTTGAAAGTATGGGAACACCTGCATATACTATACGGCCTGCCCTATATATTCTGCATAAATGTGGGCCTTAGTTGTTGGTGGAACCAGAAGACAATAAGCCCTCACAGTTACTCTTGGTGGGCACTGGAACGGGCCCTGCTGTGAAATATTATATCAAGAATTGTAATTACATGCCCCTGTTGAACAGGGTCAGAAAAATTGGGCCTTTGGAGGTGGTGTGGTGGTGTTGCCACAACACTGTAAGCCCTCACAGTTACTCTAGTTGAGCGCAGGAATGAGCCCTACTGCAAAATATTAAAGCAAAAATTGTAATTACACGCCACTGTTAAACAGGGGCAGAAAAAGTGGGCTTTAGGCAATGGTGCTGCAGTCCAGAACCAAAATTTTTTTGAGAAGCTATCAACATGAACATTGAGGAGGAATAGGATAGTCACTCAGCATAATGGGATAGTCACTCAGCATCAGCATAGGCAGTCTTCAAGGGATCTCACATTCATAAAAAAAAATCGGTTACATCAGCATCAGGTGCTTGGTAGCTGGTGATCCAAGACTGATTCATTTTTATGAAAGTGAGCTGATCAACGGAGTCTGTGGACAGGCATACTCTGTGATCAGTTACAAAGCCTCACTGAATGCACTGAATGTGCGTTCAGATAGAACGCTGGATGCAAGACAGGCCAGTAGCTCAATTGCATATTGGGAAAGCTCTGCCCAGTGATGCATCCTCAAGACCCAGTAACCCAGTGGATTTTCAGTTGAAAAGGTCCCCAAGTGTGATCTCGCACCAAGGTATTCCTGCACAATATAAAGCAGACACTGGTGATGGTTGCTGGAACTGATCAGACCTTGGGGCTGCGGACTAAAAAATTGTCTGAATGCATCGGTCAGACAGCCACCTTCTCCAGCCAATTGTAACTTCTCAGGCTCTGGAAACGCATTGCACAAACCTTTCTGCAAGCCCTCCCAAAGATGTTTCATCCTCTGCGAAGACTGGATGAGTTCCGCAACCTTACTCTTGTAACATGGATCAAGAAGGTTTGCCAGCCAGTACTGATCCCTCTCCTTGATACCACAAATCCGAGGGTCCTTTTGCAGGTTTGCAGGATCAGGGAGGCCATGCAGTGTAGGTTTTCTGAGGCATTCGGTCCAGAGTCCTCTGGGCCCACGAAAGACGACATGATCCACAGCCACCTTCTCCCAGCCACGTACAAGTCCTTGGGTTTCTGAGGACTCAAAACAATCCTTTGAAGACTGATGCTGAGTGCCAGACTCCACCTCCATGCTGACACAATCCTCCTCCTCCTTCTCTTCCTGTGTGATAGGCGGGCCTTCAGGAATACTATCTGGATAAAAGGGGCCTTGAGAGGTAAGGAAAGTCCTCCTCTTCCTCCCTCTGTTCTGCCTCAAGTGCAATTTCCATTATTCCATGCAGCGTGTGCTCCAATGGGAAGACAAGAGGGACAGTATCACTGTTGCATGCACTGTCACTGCTCACCATCCTCGTGGCCTCCTCAAATGGTGACAGGATCATTATCCACTGGCATGGCAAAAAAAGCCAAGCTCCCCTGACCCTGCCCTGGTGCCATAGTCGCACCGGTTCTCATTAATGGCCATCTGCTGCACGTGTAGCTACTGAAGCATTGCCAACGCTGCGTTCCACCTGGTGGACATGTCACAGATGAGGCAGTTCTTGGGCAGGTTGCATTCCTTTTGAAGGTCAGCTAGCCGAGCACTGGCATTATATGACTGGCGGAAATGCTCACAGACTTTCCTGGCCTGTCTCAGGAGATCCTGTAAGCCCGGGTACCTGCACAAGCACCATCAAATTAAGGATGTGAGCCAAACAGGTCAAGTGTCCCTGTTGGAGGGCGGAGAGGAGGCTGGTGCCCATGGGCATCCGCAGAACTTTTTTCAGGGAGGGCATAATTTTAGGGTAACCCATGTGCCACCCCTTTTCGACAATGTCATTATCACATTATCATGGTCAGAGACTGAAGACGTAGTACAGTCCCTAGGATAAGTAATGGATAATGGCCAACAGGCCCTCTTACCAGACCCAGCAAAACTACAGCAGTAATCCCTCCAGCTGGATGATTGCTCACTCTGGGTTCCTCGGGGGCGACTCTAGTCAGTAGTGAAGCATATCTGTAGCCTGGCAGTGGCTCAGTCTTTCTCTCTCTGGCGGTGCTGGGCAGCGTGGCTCTATCTGGTGGCACTGGACAGCATGGCTCTCTCTGGTGGCGTGGGGCAGTGTAGCTCTCTCTCTCTCTGGTGGTGCTGGGCAGTGGGGCTCTCTCTCTCTGGCTTCTGCCCAGCACACTCCTCATTCTTTTTCCTGTAGCACTCTCTCCCTCAGCTTTTTTCCAGGCTGCAGTCTCTCAATCTTTCTCTTGATCAAGCTGTAGCCTCCTCCCTGTGGAAAATGGGGCCGCCAATCTTTGGGACTACATGTCCCATGATGCTCTACTCTCCTAATCTCAAGCGGCAGAAAGCTGGGCGAGGAACCTGGTGACAGCCGTCGTCTCTCATCCCTGACAGGAGAAGGGGGGTGATCGGGGAAACCTGATAGCCCGCAGCTCACCTTTCTCCTTTTACAGCTTCTCTGCTACAGTTCTCTGCTGGATTGAGCAGGGAAAAGAGCCTGCAGTCACACTACACTGAAAGGGGGGTTTGACATAACCTTGATGGTGTCACCCCACTGGTGGGTTGCACACAGGTGTGGGCTGCCTGCACCCCGATAGTGATGGAACCGTGTTGAATTTAATATCTGATCCCTGATTCCGGGGGGGGGCACTTGACCCCCCTTGCCCCTACCTGCGGATGCCCATGCTGGTGCCATTGTCGCAATCCACCATTCCTGGCTGATGCTGGCATGGTGTCAACCACCTCCGAGTCTGCCCCTGCAGAGCTGCCAGAAACTCTGCCCCATTGTGGCTCCTGTCCCCAGAGCAGACCAACTCAAGCACCACATAGCATCTTTTTGCCTGAGTGCTTGCATAGCCCCTAGAATGCAAACAGAGCAGCGCTGGTTCCGAGGACAAATCTGCACAAGAAGAGGCCATGGAGGAAGAAGAAGAGGAGGGGTGGAGGAGAGAGGTGTGGCAGAATCACCACTACCAGAATTTTGGAGGTGTGGTGATGGAACAATCTCCAACATTACTGCACCCTGTCCTGTATCCTTCCAAGCTGCCAGCAGGTTTGTCCAGTGCACCATGAAAGAAAGATAATGTCCCTGTCCATGCTTGCTGGACACTGACACCAGCACAGTGATATAGAGCACTGACACCAGCACCGTGATAAAGAACACTGACACCAGCACTGTGAGAGCACTGACACCAGAACCGTGAGAACACTGATACCAGCACCGAGATAGAGTGCACTGACACTAGCACCATGATATAGAGCACAGACACCAGCACCATGATAGAGTGCACTGACAACAGCACCGTGAGAGCACTAACACCAGCACTGTGATAGAGTGCACTAACACCAGCACCCTGATATAGAGCACTGACACCAGCACCATGATATAGAGCACTGACACCAGCAACGTGATAGAGAGCACTGACACCAGCACCGTGAGAGCACTGACACCAGCACCTTGATAGAGTGCACTGACACCAGCACCGTGAGAGCACTGACACCAGCACTGTGATAGAGTGCACTGACACCAGCACCCTGATATAGAGCACTGACACCAGCACCATGATATAGAGCACTGACACCAGCAACATGATAGAGAGCACTGACACCCGCACTGTGTTAGAGTGCACTGACACCAGCACCGTGATAGAGTGCACTGACACCAGCACCATGATAAAGTACACTGACACCTACACCATGAGAGCACTGACACCAGCACCATGAAAGAGTGCACTGACACCAGCACCATGATATAGAGCACTGACACCAGCACCGAGATAGAGAGCAGTGACACCAGCACCAAGATAGAGAGCACTGACACCAGCACCATGAGAGAGTGTACTAACACAAGCACCGTGAGAGCACTGACACCAGCACCGTGATAGAGTGCACTGACACCAGCACCATGATATAGAGCAATGACACCAGCACATTGATAGAGTGCACTGACACGAGCACAGTGATAGAGTGCACTGACACCAGCACTGTGATAGAGTGCACTGACACCAACACCGAGATAGAGAGCACTGACACCAGCACCGAGATAGAGAGCACTGACACCAGCACCATGATATAGTGCACAGATACCAGCACCGTGAGAGCACTGACCCAAGCAACGTGATAGAGTTCACTGACACCAGCACCGTGAGAGCAATGACACCAGCACCATGATAGAGTGCACTGACACCAGCACCATGAGAGCGCTGACACCCGCACCGTCATAGAGTGCACTGACACCAGCACCGAGATAGAGTGCACTGACACCTGCACCATGATATAGAGCACTGACACCAGCAACGAGATAGAGAGAACTGACAGAAGCACCGAGATAGAGTGCACTGACACCAGCACCGTGATACATAGCACTGACACCAGCACCGAGATAGAGAGCACTGACACCAGCACCGTGATAAAGTGCGCTGACACCAGCACCGTGATAAAGAGCACTGACACCAGCACCGTGTTATAGAGCACTGACACCAGCAACGTGATAGAGTGCACTGACACCAGCAACGTGATAGAGTGCACTGACACCAGCACCGTCAGAGAAGTGACACCAGCACCGTGATAGAGTGCACTGACACCAACACCGTGAGCGCACTGACACCAGCACCGTGATAGAGTTCACTGACACCAGCACCGTGAGAGCGCTGACACCCACACCGTCATAGAGTGCACTGACACCAGCAACGTGATAGAGTGCACTGACACCAGCACCATGATATAGTGCACTGACACAGCACGGTCATAGAGTGCACTGACACCAGCACCAGGAAAGAGTGCACTGACAATAGCACAGTGAGAGCACTGACACCAGCAACGTGATAGAGTTCACTGAAACCAGCACCGTGAGAGCACTGACACAAGCACTGTGATAGAGTGCACTGACACCAGCACCATGATAGAGTGCACTGCCACCAGCACCGTGAGAGCACTGACACCAGCACCGTGAGAGCACTGACACCAGCACCGTGATAGAATGCACTGACACTAGCACCATCATATTGTGCACTGACACCAGCACCAGGATAGAGTGCACTGACAATCGCACCATGAGAGCACTGACACCAGCACCGTGAGAGCACTGACACCAGCACCGTGAGAGCACTGACATCAGCACCGTGATAGAATGCACTGACACCAGCACCGTGAGAGCACTGACACCAGCACCGTCAAAGAGTGCACTGACACCAGCACCGTGATAGAGTGCACTGACACCGGCACCATGATAGAGTGCACTGACACCATCACCGTGAGAGCACTGACACCAGCACCGTGAAAGAGTGCACTGACACCAGCACCAAGATAGAGAGCACTGACACCAGCACCGTGATAGAGTGCACTGACACCAGCACAGTGAGAGCACTGACACCAGCACCGTGATAGAGTGCACTGACACCAGCACCCTGATATAGAGCGCTGACACCAGCACGATGATAGACTGCACTGACACCAGCACCGTGATAGAGTGCGCTGACACCAGCACCGTGATAGAGTGCACTGACACCAGCACCGTGATAGAGTGCACTGACACCAGGACCCTGATATAGAGCACTAACACCAGCACTGTGATAGAGTGCGCTTACACCAGCACCGTGATAGAGTGCACTGAAACCAGCACCATGATAGAGTGCACTGACACCAGCACCATGATATAGAGCACTGACACCAGCATCGTGATAGAGTGCACTGACACCAGCGCCATGAGAACGCTGACACCAACACCGTGATAGAGTGCACTGACACCAGCACCAGGATATAGAGCACTGACACCAGCACAGGGATGTAGAGCACTGACACCAGCACCGAGATAGAGTGCACTGACACCAGCACCGTGAGAGCACTGACACCAGCACCATGATAGAGTGCACTGACACCAGCACCATGATATAGAGCACTGACACCAGCACCGTGAGAGCACTGACACCAGCACCGAGATAGAGAGCACTGACACCAGCACCATGATAGAGTGCACTGACACCAGCACCCTGATATAGAGCACTGACACCAGCACCGTGATAGAGTGCACTGACACCAGCACTCTGATATAGAGCACTGACACCAGCACTATGATACAGAGCACTGACACCAGCACCATGATAGAGTGCACTGACACCAGCACCCTGATATAGAGCACTGACACCAGCACCCTGATATAGAGCACTGAAACCAGCACGTGACAGAGTGCACTGACACCAGCACCGTGATATAGAGCACTGAAACCAGCACCGTGATAGAGTGCACTGACACCAGCACCGTGATAGAGTGCACTGACACCAGCAGCATGATAGAGTGCACTGACACCAACACCATAAGAGCACTGACACCAGCACCGTGATATAGAGCACTGACACCAGCACTGTGAAAGAGTGCACTGACACCAGCACCCTGATATAGAGCACTGACACCAGCACCGTGATAGAGTGCACTAACACCCGCACTGAGATAGAGTGCACGACACCAGCACCGTGATAGAGTTCACTGACACCAGCACCATGATAGAGTGCACTGACACCAACACCGTGAGAGCACTGACACCAGCAACGTGAGAGAAGTGACACCAGCACCGTGATAGAGTGCACTGACACCAACACCGTGAGCGCACTGACACCAGCACCATGATAGAGTTCACTGACACCAGCACCGTGAGAGCGCTGACACCCACACCGTAATAGAGTGCACTGACACCAGCACCGTGATAGAGTGCAATGATACCAGCACCGTGAGAATGCTGACACCTGCGCCATCATAGAGTGCACTGACACCAGCACCATGATATAGAGCACTGACACCAGCACCGAGATAGAGAGCACTGACACCAGCACCGTGATATAGAGCACTGACACCAGCACCGAGATAGAGAGCACTGACAACAGCACCAAGATATAGTGCACTGACACCAGCACCATGATAGAGTGCACTGACACCAGCACCGTGATACAGAGCACTGACACCAGCACAGGGATATAGAGCACTGACACCAGCACAGTGATAGAGTGCACTGACACCAGCACCCTGATATAGAGCACTGACACCAGCACCGTGATAGAGTGCACTGACACCAGCACCGTGATATAGAGCACTGACACCAGCACCGAGATAGAGAGCACTGACAACAGCACCAAGATATAGTGCACTGACACCAGCACCATGATAGAGTGCACTGACACCAGCACCGTGATACAGAGCACTGACACCAGCACAGGGATATAGAGCACTGACACCAGCACAGTGATAGAGTGCACTGACACCAGCACCCTGATATAGAGCACTGACACCAGCACCGTGATAGAGTGCACTGACACCAGCACCGTGATATAGATCACTGACACCAGCACTGTGATAGAGTTCACTGACACCAGCACCCTGATATAGAGCACTGACACCAGCACTGTGAGAGCACTGAGACCAGCACCGTGATAGAGTGCACTGACACCAGCACAGTGATATAAAGCACTGACACCAGCACAAGGATATAGAGCACTGACACCAGCACCGTGATAGAGTGCACTGACACCAGCACCGTGATATAGATCACTGACACCAGCACTGTGATAGAGTTCACTGACACCAGCACCCTGATATAGAGCACTGACACCAGCACCGTGAGAGCACTGACACCAGCACTGTGATCGAGTGCACTGACACCAGCACCGTGAGAATGCTGACACCCGCACTGTCATAGAGTGCACTGACACCAGCACCGTGATATAGAGCACTGACACCAGCACCGAGATAGAGAGCACTGACACCAGCACCATGATAGAGTGCACTGACACCAGCACTGTGAGAGCACTGAGACCAGCACCGTGATAGAGTGCACTGACACAAGCACAGTGAGAGCACTGACACCAGCACTGTGATAGAGTGCACTGACACCAGCACCCTGATATAGAGCATTGACACCAGCACCGAGATAGAGAGCACTGACACCAGCACAGTGATATAGAGCACTGACACCAGCACAAGGATATAGATCACTGACCAGCACGCCATCATAGAGTGCACTGACACCAGCACCATGATATAGAGCACTGACACCAGCACCGAGATAGAGAGCACTGACACCAGCACCGAGATAGAGAGCACTGACAACAGCACCAAGATATAGTGCACTGACACCAGCACCATGATAGAGTGCACTGACACCAGCACCGTGATATAGAGCACTGACACCAGCACATGGATATAGAGCACTGACACC
Organism: Lithobates pipiens; assembly: GCF_037356315.1. NCBI lineage: Eukaryota > Metazoa > Chordata > Amphibia > Anura > Ranidae > Lithobates > Lithobates pipiens. Next base: position 1,384,134 of record NW_027507877.1, read on the forward strand.
AGCACAATGATATAGTGCACTGACACCAGCACAGTGAGAGCACTGACACCAGCACCGTGATAGAGTGCACTGACACCAGCACCCTGATATAGAGCACTGACACCAGCACCGTGATAGAGTGCACTGAAACCAGCACCGTGATATAGATCACTGACACCAGCACTGTGATAGAGTTCACTGACACCAGCACCCTGATATAGAGCACTGACACCAGCACCGTGAGAGCACTGACACCAGCACTGTGATAGAGTGCACTGACACCAGCACCGTGAGAATGCTGACACCCGCACCGTCATAGAGTGCACTGACACCAGCACCGTGATATAGAGCACTGACACCAGCACCAAGATAGAGAGCACTGACACCAGCACCATGATAGAGTGCACTGACACCAGCACAGTGAGAGCACTGACACCAGCACCGTGATAGAGTGCACTGACACCAGCACCCTGATATAGAGCACTGACACCAGCACCGTGATAGAGTGCACTGAAACCAGCACCGTGATATAGATCACTGACACCAGCACTGTGATAGAGTTCACTGACACCAGCACCCTGATATAGAGCACTGACACCAGCACCGTGAGAGCACTGACACTAGCACTGTGATAGAGTGCACTGACACCAGCACTCTGATATAGAGCACTGACACCAGCACCGTGATAGAGTTCACTCACATCAGAGCCGTGAGAGCACTGACACCCTCACTGTGATAGAGTGCACTGACACCAGCACCGTGATATAGAGCACTGACACCAGCACCGTGATAGAGTGCACTGACACCAACACCGTGAGAGCACTGACACTAGCACCGTGATAGAGTGCACTGATACCAGCACCGTGAGAACGCTGACACCTGCGCCATCATAGAGTGCACTGACACCAGCACCATGATATAGAGCACTGACACCAGCACCGAGATAGAGAGCACTGACACCAGCACCGTGATATAGAGCACTGACACCAGCACCGAGATAGAGAGCACTGACAACAGCACCAAGATATAGTGCACTGACACCAGCACCATGATAGAGTGCACTGACACCAGCACCGTGATACAGAGCACTGACACCAGCACAGGGATATAGAGCACTGACACCAGCACAGTGATAGAGTGCACTGACACCAGCACCCTGATATAGAGCACTGACACCAGCACCGTGATAGAGTGCACTGACACCAGCACCGTGATATAGAGCACTGACACCAGCACCGAGATAGAGAGCACTGACAACAGCACCAAGATATAGTGCACTGACACCAGCACCATGATAGAGTGCACTGACACCAGCACCGTGATACAGAGCACTGACACCAGCACAGGGATATAGAGCACTGACACCAGCACAGTGATAGAGTGCACTGACACCAGCACCCTGATATAGAGCACTGACACCAGCACCGTGATAGAGTGCACTGACACCAGCACCGTGATATAGATCACTGACACCAGCACTGTGATAGAGTTCACTGACACCAGCACCCTGATATAGAGCACTGACACCAGCACCGTGAGAGCACTGAGACCAGCACCGTGATAGAGTGCACTGACACCAGCACAGTGAGAGCACTGACACCAGCACTGTGATAGAGTGCACTGACACCAGCACCCTGATATAGAGCACTGACACCAGCACAGTGATATAAAGCACTGACACCAGCACAAGGATATAGAGCACTGACACCAGCACCGTGATAGAGTGCACTGACACCAGCACCATGATATAGATCACTGACACCAGCACTGTGATAGAGTTCACTGACACCAGCACCCTGATATAGAGCACTGACACCAGCACCGTGAGAGCACTGACACCAGCACTGTGATAGAGTGCACTGACACCAGCACCGTGAGAATGCTGACACCCGCACTGTCATAGAGTGCACTGACACCAGCACCGTGATATAGAGCACTGACACCAGCACCGAGATAGAGAGCACTGACACCAGCACCATGATAGAGTGCACTGACACCAGCACCGTGAGAGCACTGAGACCAGCACCGTGATAGAGTGCACTGACACAAGCACAGTGAGAGCACTGACACCAGCACTGTGATAGAGTGCACTGACACCAGCACCCTGATATAGAGCACTGACACCAGCACCGTGATAGAGTGCACTGACACCAGCACAGTGATATAGAGCACTGACACCAGCACAAGGATATAGATCACTGACACCAGCACCGCGATAGAGTGCACTGACACCAGCACTCTGATATAGAGCACTGACACCAGCACCGTGATAGAGTTCACTCACATCAGCGCCGTGAGAGCACTGACACCCTCACTGTGATAGAGTGCACTGACACCAGCACCGTGATATAGAGCACTGACACCAGCACCGTGATAGAGTGCACTGACACCAACACCGTGAGAGCACTGACACCAGCACCGTGATAGAGTGCACTGATACCAGCACCGTGAGAACGCTGACACCTGCGCCATCATAGAGTGCACTGACACCAGCACCATGATATAGAGCACTGACACCAGCACCGAGATAGAGAGCACTGACACCAGCACCGAGATAGAGAGCACTGACAACAGCACCAAGATATAGTGCACTGACACCAGCACCATGATAGAGTGCACTGACACCAGCACCGTGATATAGAGCACTGACACCAGCACATGGATATAGAGCACTGACACCAGCACAATGATATAGTGCACTGACACCAGCACAGTGAGAGCACTGACACCAGCACCGTGATAGAGTGCACTGACACCAGCACCCTGATATAGAGCACTGACACCAGCACCGTGATAGAGTGCACTGAAACCAGCACCGTGATATAGATCACTGACACCAGCACTGTGATAGAGTTCACTGACACCAGCACCCTGATATAGAGCACTGACACCAGCACCGTGAGAGCACTGACACCAGCACTGTGATAGAGTGCACTGACACCAGCACCGTGAGAATGCTGACACCCGCACCGTCATAGAGTGCACTGACACCAGCACCGTGATATAGAGCACTGACACCAGCACCAAGATAGAGAGCACTGACACCAGCACCATGATAGAGTGCACTGACACCAGCACAGTGAGAGCACTGACACCAGCACCGTGATAGAGTGCACTGACACCAGCACCCTGATATAGAGCACTGACACCAGCACCGTGATAGAGTGCACTGAAACCAGCACCGTGATATAGATCACTGACACCAGCACTGTGATAGAGTTCACTGACACCAGCACCCTGATATAGAGCACTGACACCAGCACCGTGAGAGCACTGACACTAGCACTGTGATAGAGTGCACTGACACCAGCACCGTGAGAATGCTGACACCCGCACCGTCATAGAGTGCACTGACACCAGCACCGTGATATAGAGCACTGACACCAGCACCAAGATAGAGAGCACTGACACCAGCACCATGATAGAGTGCACTGACACCAGCACCGTGAGAGCACTGAGACCAGCACCGTGATAGAGTGCACTGACACCAGCACCCAGATATAGAGCACTGACACCAGCACCGTGATAGAGTGCACTGACACCAGCACAGTGAGAGCACTGACACCAGCACTGTGATAGAGTGCACTGACACCATCACCCTGATATAGAGCATTGACACCAGCACCGTGATAGAGTTCACTGACACCAGCACAGTGATATAGAGCACTGACACCAGCACAAGGATATAGAGCACTGACACCAGCACCATGATAGAGTGCACTGACACCAGCACTCTGATATAGAGCACTGACACCAGCACCGTGATAGAGTTCACTCACACCAGCGCCGTGAGAGCACTGACACCCTCACTGTGATAGAGTGCACTGACACCAGCACCGTGATAGAGTGCACTGACACCAACACCGTGAGAGCACTGACACCAGCACCATTATAGAGTGCACTGTCACCAGCACCGTGAGAATGCTGACACCCGCACCGTCATAGAGTGCACTGACACCAGCACCGTGATAGAGTGCACTGACACCAGCACCATGATATAGAGCACTGACACCAGCACCGAGATAGAGAGCACTGACACCAGCACCGAGATAGAGAGCACTGACACCAGCACCGAGATAGAGAGCACTGACACCAGCAACGAGATAGAGAGCACTGACACCAGCACCATGAGAGAGTGTACTGACACCAGCACCGTGAGAGCACTGACACCAGCACAGGGATATAGAGCACTGACACCAGCACAGTGATAGAGTGCACTAACACCAGCACAGTGAGAGCACTGACACCAGCACCGTGATAGAGTGCACTGACACCAGCACCGTGATATAGATCACTGACACCAGCACTGTGATAGAGTTCACTGACACCAGCACCCTGATATAGAGCACTGACACCAGCACCGTGAGAGCACTGAGACCAGCACCGTGATAGAGTGCACTGACACCAGCACAGTGAGAGCACTGACACCAGCACTGTGATAGAGTGCACTGACACCAGCACCCTGATATAGAGCACTGACACCAGCACAGTGATATAAAGCACTGACACCAGCACAAGGATATAGAGCACTGACACCGGCACCGTGATAGAGTGCACTGTCACCAGCACCGTGATAGAGTGCACTGACACCAGCACCGTAGGAGCGCTGACACCAGACCCATGATAGAGTGCACTGACACCAGCACCGAGATATAGAGCTTTGACACCAGCACCGTGATATAGAGCACTGACACCAGCACTGAGATAGAGTGCACTGACACCAACACCGTGAGAGCACTGACACCAGCACCGTGATAGAGTGCACTGACACCAACACCGTGAGAGCACTGACACCAGCACCGTGATAGAGTGCACTGATACCAGCACCGTGAGAGCACTGACACCAGCACCATTATAGAGTGCACTGTCACCAGCACCGTGAGAATGCTGACACCCGCACCGTCATAGAGTGCACTGACACCAGCACCGTGATAGAGTGCACTGACACCAGCACCATGATATAGAGCACTGACACCAGCACCGAGATAGAGAACGCTGACACCCGCACCGTCATAGAGTGCACTGACACCAGCACCGTGATAGAGTTCACTGACACCAGCACCCTGATATATAGCACTGACACCAGCACCGTGAGAGCACTGACACCAGCACTGTAATACATGCACTGACACCAGCACCGTGAGAATGCTGACACTCGCACCGTCATAGAGTGCACTGACACCAGCACCGTGATATAGAGCACTGACACCAGCACTGAGATAGAGAGAACTGACACCAGCACCATGATAGAGTGCACTGACACCAGCACCGTGAGAGCACTGAGACCAGCACCGTGATAGAGTGCACTGACAAGAGCACAGTGAGAGCACTGACACCAGCACTGTGATAGAGTGCACTGACACCATCACCCTGATATAGAGCACTGACACCAGCACTGTGATAGAGTGCACTGACACCAGCACAGTGATATAGAGCACTGACACCAGCAAAAGGATATAGAGCACTGACACCAGCACCGTGATAGAGTGCACTGACACCAGCACTCTGATATAGAGCACTGGCACCAGCACCGTGATAGAGTTCACTCACACCAGCGCCGTGAGAGCACTGACACCCTCACTGTGATAGAGTGCACTGACACCAGCACCGTGATAGAGTGCACTGACACCAACACCGTGAGAGCACTGACACCAGCACCATTATAGAGTGCACTGTCACCAGCACCGTGAGAATGCTGACACCCGCACCGTCATAGAGTGCACTGACACCAGCACCGTGATAGAGTGCACTGACACCAGCACCATGATATAGAGCACTGACACCAGCACCGAGATAGAGTGCACTGACACCAACACCGTGAGAGCACTGACACCAGCACCGTGATAGAGTGCACTGACACCAACACCGTGAGAGCACTGACACCAGCACCGTGATAGAGTGCACTGATACCAGCACCGTGAGAACGCTGACACCTGCGCCATCATAGAGTGCACTGACACCAGCACCATGATATAGAGCACTGACACCAGCACCGAGATAGAGAGCACTGACACCAGCACCGTGATATAGAGAACTGACACCAGCACCGAGATAGACAGCACTGACAACAGCACCAAGATATAGTGCACTGACACCAGCACCATGATATAGAGCACTGACACCAGCACCGTGATAGAGTGCACTGACACCCGCGCTGAGATAGAGTGCACGACACCAGCACCGTGATAGAGTTCACTGACACCAGCACCATGATAGAGTGCACGACACCAACACCGTGAGAGCACTGACACCAGCACCGTGATAGAGTGCATTGACACCAGCACCATGATATAGTGCACAGATACCAGCACCGTGAGAGCACTGACACCAGCACCGTGATAGAGTGCACTGACACCAACAACGTGAGCGCACTGACACCAGCACCGTGATAGAGTTCACTGACACCAGCACCGTGATAGAGTGCAATGATACCAGCACCGTGAGAATGCTGACACCTGCGCCATCATAGAGTGCACTGACACCAGCACCATGATATAGAGCACTGACACCAGCACCGAGATAGAGAGCACTGACACCAGCACCGTGATATAGAGCACTGACACCAGCACCGAGATAGAGAGCACTGACAACAGCACCGAGATAGAGAGCACTGACACCAGCACCCTGATATAGAGCACTGACACCAGCACCGTGATAGAGTGCACTGACACCAGCACCGTGATATAGATCACTGACACCAGCACTGTGATAGAGTTCACTGACACCAGCACCCTGATATAGAGCACTGACACCAGCACCGTGAAAGCACTGAGACCAGCACCGTGATAGAGTGCACTGACACCAGCACAGTGAGAGCACTGACACCAGCACTGTGATAGGGTGCACTGACACCAGCACCCTGATATAGAGCACTGACACCAGCACAGTGATATAAAGCACTGACACCAGCACAAGGATATAGAGCACTGACACCAGCACCGTGATAGAGTGCACTGACACCAGCACCGTGATATAGATCACTGACACCAGCACTGTGATAGAGTTCACTGACACCAGCACCCTGATATAGAGCACTGACACCAGCACCGTGAGAGCACTGACACCAGCACTGTGATAGAGTGCACTGACACCAGCACCGTGAGAATGCTGACACCCGCACTGTCATAGAGTGCACTGACACCAGCACCGTGATATAGAGCACTGACACCAGCACCGAGATAGAGTGCACTGACACAAGCACAGTGAGAGCACTGACACAAGCACTGTGATAGAGTGCACTGACACCAGCACCCTGATATAGAGCACTGACACCAGCACCGTGATAGAGTGCACTGACACCAGCACAGTGATATAGAGCACTGACACCAGCACAAGGATATAGATCACTGACACCAGCACCGTGATAGAGTGCACTGACACCAGCACTCTGATATAGAGCACTGACACCAGCACCGTGATAGAGTTCACTCACATCAGCGCCGTGAGAGCACTGACACCCTCACTGTGATAGAGTGCACTGACACCAGCACTCTGATATAGAGCACTGGCACCAGCACCGTGATAGAGTTCACTCACACCAGCGCCGTGAGAGCACTGACACCCTCACTGTGATAGAGTGCACTGACACCAGCACCGTGATAGAGTGCACTGACACCAACACCGTGAGAGCACTGACACCAGCACCATTATAGAGTGCACTGTCACCAGCACCGTGAGAATGCTGACACCCGCACCGTCATAGAGTGCACTGACACCAGCACCGTGATAGAGTGCACTGACACCAGCACCATGATATAGAGCACTGACACCAGCACCGAGATAGAGTGCACTGACACCAACACCGTGAGAGCACTGACACCAGCACCGTGATAGAGTGCACTGACACCAACACCGTGAGAGCACTGACACCAGCACCGTGATAGAGTGCACTGATACCAGCACCGTGAGAACGCTGACACCTGCGCCATCATAGAGTGCACTGACACCAGCACCATGATATAGAGCACTGACACCAGCACCGAGATAGAGAGCACTGACACCAGCACCGTGATATAGAGAACTGACACCAGCACCGAGATAGACAGCACTGACAACAGCACCAAGATATAGTGCACTGACACCAGCACCATGATATAGAGCACTGACACCAGCACCGTGATAGAGTGCACTGACACCCGCGCTGAGATAGAGTGCACGACACCAGCACCGTGATAGAGTTCACTGACACCAGCACCATGATAGAGTGCACGACACCAACACCGTGAGAGCACTGACACCAGCACCGTGATAGAGTGCATTGACACCAGCACCATGATATAGTGCACAGATACCAGCACCGTGAGAGCACTGACACCAGCACCGTGATAGAGTGCACTGACACCAACAACGTGAGCGCACTGACACCAGCACCGTGATAGAGTTCACTGACACCAGCACCGTGATAGAGTGCAATGATACCAGCACCGTGAGAATGCTGACACCTGCGCCATCATAGAGTGCACTGACACCAGCACCATGATATAGAGCACTGACACCAGCACCGAGATAGAGAGCACTGACACCAGCACCGTGATATAGAGCACTGACACCAGCACCGAGATAGAGAGCACTGACAACAGCACCGAGATAGAGAGCACTGACACCAGCACCCTGATATAGAGCACTGACACCAGCACCGTGATAGAGTGCACTGACACCAGCACCGTGATATAGATCACTGACACCAGCACTGTGATAGAGTTCACTGACACCAGCACCCTGATATAGAGCACTGACACCAGCACCGTGAAAGCACTGAGACCAGCACCGTGATAGAGTGCACTGACACCAGCACAGTGAGAGCACTGACACCAGCACTGTGATAGGGTGCACTGACACCAGCACCCTGATATAGAGCACTGACACCAGCACAGTGATATAAAGCACTGACACCAGCACAAGGATATAGAGCACTGACACCAGCACCGTGATAGAGTGCACTGACACCAGCACCGTGATATAGATCACTGACACCAGCACTGTGATAGAGTTCACTGACACCAGCACCCTGATATAGAGCACTGACACCAGCACCGTGAGAGCACTGACACCAGCACTGTGATAGAGTGCACTGACACCAGCACCGTGAGAATGCTGACACCCGCACTGTCATAGAGTGCACTGACACCAGCACCGTGATATAGAGCACTGACACCAGCACCGAGATAGAGTGCACTGACACAAGCACAGTGAGAGCACTGACACAAGCACTGTGATAGAGTGCACTGACACCAGCACCCTGATATAGAGCACTGACACCAGCACCGTGATAGAGTGCACTGACACCAGCACAGTGATATAGAGCACTGACACCAGCACAAGGATATAGAGCACTGACACCAGCACCATGATAGAGTGCACTGACACCAGCACTCTGATATAGAGCACTGACACCAGCACCGTGATAGAGTTCACTCACACCAGCGCCGTGAGAGCACTGACACCCTCACTGTGATAGAGTGCACTGACACCAGCACCGTGATAGAGTGCACTGACACCAACACCGTGAGAGCACTGACACCAGCACCATTATAGAGTGCACTGTCACCAGCACCGTGAGAATGCTGACACCCGCACCGTCATAGAGTGCACTGACACCAGCACCGTGATAGAGTGCACTGACACCAGCACCATGATATAGAGCACTGACACCAGCACCGAGATAGAGTGCACTGACACCAACACCGTGAGAGCACTGACACCAGCACCGTGATAGAGTGCACTGACACCAACACCGTGAGAGCACTGACACCAGCACCGTGATAGAGTGCACTGATACCAGCACCGTGAGAACGCTGACACCTGCGCCATCATAGAGTGCACTGACACCAGCACCATGATATAGAGCACTGACACCAGCACCGAGATAGAGAGCACTGACACCAGCACCGTGATATAGAGAACTGACACCAGCACCGAGATAGACAGCACTGACAACAGCACCAAGATATAGTGCACTGACACCAGCACCATGATATAGAGCACTGACACCAGCACCGTGATAGAGTGCACTGACACCCGCTCTGAGATAGAGTGCACGACACCAGCACCGTGATAGAGTTCACTGACACCAGCACCATGATAGAGTGCACGACACCAACACCGTGAGAGCACTGACACCAGCACCGTGATAGAGTGCATTGACACCAGCACCATGATATAGTGCACAGATACCAGCACCATGAGAGCACTGACACCAGCACCGTGATAGAGTGCACTGACACCAACAACGTGAGCGCACTGACACCAGCACCGTGATAGAGTTCACTGACACCAGCACCGTGATAGAGTGCAATGATACCAGCACCGTGAGAATGCTGACACCTGCGCCATCATAGAGTGCACTGACACCAGCACCATGATATAGAGCACTGACACCAGCACCGAGATAGAGAGCACTGACACCAGCACCGTGATATAGAGCACTGACACCAGCACCGAGATAGAGAGCACTGACAACAGCACCGAGATAGAGAGCACTGACACCAGCACCCTGATATAGAGCACTGACACCAGCACCGTGATAGAGTGCACTGACACCAGCACCGTGATATAGATCACTGACACCAGCACTGTAATAGAGTTCACTGACACCAGCACCCTGATATAGAGCACTGACACCAGCACCGTGAAAGCACTGAGACCAGCACCGTGATAGAGTGCACTGACACCAGCACAGTGAGAGCACTGACACCAGCACTGTGATAGAGTGCACTGACACCAGCACCCTGATATAGAGCACTGACACCAGCACAGTGATATAAAGCACTGACACCAGCACAAGGATATAGAGCACTGACACCAGCACCGTGATAGAGTGCACTGACACCAGCACCGTGATATAGATCACTGACACCAGCACTGTGATAGAGTTCACTGACACCAGCACCCTGATATAGAGCACTGACACCAGCACCGTGAGAGCACTGACACCAGCACTGTGATAGAGTGCACTGACACCAGCACCGTGAGAATGCTGACACCCGCACTGTCATAGAGTGCACTGACACCAGCACCGTGATATAGAGCACTGACACCAGCACCGAGATAGAGTGCACTGACACAAGCACAGTGAGAGCACTGACACAAGCACTGTGATAGAGTGCACTGACACCAGCACCCTGATATAGAGCACTGACACCAGCACCGTGATAGAGTGCACTGACACCAGCACAGTGATATAGAGCACTGACACCAGCACAAGGATATAGATCACTGACACCAGCACCGTGATAGAGTGCACTGACACCAGCACTCTGATATAGAGCACTGACACCAGCACCGTGATAGAGTTCACTCACATCAGCGCCGTGAGAGCACTGACACCCTCACTGTGATAGAGTGCACTGACACCAGCACCGTGATATAGAGCACTGACACCAGCACCGTGATAGAGTGCACTGACACCAACACCGTGAGAGCACTGACACCAGCACCGTGATAGAGTGCACTGATACCAGCACCGTGAGAACGCTGACACCTGCGCCATCATAGAGTGCACTGACACCAGCACCATGATATAGAGCACTGACACCAGCACCGAGATAGAGAGCACTGACACCAGCACCGTGATATAGAGAACTGACACCAGCACCGCGATAGAGAGCACTGACACCAGCACCATGATAGAGTGCACTGACACCAGCACCGTGATATAGAGCACTGACACCAGCACATGGATATAGAGCACTGACACCAGCACAGTGATATAGTGCACTGACACCAGCACAGTGAGAGCACTGACACCAGCACCGTGATAGAGTGCACTGACACCAGCACCCTGATATAGAGCACTGACACCAGCACCGTGATAGAGTGCACTGACACCAGCACCGTGATATAGATCACTGACACCAGCACTGTGATAGAGTTCACTGACACCAGCACCCTGATATAGAGCACTGACACCAGCACCGTGAGAGCACTGACACCAGCACTGTGATAGGGTGCACTGACACCAGCACCGTGAGAATGCTGACACCCGCACCGTCATAGAGTGAACTGACACCAGCACCGTGATATAGAGCACTGACACCAGCACCAAGATAGAGAGCACTGACACCAGCACCATGATAGAGTGCACTGACACCAGCACCATGAGAGCACTGAGACCAGCACCGTGATAGAGTGCACTGACACCAGCACCCAGATATAGAGCACTGACACCAGCACAGTGATATAAAGCACTGACACCAGCACAAGGATATAGAGCACTGACACCAGCACCGTGATAGAGTGCACTGACACCTGCACAGTGAGAGCACTGACACCAGCACTGTGATAGAGTGCACTGACACCATCACCCTGATATAGAGCATTGACACCAGCACCGTGATAGAGTTCACTGACACCAGCACAGTGATATAGAGCACTGACACCAGCACAAGGATATAGAGCACTGACACCAGCACCATGATAGAGTGCACTGACACCAGCACTCTGATATAGAGCACTGACACCAGCACCGTGATAGAGTTCACTCACACCAGCGCCGTGAGAGCACTGACACCCTCACTGTGATAGAGTGCACTGACACCAGCACCGTGATAGAGTGCACTGACACCAACACCGTGAGAGCACTGACACCAGCACCATTATAGAGTGCACTGTCACCAGCACCGTGAGAATGCTGACACCCGCACCGTCATAGAGTGCACTGACACCAGCACCGTGATAGAGTGCACTGACACCAGCACCATGATATAGAGCACTGACACCAGCACCGAGATAGAGAGCACTGACACCAGCACCGAGATAGAGAGCACTGACACCAGCAACGAGATAGAGAGCACTGACACCAGCACCATGAGAGAGTGTACTGACACCAGCACCGTGAGAGCACTGACACCAGCACAGGGATATAGAGCACTGACACCAGCACAGTGATAGAGTGCACTAACACCAGCACAGTGAGAGCACTGACACCAGCACCGTGATAGAGTGCACTGACACCAGCACCGTGATATAGATCACTGACACCAGCACTGTGATAGAGTTCACTGACACCAGCACCCTGATATAGAGCACTGACACCAGCACCGTGAGAGCACTGAGACCAGCACCGTGATAGAGTGCACTGACACCAGCACAGTGAGAGCACTGACACCAGCACTGTGATAGAGTGCACTGACACCAGCACCCTGATATAGAGCACTGACACCAGCACAGTGATATAAAGCACTGACACCAGCACAAGGATATAGAGCACTGACACCGGCACCGTGATAGAGTGCACTGTCACCAGCACCGTGAGAACGCTGACACCCGCACCGTCATAGAGTGCACTGACACCAGCACCGTGATAGAGTTCACTGACACCAGCACCCTGATATATAGCACTGACACCAGCACCGTGAGAGCACTGACACCAGCACTGTAATACATGCACTGACACCAGCACCGTGAGAATGCTGACACTCGCACCGTCATAGAGTGCACTGACACCAGCACCGTGATATAGAGCACTGACACCAGCACTGAGATAGAGAGCACTGACACCAGCACCATGATAGAGTGCACTGACACCAGCACCGTGAGAGCACTGAGACCAGCACCGTGATAGAGTGCACTGACAAGAGCACAGTGAGAGCACTGACACCAGCACTGTGATAGAGTGCACTGACACCAGCACTGTGATAGAGTGCACTGACACCATCACCCTGATATAGAGCACTGACACCAGCACTGTGATAGAGTGCACTGACACCAGCACAGTGATATAGAGCACTGACACCAGCAAAAGGATATAGAGCACTGACACCAGCACCGTGATAGAGTGCACTGACACCAGCACTCTGATATAGAGCACTGACACCAGCACCGTGATAGAGTTCACTCACACCAGCGCCGTGAGAGCACTGACACCCTCACTGTGATAGAGTGCACTGACACCAGCACCGTGATAGAGTGCACTGACACCAACACCGTGAGAGCACTGACACCAGCACCATTATAGAGTGCACTGACACCAGCACCATGAGAGCACTGACACCAGCACCGTGATAGAGTGCACTGTCACCAGCACCGTGAGAACGCTGACACCCGCACCGTGATAGAGTGCACTGACACCAGCACCGTGATAGAGTGCACTGACACCAGCACCATTATATAGAGCACTGACACCAGCACCGAGATAGAGAGCACTGACACCAGCACCGAGATAGAGAGCACTGACACCAGCACCATGAGAGAGTGTACTGACACCAGCACCGTGAGAGCACTGACACCAGCACCGTGATAGATTGCACTGACACCAGCACCGTGATAGAGAGCAGTGACACCAGCACCGTGATAGAGTGCACTGACACCAGCACCGTGATATAGTGCAATGAAACCAGCACAGTGATAGAGTGCACTGACACCAGCACCGTGATAGAGTGCACTGACACCAGCACCGTGATAGAGTGCACTGACACCAACACCGTGAGAGCACTGACACCAGCACCATTAAGGAGTGCACTGACACCAGCACCATGAGAGCACTGACACCAGCACCGTGATAGAGTGCACTGACACCAGCACCGCGAGAACGCTGACACCCGCACAGTCATAGAGTGCACTGACACCAGCACCGAGATAGAGAGCACTGTCACCAGCACCATGAGAGAGTGTACTGACACCAGCACCGTGAGAGCACTGACACCAGCACCGTGATAGATTGCACTGACACCAGCACCGTGATAGAGAGCACTGACACCTGCACCGTGATATAGTGCTATGACACCAGCACAGTGATAGAGTGCACTGACACCAGCACCGTGATAGTGTGCACTGACACCAACACCGTGAGAGCACTGACACCAGCACCATGATAGAGTGCACTGACACCAGCACCGTGAGAGCAGTGACACCAGCACCGTGATAGAGTGCACTGACACCAACACCGTGAGAGCACTGACACCAGCAACGTGATAGATTTCACTGACACCAGCACCGTGAGAGCACTGACACCAGCACTGTGATAGAGTGCACTGACACCAGCACCGTGATATAGTGCACTGACATCAGAACCGTGATATAGAGCACTAACACCAGCACTGTGATAGAGAGCACTGACACCCGTACTGTGATAGAGTGCACTGACACCAGCACCTTGATAGAGTGCACTGACACTAGCACCCAGATAGAGAGCACTGACACCAGCACCATGATAGCGTGCACTGACACCAGCACCGTGAGGGCACTGACACCAGCACCGTGAGAGCACTGACACCAGCACCGTGATAGAGTGCACTGACACCAGCACCGTGAGAACGCTGACACCCGCACCGCCATAGAGTGCACTGACACCAGCACCGTGATAGAGTGCACTGACACCTGCACCATGATATAGAGCACTGACACCAGCACCGAGATGGAGAGCACTGACACCAGCACCATGATACAGTGCACTGACACGAGCACCATGAGAGCAGTGACACCAGCACCGTAACAGAGTGCACTGACACCAATACCGTGAGAGCACTGACACCAGCACCGTGATATAGTGCACTGACACCAGCACCGTGAGAGCGCTGACACCCACACCATCATAGAGTGCATTGACACCAGCACCGTGATAGAGTTCACTGACACCAGCACCGTCATAAAGTGCACTGACACAAGCACCGGTATAGAGTGCACTGACAATAGCACCGTGAGAGCACTGACATCAGCAACGTGATAGAGTTCACGGACACCAGCACCGTGAGAGCACTGACACCAGCACTGTGATAGAGTGCACTGACACCAGCACCCTGATATAGAGCACTGACACCAGCACCGTGATATAGTGCACTGACATCAGAACCGTGATATAGAGAACTGACACCAGCACTGTGATAGAGTGCACTGACACCAACACCGTGAGAGCACTGACACCCGCACTGTCATAGAGTGCACTGACACCAGCACCGTGATAGAGTGCACTGACAACAGCACCATGATATAGAGCACTGACACCAGCACCGAGATAGAGAGCTCTGACAACAGCACCGAGATATAGTGCACTGACACCAGCACCGTGATAGAGTGCACTGACACCATCACCGTGATATAGAGCACTGACACCAGCACAGTGATATAAAGCACTGACACCAGCACAAGGATATAGAGCACTGACACCAGCACCGTGATAGAGTGCACTGACACCAGCACAGTGAGAGCACTAACACCAGCACTGTGATAGAGTGCACTGACACCATCACCCTGATATAGAGCACTGACACCAGCACTGTGATAGAGTGCACTGACACCAGCACAGTGAGAGCACTGACACCAGCACCGAGATAGAGATCACTGACACCAGTACTGAGATAGAGAGCACTGACACCAGCACCATGATAGCGTGCACTGACACGAGCACCGTGAGAGCACTGACACCAGCACCGTGATAGAGTGCACTGACACCAGCACCGTGAGAGCGCTGACACCCGCACCGTCATAGAGTTCACTGACACCAGCACCGTGATAGAGTGCACTGACACCAGCACCATGATATAGAGCACTGACACCAGCACCGAGAAAGAGATCACTGACACCAGCACTGAGATAGAGAGCACTGACACCAGCACCATGATAGCGTGCACTGACACCAGCACCGTGAGAGCACTGACACCAGCACTGTGATAGAGTGCACTGACACCAGCACAGTGAGAGCACTGACACCAGCACCGTCATAGAGTGCACTGACACCAGCACCGTGATAGAGTGCACTGACACCAGCACCATGATATAGAGCACTGACACCAGCACCGAGAAAGAGATCACTGACACCAGCACTGAGATAGAGAGCACTGACACCAGCACCATGATAGCGTGCACTGACACCAGCACCGTGAGAGCACTGACACCAGCACCGTGATAGTGTGAACTGACACCAGCACTGTGAGAGCACTGACACCAGCACCGTGATAGAGTGCACTGACACCAGCACCCTGATATAGAGCACTGACACCAGCACCGTGAGAGCACTGACACCAGCACCTTGATAGAGTGCACTGACACCAGCACCGTGAGAGCACTGACGCCAGCACTGTGATAGAGTGCACTGACACCAGCACCCTGATATAGAGCACTGACACCAGCACCATGATATAGAGCACTGACACCAGCAACATGATAAAGAGCACTGACACCCGCACTGTGTTAGAGTGCACTGACACCAGCACCGTGATAGAGTGCACTGACACCAGCACCATGATAAAGTGCACTGACACCTACACCATGAGAGCACTGACACCAGCACCATGATAGAGTGCACTGACACCAGCACCATGAGAGCACTGACACCAGCACCATGATAGAGTGCACTGACACCAGCACCATGAGAGCGCTGACATCCGCACCGTCATAGAGTGCACTGACACCAGCACCATGATATAGAGCACTGACACCAGCAACGAGATAGAGAGCACTGACACCAGCACCGAGATAGAGAGCAGTGACACCAGCACCGAGATAGAGAGCACTGACACCAGCACCGTGATAAATTGCACTGACACCAGCACCATGATATAGAGCAATGACACCAGCACATTGATAGAGTGCACTGACACGAGCACAGTGATAGAGTGCACTGACACCAGCACCATGATATAGTGCACAGATACCAGCACCGTGAGAGCACTGACACCAGCAGCGTGATAGAGTTCACTGACACCAGCACCGTGAGAGCAATGACACCAGCACCATGATAGAGTGCACTGACACCAGCACAGTGAGAGCACTGACACCAGCACCGTGATAGAGTGCACTGACACCAGCACCCTGATATAGAGCGCTGACACCAGCACCGTGATAGACTGCACTGACACCAGCACCGTGATAGAGTGCGCTGACACCAGCACCGTGATAGAGTGCACTGACACCAGCACCATGATAGAGTGGACTGACACGAGCACAGTGATATAGAGCACTGACACCAGCACATGGATATAAAGTACTGACACCAGCACCGTGATAGAGTGCACTGAAACCAGCACCGTGAGAGCACTGACACCAGCACCCTGATATAGAGCACTGACACCAGCACCGTGATAGAGTGCGCTTACACCAGCACCGTGATAGAGTGCACTGAAACCAGCACTATGATAGAGTGCCCTGACACGAGCACAGTGATATAGAGCACTGACACAGCACATGGATATAGAGCACTGACACCAGCACCGTGATAGAGTGTACTAACACCAGCACCGTGAGAGCACTGACACCAGCACCGTGATAGAGTGCACTGACACCAGGACCCTGATATAGAGCACTAACACCAGCACCGTGATAGAGTGCGCTTACACCAGCACCGTGATAGAGTGCACTGAAACCAGCACCATGATAGAGTGCACTGACACCAGCACCATGATATAGAGCACTGACACCAGCATCGTGATAAAGTGCACTGACACCAGCGCCATGAGAACGCTGACACCAACACCATGATAGAGTGCACTGACACCAGCACCAGGATATAGAGCACTGACACCAGCACAGGGATGTAGAGCACTGACACCAGCACCGAGAAAGAGTGCACTGACACCAGCACCGTGAGAGCACTGACACCAGCACCGTGATAGAGTGCACTGACACCAGCACCGTGATATAGAGCACTGACACCAGCACCGTGAGAGAGTGCACTGACACCAGCACAGTGATATGGAGCACTGACACCAGTACACGGATATAGATCACTGACACCAGCATCGTGATAGAGTGCACTGACACCAGCACAGTGAGATCACTGACACCAGAACTGTGATAGAGTGCACTGACACCAGCACCCTGATATAGAGCACTGACACCAGCACCGTGATAGAGTGCACTCACACCAGCACCATGATATAGAGCACTGACACCAGCACCGTGATAGAGTGCACTGACAAAAGCACTGTGAGGGCACTGACACCAGCACCGTGATAGTGTGAACTGACACCAGCACTGTGAGAGCACTGACACCAGCACCGTGATAGAGTGCACTGACACCAGCACCCTGATATAGAGCACTGACACCAGCACCGTGAGAGCACTGACACCAGCACCTTGATAGAGTGCACTGACACCAGCACCGTGAGAGCACTGACGCCAGCACTGTGATAGAGTGCACTGACACCAGCACCCTGATATAGAGCACTGACACCAGCACCATGATATAGAGCACTGACACCAGCAACATGATAAAGAGCACTGACACCCGCACTGTGTTAGAGTGCACTGACACCAGCACCGTGATAGAGTGCACTGACACCAGCACCATGATAAAGTGCACTGACACCTACACCATGAGAGCACTGACACCAGCACCATGATAGAGTGCACTGACACCAGCACCATGAGAGCACTGACACCAGCACCATGATAGAGTGCACTGACACCAGCACCATGAGAGCGCTGACATCCGCACCGTCATAGAGTGCACTGACACCAGCACCATGATATAGAGCACTGACACCAGCAACGAGATAGAGAGCACTGACACCAGCACCGAGATAGAGAGCAGTGACACCAGCACTGAGATAGAGAGCACTGACACCAGCACTATGATAGATTGCACTGACACCAGCACCGTGATAAATTGCACTGACACCAGCACCATGATATAGAGCAATGACACCAGCACATTGATAGAGTGCACTGACACGAGCACAGTGATAGAGTGCACTGACACCAGCACCATGATATAGTGCACAGATACCAGCACCGTGAGAGCACTGACACCAGCAGCGTGATAGAGTTCACTGACACCAGCACCGTGAGAGCAATGACACCAGCACCATGATAGAGTGCACTGACACCAGCACCATGAGAGCACTGACACCCGCACCGTGATAGAGTGCACTGACACCAGCACAGTGAGAGCACTGACACCAGCACCGTGATAGAGTGCACTGACACCAGCACCCTGATATAGAGCGCTGACACCAGCACCGTGATAGACTGCACTGACACCAGCACCGTGATAGAGTGCGCTGACACCAGCACCGTGATAGAGTGCACTGACACCAGCACCATGATAGAGTGGACTGACACGAGCACAGTGATATAGAGCACTGACACCAGCACATGGATATAAAGTACTGACACCAGCACCGTGATAGAGTGCACTGAAACCAGCACCGTGAGAGCACTGACACCAGCACCCTGATATAGAGCACTGACACCAGCACCGTGATAGAGTGCGCTTACACCAGCACCGTGATAGAGTGCACTGAAATCAGCACTATGATAGAGTGCCCTGACACGAGCACAGTGATATAGAGCACTGACACAGCACATGGATATAGAGCACTGACACCAGCACCGTGATAGAGTGTACTAACACCAGCACCGTGAGAGCACTGACACCAGCACCGTGATAGAGTGCACTGACACCAGGACCCTGATATAGAGCACTAACACCAGCACCGTGATAGAGTGCGCTTACACCAGCACCGTGATAGAGTGCACTGAAACCAGCACCATGATAGAGTGCACTGACACCAGCACCATGATATAGAGCACTGACACCAGCATCGTGATAAAGTGCACTGACACCAGCGCCATGAGAACGCTGACACCAACACCATGATAGAGTGCACTGACACCAGCACCAGGATATAGAGCACTGACACCAGCACAGGGATGTAGAGCACTGACACCAGCACCGAGAAAGAGTGCACTGACACCAGCACCGTGAGAGCACTGACACCAGCACCGTGATAGAGTGCACTGACACCAGCACCGTGATATAGAGCACTGACACCAGCACCGTGAGAGCACTGACACCAGCACCGAGATAGAGAGCACTGACACCAGCACCATGATAGAGTGCACTGACACCAGCACCCTGATATAGAGCACTGACTCCAGCACCGTGATAGAGTGCACTGACACCAGCACCCTGATATAGAGCACTGACACCAGCACTATGATACAGAGCACTGACACCAGCACTGTGATAAAGTGCACTGACACCAGCACCGTGACAGAGTGCACTGACACCAGCACCGTGATATAGAGCACTGAAACCAGCACCGTGATAGAGTGCACTGACACCAGCACCGTGATAGAGTGCACTGACACCAGCAGCATGATAGAGTGCACTGACACCAACACCATAAGAGCACTGACACCAGCACCGTGATATAGAGCACTGACACCAGCACTGTGAAAGAGTGCACTGACACCAGCACCCTGATATAGAGCACTGACACCAGCACCGTGATAGAGTGCACTGACACCCGCACTGAGATAGAGTGCACGACACCAGCACCGTGATAGAGTTCACTGACACCAGCACCAAGATAGAGTGCACTGACACCAACACCGTGAGAGCACAGACACCAGCACCGTGATAGAGTGCATTGACACCAGCACCGTGAGAGTGCTGACACCTGCACCATCATAGAGTGCACTGACACCAGCACCGTGATAGAGAGCACTGACACCAGCACCGTGAGAGCACTGACACTAGCACCAAGACAGAGAGCACATACACCAACACCGAGATAGAGAGCACTGACACCAGCACTGTGATAGCGAGCACTGACACCAGCACCGAGAGAGCACTGATACCAGCACCGTGATAGAGTGCACTGACACCAGCACCGTGAGAGCACTGACACCAGCACCATGATAGAGTGCGCTGACACCAGCACCGTGATAGCGTGCACTGACACCAGCACCGTGAGAGCACTGACACTAGCACCGAGATAGAGTGCACTGACACCAGCACCGTGATATAGAGCACTGACACCAGCACCATGATAGAGTGCACTGACACCAACACCGTGAGAGCACTGACACCAGCACCGTGATAGAGTGCATTGACACCAGCACCGTGAGAGTGCTGACACCTGCACCATCATAGAGTGCACTGACACCAGCACCGTGATAGAGAGCACTGACACCAGCACCGTGAGAGCACTGACACTAGCACCAAGACAGAGAGCACATACACCAACACCGAGATAGAGAGCACTGACACCAGCACTGTGATAGCGAGCACTGACACCAGCACAGAGAGAGCACTGATACCAGCACCGTGATAGAGTGCACTGACACCAGCACCGTGAGAGCACTGACACCAGCACCATGATAGAGTGCGCTGACATCAGCACCGTGATAGCGTGCACTGACACCAGCACCGTGAGAGCACTGACACTAGCACCGAGATAGAGTGCACTGACACCAGCACCGTGATATAGAGCACTGACACCAGCACTGTGATAGAGTGCACTGACACCAGCACAGTGATATAGAGCACTGACACCAGCACAGGGATATAGAGCACTGACACCAGCACCGTGATAGAGTGCACTGACACCAGCACCGTGAGAGCACTGACACCAGCACCGTGATAGAGTGCCCTGACACCAGCACCGTGAGAGCACTGACACCAGCACCATGATAGAGTGCACTGACACCAGCACCGTGAGAGCACTGACACCAGCACCATGATAGAGTGCACTGACACCAGCACCGTGAGAGCACTGACACCAGCACCGTGATAGAGTGCACTGACACCAGCACCGTGAGAGCACTGACACCAGCACCGTGATAGAGTGCACTGACACCAGCACCGTGATAGAGTGCACTGACAAAAGCACCATGATAGAGAGCACTGACACCAGCACCGAGATAGAGAGCTCTGACACCAGCACCGCGATAGAGTGCACGGACACTAGCACCGTGATATAGAGCACTGACACCAGCACCGTGATAGAGTGCACTGACACCAGCACCGAGATATAGAGCACTGACACCAGCACTGTGATATAGAGCACTGACACCAGCACCGTGATAGAGTGCACTGACAACAGCACCGTGATAGAGAGCACTGACACCAGCACCGAGATAGAGAGCACTGACACCAGCACTGTGATAGAGAGCACTGACACCAGCACCAAGATAGAGAGCAGTGACACCAGCACCATGATAGAGTGCACTGACACCAGCACCGTGAGAGCACTGACACCAGCACCATGATAGAGTGCAATGACATCAGCACCGTGATATAGAGCACTGGCACCAGCACCGAGATAGAGAGCACTGACAGCAGCACTGATACCAGCAGCTCGCTGCTGGTTCCCAAAAATATGACACTGCTCAACCTCTTCAAACAGGAGGGTACGGACATATAGTACGGTGTGCTTTTTTTGTACAAGGAAGTTAGCCAATGTAGAAAAAGGTCTGTGCGCTCGATTAAATAAATCGTTTATAGAGATATACATGGTCTACTGGTCACATGTGTTGAATTTCTCCGAGATCCATGCCTCATTCATTTTTATAAATGTGATGTAGTCAACACTGTCGTGAGCTAGGCGAGTGCGCTTATCGGTCACGATCCCCCCTGCTGCGCTGAACGTCCTTTCAGACAGGACACTGGACGAGGGGCAAGCCAATAGTTTCATTGCAAATTGGGCAAGCTCTGGCCAGAGGTCAAGCCTGCCCACCCAGTAGTCCAGGGGTTCATCACTCCTCAGAGCGTCCAAATCGGTCGTTAACCCGATGTAGTCAAACACCTGTCGGTCTAGGCATTCCCTGATGCTGGATCCGGATGAGACCTGTTGATGGGTCGGCTGAAAGAATGACCTCATATGAGAAGTCACAACACATCTTCAAACCGCCCTCTTCTTGCAGGCGCTGTTGGATTGGCACCTGCAACTCTTTCTCTGGGAGTGGGAATTCCTCCCTGCCAGTGCACGCAAAAGCAGAATGCAGCATTCCTCGAAGCAAGGCCTGTAAGTGCTCCATTCTGACAGCCCTCTGTGACGGTGGTAACATTTCCGCCATTTTGTGTTTGTACCGGGGGTCTAAGTATGTTGCCACCCAGTACTTGTCCTTGACCCTTATGCTTTTTATACGGGGGTCCCTGTTAAAACACTGGAGCATGAAGGCCCCATTTGCACTAAACTGGAAGCGGTGTGGTAGCCTGGCTCCTGCTCATCATCCAGGATAATGTCATCCTCTTCATTCTCCTCTCCCTATCCACGCACAACAACAGGGATCCCAGAAAGGTTAAAAGCATGCTCTTCTTGCTCCTCCTCATCCGCCCCGGCACCATCCTCCTCTGATTCCTCTTCAGACTTCTGTTGTTAACTTGTCTCAGATAGAGTAGCCAACTTGTCTCAGATAGAGTAGCCCCCCTGGGAATTCATCCAGCATTGCGACTTCCACATTTTGCTACTGCTGCTCCTCCACGGCTTGATCAATGACACGACGCAATGCACACTCCATAAAGAAGGCATAAGGTACTATATCACTGATGGCGCCATGGCTGCGACTGACCAGTTTGGTGATCTCATCCAATGGCCGCAGAAGTCTGCATGCGTCGTGCATGAGCAGCCACTGGCGCGGTGAAAAAAAAACAAGCTCCCCAGAACCTGTTCTGCCGCAGAGTTCGTACAGGTAGACGTTAACTGCACATTTCTGCTGGAGCAGCCTATCAAGCATATAGAAGGTTGAGTTCCATCGCGTCGGGCAATCGCAATGTGACGTCTGACCGGCAGATTGTATCGTCGCTGAATGTCAGCAAGGCGAGCCGTGGCCGTGTAAGATTTTCTGAAATGGACCGAGATTTTCCTTACCTGACGCAAGATGTCCTGGACCCCAGGGTATTTGACAACGAATCACTGCACTATCAAGTTTAAGATGTGTGCCATGCATGGCACGTGCATAATTTTGCCACATTTCAATGTGCTAAGCAGATTGGCACCGTTGTCACACACCACTTTACCAACTGTCAAATTGAGTGGTGTTAGCCACTGATCTGGCTGTGAACGCAAAGCAGAAAGGAGTGCAGGGCCAGTGTGGCTCTTGGCTTCCAGGCACAACAGACAGAGCACAGCATGGCAATGTCTCACCTGGCATGTCGAATAGGTTCTGGGGAGCTTGAGCGGTGCAGTGAAAGAGACGCTAGCAGCGGAAAAGGAGGAGTCAGCCGAGGAGGAGAGGGTGGAGGATGGAGTAGGAGGAGGAGAAGAAGAGGAAGGCCTGCATGCAATCCATGGCGGTAAAACCAAATCTACACGGGTGCCACGGGTTACATGCTAGACGGCCGTCAGAAGGTTCACCAGTGGGTGGGTGTTTGCTAGACCATGTGTCTGTGGTCAGATGTATCTTGGCACCGACACTGTGTGCCAGAGATACATTCACTTGCCGCTGAACATGGCCATTAGGGATGAGCCGAACACCCCCCGGTTCGGTTTGCACCAGAACTTTGGAACGGACCCCAAATTCGTACGAACGTTAGAACCCCATTGAAGTCTATGGGACTCGAACGTTCGAAATTAAAAGTGCTAATTTTAACGGTTAATATGCAAGATACTGTCCTAAAAAGGGTTTGGGGACTTGGCTCCTGCCCCAGGGGACATGGGTCAATGCCTAAAATGTTTTTAAAAATGGCCGTTTTGGCGGGAGCACTGATTTTAATGACGATTAAAGTGAAAAAAATGTGAAATATTCCTTTAAATATGGTGCCTGGGGGGTGTCTGTAGTATGCCTGTGAAGTGCCACGTGTTTCCCGTGTTTAGAACAGTCCCTGCACAAAATGACATTAAACGGAAATAACATCATTGAAAACTGCTTGCAGTTTTAATGTTATATCTGGTTCCTGCAATATGGTTGAAAATCATTGAGAAAAATGGCATGGGTAGCCCTCCCTGCCCATTACCAGCCCCTTTAGGTCTTGTACGCATATTAAGGGGAACCCCGTACCCATATTAAAAAAAGGAAATGCGTGTGGCCCCCAGGCCCTAGATACTCAGAACAGTAGTATACAGGCGGTGCAAACAAGACAGGGACTGTGTAGGTTTGTTGTGTTAAGTTGAATCTGTTTGTAATTTTCAACTGGTACATTTTTAAAGTGTAGCTCCAGTCAAAAAATCTATTTTTAAGCTTTTTGGAAAACATAGGGAAGGGTTATCACCCCTGTATAATTTGTTTTGTCGTCCATCTTTTTTCATCTCACTTGCTGTTGTCTCCTTCCGTTTGCAAGTAGGAGATGTTTGTAAGTTGGATGTTTGAAAGTAGGGGCCTGCCCTATATGCTCTGCAGAACTGGCGGAACAAGGTGTTGGTTTTGCCACAACATTGTAAGCCCTGAAAGTGACTCTTGGTGGGCGCTGGAGCGCCCTGCTGTGAACGATTATATCAAGAATTGTAATTACATGCCATTGTTGAACAGTGGTAGAAAATTGACCTTTGGTGGTTGTGGTGCTGGTGCCACAACACTATAAGTCCTCACAGTTACTCTGGGTGGGCACAGGAAATATTATATCAAGAATTGTAATTACATGTCCCTGTTAAATAGGGGCAGAAAAATTTGGCCTTAGGCACTGGTGCTGGTGCCACAACACTGCAACCTCTCCCATATACTCTAGTTTTATTGCAGGAATTAGCCCTGCTGCAAAGCATTGCATCAAAAACTGTACTTAAACGCCCCTGTTAAACAGGGGCAGAAAAATTGGCCCTTAGGCACTGGTGCTGGTGCCACCACACTGCAAACTCTCCCATATACTCTAGTTTTATTGCAGGAATTAGCCCTGCTGCAAAGCATTGCATCAAAAATTGTACTTAAACACCCCTGTTAAACAGGGGCAGAAAAATTGGGCCTTAGGCACTGGTGCTGGTGCCACCACACTGCAACCTCTCCCATATACTCTTGTTTGATTGCAGGAATTAGCCCTGCTGCAAAGCATTGCATCAAAAATTGTACTTAAACGCCCCTGTTAAACTGGGGCAGAAAAATTGGGCTGATGGCATCACCCAGAACCAGAAATGTTCTTCCAACATATCCGCGGAGGAGGAAGAGGATAGACAATCAACATAACAGGACAGTCACTCAGCATCAGCATAGGCAGTCTTGAAGGGATGTGATATTTCAAAAAAAATTATTCGGTTACATCAGCTTCAGGTGCTTGGTAGCTGTGGGTGATCCAAGTCTGATTCATCTTGATGAAGGTCAGTCGATCAACTGATTCGGTGGACAGGCGCACCCTGTGATCGGTAACAAAGCCACCAGCAGCACTGAAGGTGCGTTCCGAACGAACGCTGGATGCAGGACAGGCCAGTAGCTCAATTGCATACTGTGCAAGCTCTGGCCAGTGATCCATCCTCAAGACCCAGTAAGCCAGAGGATTTTCGGTGGGAAAGGTGTCCAAGTCTGACCTTGCCCCTAGGTATTCCTGCACCATGTAAATCAGACGCTGGCGATGGGTGCTGGAACCGATCATACCTTGGGGCTACGGACTAAAAAATTGTCTGAAAGCATCAGTCAGACGGCCACCTTCTCCACCGCTCCTTCTGACCGATGCCTCAGCAACACGTTGTCCAGGACCAGGAGTTTGTAACCTCCCAGTCTCTGGGAACGCATTGCACAGACCTTTCTGCAAGGCCTCCCGGAGATGTCTCATCCTCTGCTCCCTCTGCGATGGCAAGATAAGGTCGGCAACCTTACCCTTGTACCGTGGATCAAGGAGAGTGGCCAGCCAGTAATGGTCCCTCTCCTTGATCCGAAGAATACCAGGATCCTTCCGCAGACTTTCCAGGATCAGGGAGGCCATGCAGCGTAGGTTAGCTGAGGCATTCCGTCCGGAGTCCTCTGGGTCACTAAGGACAACATGATCCGCAGCTACCTCCTCCCAGCCACGTACAAGTCTGCGTGTTTCTTGGGACTGTAAATCATCCCTACAAGACTGCTGCTGCTGCTGATGCTGAGTGCCAGCCTCCATGCTGACACAATCATCCTCCTCCTCTTCCTCCTCCTCATCCTCTTCCTGTGTGATGGGTGGCACAGCAGGAACACTGTCTGGATAAAGGGGGCCTTGAGAGGCAAGGAAGTCATCCTCTTCCTGCCTCTATTCTGCCTCAAGTGCCCTGTCCATTATTCCACGCAGCGTATGCTCCAAGAGGTGGACAAGAGGTACAGTGTCACTGATGCATGCACTGTCACTGCTCACCATCCTTGTGGCCTCCTCAAACGGTGACAGGACAGTGCATGCATCCCTGATCATGCCCCACTGGCATGGTGAGAAAAAAACCGAGCTCCCCTGACCCTGTCCTGGTGCTGTAGTCGCACAGGTACTCATTGATGGCCCTCTGCTGCATGTGCAGCCGCTGCAGCATGGCCAACGTTGAGTTCCATCTGGTGGGCATGTCACATATAAGGCAGTTCTTGGGCAGGTTCAACTCCTTTTGGAGCTCAGCCAGCCGAGCACAGCATTAAATAATCGGCGGAAATGCACACAGACTTTCCTGGCCTGCTTCAGGACATCCTGTAAGCCGGATACCTGCCCAAGAACCGCTGCACCACCAGGTTAAGGACGTGAGCTACACAGGGCACATGGGTCAGTTGTCCCTGTCGGAGGGCGGAGAGGAGGTTGGTGCCATTGTCACAAACCACCATTCCTGGCTTAAGCTGGCGTGGCGTCAACCACCTCTCGGCCTGCCCCTGCAGAGCTGACAAAACATCTGCCCCAGTCTGGCTCCTGTCCCCCAAACAAACCAGCGCAAGTACGGCATGGCATCGTTTTGCCTGCGTACTTGCGTAGCCCCTGGAACGCCTACGAAGCACCGCTGGTTCTGAGGACAGAGCACTGGAAGAGGCGTTTGGGGACCTGCCACTGAGGAACCGCACATTGTACAAACTCACGGAAGGGGGGCGAGTCTACCAACTGAAAAGGCAGCAGTTGAAGTGCTAGCAATTTAGCCAAGCTAGCATTCAACCGCTGGGCATGTGGATGGCTGGGAGTGAACTTCTTTCGCCGGTCAAGCAGCTGGGGCAGGGACATTTGCCTGCTATAATCGGACATGGGTGTACCGCTAGCAGAGTTCCCGGAAGCACTTGGCTGTGACACACCTAATTCTACACCTTCATTTCTCTCAGAGCAGGTTTCAGAGAAGACTGAAGGTCTAGTGGGGTTGGAGATGCCAGCTGATGGGGAGCAAGGAGAGGTCCGCTTTGTTCTTTGGTGTGGGTCTTTGAGGTACGCTTGCCAACGAGCTGCATGGCAGGTCAACATATGTCTGGTCAAGCATGTGGTGCCCAAGCGGCTGATGTTTTGGCCACGTGAGATACGCTTGAGACATATGTTGCAAATAGCAGCGGTGCAATCTGATGCACTCGTCTCAAAAAAGGCCCACACCAAAGAACTTTTAGAATAACGCGCAGAGGCAGCGCCCTGCACAGGCGGAGCTCTGCGGTGTGATTCAGTCGGTGTGCTGCCCCTAAGCTGGCCCCCGGAGGGAATCCTGCCTCGTTGGACATGTGCCTCCTCCTCCTCCTCCTCCTCTCTCCTTCCAGGCACCCACGTGGAGTCAGTGCCCTCATCATCCCCTCCCTCTTCATCGCTGTAGCAAACCTGGCAGTATGCTGCAGCTTGTGGAACATGACTGCCAGATTGCTGTCCTTCTTGAGCATCCCCTCTCTCTGCATTCACGCTACTGCCTTCCTCTAGCTGAGTGTCATCATCAGAGCCCACAAAACACTGGGCATCCTCCTGGAGCATGTACCCAACACTGTGCTCAAAGAGTTCAGGAGACTCCTCAGGAGGACGTGGTGGGTCTAGGGAAGGAGTCACTGATGATGACATTGAGAGGAGGGAAGACGATGCGTTGGCAGCTGCTTTGCTAGTACCCTAAGACTGGGTGAGAGAGGATGAGGAGGATGAAGAGGGCTTGGTCATCCACTCTACCAAGTCGTTGGCATGTTGTGGCTCAACATGTCCAGCTGCCGAAAAGAAGGACAAGCGTGTCCCATGGCCACGTGCTGATGACAATGCACCGCGTCCACGACCAGCACTGTTGTCTCTAGACACAGAGCCTGCTTGCCCTCTTTTATCGGCTCGCGCCTGTCTGCCTCTCCTTGCTGGCCTTCCAGACATGGTAATGGCCTGAAGGGAGTTGGGTAAAAAAGCAGTTGGGTAGTGTATATTGTGATAGAGGCACACAACACCCACTAACTCCTGCAGATGCCTTTATTATAGAACACCAGAGATAAAGGGGTATATACAGATGTATACTGTGCTGTGCTGGAGGCACACACAACTTCCAATAACTCCTGCAGACGGCAAGTGGTCTCAAATAGAGAAGAGCTATGTACAGTGGTGTGAAAAAGTGTTTGCCCCCTTCCTCATTTCCTGTTCCTTTGCATGTTTGTCACACTTAAGTGTTTCGGAACATCAAACCAATTTAAACAATAGTCAAGGACAACACAAGTAAACACAAAATGCAATTTGTAAATGAAGGTGTTTATTATTAAAGGTGAAAAAAAATCCAAACCATCATGGCCCTGTGTGAAAAAGTGATTGCCCCCCTTGTTAAAACATACTATAACTGTGGTTGTCCACACCTGAGTTCAATTTCTCTAGCCACACCCAGGCCTGATTATTGCCACACCTGTTCACAATCAAGGCATCACTTAAATAGGAGCTGCTTGACACAGTAAGGTCCACCAGAAGATCCTTAAAAGCTACACATCATGCCGAGACCCAAAGAAATTCAGGAAAAATTGAGAAAGAAAGTAATTGAGATCTATCAGTCTGGAAAGGGTTATAAAGCCATTTCCAAAGCTTTGGGAATCCAGCGAACCACAGTGAGAGCCATTATCCACAAATGGCGAAGACATGGAACAGTGGTGAACCTTCCCAGGAGTGGCCGGCCGCCCAAAATTACCCCAAGAGCGCAGCGACGACTCATCCAAGAGGTCACAAAAGACCCCACAACAACGTCCAAGGAACTGCAGGCCTCACTTGCCTCAGTTAAGGTCAGCGTTCATGCCTCCACCATCAGGAAAAGACTGGGCAAAAATGGCCTGCATGGCAGAGTTCCAAGGAGAAAACCACTGCTGAGCAAAAAGAACATCAAAGCTCGTCTCAATTTCTCCACAACACATCTTGATGATCCCCAAGACTTTTGAGACAACATTCTGTGGACCGATGAGACAAAAGTGGAACTCTTTGGAAGGTGTGTGTCCAAGTATATCTGGCGTAGAAGGAACACTGCATTTCGTAAAAAGAACATTATACCAACAGTAAAATATGGTGGTGGTAGTGTTATGGTCTGGGGCTGTTTTGCTGCTTCAGGACCTGGAAGACTTGCCGTGATAAAAGGAACTATGAATTCTACTGTCTTCTGCTGAGATCCTGAAGGAGAATGTCCGACCATCTGTTTGTGTACTCAAGCTGAAACGAACTTGGGTTCTACAGCAGGACAATGATCCTAAACACACCAGCAAGTCCACCACCGAATGGCTGAAGAAAAACAAAATGAAGACTTTGGAGTGGCCTAGCCAAAGTCCTGACCTGAATCCTATTGAGATGTCGTGGTATGACCTTAAAAAGGCCGTTCATGCTCGAAAACCCTCTAATGTAACTGAATTAGGACAATTCTGTAAAGATGAGTGGGCCAAAATTCATCCAGGACGCTGTAAAAGCCTCATTGCACGTTATCGCAAACGCTTGGTTGCAGTTGTTGCTGCTAAGGGTGGCCCAACCAGTTATTAGGTTTAGGGGGCAATCACTTTTTCACACAGGGCCATGATGGTTTGGATTTTTTTTCACCTTTAATAATAAACACCTTCATTTACAAATTGCATTTTGTGTTTACTTGTGTTGTCCTTGACTATTGTTTAAATTGGTTTGATGTTCCGAAACACTTAAGTGTGACAAACATGCAAAGGAACAGGAAATGAGGAAGGGGGCAAACACTTTTTCACACCACTGTAGGTGGATATAGCGGTATGTACTGGGTACAGAGCACGCAGACAGCACGCACAAGCTCCTAACACTACTGACTGCAAGCTCTATTATAAAAGATAGATCACTAGCTATATAGGTGAGGTGAATATAGCGGTGTATACTGCGGTCAGGGCACGCAGACAACAACCACTACACAACAGCAAGATCGAAAATCGTCCGAAAACTATCGGTGTGTACTGTGTTGCAGGTACACAGAACACCCACTAACTCCTGCAGATGCCTTTATTATAGAACACCAGAGATAAAGGGGTATATACAGATGTATACTGTGCTGTGCTGGAGGCACACACAACTTCCAATAACTCCTGCAGATGGCAAGTGGGCTCAAATAGAGAACAGCTATGTAGGTGGATATAGCGGTATGTACTGGGTACAGAGAATGCAGACAGCACGCACAAGCTCCTAACACTACTGACTGCAAGCTCTATTATAAAAGATAGATCACTAGCTATATAGGTGAGGTGAATATAGCGGTGTATACTGCGGTCAGGGCACGCAGACAACAACCACTACACAACAGCAAGATCGAAAATCGGCCGAAATCGATTGGTGTGTACTGTGTTGAAGGTACACAGAACACCCACTGCTTCAGACGCCAACACACTACACAAGGCCGCCGCGCTGGCGGCCTTATATAGTGTAGGGCGTGCACTACACAGCCTGAGCTATGATTGGCCACAGGCATCCTGCCTGTGGCCAATCATGGCTCTCCTCGCTGATGGCGCTGCGATTGGCCAAGCATGCGTGGTCACAGTGCATGCTTGGCCAATCATGAGCCAGCAATGCACTGCGCCATCGCAGTGCATTGTGGGCCGTGAGCGCCACACGAATTTGGCGCGAACGGACCAAAATGTTCGGACTTCGCCGAACGGACGAACAGCCAATGTTCGAGTCGAACGTATGTTCGACTCGAACACGAAGCTCATCCCTAGTGGGGAACTCGGCGTTATCAACTGTATGTTCGTCCTCAGTTGTTATGAGTAAGATAATTTATGTGGGGTTTGTGACTGTATGCTGTCCTGTCTGTCCCCTCTGTTTCTTAGGGGGGAGGCTGGCTTGATGTTCTTGTTTCTATGTGTGTGGTGTTGTTGTTTTTTTCTTTACAGAGATGGGTTCCTGCTTGATCTGGATATTGGGCCACTCGTGTCCACTGGGGAGCGAGAAGTTGATGTTCGGCCTGATGGACATCAATTGGGCATGACATTTGTAGGACTTAAGCCCAGTGTAAAGTATATCTAAAAACCTTCCGCCCCATGACCGTCACCCCTCCTCCAAATCCCATCCCACCTTAATAAATGACTGGACTAGGTTTTGGAGTAAATGGTCATCCGGCCATAATTTATTAACACAATATACTTTAATCAAATATCATAAATAACTTTTCAAATGACTGTAAACATTCCCAACCTTTTTAAACAGTTGTCTGCCATTCGGCCGTATATCCGCTCTCTTCGCACCCCAAAAAACGTAAGAGTGGCCCAAGATCCACACCAGGCCCACTTCATTAACTGCAGATAAAATTGGATTAACACAGAGAAACCAACCATAAGAACCCTACATACCCCCCACAACCTAAAGAAAAAACAGCAAGATTACCTCTAAGCTAGCAATTGTGGGTGGACATACAGTTTAAACCTATCCGAATCCCACCGCCTGATTCTCCTAACTGCCTCGGCACTCAAACCTGCCCTGGATGCCTCAGTAGCTGCCCCAATCCTGAAGGAGTGAGATGAAGAATTTTTTGGGTCAAAACCCGCTTCCACCACACACTTATGAACAACCGGGATAAAGTGAAACCTGGATAGGGATGAGCCATCAAAGTACATGAGAAAGGGGCCCGCAACCCACGGCCGTGCGTCCAAAAATCGTTCCACTGCTCTCACTGGGCAGATGTTGGATTTTCCGATCCTAGCCACTCCTACCTGTAACCCCCTGCCCGCTTGGTCCATCTTAGACTGCCGGATCCAGATTCTAACCATGTCCCAGCCTAGCTCCACGTCCTATCTTTCTAACCCCCCTACTGCCTGTTTCAACGGGCTGACCAGTTCATTGATCCTGAACGCCGCCAAGGAATGCCAGGGCGAATGCCACCCAGAACAGAGCTTGTTCGTAACCCTAGCTACAGACCTTCCCCACTGCCCAGCACAAGCCCCAAAGTAAGTTAAAAGAGACTGGTCATCTGCCATCCCTCTTCTTGTGTGCCCTCCGGTAGCCTTTTACCGCTTGCCTCAGCCAAAATTCCTTTGTGTAGTCCCGTTGTCCCTGCCATTTAAATAAAAACGCCAATCCTGCCAATATACGATCAATTGTGGCCACCGATACCCCTTTTTCTATAGTGTTGCTAAGAAAGTTTAACACTGCCTGAGCCATGCCCGCATCTCCCAGGGCCATGTCGTTCGCTGCCAAGCAAGCTGACCATTCCTGCCAAACCCTCGAGTAGGCACACCATGTAGCCTTACTCACAGACTGTTCAATCCATCAAGTCGTTATTCCAGCACTATGTTTCACAACCACGTGGGGCAGTTGATCCTGTGATGCTCCGCCTCTGGTGCCAGCCCCCGGTACTTGTCCCACTGAAAACGAGACAGAGCATCAGCTAGCGTGTTGTCCACCCCCGGCAAATGCACAGCATAGATGAAAGAATTCACCTGTAAACACTGCAGCACCAGATGCCCTAAGAGCTTGACCACCGGCCCAGAGGCTGCCGTCAGCCCATTAACCACCTGTACCATACCTAGGTTGTTGCAGTTAAACCTCACCTTCAGGTTACGGAAAGACTCCTCCCAAATCTCTACTGCCACTACGATAGGAAACAGCTCCAAAAGAACCAGGTTCTTCAGCAGTCCTGCCTCTGACCACTCTGAAGTCCAACATGCTGTGCACCATTGACCTTTTTTTTTGTTTTCAAAAGAGTTTTATTAAAGTTATTAACAGAAATACAAAGTCAGCAAAAAGCATCATATTTCAACATTGACATAAAATGTTGGAAGACCAGGTGATCAAAAGTAATAAACACATGACAGAGACCTGCTAGGTCAACCATAGATAAATTATACCCTGTATAGGTCATGGATTCCAACCATTAATCACAATAGTAACGAAAATGACAAGGTAACGAGCTGACCATCATAACCCAATTATCAAAGAAAGATCATGACAGGGAGAAGGGGGGGGGGGGAGAGCAGAGCGAAACAAGGGAAAAGAGGAGAAAAAGTAGACAGAAAAGAGAAGCAAAAAGGAAAAACCTAAGGTGCGATCATCTCTGTAAACGGAACAGGAACCATGGGTTCCATTTAAGGTCATAGATGTGTTCAGTATCATGTAGAGTGTGAAAGATCTTTTCAGACAGCATAGTCTGATCAATACGAGTGAGAACCTGTGCTAAAGGTATAGACGGGGATTTCCAGTTAAGAGCTATAGTCCACAGCACAGCAACACAGATAGAGTGCACTAGTCTTATAAAATGTTTAGGGGTGTCGGGGGGGGTCTGGAATAGAAGGCAGTGGTGAAAGGAGAGGGACAGTGTTCGGCCCGCGAACCCATCCATCAGCCTTAAGACCTCCTGCCAGACAGGTCGAATTAAGTCACAATCCCAAAAAATGTGTACAAAGGTGCCGGGTTGATTGCATCCTCTAAAACAGTTAGGGGATGTAAGGGGGTAAATCTGGTGCAAGCGTACCGGGGTATAGTACCACCTAGTGAGAACCTTGATGGCCGTCTCCCTAACAGTCAGGGATCTGGTGCATTTGCGCATGTTATTCCAACCTTCCTCCCAGTCCACCACTCCCGTCTCCAAAGCCAGTTCCTCCTCCCAGCGAGCTCTATATCGAAGGGACTGGCACTCCGACTGTCCCTCAAGGGCCCTATACATCAGAGAGATCAAACCCCTCTGTCGTGGGAAATTGAAACACACGTCCTCAAAGACAGTGAGCTGTGCCCGAGGACGGAGTCCGTACCGGGAGAGGAAGAAGTGGCGTATCTGCAAGTATCTATAGCATTCAGAGTCCGGGAGTTGGTGCCGGGCCTGCAGAGTCGAAAATTGAACAAAGTCGGGGCCCATCGCAAAGTCTTTCAGCTGGGTAAGACCACAACGGACCCAAATATCGAAAGATTCAGGATGGAGATAAGCCGGGGGGAACCTAGGGTCGCCTAGGAAGGAGGCCCCTAAAGAGCGCCCCAGTGTGATGTCGTATTTCTGTCTGAAGCGGCGCCACAATTGGAGGCAATCCGCCACTATAGTATTGCGCGTGGTTAGAGTCAGGAGGGGAAGATTTGTAGACCACATAAGGCCGGGGAGATAGAATGGAGTGATCGAGTCACCCTCAAACCGCACCCAGGGGACCTTAGAATTAGGGATCGACCACTGTGCCTGCTGGGTAAATCTACAGGCAAGGTAGTACAACCAAATTTGGGGCACCCCTAGACCCCCATTTTTCGTAGATCTATAGAGTACCCCTCTCGCAAACCTGGGGGGTCTACTGTTCCAAATAAACCTATTGAAATGAGACTGCAGGTCAAGGAGAAAGCTCTTAGGGAGCTTAACCGGTAAAGAACGAAAAAGATAAAGCAACCTGGGCAGGATGACCATTTTGAGGGCAGTGATACGACCTATAAAGGGGATACGTAAAGAAAGCCAACTTCTCAGGGTGTTTTTAAGTTTGCTAATCAGTGGGGGATAATTGACCCCAAAGAGGTCCCTGAAATTCCTGGGGAGACCAACCCCCAGATAAGAAATGTGGGTGGAGGCCCAAGTAAATGAGTAGTTTTGTTTAATAAGGGCCAAATCATTGGGTGAAAAGCCTATAGGGAGGGCCACGGATTTAGTTACATTAATGGACAGGCCAGAGATTTTCTCAAAATGAGACAGAGTCAAGAAAAGATTAGGGAGAGAGACATGAGGGTTAGTAATAAACATCAAAACATCATCCGCATACATGCAAAATTTATACGTTTCGGGCCCCTTAGTATAACCAGTGATATCAGGATGTCTAAGGAGAGCAATTGCGAGGGGCTCCAGGGCTAAGGCAAAGATTAACGGGGAAAGGGGACACCCCTGTCTAGTGCCTTTACCTATGGGGAAAAATTCTGAGTTACAGCCGGGCAACTTAATGCGAGTCATAGGATTATTATAGAGGGCATGGAATCCTGCCAGAAAGCTGCCCTGAAAGCCCATGAGAGGCAAAAGTGCATCTAAATAGTTCCATGTAACACTGTCAAATGCCTTCTGTATATCTAAACTCAACAGGAGGAGCTTACGTGAGAACAAGTTGGCATCCTGGATAACATTGGAGGCAAGGCGTATATTGTCAGTGATAAAACGATGTGGAATAAACCCAGACTGGAAGGGAGAAATTAGAGAAGGGATACATTTTGCTAGCCTGTCAGCTAAGATTCTGCTAAATACTTTGATATCATTATTTATCACGGAGATTGGCCTAAAGTTTTGAGGTAAATTATGATTCTTATTGGGTTTAGGGATCAGTGACATGTTAGCTAACAGCATTTCCTCTGGGAAGCTACCACCTAATAGAATCGTGTTGAAAAGTTGCATCATTCTGGGGGCTAAAATCATGGAGAATTTCTTGTAATAGAGGGCTGAAAAGCCGTCCGGACCCGGGGCCGAACCCAACTTCAGTGACTTGAGTACCCCCAAGATTTCCGGAACAGTAAAAGGGGCATTCAACGCCTCCGCTTGAGAGGAGGAGAGCGTTGGGAGAGGGATGTCTTGCAACCAGGACAGGTCGTCAAGAGAAGGAAGTGTATGGGGGGCTTCTAGGAGTTTGGAGTAGAACTGCTCAAAGATCTTAAGGACCTCCTTGGGATGTGACGATACAAACCCCTCATTATTAGAAAGACGGTAGACGTGAGGCGGTCGAAGTGTGCTAGACAACTTCCTAGCAAACAAGGTCGAGGCAGAGTTGTTGAATAGCAAACTGCGAGCTTTGGCCCAGCGTAGCGTCTTCTCAACCTTGGAAGACAACAAGGAGTCGAGTTCCAGGCGCTTCTGATCTATGGTGCGCCTGGACGAGTCCAAGTGCAACGAGGATGCGTCTTTGTATAGGTGATCCAATTCTCTGGTCAGTTCTACTATCCTAAGTCTGTTTGCTCTATTCCGGGCCGCGGAGAGACTAATAAGTCGTCCCCGGATGACGGCTTTATGCGCCATCCAGAGGGTCGCGGGTTGTATGTCCGGGCGAGCATTCAAGGAGAAATATTCCTCCAGAGACTGAGCTACCTGGGCTTCCACACTTGAGTCCGAGAGAAGGGATTCATTCAATCTCCAGGAGTGAGGCGTGGGGGCGAGCCT
The DNA here is from genome assembly GCF_037356315.1 of Lithobates pipiens. NCBI lineage: Eukaryota > Metazoa > Chordata > Amphibia > Anura > Ranidae > Lithobates > Lithobates pipiens. The sequence goes on from NW_027507877.1 coordinate 1,422,122, forward strand.
AATGAACTCTGTGGTAAAAGAAATTGCCTGATGATCGGACCAAACACAGGGGTGGATGGAGGCCTCCACCGAGTTAGCAAGAATAATTGGAGTGGAGTAAATGTAGTCTAACCTCGCATAACTGTTATGTGGGTGGGAGAAAAAAGTATACTCCCTGCAGCCTGTGTTGTGAGCTCTCCAGGTGTCGGTGAGTTGCAGTTCACGTAGGCCCCTGGAAAGCGACTTCGGGAAAGCTCTAGAAGCGATCGGTGTAGATGAACGGTCGAGAGTGGCGTTGGCAACTAAGTTAAAATCACCACCTACGATTAAGTGAGGGGAGTGGTATTGAGCAATCTTCTCAAAAAGTGACCCGAAGAACGTGGCCGATCCCTCATTGGGTGCGTAAATACTAGCAATAGTAAGTTCCCTGTCGTGGACCACACCCTGAATAATAACATAGCGGCTCTCAGGGTCTTTAAATATATGTTTGACCTCCATCGGGAGGGAGGAGTGAAGGAGAATGGCGGCACCCCTGGTCTTGGACGAGTGGAGCGAGTAAAAGGCTTGAGGGAAGTCCTTATGGAAAAATTTAGGGTGAGAGGAGCGGGAGAAATGTGTTTCTTGGAGCAGAAGGATCTTAGCTCCAAGGCTTTTATAAAAGGAGAAGGCTTTACGCCTTTTGGATGGTGAATTAAACCCCTTGACATTATGTGAAACACAAGTTATTGCCATAGCACATAAAAAAGGACAACTATAGTGGAGAGGTCATGAATGGTGGTAGGGGGAGAAGGGGAAACTCTCGGGGAATACTCGTCCAACAGGTGCCAGAGACACAGGGGGGCCCTCATGTCATCCGCAAGACAATGGAAAAATAAGACACAGTGCAATAAAAACAAGTGCATAGGGAAAGTACCAATCTTAAAGGGGTTCTGCACTGCTGCAAACATTTTTTTTTTATGGTTATGCTTTAACATTGATGTTTTTATATAAAAAGGCTTACTTGTCTTAGTTTCCTGACTGCTGCATGTCCGTTTTTGTGCAAAATGTTCATTTATATTCACAATGTTCGGCCGTTGTCATTTTTGTTGTGGGCAAGTGAAGCCAACAAGCAAAACTTCCTCTTTACTTCCTGGGTTACTAACCAGCATGCTTTGCCAGTTCTCGCACATGCTCTGTAGCTACAGAGCAGAACTGTGTCATTCCTGAATGTTGTCAGGACAACGGGGGTCGTCCTATCAAGTTTACTTCCCTGTTCTTATGTGTCAGCTATCTCAGTACGAGTAAAGAGCTTCACATGAGAGGTATGTCTAGTTATGCTCTGTGTGAGCATTTTTCATCATAACCCTTTATTTTGTATTTCTTCTAATATATTGATTGTTTTTTCCTTAATTTTAACAAATTTAATGTTAACTGTGTGCGACTCTTTTTATTTTTATTCTATTAATAAAAAAAAAAGATTTTAAAAGTTTTTTTAATTGTCTTGCCTTTCTTTATATATATATATATATATATATATATATATATATATATATATATATATATATATATATATATATATATCTAGACACATGAAACTAAAATTTTTCTTGTATGTATGTTATATAGATATATAAAGATATCGTTTATTGTGAATATATTATTTTGGTGTGTATATATATATATATATATATATATATATATATATATATATATAATTTTATATAATATCTATATATTACAGTTTAGTGCCACCCATCCATGCCACCCATCTGTGCCACCCATCCGTGCCATCTTATCTGTGCCCATCTTTGCCCATCAGTGTCGCCTTATCTATGCCCATCGGTGCCGCCTTATCTGTGCCTATTAGTGCCGCCTTAACTATGCCTATTAGTGCCCACCAGTGCAGTCTATCAGTGCTGCCTCATCAGCGCACTTCAATGAAGGAGAAAAATGACCTGTTTGCAAAATTTTATAACAAACTATTAAACATGATTTTTTTTATTTATTTTTTTTGCATCTTTTTTTGTTTGTGTAGCAAAAAAAAAAAAAACCAGCTGTAATTAAATACCACCAAAAGAAAGCTATATTTGTGGGAAAAAAATGTCATTTGGGTACAGTGTTGTATGCCCGCGCAATTGTCATTCAAAGTGCATCAGCGCTGAAAGCTGAAAATTGGTCTGCGACTGAGGGGGGTTTAAGTTCCCAGTAAGCAAGTGGTTAAATCAATAAAGATTATTTTTATTAAAATTTAAAAAAATTTTTTTTTAAACTATATTTGTATTTATATATATATATATATATATATATAATTTTTTTTTTTTTTTATTTCTATATTTAGCGTAATATAATAGTCCAGCAAATTTTGGCGAGGTATCCTGATCCTGAGAACGATCGTGCATTTCCACGCAATCCAACCATAGACTCTTCGAGTACACATTTTACAGACTCAGAATCGCAAGATTCAATCAACAATCGGATTGGTACAATTAATTGGTGTACCTGTCAGTGCTGTATCAAAATGCCCACACAAGTCGAATCGAGGTGCTGTCAAGAGGTCGACGAGGTTCAAGCCTGTATCCCTGAAGGGAAAAAATGCATCACAGAAGCAGAGATATTCCAATCTCAAATAGCGACCGAAGAACACGTTAGACTCACGTTTCTTACGATGCATCTCGAGAGTTTACCATTTGTCGATGCAGACAATAATCGGTAATATAGCTATTCTCAAAAATTTAAAATGTAGTTAGTAATTTAAATTAGATAGTTGCGATTGTAATCATGTATAGATGTCTGTTATTATTTTTTGTTGTTTTTTTTAAAAACAGGAGACTCAGAAAAACAGCATATCGTACATTTATTGCTTGGATATATGGATATTTAGGGAAGGGGAACAGAAGGGTGATTCCGTCATGTGCTGTCAAAATAGTCCGTGACGTTTTTCCTGATCCGAACGGCTCTTACGTTGGTTTTCTGTATTCGGATGATTATGATGCATCAGAAATGGCATTTCATTAGTTTTCTTGTTTTAAAAATTTAAATATTTTTTGTTATAGTTTGTTAAATTTTTGAATTAAATGTATATTTTTTTCCTAATAAAAGTAAAATAATAGCAATTATCAGTAAGTGATTTAATTTTTTTTCTTTTTTTTTTTTTTTTAATTGATAGTTAATGTTATTTTTTTGGGTTTGCTAAAAATAAAAGTCATAATAAAACAAGCAACAATATTCCTTTATTTATTGACTCAACTTAAATATATATTACATTATAAAATTATATATTATACATTACTTATTAACAAAAAAAAAATAGAAAACAAAACATGAATAATTTAATGGTTATAAATGTATTTATTAATTAATAATAAAAATGTACATATGAAGAGTTCTAGTTTGTCAGTTGCCTTTTGGAAATCTTGTCATGTGTTCAAGCACGACAGCAGATTTTTCGGGGCGTTCTATTGGGGCAATGTTTTTAGGCATTTGAGGGTTCTTTGGCTTCCATGTGCTGATTATTGTGCCCTCCACTATGCATATCATGTTACCGATCATTTCTTTTGCATGATCGGTATCCATTTTCTCATACACATTTCGGACAATCCATTTCTTACGGCCTCGGGGATACTCCAAATTTTTCCTCTCGATTAGAATCTCTGCACCACTGTCATCTTTTTTTTTTGTCAAAGCAGGTTTACGTACCACATTATGATTGTGGCTTAATGCCGCCAATTTAGTTCGAGCATCCATAGAATCATAACGATAATGTATTCGTTTAGGTCGATATTTTAGAATCATACTGTGGTACGTTTCAATAACACCGGTTTGACAAAAAAAAGTTAGATGCTTCATGTCCTTTTCTAACTTGGGATCCAAAACAATTGAAGATAACGCATGAAATGCAGGTGTTTGATGGACTAACCAGGGAACCTTTGGTGCATCAACATCAATCTCATCGTGCAAACATTTGTGCTCGATATCGCCAACCATCCATACATGTTCATTTACTACATGATGTAGTAAAGATTGCCAAAGTTCTTTAAAACGTTCCTCGTTTCCTTTGGAAGCTCTACTACACCAATAGAAATGGTTTGTTATGGATCTGATCCACGGCATAATGGCACTATGAATTTTTTTTTTGGAAATTTGTACCAATCTTCTTTTTAAATTTTTAACATAGTGCCAAATGTCAAATTGATGATTAATATTTTCATATTTTGCAGTGGTTAACAATTTGCGTATGCCGGTGTGTCTATCGGTTCCCACAAATTGAACATCGAATTTGCTTTCAATTAGTCTGTCTAAAACTTTTGTAAATCCAAATTTTTCCATGGCGACTGATGAGGTTGTTTGTGACACCTGCACCAACTCAAAATCTACAATTTTTTTGGAGAAAAGGTCCATGAATGTATAAGTGGAAAATTTGGCAGAAAAGCCAGGGCTATCGCATTGTCCGTCTCCTACAAGATACAATGGTTTTTTTTTTTAATTCTTCAGAAACATAGCCCTTGTTTTTTTGCCAACTATAGTCAATAGCGTGAAAAATGTATTGATTTTGCGCTCGATTGTAAGAAGTTTCTCCAAATATCTCGATGCCGCAAAATTCAAACATTTCTCTCACTTTGGTATAGCTTCCTCCACTCACACAAATGGCGCCTGAAAGTAAAATATTTCCTGCGGGATAATTCTTAATTTTTGGCTGGCTTTCCCACAGCTTTTTGCGGTGGTCAGCAGAGCATGTGGAAAAGACACAAACCAACGTGCCAATTAGTTGTTTTTCAATTTTTTTTATTTTTGAAATAGTCTGGATCTGGACATCGCATTTGAAACAGCAATTGATCCAGCCTGCTTTCAAAAACAATAAAAATTTTTTCGTTTACGAGGTTAAGGGGGTATTGTAGAGTGTCATCTATTTGTGTGTCTTCAACACTTTCACAAAGACTTACATCATCTTTCAAAGGAGTTTCACAATCAGACAATCGGAAAATTGGGTCGTCGTAGTATGCCAATTTTCTTTTGGGACGGATTTCAGGACTATCGACCTCAGATTGTAAGGGTGAACTCATTACTGGTGTGGGTTGGACGTTCGGTGTCCAAAGTCCAGTTGCAGTATGTGGAACCGGAGGAGGTGTCATTAAACCAGCCCCAGAACTGCAATACGGGTGATCCAAGGAGATTGATCTTGCACTAGCTATTTTACTATAGTTTTCCTGTGATTCCGGGACAGTATCCTCCAAATTTGTTGTTTGGGTTTCTGCATCTTTCATTTGCACTTTGACACATTTACATGAACATGTAGTATTTACAATTTCAGATGTTGAGGTTCCTGGCATCGCGTATTTTGATCTACGAATTTTATTAAGTCTTGTGCTCCATTTAGTATCGGAGCTGGTGATCATTGAGATTTTCGGAAAAATAGTTGGTATTGCATCTCCTTTCAATTTTCTTTTTTGCCCTTGGCCAATGAAAGAATCAGCTTGGAAGTGCGCAGAACACATCCTGTACACGTTCCCACGCACATCACTTTGGATTAGTGGAACGTATTGTTCTATCATCTCAGGCTCCATACCGGCGTTTTGAAGCCAGATTTTAAGAAGTGTCGCATCCTTCGGGAAAATATAATATTTTCTTATTGGAGGATTTGACTGAGCATCACTGTCGTGGCTGCAACAAAGTGCAAAGCAGCTCGGCATTTCTATTCAATAAAGAAGAGTAAAATTAGTCAAACAAATATATTAAAAATTATATATATATATATATATATATATATAAATATATTTTTTTTTTTTTACATTAGATATTAAAAATACAAATAAAAAAAAAAAAGACACTTGGTTTTATTTAATTAAATAATTTATTTAAGAGTATATTCAAAATTTTTTTTTTTTAACATGAAATAAAATTACATTAAAAAAAATAAAATAAAAAATTAACAACTCCATTTAAAATATAATATTTAATAAAATTTTACAGTGCGGATTACACAAGAGATGAGAGAGCGGTAGCGAGCATGGATAGAGAGAGAGCGAGGAAGCGCGAGGATGGATAGAGAGGGTGGAGAGAGAGAGAGAGAGAGAGAGAGAGAGAGGGTGGAGAGAGAGAGAGAGAGAGAGAGAGAGGGTGGAGAGAGAGAGAGAGAGAGAGAGAGAGAGGGAGCGAGGATGGAGAGAGAGAGAGAGAGAGAGAGAGAGGGAGCGAGGATGGAGAGAGAGAGAGAGGGACAGAGGATGGATAGAGAGAGAGAGAGAGAGAGGGACAGAGGATGGATAGAGAGAGAGAGAGAGGGACAGAGGATGGATAGAGAGAGAGAGAGAGGGACAGAGGATGGATAGAGAGAGAGAGGGACAGAGGATGGATAGAGAGAGAGAGAGAGAGAGGGACAGAGGATGGATAGAGAGAGAGAGAGAGAGAGAGAGAGGGACAGAGGATGGATAGAGAGAGAGAGAGAGGGAAAGAGGATGGATAGAGAGAGAGAGAGAGAGAGAGAGGGACAGAGGATGGATAGAGAGAGAGAGGGACAGAGGATGGATAGAGAGAGAGGGACTGAGGATAGAGAGCGAGCAGAAACTAGAAGAAAGAAGATGAAAACAAAAAAAAAAAAAAAAAAAAAAAATCAAAAGAAAAGGAAAACAATACATTTTTATTATGGATTAGAAAGTATCAAATCCAATTGTCTGAGGGGAAAGAGAGAGAGATAGGTGGTTTGATAGCAGTAGAGTCAAAATGCGAGATAATGGTGATATAAAATAGATGTAGAGATATAGATATAAAGAAGATGGAGACATAGACAAAGGAGAAAGAACTAAAAAGGTAAAAGAAGCCGTGATTGAGACAATACACAAAATTATACATTGATTCAAAAAAAAAAAAAAAAGTTTAAAATTATGGATTTTAATAAAATCCAATTGTCGGAGATGGAAAACAGAGAGCAAAGGCGAGAGAGAGAGCGAAGAGAGAACGAAGGTGAGAGAGAGAGAGCGAAGAGAGAGTGAAGGACAGAGGATAGAAAGTTAGCGAGGGACAGAGGATAGAGAGTTAGCGAGGGACAGAGGATAGAGAGTTAGCGAGGGACAGAGGATAGAGAGTTAGCGAGGGACAGAGGATAGAGAGTTAGCGAGGGACAGAGGATAGAGAGTTAGCGAGGGACAGAGGATAGAGAGTTAGCGAGGGACAGCGGAAGCGAGGGACAGCGGAAGCGAAGGAGCAAAGGATAGAGAGAGCAAAGGACAGAGGATAGAGAGAGCAAAGGACAGAGGATAGAGAGAGCAAAGGACAGAGGATAGAGAGAGCAAAGGACAGAGGATAGAGAGAGCAAAGGACAGAGGATAAAGAGAACAAAGGATAGAGGACAGCGGAAGCAAGGGACAGCGGAAGCGAGGGACAGCGGAAGCGAGGGACAGCGGAAGCGAGGGACAGCGGAAGCGAGGGACAGCGGAAGCGAGGGAGCAAAGGATAGAGAGAGCAAAGGATAGAGAGAGCAAAGGACAGAGGATAGAGAGAGCAAAGGACAGAGGATAGAGAGAGCAAAGGACAGAGGATAGAGAGAGCAAAGGACAGAGGATAGAGAGAACAAAGGATAGAGGACAGCGGAAGCGAGGGACAGCGGAAGCGAGGGAGCAAAGGATAGAGAGAGCAAAGGATAGAGAGAGCAAAGGATAGAGAGAGCAAAGGATAGAGAGAGCAAAGGATAGAGAGAGCAAAGGATAGAGAGAGCAAAGGATAGAGAGAGCAAAGGATAGAGAGAGCAAAGGATAGAGAGAACAAAGGATAGAGAGAGCAAAGGATAGAGAGAGCAAAGGATAGAGAGAGCAAAGGATAGAGAGAGCAAAGGATAGAGGATAGAGAGAGCAAAGGACAGAGGATAGAGAGAGCAAAGGACAGAGGATAGAGAGAGCAAAGGACAGAGGATAGAGAGAGCAAAGGACAGAGGATAAAGAGAACAAAGGATAGAGGACAGCGGAAGCAAGGGACAGCGGAAGCGAGGGAGCAAAGGATAGAGAGAGCAAAGGATCGAGAGAGCAAAGGATCGAGAGAGCAAAGGATAGAGAGAGCAAAGGATAGAGAGAGCAAAGGATAGAGAGAGCAAAGGATAGAGAGAGCAAAGGATAGAGAGAGCAAAGGATAGAGAGAGCAAAGGATAGAGAGAGCAAAGGATAGAGAGAGCAGAGGATAGAGAGAGCAAAGGACAGAGGATAGAGAGAGCAAAGGACAGAGGATAAAGAGAACAAAGGATAGAGGACAGCGGAAGCGAGGGACAGCGGAAGCGAGGGACAGCGGAAGCGAGGGACAGCGGAAGCGAGGGACAGCGGAAGCGAGGGACAGCGGAAGCGAGGGAGCAAAGGATAGAGAGAGCAAAGGATAGAGAGAGCAAAGGATAGAGAGAGCAAAGGATAGAGAGAGCAAAGGATAGAGAGAGCAAAGGATAGAGAGAGCAAAGGATAGAGAGAGCAAAGGATAGAGAGAGCAAAGGACAGAGGATAGAGAGAGCAAAGGACAGAGGATAGAGAGAGCAAAGGACAGAGGATAAAGAGAACAAAGGATAGAGGACAGCGGAAGCGAGGGACAGCGGAAGCGAGGGACAGCGGAAGCGAGGGACAGCGGAAGCGAGGGACAGCGGAAGCGAGGGAGCAAAGGATAGAGAGAGCAAAGGATAGAGAGAGCAAAGGATAGAGAGAGCAAAGGATAGAGAGAGCAAAGGATAGAGAGAGCAAAGGATAGAGAGAGCAAAGGATAGAGAGAGCAAAGGATAGAGAGAGCAAAGGATAGAGAGAGCAAAGGAGATTCAGAAAAAAGTTTGAGGCAAGAAAAGTCTCACATCTAAAATCACACACATAAAAAAAAAAAAAAAAAAAGACAGACAAAAAAATAAAGTTACACAAATTAAATTCAATATTTAATTTTTGGCATGGCTTTGAATAATCAATTCCACTTGTCTTTTGAATCTATGGGATAAAAAATAAAAATAAAAATTATTAAAAATAAAAGCAAACCAAACAACAAAAACAGTACAAGAACATAAACGTGTTTATAGTGCGTTAACCACTTGCCTACTGGGCACTTAAACACCCCTCCTGCCCAGACCAATTTTGAGCTTTCGTTGCTCTCACACTTTGAACGACAATTACTCAGGCATGTAACACCAAATCGAACTTTTATTATTTAGATTGTTTCACACAAGTAGAACTGTCTTTTGCTCTTGTATGATCACCTGTGTTTTTTTTTTCTATTTCATTTGTGCTATAAATGAACAAAGTCGCGCTGTCCCATTGATTTCGATGGGTATGAGCGGTTAATACACCGCTCCTTCATCGCTCAGAAGATGCGGCTAGCAGGACTTTTTTCAGCATCCTGCTAGCGCAACGCTCCAGTGTGAAAGCCCTCCGGCTTTCAGGCTGGGTTCACACTGCTGCGGATACAAGAACTGGATGTGATTCGCACCGCCTTGCAGTGCAAATCACATCGGATCTCTGTGCAATGCGAGTTCAGCCATACAGATAGTATGGCTGAATTCGCATCACACCCGCCCCAAACTCGCACGGGACCCTTTTTTTGGTCTGCAGCAGAATCGGATCGCATGGGTGTTCACACCATGCGATACGATTCCTGTCCGAGTTTGCAGATCGCACTGCGATATGCGAACTGATCTGGGGGTGTCATTGATGTTTCACTGACACTCCCAGCAGTTCGCATAGGGCAGTGTGAACTGCCGCCGGGAGGCATGCAATGCGGGAACCCGCCACGGATTTGCGGCGTTCCCGCATCGCTGCAATGTGAACCCATAACACTGTGGTGAAAGAGGCCAGTTTTTTCAGGCGCTACACAGGTGCTATTTTTACCGCTGTAACGCATGAAAACCGCCACAGTGTGAAAGGGGTCTTAGCGTCCGCTCTGCAGCCATCTATTGGCTATAAAGCGGGCGCAAAGTGGTTTACAGACACATACACACATTTTTTTAATGCATTAACCACTTGACCACTGGGCACTTAAACACCCTTAACAACCAGACCAATTTTCAGGTTTCGGTGCTCTCACATTTTGAATGACAATTACTCAGTCATGCAACACTGGACCTATATGAAATTTTTGTCCTTTTTTTTTCACACAAATGGAGCTTTCTTTTGGTGGTATTTAATCACCGCTGGGTTTTTTATTTTTTGTGCTATAAAAGAAAAAATACAGAAAATTCTGTAAAAAAATGAATTTTTCTTGATTTCTGTTATAAAATTTAGCAGATTAGTAATTTTTTCTTCATATATTTTGGCCAAAATTTATACCACTACATATCTTTGGTAAAAATAAGTACAAATTGGTGGATATTATTTGGTCTTTAGAAGCACCGGAGGGCGGCGGGAGGGGGGGGGGTGTCTATGGCTGGGTATTGCAGGGTATCTCAGAGTATGGCGTTGCAGAGTATTGCATTGCAGAGCATTGCAGGATATTGGAGGGTGTTGCAGAGCATTGCACGGTATTGGCGGGTGTTGCAGAGCATTGCAGAGTGTTTCAGGGTATTGGTGGGTGATGCAGAGTGTTGCAGGGTATTGGCGGGTGTTGCAGAGCGTTGCAGGGTATTGCAGGGTAATGGCAGGGTAATGGCAGGGTAATGGCAGGGTAATGGCAGGGTAATGCAGAGTAATGGCAGGGTATTGCAGAGTATTTGCAGGGAATTGAGGGGTTAATTTTCGGTGAGCAGCGATGTGAGCACTGCAGATGCAGCCCACATCGCTGCTGACACCGATCTCCTCCCCCTCCGCTGTTCCGATCGGTAGAGGGGGAGGGAGGAACCGGCGTCACAACATGACGCCGGTTTGTTTACAAGTGATCGCTCCGTCATTTGACGGAGCGATCACCTGGTAAACAGCCGCGACGAGCGGCCGTTTACCGTGATCCGTCACGGATGCTCTCGAGTGCGCGCCCCAGGGGGCGCGCGAGAGCGGAATTCTGGGAGGACATCATATGACGGCCTCGCACAGTTAAGAAACCGCCCTAAAGCCGTCATTCGGCTATGGGCCGGTTATTAAGTGGTTAAATAACTTACTTGAATCCGATGTAGATTAAACAGCTAAGAAATCGGTCACAGAATTTTCTATGCAGTAGTTCGTTAACTGAAAGGAAAGAAATATAAAATAAAAATACATTAGTAAAGTTTAATAATTATGTTATAAAAATAAAAAAAAAAGGATTAAAAAAAAAAAAAAAATTATAAAAATGGCTTTTTAATAATTTTTGTAGTTAGCAAAATATTTTAAAAATAACATTTTTTAAAGTATTAATGCGAAAAATAAAAGTATAAACGCAGCCAAAAAAAAAAATATAAAAAAAAAAAAAGTTGGAACTTACCTTATAATTGAAGGTTTTGATTGACAATGATAAAGATCTTCAATTTAAAAGGCACAATCAGAGTACTATATAAAATCTGAGAAGACAATTAAAAAATATTTTTAAAAAAATTTCCTAACATATAAATTAATGTAAAAAAAATAAAAGACTAAAAAAAAAAAATTATTAAATTATATATATATATATATTTTTAAAATTACACATTATTAAAGTAAAATCAAGAATTAAAATATAACATTGAGATCGAATTAACAAACATAGTTAAATAAAAACAAATAAATGGGTTAAACAAAAAAAAAAAAAAAAAATGGTTGACGTATATATTCTAAAATAAATAAAAATAATTTTAATAAATGTATACGTGTGTTCTAAAAAATAATAAATTACAATACAAATATAAAAAATTAAAATTATGAACATGATAAAAAAAAAAAATATATATATATATATATATATATATATATATATATATATATATATATATATATATATATATATATATATATAATTTTAGACATAGATAGAGCCAATTCTTGATTATACATTTCGATTTTTTTTAAAACAATATAATATAACAGCAACCGAAAAAAAAAAATACGATTAAAAAAAAATAAAAAAAAAAATAAAAAATTAAAATAAAAAAAAATCGATAAAAAAAATAAAAATAAAAAATAAAGACAAAATAAAACAAAAATTTACGGTTGTTTATATTCTAAATTAAAACTAACATTGACATAACATTTAACAGTAAAAAATAAATATAAAAAAAAAAAATGACACACATTTATATATATATATATATATATATATATATATATATATATATATATATATATATATATATATACACACACACACACACACATACAAAGCATTGTGATATAATTACAGTGCAATTTAAAAATTTGTAAAGACAATAAGATTACTTACCTCTGAGCTTGTGTCTGGGGCAGCTGTACCGCGTGGAGTCCGTTCGCCTCTTGTTCTCAGGTAAAACTGGTAATGTTTACCTGTTTGCCCTGGAGAACAATGGCGAAATTCAAATCGCCCTCCAAACGTGGCCGGCGTGATGACGTCACGTCCTCGAAATCTCGCGAGATTTTGGCTCCATGAGCCGAAATCTCGCGAGATTTCGTCTGCATGAGCCGCAATGTCTCCTGGGATTACTTGGACGAGATCCCAGGAGACGCGTGCGGGGGTCAACAGGAAGTGATGCTGATCCCCGCAAGAGACCGCCCATCGCCGCAGGGAGGAATTTTTAAAAGGACAAATTAAACAAGGTATATTAATTAAAAATCGGAAAAATGTGGCATTGTAAAATGTGCGATATAGAGGCAACAGAATGGGATCATTTTATTATTATGAGTGCAGAACCACTTTAAGTATAAAAGGCATCTGAGTAAATATAAGAGCATAGAACAAGGAATATGATCGACCTAAAAGGGAGAAAATCAAAAAACATAAAAGAGGGGAATATGCGTCAAAAGGAAAGGGCCCAAAGCCCAAGAAGGGCCAGGGGCAAGACATTAAAGCTAAGTTTAATAGCGTGTGGAGAAACATAGCCACACCAAAAAAACGATCAAACATCGAGACCACAAGGTCTCGTGTCCAGTAGGGTTGCGCAATGGTAGGAGGTGCCCACCAAAGAAGCAACCGACCACTGGGAGGGGGAGCCATACAACAGCTCCTAGGGACTTGTAAATGGCTGGAGGATTGGGTAGGAAAAACCTTAGGACACATAAGGCCCCCACTCCGACAAGCTCCACCATCGCCCGATAGGACTGAGGTGTGGAGCAAGCGGGAGCTAAGGGGGGGAAACAGTATAAAACCAGAAACTTAAATATACACTACCCTGTACCATATAAACACGAGCAGCATATAAACAGCCATTGAGGACTTATAACAAACCACAGTCTGAGCCTTCCATTAAAGAAGAGCAAAACAACCTCATCGAGGACTATTATCCACCCGATCATCTGCGCCGTATCTGATTCTACGTCTGTCTCTTCTGGTCGGAGGGGTTTGCCAAATAGGCGTAGCTCTGGGGGTGGAGGGTAATCTGCGAACCGCTGCGGCGTCCAGAAGCCCCAGCTTCACCAGGATCTCCTGACCCTCCAGGACCGAGGTAGCAGAGTATGTCGAGCCATTATGTGGAATCACAAGACGAAACGGGAACCCCCAGCGGTACCTGATGCGGGCCGACTGTAGGACAGTGGTTATCTCCTTTAGGTTCCTTCTACGCTCCAAGGTCGCAGGTGCGATGTCTGGGAAAATTTGGATAACTTTGTCATCGAGAGTGATCCTCTGTTTGTTCCGAGCCGCTCTCAAAATCTCCTCCTTGACCAGAAAGTCTTTCATGCAGAGAATGATGTCTCTGGGAGGTTTGTCCTCCGGGGGTTTGGGGCGCAGAGCTCTGTGTATCCGATCACATTTGAACATAGTGGCTTCATGTTCAGGGAGCAAAGATTTAAACAACCTGATAACTACCTGAATAAGCTCAGATTCGGACTCCGGGATGCCACGGATACGCAGATTATTACGTCTATTTCTGTTGTCGAGGTCTTCTATTTGAGACTGTAGAAGTTGGACCGTGGAGGAAAGGGCTTCGTGTTCCCGGCTGAGGTCATTATGAGCTATTGCCAACTCGTCATGTTTAGTCTCTAGCCTTTCAGTCCTTGCTCCAAGGGCCGAGATCTCCTGTGAGAGAGCATGAGAAGTTTTCTGAAGTTCTGACTGAAACTTGGATGCCAGTCAACCATTGACCTTTAAAGAAGGCCCCCGAAACCCGTGGACCCAGCCGCGTCTGTGAATAACTCTAGGTCACAGTTGCTGATAAGCCCGGACATCCAAATGGCTCGGCCATTAAAAGACTCCAAGAAACCCTGCCATACCTTCAGGTCCTCTCTGTGGTCCTGGTTGAGGGTGATAAAGTGGGTCGGAGCCCGGATGCACGCAGTAGCCGCCGCCAGCCAGCAACAAGACACACGGCCCATCTGAATAATCCAACAGGCAAAGTTCAGTTTCCCTAGTAATGATTGCAACATTACTGATTGTACCAGCCACTGGGAATCCTACCAAAGGACCATCTACAGATGGTATTTAACACCCTACTGACTACCTAAAATGTACCCAGGCCACCCACCATACTGCTGGAGAAACTGCGGCAGTATAGGCTCCATCGCACATACCCTATGGTTTTGCAAATCCTTAAGTTCCTTCTGGAACCAAGTATTCGCATTGGTCTCCTCCATCACTGGGATTTTGTGGCCCCCGGCTCCTGCACTAGCCCTCCTACACATAGGCATAGAAAAATTTCCACCTCAATCTAGATGTGCAGTCCTCCACTTACTATATGCTGCCAAATTAAACATTACCAGATTGTCAGGAAGGACAAGCCAGCAATCAAGATGGCGACCTTAAACGTCCCCCTGTTCTACATGTTCCACTGAAAAAGGACTGTGCAGGAACATTTGCACGCAACTGCGCACACACGCAACTATGCACACACCTGCACCTATGCTCACGCGCACATGCCTGCGACATGCACACGCCTGCAACTTCCTTGTTCCCTTGCATCAGTGCTGTCTGGTCTGCAGCGTTTACCTGAAACCCCTGATTGTCGTCTGTCTGTATCCTGCTCCAGTTGACCCTACCCGGCTTGCTCCTGATGATCCCTGCTATCGTCCTGCATCTGACCTCAGCCTGTTTTACTACATTCCCGCCTGCTCCTTCTGCTACCTCGCTGCCTGCCTGCTGCCAAACCTGCCTGTACCCAAGACCACGTTCCTGTCTGCTCCTCCTCCTACCTCGCTGCCTGCCTGTTGCCTGCACCTGACCCTGCTCCAGTGTTCACCTGCTTGGACCTGTTTGCTGATGCTTCCAGTCCAGCTGCCTGCACCTGCCTGAGCTTAAGCTTTCTGTCTGACAGCTGTTCCTGAGTCCATTCCAGCTCCTGCTGCAGTTCCGGTCCAGCTCGTCTACTAGCAACCTTGCCAGGCACTTGTGCGACTCTGCACTCCTGCGCCTCCTGTCTGCTCTATCAGGGGCCTCAAGTCAGAGGTGTAAGAGAGGCCCCCCTCTGCATACCAGACTCTACCACCAGGCACGTGACACAGACTATAGAAATTTACTACAATCCCCTCCATTTCAAACAATATCGCTGATCTCAACTTCCAGTGTGAAATGGAAAGGATAGTAGCTAGGAAAAACTTGCATGTAGGAAAATGTATGGGTATGTGGTCACTAGGGATGAGCCCAATGATTAAATCGAATGTAAGTTCAACGAATAGCAAACAATTTGGGGTGTTTGCAACAAATTCGAAAGCCGTGGAACACCCTTTAAAAGTCTATGGGAAAAATCAAAAAGTGCTAATTTTAAAGGCTTATATGCATGATATTGTCATAGAAAGTGTTTGGGGACCCGGGTCCTGCCCCAGGGGACATATATCAATGCAAAAAAAAGTTTTAAAAACTGATTTTTTGTCAGGAGCAGTGATTTTTATAATGCTTAAAGTGAAACAATAGAAGTGTAATATTCTTTAAAATTTCGGGGGGTGTCTATAGTATGCCTGTAAAGGGGCGCATGTTTCCCGTGCTTAGAACTGTCCCTCCCCCAAATTCAATTACCAGGCCCTTCGGGTCTGGTATGGATATTAAGGGGAACCCCGCGTCAAATATCCATACCAGACCCTTTATCCTAGCACACAACCTGGCAGGCTGCAGAAAAAGGGGGGGATGAGAGAGTGCCCCCCCCCTGAACCGTACCAGGCCACATGCCCTCAACATTGGGAGGATGTTTTGAGGTCCCCCCAAAGCACCTTGTCCCCATGTTGATGAGGTTGTGGGGGTCTGCGGGCGGTGGGCTTATCAGAATCTGGAAGCCCCCTTTAACAAGGAGACCCCCAGATCCACCCCTGTTTGAAATGGTAAGGGGGTACAAAATTACCCCTACCATTTCACAAATAAAGTGTAAAAAATAGTTAAAAAAGACAAACACACAGTTGCAAAAGTCCTTTATTAATTAAAAAAAAGTTTCCAGTGGTGGTAATCCACTCTTGCTATCCAGCGACGGATGATCATCTCTCTGAGGTCCAGTGATGGCTGATCTGATCCAGTGATGGGGGACACTTCTTATATGAGGAGGGCAGGGCCACCCGTCACCTGACCCCGCTCCCCTCTGATGCAAGGGGAAAGCCGGGCTTCCCAGTGACTAGGGGTGACCCCGCCCCCCTCTGATGTAATGCAGTTTTCCGTTACATCAGAGGGGGGTGGGGTCACCCATACGTCACTTTGGGGGACCCCAAAGCATCCTCCCAATCTTGAGGGCATGTGGCCTGGTACGGTTCAGGCGGGCACTCTCTCGTCCCTCCCTCTTTTCCTGGGGCCTGCCAGGTTGCGTGCTCGTATAAAGGGTCTGGTATGGATTTTTAGGGGGAACTCCACGCCATTTTTTTTTAATTTGGTGTGGAGTTCCCCTTAAAATCCATACCAGACCTGAAGGGTCTGGTATGGATATTTGGGGAGAACCCCACATCATTTTGTTTTTTTTTATTTGATGCGGGGTTCCCCTTAATATCCATACCAGACCTGAAGGGCCTGGTAATTGAATTTGGGGGAACCCCACGCTTTTTTTTTTATCAATGACTTTCAATGACTGTTCTCTGTATTACGGGGAGCCGACAATTCATTATAGCCGCGAGTGATTTTAAATGACTTTTTTTCCTGCAGAAATTGCACTTTGTGCAGGGACAGTTCTAAGCACGGGAAAAATGCGCCCCTTTACAGGCATACTATAGACACCCCCCAGGTATGAAATTTAAAGGAATATTTCACTTTTATTGTTTCACTTTAAGCATTATTAAAATCACTTCTCCCGAAAAAACTGCAGTTTTTAGAACTTTTTTTTGCATTGATCCATGTCCCCTGGGGCAGGACCCAGGTCCCCAAACACTTTTTATGACAATAACTTGCAAATTAGCCTTTAAAATTACTTTAGATTTCTCCCATAGACTTGTACAGAGTGTTCCGCGGCTTTTCGAATTTTCCGCAAACACCCCAAATTGTTCGCTGAACTCGAAGCTCATCCCTAGTATCAATGCAAAAAAGTTTTTAAAACAGCTGTTTTTTTGAGAGCAGTGATTGCAATAATGCTTAAAGAGAAATATTCCTTTACCTTTCGTACCTGGGGCGTTTCTATAGTATGCCTGTAAAGTGGCGCATGTTTCCCGTGTTTAGAACAGTCCGAGAGCAAAATGACATTTCTAAAGGAAAAAGTAATTTAAAACTACTCGTGGCTGTAATGAATTGTCGGGTCCCGGCAATACAGATAAAAGTCATTGAAAAAAACAACATGGTATTCCCCCACAGTCAATTACCAGGCCCTTAGGGTCTGGTATGAATATTAAGGGGGAATCAGAACCAAATTGTAAAAAAAATAAATAAATACGTGGGGGTCCCCCCAAATTCCATACCAGGCCCTTCAGGTCTGGTATGGATATTAAGGGGAACCCCGCGCCAAAAAAAAAAAAAAAACATATGGGTCCCCCCAAAAATCCATACCAGACCCTTATCCAAGCACTCAACCTGGCAGGCCACAGGAAAAGAGGGGGGATGAGAGAGTGCCCCCCTCCTGAACCATACCAGGCCACATGCCCTCAATAAGGGGAGGGTGCTTTGGGGTACCCCCCAAAACACCTTGTCCCCATGTTGATGGGGACAAGGGCCTCATCTCCACAACCCATGCCCGGTGGTAGTGGGGGTATGCGGGCGGGGGGGCTTATTGGAATCTGGAATTCGCCTTTAACAAGAGGACTCCAAGATCCGGGCCTCCCCCGTGTAAAATGGTATTTATACCCCTACCATTTTACAAAAAAAGTGTGAAAATGGTAAAAATTACAAGACTTGGCTTAGGGACAAGTCCTTTATTAAAAAATAAAAAAAAATAAAACTGTCCTACAAAGGCTTCTTGGGGACATCCCTATGGATTTCCTGTAGCATTAGAGGGGGAGGGGCCACGCGGTGACATCGCCGGGTGACACCACCCCCCGAGGCACGGGGACATCCCTAAGGCTTTTAATGTAGAGTCAGAGGGGGCAGGGCCACCCCTCTGATGCTATGGGAAAGCCATAGGGATGTCCCCTTGTGTCGGGGGGGGGGGTCTCCCAGTGACATCACCGTGTGGCCCTGCCCTCAGTTATAAAAGAGCTGTCACCTGAGAGGACGGTCAGTTCGACAGGTGTCTCCCATTTTTTTATTCTTTCTTTTTCGGCCTGTCAGCAGAGCAAGAGATGAAGAAGAAGACTCTGTGGGACAGTTTTATTTTTTTATTTTTTTAATAAAGGACTTGTCCCAAGCCATACCTTGTCATGTTTACCATTTTCACACTTTTTTTGTGAAATGGTAGGGGTACATTAGTACCCCGTTACCATTTTACACAGGGGAGAGGCCAGGATCTGTGGGTCCCCTTGTTAAAGGGGGCTTCCAGATTCCGATAAGCACCCTGCCCGCAGACCCCTACAACCACCGGCCAAGGGTTGTGGGGATGAGGCCCTTGTCCAAATCAACATGGGAACAAGGTGTTTTGGGGGGTACCCCAAAGCTCCCTCCCCATGTTGAGGGCATGTGGCCTGGTACAGTTCAGGAGGGGGGCTCTCTCTCTTCCCCCCTCTTTTCCTGTGGCCTGTCAGGTTGCGTGCTCGGATAAGGGTCTGGTATTGATTTTTAAGGGGACCCATACGCCATTTTTTTTTGGAGCGGGGTTCCCCTTAAAATTGAATTTGGGGGGATCCCCAAGCAATTTTTTTTTCAATTTTGGTTAATATTCTTTTTTTTGCATTGATGCATGTCCCCTGGGGCAAGACCCGGGTCCCCAAACACTTTATGACAATACCATGCATATAAGTCTTTAAAATTAGCACTTTTGATTTCTGATATTCGTGTCCCATAGACTTTAATGGTGTTTGTGTGTTCAATCAAACTTTTTTCCTGTTCGCATGTTCTGCTGCGAACTGAACCGGGGATGTTCGGCTCATCCCTAGTGGTCACTCTGGTTACAACATCCAAAATGTACTGTTCAAGTATAACCATACCGATATGAAATGTTCATTGATCATCAATGTCTTTATCTCTGGTCCTCTGGTGCCCTTCTTTCTCCTCCTTCCTTATACCCCTATCCCTTACCCCCCTCCTTCCCACCCCTGCCCCATTTAGATCCTCTCCCTACTCGACTACCTTGGTTCACCCCTCCCCCACTTAGAAAATTACTGTTTGCATTTAACACATTATTACTTGTTAGAAGAGCTTCTTTCTAGCTGGAACATCTGTTTCTGTTACTGCAGTTATGGCTATAACATGTATGTACCTTCTCTGAAACTCCAATAAAGAAATATATTGAGAAAATAAATCAATGTGTGTGTGTGAGTGTGCATTTGTCCTTCTGTGTGTGTCCCCCCAGGGATTCTTCTCTTCATATCCCAGCCCAGTATATCTCATACACAGACACACACAGATCACTGCCATGCAAAGCCATTTATTTCTAGAGAGAGAAAAGCAGAAGAAAGAATTACATTGTCTCAATAAACATGTTACAGGAGAAGATCACACATCTGATCTGATCAATATGAAGATTATTGATGAACCTCCAACTAATCAATGTCACTTTCCTGTGATCAGAAGAAAAGAATGTGTACAATGGATCATTTATATAGAATTAAACCTTTATATAAATAAACTGCAGGAGGTTTGAACCCAATTAAACTTTTTTTTTCCCAACCTGGCTATGGTGTCTATTTCTAAAACATTTGTTGCACGAATATCAGAAGTATTGGTCAAGTTGAACAAAATGTCCCGTATTTTTTCCAAGAGATAAATGTCTGTATCATCAGCTCCATCTAGTGGTCAAAATGCTGATTATTTTCCCCATGGAGGTATTTCAGGAAAGCGCTGTATACTGCATGGTGGCCACTATATGGGGCTGACGATACAGGAATTTATCTGTTAGAAAAAATACTGGACATTTCCTTCAACTTACAACGATGCTTCTGACATTTGTGCAGCAAATGTTTTGAAAATTTACCCCCCCCTCCCCCCCAAGTATTTAACCATGAAATAGAAGAATCTCCTCTCAGTCCATATTTTATCCAGGATTTGGTTCTGATTTGATCCGGCTGGTATTTTGCAGACTCAGAAGGTATGAAGAAAGGATAACTTTAGACAGTTCAACTGATAATTGTTCCAATCAGGTCTTTTCCTCGAGATTTATAGAGAAACAGAAAAGTCTCTTCATTTATAGACATTGGAAGAGGTAAGACATTTCTTGCCATATTGACTTACAAAATGTAAACTGTCCCAAAACCTAAAAATAACAAACTCCAGGTATGGAGCTCAGACCAAAGTAAGTATGCAAATGCCATAGCTGTGGACCTACCTGTTGTTTCTCAATGATTGCAAAGTGTTCTCTGATTGGACAAGGTGGGGATGATGATGTCACCACCCCACCCCTCCATAGAGATCACCTTGTATTCATTGAGAAAAAAGGTTGGCGCTCTGTGAATGGTGACTGTGCCGAGCAAGTGACTCCCGGTGTGTGCTATGCAGGAGGGCAGTCGCTTGGCACAGGACCTAGAAGACAGCAGTGATCACTGTAATAGTAACTGCTACAGTGATTCCCCACTTCTACGGGATCCCATATGTATGACACATGCATACTTGTCCAAGATGGACCAATGTTACTATGTAATAAAACACATACCTGGAGTTCACCTTTAAAACCTATGTCTTGGAACTTGGATGCAATTGATTTGGGTTCTCCAAACCTGTAGAGGACAATATTTTACTGTCTGGTGGTCTTCAACAGATCAGAGTTGATGTTTACTGGCAGTCCTCATGAGATCAGAATTGGTGTTACGGGTGGTGGCTTTGAACAGATCAGAATTGGTATTACAAGTGGTGCTTTTCTTTGGATCAGAATTGGTGTTATAGGTGGTGGTCTTCATAAGATTGGAGTTGGTGTTCTCTGGAGGTCTTCATGAGGTAAAAATGGATGTTAAGCGTGGTGGACTTCATTGGATCAGAATTGGTGTTACAGGTGGTGGTGTTAATCGGGTCAGGGTTGATGTTTTCTGCAGGTCTTCATTGAATCAGAATTGGTGGTATGGGTGGTGTTCTTAGACCATAATATGTGTTCTCTGGAGGTCTTCATTGGATCAGAATTGGTGATATGGGAATCTGGGTTCTCTGTAACAGGCAGGCCTTGTATATAAGCAGAAATCAGCAGAATAGAGGGAGACGCAGAGAACAGCGCTGACTCGGGATGTCATGGTAGGGCGCTGGAGAAGGGCAGTTCACCATCTTCATTCATTTATAAACTTCATAAGCCAGCACAGGCTTTAGGGAGCTCACTTTATTATTCCAGCCAATTTTACGGTAATCTGGAATTTCATCTCCTGCCAGAGTGACGATCTGATTACCTGTATAAAACTCCCCTTCATACAGGATCCAGGCCCCGCTTACATATTTATGTGATGAAACCTTGTTGTCAAATTTATAGGGACGAAGGGTATCTGTAGGTCTTTCCAGGTTGATAGATTCTCCCCCATAACTTAAGCCCTCATACAGAGTAATGGTGGGGTTATGCAGACCGCCCTTCACATGTCTCACAGAGCTGATGGTCTTCTCATATCCTGGGAGTGAGTTGTAGTTGCCTTCTTTGAAGACTCCGAACTTCCCTCCATAATTGGTTCCACTGAAGACAAACCATGGTTCTCCGGTGATTTTGAGCGATTCGGCTTTCTCTAGGAATCCAACAGTTGCCAGGTCAGCAGTGTCTTTCTTTATAGACACAGAGGATCCCTTGAAATCCGGGAACTGAAACAGCTCAAGAGTGTTCATCTTCCAGTTCTATGTTGAAGATCAGATGATGGGAACTGATATCTCTGGAGGTCGGTGTAAGTATAATCCTTGGCTGCTGGAGATTGGGGAATTTATACAAAAACCTTGGTGGTGAACCCAGGTGCACTTGGAGATAACAACTTGTAAGAGTTGTGAAATAATTACGCAACTTGTAAGAGTTGTGAAATAATTCACAACTGCTGGGAAATGTATACATAAGTATAATTTATAATAATACATAATAAATTTATACATAAGCCTCAGTGCTGGACCCAGCTGTTTGGATATATTTTACTAATTACTCTACATTTATCCTCACTAGGGCCAACATCTTAACCATTATCTTGTAATATTTTTTTTTTTTATTCTTAGTATTATTATCTTCACTAATATAATTATTATTACAATTTTTTTATTGTTTTATGATTGTATATATAGATTGTGTAATGTATCTTTCAAGTTATATACATATCATTTTACACATTTTTCATACATTTATTCTTATTAGGTCAATTTATTACAGAAATTGTATCATTTTAATAATAGTGATTATTAATATTATTATTTATTTATTTATTTTTTGGTTTGCAGATCATTGTAAAGATTGGTACAGTGTATGGCTCAGCTGTCTGGATATATTTTACTAATTTCTATACATTTTCATCTCTAGGTCCAAAATTGTAACTAGAATGTATTATCTCATAGTAAGTATTATAATTCTCAGTATTGTTATTATTTTTATATCATTTTTCATGCAAATTCTATAAGTTATACACATATATTTTTTTATATTTTTTTTTTTCTTCTTTGGTCAATTTATTACCGAGACTGTATCATTTTAATAGTAGTGATTAATATTATTATTGATTTGTTTATTTTTTGCATTGTTTTACAATGTTGTATAATGTGTGGTTCAAGTTATACACATATCATTTTTTATACAATTTTTCTTCTTAGTTAAAATAATACCCTAACCCTAATAAATGTAACAGTAGTGTTGATTATTATTACTATTATTGATTTTTTTTTTTTTTTTGTTGCATTGTTTTACAATGCAAACTCGGGATGTATAATGTATGGTTCAAGTTATACACATATAATTTTTTTATACTTTTTTTTTTTTTTTAGGTAAATTTATTACCGAGGCTATATTATATTAATAGTGATTATTATTATTATTATTATTAGTATTATTGATTAATTGATTGATGTTGCATTGTTTTACAACTGTAAACTCAGATTGTATAATGTATGATTCAAGTTATACTTGACATAACATAATATATAATTTTTTTGTACATTTTGTTTTTTAAGGTAATTTATTACCGAGACAGTATAATTGAAATAGAAGTGATTATTATTATTATTAGTAGTAATACATTTAATACATTTTTTTTCTTGCATTGTTTTAAGATTGTACAGTCAGATTGTATAATGTATGGTTCAAGTTATAAACATGTCATTTAATAAAGTTTTTATACTTTTTTTTAGATAAATAAAGCTTTATTGAACAACCATTGAAAACAGGAAGCTGTATAATGACCGTAGCATTATTGTCATTATACATGATGGTCGGCCTCTGCCAAATGGGTAAATGTTCTGGTGTTTGTCTGAATTCCTGAACAGCTAAGGTTTGGTCTGAACTTGTGTTCGGAATGAAAGTTCATCCATAGTTCTCCTTGGTACAGAAATAGAGGGAGATCTTCCAATGGGCACTCCAGTTCTAGGAGACAACCAGGAATTCTCTTCCTTTTTAAGTGATTTCATTTGGGGGGTGTTTGTACTTTCCTGGCTTGTTAGGCCGCGTACACACGCGCGGACTGTTCGCCCAACTTTGTCCGTCCAACAGTTTCGGCAAACAGTCCGCTCAAACTTAGCATGGACGGACATGGCCACACACGACGGACGAACAGTTTGCTGAAACCGTGCGCGATGACGTTTCGGCACGCACGACGGATCGAAAATTTCGACGTCCAATACACTGCAATGCAACCTTCCGACGTGGAAATCCTTTCTGAGCATGCGCGAGACTTAGTTGGCCGAACAAGCCTACACACGAGCGAACAGTCCGCTGAAACCTTGTTTCAGCGGACAGTTTTTCGGAATTTCCGTAAGACCTTGTTCGTCCAACTGTCCGCTGAAACTGTCCGCTGAAGCCCCACACACGAGCGGACTGTCCGCCCAAACACTGTTCAGCGGACAAGGTTGGGCGAACAGTCCGCGCGTGTGTACGCGGCCTTAGAGTCTCAAGAAATGAGCAATGCTGTCAGTACATCAGGTGTGATCAATTTTCAGAGATTGGCACCATAGATTGTAGACTCTATAACTTTCACAAAGACCAAATAATATATACCAATTTGGATTATTTGTACCAAATATATGTAACAGTATAAAATGTGGCCAAAATGTATGAAGAAAAATTACTAATTTGCAAAATTTATAACAGAAACAAAGAAAAATATATTTATTTTTTGAATTTTCAGTCTTTGTTCATTTATAGAGAAAAAAAAACCCAGCGGTGATTAAATACCACCAAAAGAAAGCTCTATTTGTGTGAAAAAAGGACAAAAATGTCATATGGGTACAGTGTTGTATGACTGAGTAATTGTCATTCAAAGTGTGAGATCACTGAAAGCTGAAAATTGGTCTGGTTAGGAAGGGGGTTTAAGTGTCCAGCGGTCAAGTGGTTAAAGAAATTAGAATTTTTACACTTTTTATTGGATATGTTTTATAGCAGAAAGTAAAAAATGTTTTACATTGGTAGGCTGGTGATAAGATGAACTGTCCTGGGCTCAGCTCAGAAGGAGTTCCGTGAATTTCAGACACCAAACCCTTTTTTTCTTAGAAAGTAAAATGATCCCCGATAAGAATTAATCTATTTCTCCATCCTGAGAACATTTCTCACAAGTCATTAATCTTTCCCTTTCATGCACACTGGGCGTGTTTACAGCGGCTGTTTTTGTCTTCAGACATTTATTTTCTACAGTCAATAAACTCCCCAGAATATTATCCTATGTGTCCATGCCCACATAGACTGGCATCAAATGTTTTTGGCTTTAAAAAAAAACTAAAACTAGGGGGTCACTGGTCCCAAAATAGTGTCAAAAGTGTCCAATCCATCCACTGGTCACTGCCATTACTAGTAAAAGAAATAAAAAATAAAAAATGTCATAAATCAATAACCTATTTTGTAGACGTGATAAGTTTTGGGAAAACCAATCAATATACGCTTTTTCTTTTTTTTTTTTTATTTGGGATATTTATTATAGCAAAAAGTAAAAAATATTGTGTTTTTTTTTTTCAAAATTGTCACATTTCTTTGTTTAAAGCACAAAAATTAAAAACCGCAGAGATGATCATATACCACCACAAGAAATCTCTATGTGTGTGGGAAACAAATGATAATTTAATTTGTGTACAGCGTCGCACGACCGCGCAATTGTCCTTCAAAATGTCACAGCCCTGAAAGCTGAAAATTGGCCTGGGCAGGAAGGGGATGAAAATGCCCGGTATTGAAGGGGTTAATGCATTGAATGCAAACCATGAGGCTTTACAACCCCTTTAACCTCCCTGGCGGTATTGCCGAGTATGGCTCGGGGTGGATTTTCAGTACCAAAAGCGGTAACCCCGAGCCACACTCGGGATCGCAGTATCCTGGTAGATGTCACTTACCTTGTCCCCAGGATCCTGCGATGTCCCCTCGCTGTGTGCGGCGGCTGTGTCTCCGCTCCATTCATCACAGAGCCGGGCTCCGTTCCCTGCCAGCGTTGTGACGCACGGGGGGCAGAGCACGGCGCCAAATTCAAAAAGTGAAACACACACAATACATACAGTACAATGTAATCTTACAGATTACAATACTCTATCAAATCATTTCACATCCCTTTTGTCCCTAGTGGTCTGTCCAATGCCCTGCATGCAGTTTTATATTATAAATACTGTTCTTTCTGCCTGGAAACTGGAGATTGTCCATAGCAACCAAAACCGTCCTTTTACGTCAAAAGCGGTTTTAGACCAGCTAGAAAACAGCGATAATAAATTAGAATCACTCGCAGAATTGAGCGATAGTGATTGGTGGGGAGATCCGTCATCAAACACTGAAAGTAATGACAGCAACAATCCTGCAAGTGAGCAAATCTCCGTGTTTTTGATTTGATTACATTATTGAATAATTGTTATTTTATTATTATTATTATTATTATTATTATTATTATTATTATTATTCGTTATAATTATTTATAGTTCTTTATTATATTATCATTTATGATTTTGTGTTTCAAACTTTATTATACTCGGGATGTGTACTACACTCTTGTTTGAACAGATTTAAGTGAGTTATTCCTAAGAATTTCCATGAAAAAGAATTGTACCACTTTGAGCATCAAAAATCTGAAATAATCATACCGCCAGGGGGGGTTAAGCACTTCAGCCCTGGAAGATTTGGCTGCTCAATGACCAGACCACTTTTTGAGATTCGGCACTGCGTCGATTTAACTGACAATTGCGCTGTCGTGCGATTTTGCACACAAACAAAATTGACGTCCTTTTTTTCCCACAAATAGAGCTTTCTTTTGGGGGTATTTGATCACTTCTGTGGTTTTTATTTTGTGCGCTATAAACAAAAGAACAGCGACAGTTTTGAAAAGAAACTCAATATTTTTTACTTTTTGCTATAATAAATATCCCAAATTAAAAAAAGAAAAAATATTCTCAGTTTAGGCCGATATGTATTCTTTTGGGGAAAAAAAATTTCAATAACTTCTACAAAATAGGGGATAGATTTATGATATTTTTTATTTTTATTATAATTGTTTTACTAGTAATGGCAGTGATCTGCAATTTTTATCAGGAGTGCGATTATATGCCGATCAGTGCTATAAAAATGCACTGATTACTGTATAAATGTCACTGGTAGAGAAGGGGTTAACACTAGGGGGCGATCAAGGGGTTAACTGTCTTCCCTGGCTATGTTCTAACTGTGGGGAATGGGACTTACCAGGGGAGGAGAGAGATCGGTGTTCATACTCAGTAGGGATGAGCCGAACACCCCTCGGTTCGGGTACGCATCCAGTACATGCGAACGAACCGAAAGTTTACGTGAACATTCGAACACCGTTAAAGTTTATGGGACTCAATTGTGAACAATCAAAAGTGAACATTTTAAAGGTTAATATATAAGTTATTGTCCTAAAAAGTGTTTGGGGACCCGGGTCTTTCCCCCAGAAAGTTTTAAAATGAAAATTTTTCCGGGAGCACTGATTTTAATGATGCTTAAAGTGAAAAAATAAAAGTGAAATAAAAGTAAATAAAAGTGAAATATTCCTTTAAATATCGGACCTGGGGGGTGTCTATAGTATGTCTAGTGTCATGTGTTTCCTGTGCTTAGAACAGTCCATGCACAAAATTAGATTTCTAAAGGAATAAAAGTCATTTAATATTGCTTACGGCTGTAATGTAATGTCAGGTCCCGGCAACATGGATGAAAAATATTAAGAAAAACTGCATCCCTCTGCCCCCCAGCCCATTACCAGGGCCTTTGGGTCTTGTATGGATATTAAGGGGAGCCCCACACCCAAATTTAAAAAAAAAGGTGTGGGGCTCCCAGGCACTATATACTCTGAACAGCAGTATACAGGTGGTGCAAACAAGACAGGGACTCTAGGTTTGTTCTTAAGTTGAATCTGTTTGTAATTTGGAACAGGTACATTTTTTAAGGGTAGCTCCAGCCAAAAAAATCTATTTTTAAGCTTTTTGGAAAACATAGGGAAGGGTTATCATCGCCCCTGCAACATTTGTTTTGCTGTCTGTGCCCCTATTCAGAAGATTTCACCTCACTTTCTGTCCCAATGACAATTGGATTTTAATAATGTGTTTTTTTTTTTTTAGGGAAACATGGATTGGTGATAATAAAGCATCAGTGGAGGAGACACCTTTTTTCCATATTAACTCTTAAGCCGCGTACACACGGGCGGACTGTCTGGCCAACTTAGTCCGTCAGACAATCCGACGGACAGTCCGTCATACTTTCGAATGAACGGACTTGACCACACACGGATACACAAACAGTCCGTCGAAAGCTTGCGCGATGACGTGTACAGACGTACGACGGGACTAGAAATAGGAAGTCCAATACACAGCAATGCAACCTTTCGCCATGTAAATCCTTTCTGAGCATGCGCCATACTTAGTCCGTCCAACTAGCCTACTCACGAGCGGATTGTCCGCTGAAACCAAAGTATGACGGACAATATTACGGAAATTCCGAAATACTTAGTCCGCCAGACTGCACGCTGAAAAAGTCAGCTGAAGCCCACACACGAGCGGACTGTCCGCTGAAATGTGTTTCGACGGACTAAGTTGGCCAGACAGTCCGCCCGTGTGTACGCGGCTTTACAGGAGAGAATTTCCCTTCCTAGGGTTAAATTTCCTCTCACTTTCTGTTGTCTCCTTCCATTTGTAAGTAGGAGTCATTTGTAAGTCGTATATTTGAAAGTAGGGGAACGCCTGTATATACTATACGGCCTGCCCTATATACTCTGCATAAATGTCGGCCTTAGTTGTTGGTGGAACCAGAAGACAGTAAGCCCTCACAGTTACTCTTGGTGGACACTGGAACGGGCCCTGCTGTGAAATATTATATCAATAATTGTAATTACATGCCCCTGTTTAACAGGGTCAGGAAAATTGGGCCTTTGGAGGTGGTGTGGTGGTGTTGCCAACACTGTAAGCCCTCACAGTTACTCTAGTTGAGTGCAGGAACGAGCCCTACTGCAAAATATTAAAGCAAAAATTGCAATTACACGCCGCTGTTAAATAGGGGCAGAAAAATTGGGCTTTAGGCAATGGTGCTGGTGCCCAGAACCAAAAATGTTCTGAGAAGCTATCAACATGAACATTGAGGAGGAATAGAATAGTCACTCAGCATAACTGGATAGTCATTCAGCATCAGCATAAGCAGCCTTCAAGGGATCTCACATTCATAAAAAAAAATTGGTTGCATCAGCATCAGGTGCTTGGTAGCTGGTGATCCAAGACTGATTAATTTTTATGAAAGTGAGCTGATCAACGGAGTCTGTGGACAGGCGTACTCTGTGATCAGTTACAAAGCCTCACTGAATGCACTGAATGTGCATTCAGATAGAACGCTGGATGCAGGACAGTCCAGTAGCTCAATTGCATATCGGGCAAGCTCTGCCCAGTGATGCATCCTCAAGACCCAGTAACCCAGTGGATTTTCAGTTGAAAAGGTCCCCAAGTCTGATCTTGCACCAAGGTATTCCTGCACCATATAAATTAGACGCTGGCGATGGTTGCTGGAACTGATCAGACCTTGGGGCTGCGGACTAAAAAATTGTCTGAACGCATCGGTCAGACAGACACCTTCTCCACTGCTCCTTCTGTGACTGATCAAAGCCTCAGCAACAGGAGGACCAGGAAATTTTAACTTCTCAGGCTCTAGAAACGCATTGCACAAACCTTTCTGCAAGGCCTCCCAAAGATGTTTCATCCTCTGTTCCCTCTGCGAAGACTGGATAAGTTCCGCAACCTTACTCTTGTAACGTGGATCTGATTCCTCTCCTTGATACCACAAATCCGAGGGTCCTTTTGCAGGTTTGCAGGATCAGGGAGGCCATGCAGTGTAGGTTTGCTGAGGCATTCGGTCCAGAGTCCTCTGGGTCACGAAGGACGACGTGATCCGCAGCCACCTCCTCCCAGCCACGTACAAGTCCTTGGGTTTCTGAGGACTCAAAACAATCCTTTGAAGACTGCTGCTGATGCTGAATGCCAGACTCCACCTCCATGCTGACAAAATCCTCCTCCTCCTCCTCCTTCTCTTCCTGTGTTATAGGCAGGCCTTCAGGAATACTATTTGGATAAAAGGGGCCTTGAGAGGTAAGGAAAGTCCTCCTCTTCCTCCCTCTGTTCTACCTCGAGTGCAATTTCCATTATTCCATGCAGCGTGTGCTCCAATGGGAAGACAAGAGGGACAGTATCACTCTTGTATGCACTGTCACTGCTCACCATCCCCGTGACCTCCTCAAATGGTGACAGGATCATTACCCACTGGCATGGCAGTGCAATTTCCATTATTCCACGCAGCGTGTGCTCCAGCGTGTGCTCCAATGGGAAGACAAGAGGGACAGTATCATTGTTGCATGCACTGTCACTGCTCACCATCCTTGTGGCCTCAAATGGTGACAGGATCATTATCCACTGGCATGGCAAAAAAAAACAAGCTCCCCTGCCCTGGTGCCATAGTCGCACAGGTACTCATTGATGGCCCTCTGCTGCACGTGCAGCTACTGAAGCATTGCCAACGCTGAGTTCCACCTGGTGGACATGTCACAGATGAGGCAGTTCTTGGGCAGGTTACATTTCTTTTGAAGGTCAGCCAGCCGAGCACTGGCATTATATACTGGCGGAAATGCTCACAGACTTTCCTGGCCTGCCTCAGAAGATCCTGTAAGCCCGGGTACCTGCACAAGCACCACCAAATTAAGGATGTGAGCCAAACAGGTCAAGTGTCCCTGTTGGAAGGCTGAGAGGAGGCTGGTGCCCATGGGCGTCCGCAGAACTTTTTTCAGGGAGGGCATAATTTTAGGCTAACCCATGTGCCACCCCTTTTCGACAATGTCATTATCACATTATCATGGTCATAGACTGCATAGGTAGTACAGACCCTAGGATAAGTAATGGATAATGACCAACAGGCCCTCAGACTTACCAGACCCAGTGAAACTACAGCAGTAATCCCTCCAGCTGGATTATTGCTCACTCTGGGTTCCTCGGGGGCTACTCTAGTCAGTAGTGTAGCATGTCTGTAGCCTGGCAGTGGCTCAGTCTTTCTCTCTCTGGCAGTGCTGGGCAGCGGGGCTCTCTCTGGTGGCACTGGACAGCATGGCTCTCTCTGGTGGTGTGGGGCAGTGTAGCTCTCTCTCTGGTGGTGCTAGGCAGTGGGGCTCTCTCTCTCTGGCTTCTGCCCAGCACACTCCTCATTCTTTTTTCTGTAGCACTCTTTCCCTCAGCTTTTTTCCAGGCTGCAGTCTCTCAATCTTTCTCTTGATCAAGCTGTAGCCTCCTCCCTGTGGAAAATGGGGCTGCCAATCTTTGGGACTACATGTCCCATGATGCTCTACTCTCCTAATCTCAAGCGGCAGGAAGCTGGGTGAGGGACCTGGTGACAGCCGTCTTCTCTCGTCCCTGACAGGAGAAAGGGGGGTGACCGGGGGAAACCTGATAGCCCACAGCTCACCTTTCTCCTGTTACAGCTTCTCTGCTACAGTTCTCTGCTGGATTGAGCAGGGAAAAGAGCCTGCAGTCACACTACACTGAAAGGGGGGTTTGACAGAACCTTGATGGTGTCACCCCACTGGTGGTTTGCACACAGGTGTGAGCTGCCTGCACCCCAATAGTGATGGAACCGTGTTGAATTTAAGATCTGATCCCTGATTCTGGGGGGAGCACTTGACCCCCCTTGCCCCTACCTGCAGATGCCCATGCTGGTGCCATTGTCGCAATCCACCATTCCTGGCTGATGCTGGCATGGCATCAACCACCTCCGAGTCTGCCCCTGCAGAGCTGCCAGAATCTCTGCCCCATTGTGGCTCCTGTCCCCAGAGCAGACCAACTAAAGCACCCCATAGCATCTTTTTGCCTGAGTGCTTGGGTAGCCCCTAGAATGCCTACAGAGTAACGCTGGTTCCAAGGACAAATCTGCACAAGAAGAGGCCATAGAGGAAGAAGAAGAGGAGGGGTGGAGGAGAGAGGTGTGGCAGAATCACCACTACCAGCATTTTGGAGGCGTGATGATGGAACAAGCTCCAACATTACTGCATCCTGTCCTGTATTCTTCCAAGCTGCCAGCAGGTTTGTCCAGTGCGCCATGAAAGAAACATAATGTCCCTGTCCATGCCTGCTGGACCATGAGTCATCAGTAATACACACCTTACGGCTGACCACTCTGTCCAACGAGGCCAAGACATTGCCTTCCACATGCTGGTAGAGAGCCAGAATGGCCTTCCGAGAAAAAAATTGCATTTGGGAACCTGCTACTGAGGTACCGCACATTCTCGAAAGAGGGTAGGGTCTAACAGCTGAACAGGCAGCAGATGAAGTGCTAGCAATTTAGTCAAACTAGCATTCAGCAGCTGAGCATGTGAATGGCTGGGACCAAATTTCTTTTGATGGTTTAGAAACTGGGGTAGGGAAATTTTCCTGCTACAATCGGATTTAGATGTACTGCTAGCAGATTGCCCGCAAGTGCTTGGGATACCTAATTCTACACCTTCATTCCTATCAGTGCAGGTCTCTAAGAGGACCGAAGGTATAGTGGGGTTGGAGATCCCAGCTGATGAGGAGCAAGGAGAGGTCTGCCTTGTTCTTTGGTGTGGGTCTACTGTTGCCAACCAACTGCATGGGAGCTCAACATATGTCTTGTCAAGCATGTGGTGCCCAAGCGGCTGCTGTTTTGACCACGTTTGATATGCTTCATACATATGTTGCCAACAGCAACAGTGCAATCTGCTGCACGTGTCTCAAAAAAGGCCCACAGCAAAGAGCTTTGGAAAAAATGTGCAGAGTCAGAAGAGGCCTGCACATGCTGAGCTATGTGGTGTGATGCAGTCGGTTGGCTGTCCTTAAGCTGGCACCTAGAGGGCATTCTGCCTCATTGGAGATGTGCCTCCTCCTCATTCTCTATTCTATCAGACATCACGTAGAGTCAGTGACCTCATCATCCCCTCCCTCCTCACCACTGGAGCAAACCTGGCAGTATGCTGCAGCTGGGGGAACATAACTGCCAGTTTCTTGTCCTTCTTGAGCACCCCCTCTCTCTGGGCTCACGTTACTGCCTCCATTCTCAACCTGGGTACCATCATTGGAGCCTTCAAAATGCTGCACATCGTCCTGCACTGACTCCTCAGGACATGATAGTGGGGCTAGAGAAGGAGTGAATTATGCCATTGAGCTGATGGAATAGGCCGCTTTGGCAGCTGCATTGGCAGGCACACTTGTCTTAGCCTGAGTGACAGAGGATGAGGAGTAGAGATGGACGAACTTCAGACGGGACATTTCGCGGCCAAAAGTTTGCGAACCGCAAAGTTTGCGGCGGGCCCCATTGACTTCAATGACAGGCAAACTTTAAAAACCTACAGGTCATATTTTCAGCCACAAAATACTTACTAGCTGTGCACACATAGTCCCACCGCATGGCCACTGACATAACACATGTATGAAGTGAATCTGGGATCGACAACTACAAGCATTATTTTTTTATCTGTGAAATTTTGACAATTCAGGACTCAGGAGCACATGAAGGCAATGGGGGAGAGGAAAGGCCAGGGTAGGCTATGAAGCGGGTGCAGGAGATGATCACCAGCACCGTGATATAGAGCACTGACACCATCACCGTGATAGAGTGCACTGAAACCAGCACCATGATATAGAGCACTGACACCAGCACCGTGATATAGAGCACTGACACCAGCACCGTGATATAGAGTACTGACACCAGCCCAGTGATAGAGTGCACTGACACCAGCACCATGAGAGCACTGACACCAGCACCGTGATAGAGTTCACTGACACCAGCATCGTGAGAGCACTGACACCAACACCGTGATAGAGTTCACTGACACCAGCACCGTGATATAGAGCACTGACACCAGCACCATGATAGAGTGCACTGACAACAGCACCGTGATATAGAGCACTGACACCAGCACCATGATAGAGTGCACTGATACCAGCACCGTGATAGAGTGCACTGACACCAGCACCGTGATATAGAGCACTGACACCAGCACCGTGATAGAGTGCACTGACACCAGCACCGTGATATAGAGCACTGACACCAGCACAGTGATATAGATCACTGACACAAGCACCGTGAGAGCACTGACACCAGCGCCATGATAGAGAGCACTGACACCAGCACCGTGAGAGCACTGACACCAACACCGTGATAGAGTTCACTGACACCAGCACCATGATATAGAGCACTGACACCAGCACCATGATAGAGTGCACTGACAACAGCACCATGATATAGAGCACTGACACCAGCACCATGATAGAGAGCACTGACACCAGCACCGTGATTTCTTGATCATACATCATGGGACACAGGAGCTTCATTACATAGTGGGTTATATAGGCACATCTGGTGATTAGACACTGGTTGACCCCAATTATGGAGAATTCATCCCCTATATAACCCCTCCTATATGGGAGGCACCTCAGTTTTTTGCAGCAGCACTGTGATAGTGTGCACTGACACCAGCACCATGAGAGCACTGACACCAGCACTGTGATAGAGTGCACTGACACCAGCATCATGATAGAGCGCACTGACAACTGCACCGAGATAGAGCACACTGACACCAGCACTGTGATAAAGAGTACTGGCACCAGCACCATGATATAGAGCACTGACACCAGCACCGAGATAGAGAGCACGGACACCAGCACTGTGATAGTGTGCACTGACACCAGCACCATGAGAGCACTGACACCAGCAACGTGATAAAGCGCACTGACACCAGCACTGTGATAGAGAGCACTGAGAGCAGCACTGTGATAGTGTGCACTGACACCAGCACCATGAGAGCACTGACACCAACACCATGATAGAGTGCACTGACACCAGCATCGTGATAGAGAGCACTGACACCAGCACCGAGATAGAGCTCACTGACACCAACACTGTGATAAAGAGCACTGACACCAGCACCATGATATAGAGCACTGACACCAGCATCGTTATAGAGTGCACTGAAACCAGAACCATAAGAGCACTGACACCAGCACCATGATAGAGTGCACTGACACCACAACCGTGATATAGAGCACTGACACCAGCACCGTTATAGAGTGCACTGACACCAGCACCGTGATAGAGAGCACTGACACCAGCACAGTGATATAGAGCACTGATACCAGCACCGTGATATAGTACACTGACACCAGCACCGTGATATAGAGCACTGACACCAGCACCGTGATATAGAGCACTGACACCAGCACCGAGATAGAGAGCACTGACACCAGAACTGTGATAGAGAGCACTGACACCAGCACTGAGATAGAGAGCACTGACACCAGCACCGTGATAGAGTGCACTGACACCAGCACCGTTATATAGACCACTGACACCAGCACCGTGATAGAGAGCACTGACACCAGCACCGTGATATAGAGAACTGAAACCAGCACCATGATATAGAGCACTGACACCAGCACCGTGATATAGAGAACTGAAACCAGATCTGTGATAAAGAGCACTGGCACCAGCACTGAGATAGAGTGCACTGACACCAGCACTGTGATAGAGAGCACTGACACCAGCACTGAGATAGAGAGCACTGACACCAGCACCAAGATAGAGAGCACTGACACCAGCACCGTGATAGAGAGCACTGACACCAGCACCATGATTTAGAGCACTGACACCAGCACTGTGATAGAGTGCACTGACACCAGCACCATGAGAGCACTGACACCAGCACCATGATAGAGTGCACTGACTCCAGCACTGTGATAGAGAGCACTGATACCAGCACCGAGATAGTTAGCACTGACACCAGAACCATGATAGAGTGCACTGACACCAGCACCATAATATAGAGCACTGACACCAGCACCGTGATATAGAGCACTGACACCAGCACCGTGATAGAGAGCACTGACACAAGCACCAAGATAGAGAGCACTGACAACAGCACTGTGATAGAGTGCACTGACGCCAGCACCAAGAGAGCACTGACACCAGCACCGTGATAGAGTGCACTGACACCAGCACCAAGATAGATAGCACTGACACCAGCACCGTGATAGAGCGCACTGACACCAGCACTGTGATAGAGAGCACTGACACCAGCACTGTGATAGTGTGCACTGACACCAGCACCGTGATAGAGTGCACTGACACCAGCACCATGATAGAGTGCACTGACACCAGAATCGTGATAGAGAGCACTGACACCAGCACCGAGCTAGATGCACTGACACAAGCACCATGATATAGAGCACTGACACCAGCATTGTTATAGAGTGCACTGACACCAGCACTGAGATAGAGGGCACTGACACCAGCACTGTGATAGAGTGCACTGATACCAGCACCGTGATATAGAGCACTGACACCAGCATGGTGATATAGAGCACTGACACCAGCACCGTGATAGAGTGCACTGACACCAGCACCCTGAATTAGAGCACTGACACCAGCACTGTGATAGAGAGCACTGACACCAGCACCGATATAAAGAGCACTGACACCAGCACCGTGATATAGAGCACTGACACCAGAACCATGATAGAGTGCACTGACACCAACACCGTGAGAGCACTGACACCAGCACCGTGATAGAGTGCACTGACACCAGCACCGTGATATAGAGCACTGACACCAGCACCTTGATATAGAGCACTGACACCAGCACCGTGAGAGCACTGACACCAGCACTGAGATAGAGAGCACTGACACCAGCACCAAGATAGAGAGCACTGACACCAGCACTGAGATAGAGAGCACTGACACCAGCACTGTGATAGCGAGCACTGACAACAGCACCGAAATAGAGAGCAGTGACACCAGCACCATGATAGAGTGAACTGACACTAGCACCGTGATATAGAGCACTGACACCAGCACCGAGATAGAGAGCATGGACACCAGCACTGTGATAGTGTGCACTGACACCAGCACCATGAGAGCACTGACACCAGCACCGTGACAGAGCGCACTGACACCAGCACCGTGATAGAGAGCACTGACAGCAGCACCGTGATAGAGTGCACTGACACCAGCACCATGAGAGCACTGACACCAGCAGCGTGATAGAGTGCACTGACACCAGCACTGTGATATAGAGCACGGACACCAGCACTTTGATAGTGTGCACTGACACCAGCACCATGAGAGCACTGACACCAGCACCGTGACAGAGCGCACTGACACCAGCACTGTGATAGTGTGCACTGACACCAGCACCGACATAGTGAGCAGTGACACCAGCACTGTGATAGAGAGCACTGACACCAGCACAGAGACAGAGAGCACTGACACCAACACCGAGATAGAGAACACTGACACCAGCACCATAATATAGAGCACTGACACCAGCACCGTGATTCAGAGCACTGACACCAGCACCGTGATAGAGAGCACTGACACCATCACCAAGATAGAGATCACTGACACCAGCACTGTGATAGAGAGCACTGACAACAGCACCGAAATAGAGAGCAGCGACACCAGCACCGTGATAGAGTGCACTGACACTAGCACTGTGATAGAGAGCACTGACACCAGCACCGTGATAGAGAGCACTGACACCAGCACCGAGATAGAGAGCACTGACACCAGAACTGTGATAGAGAGCACTGACACCAGCACTGAGATAGAGGGCACTGACACCAGCACCATGATAGAGTGCACTGACACTAGCACCGAGATACAGAGCACTGACACCAGAACTGTGATAGAGAGCACTGACACCAGCACAGAGACAGATAGCACTGACACCAGCACCGTGATAGAGTGCACTGACACCAGCACTGTGATAGAATGCACTGACACCAGCACCATGATAGAATGCACTGACACCAGCACCGTGATAGAGAGCACTGACACCAGCACCATGAGAGCACTGACACCAGCACCATGATAGAGTGCACTGACTCCAGCACTGTGATAGAGAGTACTGATACCAGCACCAATATAAAGAGCACTGACACCAGCACCGAGATAGTGAGCACTGACACCAGAACCATGATAGAGTGCACTGACACCAGCACCATAATAGAGAGCACTGACACCAGCACCGTGATATAGAGCACTGACACCAGCACCGTGATATAGAGAACTGACACCAGCACCGTAATAGAGAGTACTGACACCAGCACTGTGACAGAGAGCACTGACACCAGCACCGTGATTCAAAGCACTGACACCAGCACCGTGATAGAGAGCAATGACACCAGCACCAAGATAGAGAGCACTGACATCAGCACTGTGATAGAGTGCACTGACACCAGCACCAAGAGAGCACTGACACCAACACCGTGATAGAGTGCACTGACACCAGCACCAAGATAGAGAGCACTGACACCAGCACTGTGATAGTGTGCACTGACACCAGCACCGAAATAGTGAGCAGTGACACCAGCATCGTGATAGAGTGCACTGACACTAGCACCGTGATATAGAGCACTGACACCAGCACCGAGATAGAGAACACTGACACCAGCACTGTGATAGTGTGCACTGACACCAGCACCATGAGAGCACTGACACCAGCACCGTGATATAGAGCACTGACACTAGCACTGTGATAGGGTGCACTAACACCAACACCATGATAGAGTGCACTGACAACAGCACTGTGATATAGAAAATTGACACCAGCACCGAGATAGAGAGCACTGACCCCAGCACTGTGATAGAGAGCACTGACAACAGCACCGAAATAGTGAGCAGTGACACCAGCACCGAGATAGAGAACACGGACACCAGCACTGTGATAGTGTGCACTGACACCAGCACCATGAGAGCACTGACACGAGCACCGTGATAGAGTGCACTGACACCAGCATCGTGATAGAGAGCACTGACACCAGCACCGAGATAGAGAGCACAGACACCAGCACTATGATAGTGTACACTGACACCAGCACCATGAGAGCACTGACACCAGCACTGTGACAGAGCGCACTGACACCAGCACTGTGATAGAGAGCACTGGCACCAGCACAATGATATCGAGCACTGACACCAGCACCGTTATAGAGTGCACTGACACCAGCACCAAGATAGAGCGCGCTGACACCAGCACTGCGATAAAGAGCACTGACACCAGCACAATGATATCGAGCACTGACACCAGCACCGTTATAGAGTGCACTGACACCAGCACCATGAGAGCACTGACACCAGCACCATGATAGAGTGCACTGACACCAGCACCATGATAGAGTGCACTGACACCAGCACCGTGATATAGAGCACTGACACCAGCACCGTGATATAGAGCACTGACACCAGCACCGTGAGAGCACTGACACCAGCACTGAGATAGAGAGCACTGACACCAGCACCAAGATAGAGAGCACTGACACCAGCACTGAGATAGAGAGCACTGACACCAGCACTGTGATAGCGAGCACTGACAACAGCACCGAAATAGAGAGCAGTGACACCAGCACCATGATAGAGTGCACTGACACTAGCACCGTGATATAGAGCACTGACACCAGCACCGAGATAGAGAGCACGGACACCAGCACTGTGATAGTGTGCACTGACACCAGCACCATGAGAGCACTGACACCAGCACCGTGACAGAGCGCACTGACACCAGCACTGTGATAGAGAGCACTGACAGCAGCACCGTGAGAGAGTGCACTGACACCAGCACCATGATATAGAGCACTGACACCAGCACTGTGACAGAGCGCACTGACACCAGCACTGTGATAGAGAGCACTGGCACCAGCACAATGATATCGAGCACTGACACCAGCACCATTATAGAGTGCACTGACACCAGCACCAAGATAGAGCGCGCTGACACCAGCACTGCGATAAAGAGCACTGACACCAGCACAATGATATCGAGCACTGACACCAGCACCGTTATAGAGTGCACTGACACCAGCACCATGAGAGCACTGACACCAGCACCATGATAGAGTGCACTGACACCAGCACCATGATAGAGTGCACTGACACCAGCACCGTGATATAGAGCACTGACACCAGCACCGTGATATAGAGCACTGACACCAGCACCGTGAGAGCACTGACACCAGCACTGAGATAGAGAGCACTGACACCAGCACCAAGATAGAGAGCACTGACACCAGCACTGAGATAGAGAGCACTGACACCAGCACTGTGATAGCGAGCACTGACAACAGCACCGAAATAGAGAGCAGTGACACCAGCACCATGATAGAGTGCACTGACACTAGCACCGTGATATAGAGCACTGACACCAGCACCGAGATAGAGAGCACGGACACCAGCACTGTGATAGTGTGCACTGACACCAGCACCATGAGAGCACTGACACCAGCACCGTGACAGAGCGCACTGACACCAGCACTGTGATAGAGAGCACTGACAGCAGCACCGTGAGAGAGTGCACTGACAACAGCACCATGATATAGAGCACTGACACCAGCACCGAGATAGAGAGCACGGACACCAGCATTGTGATAGTGTGCACTGACACCAGCACCATGATAGCACTGACACCAGCACCGAGATAGAGCGCACTGACATAAGCACTGTGATAAAGAGCACTGGCACCAGCACCATGATATAGAGCACTGACACCAGCACCGAGATAGAGAGCACGGACACCAGCACTGTGATAGTGTGCACTGACACCAGCACCATGAGAGCACTGACACCAGCACCGTGACAGAGCGCACTGACACCAGCACTGTGATAGAGAGCACTGACAGCAGCACCGTGATAGAGTGCACTGACACCAGCACCATGAGAGCACTGACACCAGCACCGTGACAGAGCGCACTGACACCAGCACTGTGATAGTGTGCACTGACACCAGCACCATGAGAGCACTGACACTAGCACCGAGATAAAGCGTACTGACACCAACACTGTGATAAAGAGCACTGACACCAGTACCGTGATATAGAGCACTGACACCAGCATCGTTATAGAGTGCACTGACACCAGCACCATAAGAGCACTGACACCAGCACCATGATAGAGTGCACTGACACCAGCACTGTGATAGAGAGCACTGACACCAGCACTAAGATAGAGAGCACTGACACCAGCACCGTGAAAGAGTGCACTGACACCAGCACCGTGATAGAGTGCACTGACACCAGCACCGTGATATAGAGCACTGACACCAGCACCTTGATATAGAGCACTGACACCAGCACCGTGAGAGCACTGACACCAGCACCGTGATAGAGTGCACTGACACCAGCACCGTGAAATAGAGCACTGACACCAGCACTGTGATATAGAGCACTGACACCAGCAGCGTGATAGAGTGCACTGACACCAGCACCGTTATAGAGAGCACTGACACCAGAACTGTGATAGAAAGCACTGACACCAGCACTGTGATATAGAGCACTGACACCAGCACTGTGATATATACCACTGACACCAGCACCGTGAGAGCACTGACACCAGCACCGAGATAGAGAGCACTGACACCAGCACCATGATAGAGTGCACTGACACTAGCACCGTGATATAGAGCACTGACACCAGCACCGAGATAGAGAGCACGGACACCAGCACTGTGATAGTGTGCACTGACAACAGCACCATGAGAGCACTGACACCAGCACCGTGACAGAGCGCACTGACACCAGCACTGTGATAGAGAGCACTGACAGCAGCACCGTGATAGAGTGCACTGACACCAGCACCATGAGAGCACTGACACCAGCACTGTGACAGAGCGCACTGACACCAGCACTGTGATAGTGTGCACTGACACCAGCACCGAAATAGTGAGCAGTGACACCAGCACTGTGATAGAGAGCACTGACACCAGCACAGAGACAGAGAGCACTGACACCAGCACCGTGATAGAGTGCACTGACACCAGCACTGTGATAGAATGCACTGACACCAGCACCGTGATAGAATGCACTGACACCAGCACCGTGATAGAGAGCACTGACACCAGCACCATGAGAGCACTGACACCAGCACCATCAGAGAGTGCACTGACACCAGCACCGTGATAGAATGCACTGACACCCACACTGTGATAGAGAGCACTGACACCAACACCATGATTTAGAGCACTGACACCAGCACTGTGATAGAGTGCACTGACACCAGCACCATGAGAGCACTGACACCAGCACCATGATAGAGTGCACTGACTCCAGCACTGTGATAGAGAGCACTGATACCAACACCAATATAAAGAGCACTGACACCAGCACCGAGATAGTGAGCACTGACACCAGAACCATGATAGAGTGCACTGACACCAGCACCATAATAGAGAGCACTGACACCAGCACCGTGATATAGAGCACTGACACCAGCACCGTGATATAGAGAACTGACACCAGCACCGTAATAGAGAGTACTGACACCAACACTGTGACAGAGAGCACTGACACCAGCACCGTGATTCAAAGCACTGACACCAGCACCGTGATATAGAGCACTGACACCAGCACCGTGATAGAGAGCACTGACACCAGCACTGTGATAGAGAGCACTGACACCAGCACTGTGATAGAGTGCACTGACACCAGCACCAAGAGAGCACTGACACCAGCTCCCTGATAGAGTGCACTGACACCAGCACCAAGATAGAGAGCACTGACACCAGCACCGTGATAAAGAGCACTGACACCAGCACTGTGATAGAGAGCACTGAGAGCAGCACTGTGATAATGTGCACTGACACCAGCACCATGAGAGCACTGACACCAGCACCGTGATACAGTGCACTGACACCAGCACCGAGATAGAGAGCACTGACACCAGAACTGTGATAGAGAGCACTGACACCAGCACTGAGATAAAGGGCACTGACACCAGCACTGCGATAGAGTGCTATGATACCAGCACCGTGATATAGAGCACTGACACCAGCATGGTGATATAGAGCACTGACACCAGCACCGTGATAGAGTGCACTGACACCAGCACCGTGATAGAGAGCAATGACACCAGCACCAAGATAGAGAGCACTGACATCAGCACTGTGATAGAGTGCACTGACACCAGCACCAAGAGAGCACTGACACCAACACCGTGATAGAGTGCACTGACACCAGCACCAAGATAGAGAGCACTAACACCAGCACTGTGATAGTGTGCACTGACACCAGCACCGAAATAATGAGCAGTGACACCAGCATCGTGATAGAGTGCACTGACACCAGCACCGAGATAGAGAACACGGACACCAGCACTGTGATAGTGTGCACTGACACCAGCACCATGAGAGCACTGACACCAGCACCGTGATATAGAGCACTGACACTAGCACTGTGATAGAGTGCACTAACACCAACACCATGATAGAGTGCACTGACAACAGCACTGTGATATAGAAAACTGACACCAGCACCGAGATAGAGAGCACTGACACCAGCACTGTGAAAGAGAGCACTGACAACAGCACCGAAATAGTGAGCAGTGACACCAGCACCGAGATAGAGAACACGGACACCAGCACTGTGATAGTGTGCACTGACACCAGCACCATGAGAGCACTGACACCAGCACCGTGATAGAGTGCACTGACACCAGCATCGTGATAGAGAGCACTGACACCAGCACCGAGATCGAGCGCGCTGACATCAGCACTGCGATAAAGAGCACTGACACCAGCACAATGATATCGAGCACTGACACCAGCACCGTTATAGAGTGCACTGACACCAGCATCGTGATAGAGAGCACTGACACCAGCACCAAGATATCGAGCACTGACACCAGCACCGTTATAGAGTGCACTGACACCAGCACCATGAGAGCACTGACACCAGCACCGTGATAGAGTGCACTGACACCAGCACCATGATAAAGTGCACTGACACCAGCACCGTGATATAGAGCACTGACACCAGCACCGTGATATAGAGCACTGACACCAGCACCGTGAGAGCACTGACACCAGCACTGAGATAGAGAGCACTGACACCAGCACCAAGATAGAGAGCACTGACACCAGCACTGAGATAGAGAGCAGTGACACCAGCACCATGATAGAGTGCACTGACACTAGCACCGTGATATAGAGCACTGACACCAGCACCGAGATAGAGAGCACGGACACCAGCACTGTGATAGTGTGCACTGACACCAGCACCATGAGAGCACTGACACCAGCACTGTGACAGAGCGCACTGACACCAGCACTGTGATAGAGATCACTGACACCAGCACAATGATATCGAGCACTGACACCAGCACCGTTATAGAGTGCACTGACACCAGCACCATGAGAGCACTGACACCAGCACCGTGATAGAGTGCACTGACACCAGCACCATGATAGAGTGCACTGACACCAGCACCGTGATATAGAGCACTGGCAGCAGCATCGTGATATAGAGCACTGACACCAGCACCGTGAGAGCACTGACACCAGCACTGAGATAGAGAGCACTGACACCAGCACCAAGATAGAGAGCACTGGCACCAGCACTGAGATAGAGAGCACTGACACCAGCACTGTGATAGTGTGCACTGACACCAGCACCGAAATAGTGAGCAGTGACACCAGCATCGTGATAGAGTGCACTGACACTAGCACCGTGATATAGAGCACTGACACCAGCACCGAGATAGAGAACACTGACACCAGCACTGTGATAGTGTGCACTGACACCAGCACCATGAGAGCACTGACACCAGCACCGTGATATAGAGCACTGACACTAGCACTGTGATAGGGTGCACTAACACCAACACCATGATAGAGTGCACTGACAACAGCACTGTGATATAGAAAATTGACACCAGCACCGAGATAGAGAGCACTGACCCCAGCACTGTGATAGAGAGCACTGACAACAGCACCGAAATAGTGAGCAGTGACACCAGCACCGAGATAGAGAACACGGACACCAGCACTGTGATAGTGT
This sequence comes from Lithobates pipiens, assembly GCF_037356315.1. Classification (NCBI taxonomy): domain Eukaryota; kingdom Metazoa; phylum Chordata; class Amphibia; order Anura; family Ranidae; genus Lithobates; species Lithobates pipiens. The sequence goes on from NW_027507877.1 coordinate 1,466,918, forward strand.
GCACTGACACCAGCACCATGAGAGCACTGACACGAGCACCGTGATAGAGTGCACTGACACCAGCATCGTGATAGAGAGCACTGACACCAGCACCGAGATAGAGAGCACAGACACCAGCACTATGATAGTGTACACTGACACCAGCACCATGAGAGCACTGACACCAGCACTGTGACAGAGCGCACTGACACCAGCACTGTGATAGAGAGCACTGGCACCAGCACAATGATATCGAGCACTGACACCAGCACCGTTATAGAGTGCACTGACACCAGCACCAAGATAGAGCGCGCTGACACCAGCACTGCGATAAAGAGCACTGACACCAGCACAATGATATCGAGCACTGACACCAGCACCGTTATAGAGTGCACTGACACCAGCACCATGAGAGCACTGACACCAGCACCATGATAGAGTGCACTGACACCAGCACCATGATAGAGTGCACTGACACCAGCACCGTGATATAGAGCACTGACACCAGCACCGTGATATAGAGCACTGACACCAGCACCGTGAGAGCACTGACACCAGCACTGAGATAGAGAGCACTGACACCAGCACCAAGATAGAGAGCACTGACACCAGCACTGAGATAGAGAGCACTGACACCAGCACTGTGATAGCGAGCACTGACAACAGCACCGAAATAGAGAGCAGTGACACCAGCACCATGATAGAGTGCACTGACACTAGCACCGTGATATAGAGCACTGACACCAGCACCGAGATAGAGAGCACGGACACCAGCACTGTGATAGTGTGCACTGACACCAGCACCATGAGAGCACTGACACCAGCACCGTGACAGAGCGCACTGACACCAGCACTGTGATAGAGAGCACTGACAGCAGCACCGTGAGAGAGTGCACTGACACCAGCACCATGATATAGAGCACTGACACCAGCACTGTGACAGAGCGCACTGACACCAGCACTGTGATAGAGAGCACTGGCACCAGCACAATGATATCGAGCACTGACACCAGCACCATTATAGAGTGCACTGACACCAGCACCAAGATAGAGCGCGCTGACACCAGCACTGCGATAAAGAGCACTGACACCAGCACAATGATATCGAGCACTGACACCAGCACCGTTATAGAGTGCACTGACACCAGCACCATGAGAGCACTGACACCAGCACCATGATAGAGTGCACTGACACCAGCACCATGATAGAGTGCACTGACACCAGCACCGTGATATAGAGCACTGACACCAGCACCGTGATATAGAGCACTGACACCAGCACCGTGAGAGCACTGACACCAGCACTGAGATAGAGAGCACTGACACCAGCACCAAGATAGAGAGCACTGACACCAGCACTGAGATAGAGAGCACTGACACCAGCACTGTGATAGCGAGCACTGACAACAGCACCGAAATAGAGAGCAGTGACACCAGCACCATGATAGAGTGCACTGACACTAGCACCGTGATATAGAGCACTGACACCAGCACCGAGATAGAGAGCACGGACACCAGCACTGTGATAGTGTGCACTGACACCAGCACCATGAGAGCACTGACACCAGCACCGTGACAGAGCGCACTGACACCAGCACTGTGATAGAGAGCACTGACAGCAGCACCGTGAGAGAGTGCACTGACAACAGCACCATGATATAGAGCACTGACACCAGCACCGAGATAGAGAGCACGGACACCAGCATTGTGATAGTGTGCACTGACACCAGCACCATGATAGCACTGACACCAGCACCGAGATAGAGCGCACTGACATAAGCACTGTGATAAAGAGCACTGGCACCAGCACCATGATATAGAGCACTGACACCAGCACCGAGATAGAGAGCACGGACACCAGCACTGTGATAGTGTGCACTGACACCAGCACCATGAGAGCACTGACACCAGCACCGTGACAGAGCGCACTGACACCAGCACTGTGATAGAGAGCACTGACAGCAGCACCGTGATAGAGTGCACTGACACCAGCACCATGAGAGCACTGACACCAGCACCGTGACAGAGCGCACTGACACCAGCACTGTGATAGTGTGCACTGACACCAGCACCATGAGAGCACTGACACTAGCACCGAGATAAAGCGTACTGACACCAACACTGTGATAAAGAGCACTGACACCAGTACCGTGATATAGAGCACTGACACCAGCATCGTTATAGAGTGCACTGACACCAGCACCATAAGAGCACTGACACCAGCACCATGATAGAGTGCACTGACACCAGCACTGTGATAGAGAGCACTGACACCAGCACTAAGATAGAGAGCACTGACACCAGCACCGTGAAAGAGTGCACTGACACCAGCACCGTGATAGAGTGCACTGACACCAGCACCGTGATATAGAGCACTGACACCAGCACCTTGATATAGAGCACTGACACCAGCACCGTGAGAGCACTGACACCAGCACCGTGATAGAGTGCACTGACACCAGCACCGTGAAATAGAGCACTGACACCAGCACTGTGATATAGAGCACTGACACCAGCAGCGTGATAGAGTGCACTGACACCAGCACCGTTATAGAGAGCACTGACACCAGAACTGTGATAGAAAGCACTGACACCAGCACTGTGATATAGAGCACTGACACCAGCACTGTGATATATACCACTGACACCAGCACCGTGAGAGCACTGACACCAGCACCGAGATAGAGAGCACTGACACCAGCACCATGATAGAGTGCACTGACACTAGCACCGTGATATAGAGCACTGACACCAGCACCGAGATAGAGAGCACGGACACCAGCACTGTGATAGTGTGCACTGACAACAGCACCATGAGAGCACTGACACCAGCACCGTGACAGAGCGCACTGACACCAGCACTGTGATAGAGAGCACTGACAGCAGCACCGTGATAGAGTGCACTGACACCAGCACTGTGATAGAGAGCACGGACACCAGCACTGTGATAGTGTGCACTGACAACAGCACCATGAGAGCACTGACACCAGCACTGTGACAGAGCGCACTGACACCAGCACTGTGATAGTGTGCACTGACACCAGCACCGAAATAGTGAGCAGTGACACCAGCACTGTGATAGAGAGCACTGACACCAGCACAGAGACAGAGAGCACTGACACCAGCACCGTGATAGAGTGCACTGACACCAGCACTGTGATAGAATGCACTGACACCAGCACCGTGATAGAATGCACTGACACCAGCACCGTGATAGAGAGCACTGACACCAGCACCATGAGAGCACTGACACCAGCACCATCAGAGAGTGCACTGACACCAGCACCGTGATAGAATGCACTGACACCCACACTGTGATAGAGAGCACTGACACCAACACCATGATTTAGAGCACTGACACCAGCACTGTGATAGAGTGCACTGACACCAGCACCATGAGAGCACTGACACCAGCACCATGATAGAGTGCACTGACTCCAGCACTGTGATAGAGAGCACTGATACCAACACCAATATAAAGAGCACTGACACCAGCACCGAGATAGTGAGCACTGACACCAGAACCATGATAGAGTGCACTGACACCAGCACCATAATAGAGAGCACTGACACCAGCACCGTGATATAGAGCACTGACACCAGCACCGTGATATAGAGAACTGACACCAGCACCGTAATAGAGAGTACTGACACCAACACTGTGACAGAGAGCACTGACACCAGCACCGTGATTCAAAGCACTGACACCAGCACCGTGATATAGAGCACTGACACCAGCACCGTGATAGAGAGCACTGACACCAGCACTGTGATAGAGAGCACTGACACCAGCACTGTGATAGAGTGCACTGACACCAGCACCAAGAGAGCACTGACACCAGCTCCCTGATAGAGTGCACTGACACCAGCACCAAGATAGAGAGCACTGACACCAGCACCGTGATAAAGAGCACTGACACCAGCACTGTGATAGAGAGCACTGAGAGCAGCACTGTGATAATGTGCACTGACACCAGCACCATGAGAGCACTGACACCAGCACCGTGATACAGTGCACTGACACCAGCACCGAGATAGAGAGCACTGACACCAGAACTGTGATAGAGAGCACTGACACCAGCACTGAGATAAAGGGCACTGACACCAGCACTGCGATAGAGTGCTATGATACCAGCACCGTGATATAGAGCACTGACACCAGCATGGTGATATAGAGCACTGACACCAGCACCGTGATAGAGTGCACTGACACCAGCACCGTGATAGAGAGCAATGACACCAGCACCAAGATAGAGAGCACTGACATCAGCACTGTGATAGAGTGCACTGACACCAGCACCAAGAGAGCACTGACACCAACACCGTGATAGAGTGCACTGACACCAGCACCAAGATAGAGAGCACTAACACCAGCACTGTGATAGTGTGCACTGACACCAGCACCGAAATAATGAGCAGTGACACCAGCATCGTGATAGAGTGCACTGACACCAGCACCGAGATAGAGAACACGGACACCAGCACTGTGATAGTGTGCACTGACACCAGCACCATGAGAGCACTGACACCAGCACCGTGATATAGAGCACTGACACTAGCACTGTGATAGAGTGCACTAACACCAACACCATGATAGAGTGCACTGACAACAGCACTGTGATATAGAAAACTGACACCAGCACCGAGATAGAGAGCACTGACACCAGCACTGTGAAAGAGAGCACTGACAACAGCACCGAAATAGTGAGCAGTGACACCAGCACCGAGATAGAGAACACGGACACCAGCACTGTGATAGTGTGCACTGACACCAGCACCATGAGAGCACTGACACCAGCACCGTGATAGAGTGCACTGACACCAGCATCGTGATAGAGAGCACTGACACCAGCACCGAGATCGAGCGCGCTGACATCAGCACTGCGATAAAGAGCACTGACACCAGCACAATGATATCGAGCACTGACACCAGCACCGTTATAGAGTGCACTGACACCAGCATCGTGATAGAGAGCACTGACACCAGCACCAAGATATCGAGCACTGACACCAGCACCGTTATAGAGTGCACTGACACCAGCACCATGAGAGCACTGACACCAGCACCGTGATAGAGTGCACTGACACCAGCACCATGATAAAGTGCACTGACACCAGCACCGTGATATAGAGCACTGACACCAGCACCGTGATATAGAGCACTGACACCAGCACCGTGAGAGCACTGACACCAGCACTGAGATAGAGAGCACTGACACCAGCACCAAGATAGAGAGCACTGACACCAGCACTGAGATAGAGAGCAGTGACACCAGCACCATGATAGAGTGCACTGACACTAGCACCGTGATATAGAGCACTGACACCAGCACCGAGATAGAGAGCACGGACACCAGCACTGTGATAGTGTGCACTGACACCAGCACCATGAGAGCACTGACACCAGCACTGTGACAGAGCGCACTGACACCAGCACTGTGATAGAGATCACTGACACCAGCACAATGATATCGAGCACTGACACCAGCACCGTTATAGAGTGCACTGACACCAGCACCATGAGAGCACTGACACCAGCACCGTGATAGAGTGCACTGACACCAGCACCATGATAGAGTGCACTGACACCAGCACCGTGATATAGAGCACTGGCAGCAGCATCGTGATATAGAGCACTGACACCAGCACCGTGAGAGCACTGACACCAGCACTGAGATAGAGAGCACTGACACCAGCACCAAGATAGAGAGCACTGGCACCAGCACTGAGATAGAGAGCACTGACACCAGCACTGTGATAGCGAGCACTGACAACAGCACCGAAATAGAGAGCAGTGACACCAGCACCATGATAGAGTGCACTGACACTAGCACAGTGATATAGAGCACTGACACCAGCACCGAGATAGAGAGCACGGACACCAGCACTGTGATTGTGTGCACTGACACCAGCACCATGAGAGCACTGACACCAGCACCGTGACAGAGCGCACTGACACCAGCACTGTGATAGAGAGCACTGACAGCAGCACCGTGATAGAGTGCACTGACACCAGCACCATGATATAGAGCACTGACACCAGCACCGAGATAGAGAGCACGGACACCAGCATTGTGATAGTGTGCACTGACACCAGCACCATGATAGCACTGACACCAGCACCGTGATAGAGCACACTGACACCAGCACTGTGATATAGAGCACTGAGAGCAGCACTGTGATAGTGTGCACTGACACCAGCACCATGAGAGCACTGACACCAGCACCGTGATAGAGCGCACTGACACCAGCACTGTGATATAGAGCACTGAGAGCAGCACTGTGATAGTGTTCACTGAAAACAGCACCGTGAGAGCCCTGCCACCAGCACCGTGATAGAGTGTACTGACACCAGCACCGTGATAGAGTGTTCTGACACCAGCATCGTGATAGAAAGCACTGACACTAGCACCGAGATAAAGCGTACTAACACCAACACTTTGATAAAGAGCACTGACACCAGCACCGTGATATAGAGCACTGACACCAGCATCGTTATAGAGTGCACTGACACCAGCACCATAAGAGCACTGACACTAGCACCATGATAGAGTGCACTGACACCAGCACTGTGATAGAGAGCACTGACACCAGTACTGAGATAGAGAGCACTGACACCAGCACCGTGAAAGAGTGCACTGACACCAGCACCGTGATAGAGTGCACTGACACCAGCACCGTGATATAGAGCACTGACACCAGCACCTTGATATAGAGCACTGACACCAGCACCGTGAGAGCACTGACACCAGCACCATGGTAGAGTGCACTGACACCAGCACCGTGAAATAGAGCACTGACACCAGCACTGTAATATAGAGCACTGACACCAGCACCGTGATAGAGTGCACTGACACCAGCACCGTTATAGAGAGCACTGACACCAGAACTGTGATAGAAAGCACTGACACCAGCACTGTGATATAGAGCACTGACACCAGCACTGTGATATATACCACTGACACCAGCACCGTGAGAGCACTGACACCAGCACCGAGATAGAGAGCACTGACACCAGCACTGTGATAGAGTGCACTGACACCAGCACCATGAGAGCACTGACACCAGCACTGTGATAGAGAGCACTGACACCAGCACCGAGATAGAGAGCACTGACACCAGCACCATGATAGAGTACACTGACACCAGCACCATAATATAGAGCACTGACACCAGCACCGTGATATACAGCACTGACACCAGCACCGTGATATAGAGAACTGACACCAGCACAGTAATAGAGTACACTGACATCAGCACCGTAATAGAGAACACTGACACCAGCACTGTGCTATAGAGCACTGACACCAGCACCGTGATTCAGGGCACTGACACCAGCACCGTGATATAGAGCCCTGACACCAGCACTGTGATAGAGTGCACTGACACCAGCACCATGATAGATTGCACTGACACCAGCACTGTGATATAGAGCACTGACACCAGCACTGAGATAGAGAGCACTGACACCAGCACTGTGATAGAGAGCACTGACAACAGCGCCTAAATCGAAAGCAGTGACACCAGCACCGTGATAGAGTGCACTGACACCAGCACCGTGATAGAGTGCACTGACACCAGCACCGTGATAGAGAGCACTGACACCAGCACCGAGATAGAGATCACTTACACCAGCACTGTGATATAGAGCACTGACACAAGCACCGTGATTCAGAGCACTGACACCAGCACTGTGATATAGAGCACTGACTCCAGCACTGTGATAGAGTGCACTGACACCAGCACCATGATAGCGTGCACTGACACCAGCACTGTGAAATAGAGCACTGACACCAGCACCGAGATAGAGTGCACTTACACCAGCACCGTGACATAGAGCACTGACACCAGCACTGTGATAGAGTGCACTTACATCAGCACCGTGATAGAGAGCACTGACAGCAGCAAAGCATTGCATCAAAAATTGTACTTAAACGCCCCTGTTAAACAGGGGCAAAAAAAATGGGCCTTAGGCACTGGTGCTGGTGCCACCACACTGCAATCTCTCCCATATACTCTAGTTTTATTGCAGGAATTAGCCCTGCTGCAAAGCATTGCCTCAAGAATTGTAATTAAACGCCCCTGTTAAACAGGGGCAGAAAAATTGGGCTGATATCATCACCCAGAACCAGAAATGTTCTTCCAACATATCAGCAGAGGAGGAAGAGGATAGACAATCAACATAACAGGACAGTCACTCAGCATCAGCATAGGCAGTCTTGAAGGGATGTGATATTTCAAAAAAAAATATTCCGTTACATCAGCTTCAGGTGCTTGGTAGCTGTGGGTGATCCAAGACTGATTCATCTTGATGAAGGTCAGTCGATCAACTGATTCGGTGGACAGGCGCACCCTGTGATCGGTAACAAAGCCACCAGCAGCACTGAAGGTACTGGCCTGTCCTGCATCCGAAAGAACGCTGGATGCAGGACAGGCCAGTAGCTCAATTGCATACTGTGCAAGCTCTGGCCAGTGATCCATCCTCAAGACCCAGTAAGCCAGAGGATTTTCGGTGGGAAAGGTGTCCAAGTCTGACCTTGCCCCTAGGTATTCCTGCACCATGTAAATCAGACGCTGGCGATGGTTGCTGGAACCGATCATACCTTGGGGCTGCGGACTAAAAAATTGTCTGAAAGCATCAGTCAGACGGCCACCTTCTCCACCGCTCCTTCTGACCGATGCCTCAGCAACACGTTGTCCAGGACCAGGAGTTTGTAACCTCCCTGTCTCTGGGAACGCGTTGCACAGACCTTTCTGCAAGGCCTCCCGGAGATGTCTCATCCTCTGCTCCCTCTGCGATGGCAAGATAAGGTCGGCAACCTTACCCTTGTACCGTGGATCAAGGAGAGTGGCCAGCCAGTAATGGTCCCTCTCCTTGATCCGAAGAATACGAGGATCCTTCCGCAGGCTTTGCAGGATCAGGGAGGCCATGCAGCGTAGGTTAGCTGAGGCATTCGGTCCGGAGTCCTCTGGGTCACTAAAAGCAACATGATCCGCAGCTACCTCCTCCCAGCCACGTACAAGTCCACGTGTTTCTTGGGACTGTAAATCATCCCTACAAGACTGCTGCTGCTGATGCTGAGTGCCAGCCTCCACCTCCATGCTGACACAATCATCCTCCTCCTCCTCTTCCTCCTCCTCATCCTCTTCCTGTGTGATGGGTGGCACAGCAGGAACACTGTCTGGATAAAGGGGGCCTTGAGAGGCAAGGAATTCCTCCTCTTCCTGCCTCTGTTCTGCCTCAAGTGCCCTGTCCATTATTCCACGCAGCGTATGCTCCAAGAGGTGGACAAGAGATACAGTGTCACTGATGCATGCACTGTCACTGCTCACCATCCTCGTGGCCTCCTCAAATGGTGACAGGACAGTGCATGCATCCCTGATCATGCCCCACTGGCGTGGGGAGAAAAAAACGAGCTCCCCTGACCCTGTCCTGGTGCCTTAGTCGCACAGGTACTCATTGATGGCCCTCTGCTGTGTGTGCAGCCGCTGCAGCATGGCCAACGTTGAGTTCCACCTGGTGGGCATGTCACATATAAGGCGGTTCTTGGGCAGGTTCAACTCCTTTTGGAGCTCAGCCAGCCGAGCACAGGCATTAAATGATCTGCGGAAATGCACACAGACTTTCCTGGCCTGCTTCAGGACATCCTGTAAGCCGGGGTACCTGCCCAAGAACCGCTGCACCACCAGGTTAAGGACGTGAGCTACACAGGGCACATGGGTCAGTTGTCCCTGTCGGAGGGCAGAGAGGAGGTTGGTGCCATTGTCACAAACCAGCATTCCTGGCTTAAGCTGGCGTGGCGTCAACCACCTCTCGGCCTGCCCCTGCAGAGCTGACAAAACATCCGCCCCAGTGTGGCTCCTGTCCCCCAAACAAACCAGCGCAAGCACGGCATGGCATTGTTTTGCCTGCGTACTTGCGTAGCCCCTGGAATGCCTATGGAGCACCGCTGGTTCTGAGGACAGAGCACTGGAAGAGGCCATGGAGGAAGAAGAAGAGGAGGGGGTGGAGGAGAGAGGTGTGTCACAACCAATAGTAGCATTTTGGAGGCGTGGTGGCGGAACAACCTCCAACACTACTGCACCTTGTCCTGCATCCTTCCCAGCTGCCAGATGAGTGACCCAATGGGCCGTGAAAGACAGGTAACGTCCCTGTCCATGCCTGCTGGACCATGAGTCAGAGGTAATATGCACCTTACCGCTGACCGCCCTGTCCAGCGTGGCAAGGACATTGCCTTCCACATGCCGGTAGAGAGCCGGAATCGCCTTCCGTGAGAAAAAGTGGCGTTTGGGGACCTGCCACTGAGGAACTGCACATTGTACAAACTCACGGAAGGGGGCCGAGTCTACCAACTGAAAAGGCAGCAGTTGAAGTGCTAGCAATTTAGCCAAGCTAGCATTCAACCGCTGGGCATGTGGATGGCTGGGAGTGAACTTCTTTCGCCGGTCCAGCAGCTGGGGCAGGGACATTTGCCTGCTATAATCGGACGTGGGTGTACTGCTAGCAGAGTGCCCAGAAGCACTTGGCTGTGACACACCTAATTCTACACCTTCATTCCTCTCAGAGCAGGTTTCAGAGAGGACTGAAGGTCTAGTGGGGTTGGAGATGCCAGCTGATGAGGAGCAAGGAGAGGTCCGCTTTGTTCTTTGGTGTGGGTCTTTGAGGTACGCTTGCCAACGAGCTGCATGGCAGGTCAACATATGTCTGGTCAAGCATGTGGTGCCCAAGCGGCTGATGTTTTGGCCACGCGAGATATGCTTAAGACATATGTTGCAAATAGCAGTGGTGCAATCTGATGCACTCGTCTCAAAAAAGGCCCACACCAAAGAACTTTTAGAATAATGCGCAGAGGCAGCGCCCTGCACAGGCGGAGCTCTGCGGTGTGATTCAGTCGGTGTGCTGCCCCTAAGCTGGCCCCCGGAGGGCATCCTGCCTCGTTGGACATGTGCCTCCTCCTCCTCCTCCTCTCTCCTACCAGGCACCCACGTGGAGTCAGTGCCCTCATCATCCCCTTCCTCTTCATCGCTGTAGCAAACCTGGCAATATGCTGCAGCTTTTGGAACATGACTGCCAGATTGCTGTCCTTCTTGAGCATCCCCTCTCTCTGCATTCACGCTACTGCCTTCCTCTAGCTGAGTGTCATCATCAGAGCCTACAAAACACTGGGCATCCTCCTGGAGCATGTACCCAACACTGTGCTCAAAGAGTTTAGGAGACTCCTCAGGAGGACGTGGTGGGTCTAGGGAAGGAGTCACTGATGATGACATTGAGAGGAGGGAAGACGATGCGTTGGCAGCTGCTTTGCTAGTACCCTGAGACTGGGTGAGAGAGGATGAGGAGGATGAAGAGGGCTTGGTCATCCACTCTACCAAGTCATTGGCATGTTGCGGTTCAACATGTCCAGCTGCCGAAAAGAAGGACAAGCGTGTCCCATGGCCACGTGCTGATGACAATGCACCGCGTCCACGATCAGCACTGTTGTCTCTAGACACAGAGCCTGCTTGCCCTCTTTTATCGGCTCGCGCCTGTCTGCCTCTCCTTGCTGGCCTTCCAGACATGGTAATGGCCTGAAGGGAGTTGGGTAAAACAGCAGTTGGGTAGTGTATATTGTGCTGGAGGCACACAACACCCACTAACTCCTGCAGATGCCTTTATTATAGAACACCAGAGATAAAGGGGTATACTGTAATGGAGTCACACAACACCCACTAAGCCCTGCAGATGGCTCTATTAGAGAACAGCAATAAACGTTAGATACAGGTGTATATTGTGCTGGAGGCACACAACACCCACTAACTCCTGCAGATGCCTTTATTATAGAACACCAGAGATAAAGGGGTATACTGTAATGGAGTCACACAACACCCACTAAGCCCTGCAGATGGCTCTATTAGAGAACAGCAATAAAGGGTAGATACAGGTGTATATTGTGCTGGAGGCACAAAAAATCCACTAACTCCTGCAGATGCCTTTATTATAGAACACCAGAGATAAAGGGGTATATACAGATGTATACTGTGCTGTGCTGGAGGCACACACAACTTCCAATAACCCCTGCAGATGGCAAGTGGGCTCAAATAGAGAAGAGCTATGTAGGTGGATATAGCGGTGTGTACTGGTTACAGAGCACGCAGCCAGCACGCACAAGCTCCTAACACTACTGACTGCAAGCTCTGTTATAAAAGATAGATCACTAGCTATATAGGTGAGGTGAATATAGCGGTGTATACTGCGGTCAGGGCACGCAGACAACAATCACTACAGAAGAGCAAGATCGAAAATCGGCCGATAACGATCGGTGTGTACTGTGTTGAAGGTACACAGAACACCCACTAACTTCTTCAGATGCCAACACACTACACAAGGCCACCGCGCTGGCGGCCTTATATAGTGTGGGGCGTGTACTACACAGCCTGAGCTATGATTGGCCACAGGCATCCTGCCTGTGGCCAATCATGGCTCTCCTCGCTGCTGGCACTGTGATTGGCCAAGCATGCAGGGTCACAGTGCATGCTTGGCCAATCATGAGCCAGCAATGCACTGCGATGACGCAGTGCATTGTGGGCCGTGAGCGCCACACAAATTTGGCGCGAACGGCCCATAATGTTCGACTCGAACATGAAGTTCATCCCTAACCAGCACCATGATATAGAGCACTGACACCAGCACCGTTATAGAGTGCACTGACAACAGCACCGTGATAGAGAGCACTGACACCAGCACCGAGATAGAGAGCACTAACACCAGCACTGTGATAGAGAGCGCTGACACCAGCACTGAGATAGAGAGCACTGACACCAGCCCCGTGATATAGAGCACTGACACCAGCACTGAGATAGAGAGCACTGACACCAGCCCCGTGATATAGAGCACTGACACTAGCACTGTGATTTAGAGCACTGACACCAGCACCATGATATAGTGCACTGACACCAGCACCGTGCTAGAGAGCACTGACACCAGCACCAAAATAGAGAGCAGTGACACCAGCACTGTGATAGAGTGCACTGACACTAGCACCGTGATACAGAGCACTGATACCAGCACTGTGATAGAGTGCACTGACACCAGCACTGTGAGAGCACTGGCACCCGCACCCTGATAGAGTGCACTGACATCAGCACCGTGATATAGAGCACTGACACCAGAACCGAGATGGAGAGCACTGACAGCAGCACTGATACCAACAACTCACTGCTGGGCCCCAAAAATATGACACCGCTCAACCTCTTCAAACAGGAGGGTACGGGCATATAGTACAGTGTGCTTTTTTTGTACAAGGAAGTGAGCCAAAGGTAAAAAAAGGTCCGTGTGCTTGATTAAATAAATCGTTTATAGGGTTATGCATATACATGGTCTACTGGTCACATGTATTGAATTCCCCCGAGATCCATGCCTCATTCATTTTTAGAAATGTGAGGTAGTCAACACTGTTGTGAGCTAGGCCAGTGCGCTTATTGGTCACAATCCCCCCTGCTGCGCTGAATGTACTTTCGGACAGGACACTGGACGATGGGCAACCAACAGTTCCATTGAAAATTGTGCAAGCTCTGGCCAGAGGTCAAGCCTGCCCACCCAGTAGTCCAGGGGTTCATCACTCCTCAGAGCGTCCAAATCGGCTGTTAACCCGATGTAGTCGGACACCTGTCGGTCTAGGCGTTCCCTGATGCTGGATCCGGATGAGACCTGTCGATGGGTCGGCTGAAAGAATGACCTCATATCAGAAGTCACAACACATCTTCAAACCGCCCTCTTCTTGCAGGCGCTGTTGGATTGGTACCCGCAACTCTTTCTCTGGGAGTGAGAATTCCTCCCTGCCAGTGCACGCAAAAGCAGAATGCAGCATTTCTCGAAGCAAGGCCTGGAAGTGCTCCATTCTGACAGTGCTCTGTGACGGTGGTAACATTTCCGGCATTTTGTGTTTGTACCGGGGGTCTAAGTACATTGCCACCCAGTACTGGTCCTTGACCCTTATGCTTTTTATATGGGGGTCCCTGTTAAAACACTGGAGCATGAAGGCCCCCATTTGCATTAAACTGGAAGCGGTGTGGTGGCCTGGCTCCTGCTCATCATCCAGGATAATGTCGTCCTCTTCATTCTCCTCTCCCCATCCACGCACAACAACAGGGATCCCAGAAAGGTTTAAAGCATGCTCTTCTTGGTCCTCCTCATCTGCCCCGGCACCATCCTCCTCTGACTCCTCTTCAGACTCCTGTTGTTAACTTGTCTCAGATAGAGTAGCCCCCCCTGGGAATTATTCCAGCATTGCGACTTCCCCATTTTCCTACTCCTGCTCCTCCACGGCTTGATCAATGACACGACGCAATGCACGCTCCATAGAGAAGGCATAAGGTACCATGTCACTGATGGCGCCATGGCTGCGACTGACCAGTTTGGTGATCTCATCAAATGGCCGCAGAAGTCTGCATGCGTCGTGCATGAGCAGCAACTGGCACGGTGAAAAAAAACAAGCTCCCAGAACCTGTTCTGCCGCAGAGTTCGTACAGGTAGACGTTAACTGCACATTTCTGCTGGAGCAGCCTATCAAGCATATAGAAGGTTGAGTTCTATTGCGTCGGGCAATCGCAAAAAAGACGTCTGACCAGCAGATTGTGTCATCGCTTAATGTCAGCAAGGCGAGCCATGGCCGTGTAAGATCTTCTGAAATGGGCTGAGATTTTCCTTACCTGTCGCAAGATATCCTGGACCCCAGGGTATTTGACAACGAATCGCTGCACTACCAAGTTTAAGATGTGTGCCATGCATGGCACGTGCGTAATTTTGGATTGTTTCAATGCGCTAAGCAGATTGGCACCGTTGTCACACACCACTTTACCAACTGTCAAATTGAGCGGTGCTAGCCACTGATCTGCCTGTGAATGCAAAGCTGAAAGGAGTGCAGGGCCAGTGTGGCTCTTGGCTTCCAGGCACAACAGACACAGCACAGCATGGCAATGTCTCACCTGGCATGTCGAATAGGTTCTGGGGAGCTTGGGCGGTGCAGCGGAAGAGACGCTAGCAGCGGAAAAAGGAGGAGTCAGTCGAGGAGGAGAGGGAGGAGGATGGAGTAGGAGGAAGAGAAGAAGAGGAAGTCCTGCATGCAATCCGTGGCGGTAAAACCAAATCTACACGGGTGCCACGGGTTACATGCTTGACGACCGTCAGAAGGTTCACCCAGTGGGTGGGTGTTTGCTAGACCACGTGTCTGTGATCAGATGTATCTTGGCACTGACACTGTGTGCCAGAGATACATTCACTTGCCGCTGAACATGGCCATATAGCTCTGGGATGCCCTTCTGTGAGAAATACTTCCTTCCTGGGACCTTCCATTGTGGTGTTCCAATGGCCACAAATTTTCTAAAGGCCTCCGAGTCCACCAGTTTATATGGCAGTAGTTGGCGGGCTATCAGTTCTGACAAGCCAGCCGTCAACCCTTGAGCAAGAGGATTATCCGGCGTCATCATTTTTTACGCTCAAACATTTGGCTCACGGAAGCCTGCCTTTTTGCAGAAAAATGTGACGATGGCGTGATGGAAGGTGGAGTGGAGGACAATTGTGAAGAGAGGAGAAGGAGAAGTAGAAGACAAGGCTGGACAGTGAGAGCCTGGAGTGTGGCTTTGTGTGTTCCGTTGCTCCCACTGGGCTCGGTGATGGCAGCTAATGTGCCTTCTTAAGGTGGTCGCCCCTAGGTGAGTGTTGGGTTTATCGCGACTTATGCGTTGATTGCAAAGATTGCAGATGGCAACACTATTGTCAGCAGCGGACACGTTAAGAAAAGCCCACACTGCGGAGCCATGTGCCGGCATCCTGGGAGTGCCAGATGTGACCGTACATGGTTGATGCCTTGCTCCTGATACATTAGCAGTCTGCTTTGTCCCTCCTGTGCAATGTAAGCTCGTCCTGCTTCTCCTCCCTATCTGCTGCTCCATATATCCCTCTGAACTCCCCTCCTCTTCCTCTCTTGTGGGCACCCACGTGACATCACTAGACACATCATCATCGACGTCACCTTCCCCACCACTATAATTAGAGATCTCGGAGTAGGCAGCAACACCGGGGACCAACCTCCTCCTTGAGCTGATCTGGGTACTGTCGTCAGACTGCTGAGTGGTGGTTGTTGCTACCTCCTCTTCCTGATCCAATGCCAAGAGTGGCTGCGCATCGGAAATGTCTTGATATGGATCGGAAAATAATTCCTGTGACTCAAGCGGAAGGTATATGGTAGTGGTGGTGTTGGTGGTAGTGTCTTTGGGAGTGTACACAGCAGAGAATGAAGAAGAGGGTGCAGATAGAGAGGATGAGGAGGGTGCAGAAGAGTAAGGCTGAGTGAGCCACTCAACCAAGTCTGGTACGTCCTTTGACGTAATTGCAGGCACCTATACCAGTCCTTAAAAGGACCTTTGTGGACCTATTAGTAATAGCTAGCTAAGGATTAAACTGACTTCCCTGTCATTACACTGACAGAAGACAGCTGCAATTACCAGCACAGTAGTGCACTAAACCCTATATACTGTACTACACCTATAACAGTCCTTAAAAGGACTTTTGTGGACCTAATAGCTAGTGATTTGTGTCACTACAGTCTCTCCCTGTTGCACACAGCGTCCTGTCCCTACACTGACATAAGACAGAATGTAAAATGGCCGCCAGATCAGGTCTATTTATAAGGTAGGGGGAATGTCCAATTGTCCATGTGCTGAAATGTTTCAATTGGCTGTCCTGTACCCCATGATGGATGTGTCATCATGGGTCAAAGTTCTTTCACACTGTAAACACATAAGTCCGCTGGGCGAACAGCGGCAATAGTCCGCCAATCAGTGAATCGCGAACACGCAAAATTTGCCGCAAACCGACCACCGGACGAACAGTTCGGCCATCCCTAATGAGGAGGATGAGGATGGCTTTGTGATCCACTCTACCAACTCTTCTGCATGTTGTGGCTCAACATGGCCAGCTGTCGAAAAAAAGGACAAGTGTGCCCCACGGCCACATGCTGAGCACGCACTGTGTCCATGACCAGTACTGTTGGGTGTAGCCACAAAGCCTGTTTGCCCTCTTTTAGTGGCCTGTGAGTGTCTGCCTTTCCTTGGTGGCCTTCCAGACATGCTGTAAAATTAGATTAGCAAAACACTGCCTGAAGTTTTCTAGAAAAATTACACCAGGAATGGCCTGCAGTCAGGTATAGGCTTGGCTAGACTAGAATGCAGTGGGTATATATGTAGGAGACTGTATATATAAAAAATTACAACTTCAAAAAACTCACCATGCCACTTTCTAAATACCTTTTAATGTCTACTTTCCAAAAAGGGGTCATTTGGGGGGTGTTTGTACTTTCCTGGCTTGTTAGAGTCTCAAGAATATAACTTTCACAAAGACCAAATAATATACACTGATTTGGAATATTTGTACCAAGATATGTAACAGTATAAAATGTGCCCAAAATTTATGAAGAAAAAATACTAATTTGCTAAATTTTATAACAGAAACAAAGAAAATGTATTTTTTTCACAGAATTTTCAGTCTTTTTTTCATTTATAGGGTAAAAAATAAAAAACCCAGCAGTGATTAAATACCTCCAAATTAAAGCTCTATTTGTGTGAAAAAAGGACAACAATTTCATATGGGTACAGTGTTGTATGACTGAGTAATTGTCATTCAAAGTGTGAGAGCACCGAAAGCTGAAAATTGGTCTGGTTAGGAAGGGGGTTTAAGTGTCCAGTGGTCAAGTGGTTAAAGAAATTCGATTTTTTACACTTTTTATTGGACATGTTTTATAGCAGAAAGTAAAAAATGTTTTACATTGGTAGGCTGGTGATAAGATGAACTGTCCTGGGCTCAGCTCAGAAGGAGTTCCGTGAATTTCAGACACCAAACCCTTTTTTTCTTAGAAAGTAAAATGATCCCCGATAAGAATTAATCTATTTCTCCATCCTGAGAACATTTCTCACAAGTCATTAATCTTTCCCTTTCATGCACACTGGGCGTGTTTACAGCGGCTGTTTTTGTCTTCAGACATTTATTTTCTACAGTCAATAAACTCCCCAGAATATTATCCTATGTGTCCATGCCCACATAGACTGGCATCAAATGTTTTTGGCTTTTAAATAAAAAACAAAACTAGGGGGCCACTGGTCCCTAAATAGTGTCAAAAGTATCCGATCCGTCCGCTGATCACCGCCATTACTAGTAAAAAAAATAAAAATAATAAAAAATGTCATAAATCAAAAACCTATTTTGTAGATGTGATAAGTTTTGCACAAACCAATCAATATACGCTTTTTCTTTTTTTTTTTTTTTTTTTTAAATTTGGATATTTATTATAACAAAAAGTAAAAAAATATTGTGTTTTTTTTTCAAAATTGTCACCTTTTTTTGTTTATAGCACAACAATTTTAAATCACAGAGATGATA
Organism: Lithobates pipiens; assembly: GCF_037356315.1. Classification (NCBI taxonomy): domain Eukaryota; kingdom Metazoa; phylum Chordata; class Amphibia; order Anura; family Ranidae; genus Lithobates; species Lithobates pipiens. Next base: position 1,485,309 of record NW_027507877.1, read on the forward strand.
AAATACCACCGCAAGAATGCTCTATTTGTGGGGGAAAAAATATATAATTTCATTTGTGTACAGCGTCGCACGACCGCGCAATTGTCATTCAAAATGTTACAGCCCTGAAAGCTGAAAATTGGCCTGGGCAGGAAGGGGATGAAAATGCCCGGTATTGAAGGGGTTAATGCATTGAATGCAAACCATGAGGCTTTACAACCCCAGAAGATTTGGCTGCTCAATGACCAGGCCACTTTTTGCGATTCGGCACTTTGTCGCTTTAACTGACAATCGCGCGGTCGTGCGACGTTGCACCCAAACAAAATTGACATCCTTTTTTTCACACAAATAGAACTTTCTTTTGGTTGTATTTGATCACCTCTGTTGTTTTTATTTTGTGCGCTATAAACAAAAGAACAGCAACAAGTTTAAAAAGGAACACATTATCTTTTACTTTTTGCCATAATAAATATCCCAAATTAAAAAAAACAAAAAAAAATGTTTTTCTCAGTTTAGGCCGATATGTATTCTTCTACATATTTTTGGGGAAAAAAAATCACAATAAGCGTATATTGATTGGTTTGTGCAAAAGTTATAGCGTCCACAAAATAGGGGATTGATTTATGGGATTTTTATTATTATTATTATTATTTTTTACTAGTAATGGTGGTGATCTGTGATTTTTATCGGGACTGCGATTATACGGTGATCAGTGCTATAAAAATGCACTGATTACTGTATAAATGTCACTGGCAGGGAAGGGGTTAACACTAGGGGGCGATCAAGGGGTTAACTGTTTTCCCTGGGTGTGTTCTAACTGTGGGGGGATGGGACTGACTAAGAGAGGAGAGAGATTGGTGTTCATACTCAGTAGGGATGAGCCGAACACCCCCCGGTTCGGTTTGTATCCAGAACATGCGAACGGATCGAAAGTTTGCGTTAACATTCAAACACCATTAAAGTCTATGGGATTCGAAGTTGAAAAATCAAAACTGAACATTTTAAAGTCTGATTTACAAGTTATTGTCCTAAAAACTGTTTGGGGACCTGGGTCCTGGCCAAGGGGACATGTATCAAGGGAGCAATGATTTTAATAATGCTTAAAGTGAAAAAATAAAAGTGAAATATACCTTTAAATATCATGCCTGGGGGGTGTCTATAGTATGCCTTTAAAGTGGTGCATGTTTCCCGTGTTTAGAACAGCCCCTGCACTAAATTACATTTTGAAAGGAATAAAAGTCATTTAAAACTGCTTGCGGCTGTAATGTAATGTCCGGTCCAGGCAATATGGATAAAAATTATTGAGAAAAATGGCATGGCCCCCCCCCCCCAGCCCATTACCAGGCCCTTTGCGTCTTGTATGGATATTAATGGGAACCCCACACCCAAATAAAATAAAAAAAAAGTGTGGGGCCCCCAGGCACTATATACTCTGAACAGCAGTATACAGGCAGTACAAGCAAGACAGGGACTGTAGGTTTGTTCTTAAGTTGAATCTGTTTTTAATTTGGAACAGGTAAATTTTTTAAGTGTAGATCCAGCCAAAAAAATGGAAAATTGTTTCATACTTACCGTCATTTTCCTTTCCTGGCGCCTATCCATGGCAGCATACCTGTGATAAGCTCCGCTCTGGAGTCCTCCCCTCAAGATATTTAATACCTTATAAAAATTACAACCATAACCCCCCCTAGCATTCTCCTATTATGTAGAATGCCATGGGAGGGCATGTATGCTGCCATGGATAGGCAAAATTATGGTAGGTATGAAACCATTTTCCTGGTGCCTCCATGGCAGCATACCTGTAATAAAATAAATAGCTAACACCAGGGTGAGTAATGCTTAGAAAGAAAGTTTTATTTAAGGAAAAGCGAGAGCCGACTCACTCGCCCTTCTTCCAAACTCCACTGAAGTGAGTGCTCCTGGGTTAATTCTGCAATGACGCATGAACGTATTTGGAGACGCCCATGTGGCCGCTTTGCAAATGGTTTCCAAAGATACACTTGCCCTTGCCGCCCATGAAGAAGAGACGGCCCTCGTTGAATGGGCTCTCACCGCCGGAGGATCCACCCCTCTTGCCCTATACACATTTGAATCAGTTTACAGATCCAGGAAGTTTACAGATCCCTTGATGTGGCTTCCTTCCCTTTATTCCTACCCCAAGGTAGTAGGAATAGTCTGTTTGAAGCTTGTAATTCTGAGGCCCTCCTCCCTGAAGTTATTGCAATTAGGAAGAATGTTTTGAGAGTCAGGTTCCATAGTGAAGCGGATTCTATCGGGATAAAAGGCTGAGCCATTAGACAGTCCAGTACAAAAGGCAGATCCGAGGCAGGAAAGGAACGTTTTACTTGTGGTCAAATTTTTTTGACTGCCTTGAAAAATTGCGTGATGAGTGCATCTTCTGCCTGTCACGTACCTTCTAGTAGCGAGCCCGGATTGTGGAAAGAGGCCTCCCTTACGACTCCCACTACCGGTCTCCTGGCAATGTAACAGGGAACACAGGAGTAAGGAGGGGAACAGGTGCCTGGCAGGATCAACAGATGAGTAGGATGGGTAGGTGAAGTTCAGTGGAGCAGGTAATCACAGCGAATGGAACAGCAGGTAATTTATAGCAGATAACACGGTTCAATGGAACAGGTAACTTGCAGCAGATGAGAAGCAGTGCAGGGAAGTGGGCACGTGAACAGTTCAATACAAGCAGGTTACTTGTAGCAGATGACACAGTTCAATATAGGCAGGTACTTGCAGTAGGTAAACAGTTCAATATAAGCAGGCACTTGCAGCAGGTGGACAGTTCAGTACAAGCAGGTTACTTGTAGCAGATGACACAGTTCAATATAGGCAGGTACTTGCAGTAGGTAAACAGTTCAATATGAGCAGGCACTTGCAGCAGGTGAACAGTTCAATACAAAGCAGGTTATTTGTAGCAGATGACACAGTTCAATATGAGCAGGTTCACCTTAAGCAGACGGATGGTCAAAGCAAGCCGGGTCAGATATCAGACTGGAAGCGAAGTACAAGGGAGCAGGCAGGAGAATCGTCACAACAAGCCGGGGTCGGGTGCAGGCAGATAGCAGATGGGTCACAGGTAAGCCGGGTCAAACAGGAACAAACACTACGGATCAGGTCTCACAGGTATAACGCTGTAGAGCAGACAGCAAAGACTATTGGCAAGAGGCTAGTTTAAATAGGCCGTTTGGCGCCAACACAGACGCACGCACGCGACCGTGCACGTGCCCGCGCACGCGCACCTGTGTACGAACGTAAGGGCGTTCGTACGATCGTGCGTACCCGCGACGTTTGTAAATCAGAAGACCTGGAGGACAATCTCTTCATGCGATTTTCATGACACTGCCCATCTTTTCTGGGTACCTGCCAAAATCGCTGCCACCTGAACTTTAAGTGAACTAAGACTGAGATCAAGGTCTAAGCCGGTTTGTAAAAATTCCAAGATCATTGCGGTGGATGGCATTGTGGGATCTGAACACTTATCCTCTGCAAACTTCTTGAATTTATTCCATATTTTAGAATTAACTTAATTTGTGGAGGGTTTTCTGGCTTTTAAAAGAGTAGAAATCACACTTGCCGAACACCTTGGAATTTCTCCCTTTCAAGATCCAAACATGTAGGTTCAACTTGTGCGGAGCTGGGTGTATAAATCTCCTCTGGGAGAGGAGCTGTGGGAATACCGGACTGTTAGGGATGGCAGGCTTGGTGCGACCCCTGCAGGGCCCGTGGTTGATGGGCCAGGAAGAGCTAATTCTGAGGTTTGCACCTGGCTACTAAGAGTGTCCTGTAGTGAGGGAGATGAGTGCATTAATTCAGCTAAAGAATCTTTGACTACTCTCTTTATTAAATCTGTGACTTGCTCCACCTCAGCTTTTCCTTGGTCCGCATAACCCTGAAAACAGTCTCTGCAGATCAGTTTATCTGCCATAGGGGTTGCACCACATGCCCTGCATTCCCTGGTGTTTTCCCGCCTGGAAGGGCTAGCTGACAATGTTTTTTGGAAGTTGCTCTTCCCTTAGAATGATGGTGAGAACTATTTGAATGGCTGTGACCAAAACTTGGGCGCGAGTGTCCATTGTGATGGCCAGAAGTCTGATTAGACATGCTCTGGTGTATAGAGCTGAAATGAGAGTAACAGCGTAAAGGCACTCTTTTAATCCAAAAAAAAATCATTAAAGGGATTGTAAGGAGAATTATTATTTTTTTTTTAAATAACAAACATGTTATACTTACCTCCACTGTGCAGCTTGTTTTGCACAGAGTGGCCCAGAACCTCTTCTTCTGGGGTCCCTCGGCGGCTGTCTCAGCTTCCTCCCTCAGATGCTTCTCACGTTCATGCGAGCTCCCTCGCATGGTGAGAAGCATCTGCGGGCGCGCTCCCGTGATACAGTCGGCGGCTATAGCTGCTCGCTGTATCACAGGGCCCCGCCCCCGGCGCTCCGAGTCAGTAGATGTGATTGACAGCAGCGCGAGCCAATGGCTGCGCTGCTTTCCATCCATCCACTCCAGCCAATATGCGGCCAGGCTGAACGGTGGAAAGGACGTCGGGGGACGAGCGCGGGACTTTCGAGGGGTGAGGTAAGTGAAACGTGGGGCTGGGGGGGGCAGCACTGTCAGATGTTTTTTCACCTTAATGCATAGAATGCATTAAGGTGAAAAAACATTTACCTTTACAACCCCTTTAAGGTACGTGCCCTTACATAAGAAAATGAGGGTCTTGGTCTAACGGTGACTGACTCATAACTGTAGGGGCAGGCAAGGGCAGAAAGGCGACTGGATGGAATACTAAAGACAAATTAAAGCAAAGAAAACACAGATAAAGGCATTTTAAAGTTAGATCTGCCTATAATATTTATTTTTTCTCTCTCATAATTTTTTTTTTTTTATCCAAAAAAATTCCATACAACCTAACTTCAAATATGCTCTACCTAACAGTTTTTTTTTAAAATCAAGTACGTTTTTATTAGATAGTTAAATGTTACATGCCATATAAAATCAAAGCGTTGCAAAGTACAATTAGGCAGACAACTTCAGCCAAACATATTCCAGTAGTCCACTAGGGACAATTGTACAGCAGATTAACCCTTTACTATTGGCAGTGTATCACAACGAACACATTTGAGTATAAGACAGAAAGAAAAAAGAAAGAAAGAAAAAACAATCCTTCAGAACACATAACACACACAGACTATAGGATTGGATACGTTCCTTGAACCCCAGATGCTTATCACTATTTGACAGGGTGTAGCCCCGTCCACTAACACATCTATGGATAAACCGTAAGTAATAGTTCTCCAGATCATAAGACCTGACACAAGTGACTTATCCCTATAACAATCTATATTTGATTAGTTGATGAGGTGCCAGCCCCAGAACATCTAGCCAATTCTGCCACATTGTGCAAAATTTGTGTGGTGCATTTCTGTGCTGGTAAGTCATCTTTTCTCTGATTAGTATTTTGTTCACTTGGTCGATCCACTGTTGCCTGGTGGGGACCCTGGGCGTAATCCATAGTTGTGCTATAAGTTTTCTGGCTAAGTAAAGTAAACAGATTATCACCGTATGGGCAGCTGAAGTCAACATCTCCTCATCCAGGGCGCCCAACAGGCAAACCACTGGGTTTTTTGGGACGACGACCAAAAATACCTGAGAAATGACCTTGAGGATCCCATTCCAATAGCGTACCAGTTTCGGGCACCTCCAGAACATATGCAGGAGGTCGCCATGGTCCCTCATGCACATCGGGCATAAGAGCATATCACGGAGACCCCAGCTATGTCGCTTGGCAGGTGTTCGGTAGACTCTGTGCAGTAAATAGAGGTGTGACAGTTTTTAGGTGGCTGATACTGAGACCAAGGGGGCGGAGGCCAGGCAAAGATTCCATGTCTCCTCATCCATCAGTCCCAGATCCTCCTCCCATTTCCGCCGACATGGTAGACCAGCCGAGTCCTGCAGGGCATTGAGAATTATGTCATACCCCCTAGAGATCATACCTTTTTTTCCCTCTCCATTAGGATCAATTGCACAATGGCATGGTCAGTTAGTCGAAGTGGCATAAGCCGAGATTGCAATTGTAGTGCATGTCTCAGTTGTAGATATTTTAAAAACATCATTGCGTGGTATGCCAAACTCCGTCTGCATTTCCATAAAGGACTTCAACAAAGGTCCATTGCACAATTGAGGAAGGTAGTGAATACCTTTCTCTCTCCAGGTGTTAAAGCCCTTAAGTTTGAGAAGTTCTCTATAACTAGCATTCCCCCAGATAGGAGTGAGCGATAAAAAAACGTGCACCTGTAGTAAACGTTTAACGTGTGACCATAGGGTATTTAATAGGTTGATGGTTGGGGAGCCTCTGCCTAGGTGTGTATATCCTGCCTCCAGATTAGATAGTGCTATACCTGTATCAGTAGAGGTGCCTAATATTCTATGTATTTGGTCCAGGGGAACATCCAATCTCCAGCCACCTATCTGCTGTAGCTGTGAGGCCAGAAAGTAGGTTCTGACATGTGCCATGTGGTACTGCCAGACCCCCCTCTTCTTTTTTATGTTTCAATGGTTTTTATTGAAGTGAAAGGTAATACAGGAAACAAAAACACAAAAATAAGTAAAACAAAAAAGAAAGACAGTGCTGACATTACATGTAGTCGCCTTATAGTCCACAATAGTTGCAGTCAATAAGCAACAGATTGTAGGATTGAATATAAAATTACGACATAACAATAGATATAGAAAATATCAGGCCTCAAGGACTGACCTCATTCCAGACACCCCAAATGGGATCTCACTGTGTCCAGGGTTGAGGACAGTCACCTATCAACATGCATGTAGGAAAACAGTAGTAAGAATTATCCCTGAGGTTGTAACTAAACCGGTCAAATCACTCAAAATTGACCTCAAGAATAAACAAATAATAATTCCATTCGGTCAGAGTGAGGCAAACATAACATCACATACCAATTGTCATAGGTACGCCCGGATACAGGTAAGCATAAAGCATAGGAAGCTAAGAGCTTTGTACTGAAGAAAAATGCAGAGATAAGTAAAGAAAGGGTAGATCAAAACACACAAAAAAAAAGGGGGGGAATAGGAAAAAAAAAAAAAAAAAAAAAGGGGGAGGGGGGGGGACTTGTCTATCTCCCACACTCCCCTTCCCTCACCCCCTCCCCCCGTCGTCGAGGGGGGGGGGAGAGGTCCAGGAAGACGGCAGAGCAAGGGCATAAAGAACGAGTAGGGAAGCCCTATCATGTTATAGTGTTCAGATGAGTAAGGGTTGGGAGTTGTTGAACCACTCCATCCACGCCCCCCAAAGTGTTGCAGTTTTGGGTAAGTGTCCCTCAGCAGTAGCATACATACATTCATACATCCCATGTAGATGAGTGGTTCGTATAACGTCAGCACAGGAAAGTAGGGCCGAGGATTTCCAATTTCGGGTCACTGTTAATCTAGCAGCTAGGCAAATATGTGTTACTATGCATCTTAGCCTGTAAGGGTAATGTTCAATGCCAATGGTGAGTAAAGCCAGAGCGGGGTTTGGAGGGGTAGCAATGTGTGTGACTTCCGATATAAGATTAAATACATCAGTCCAGAAAGGGATCAATTTGGGACAGGACCAGAGGGTATGGTAAAGGGTTCCTGGGAGACCACAGTTTCTCCAACAATTTGGGTCTGTATTTTTATAGTAGGTGTGAAGATGGGTTGGGGTAAGGTACCACCTGAGATTAATTTTATATGTGAGTTCCCAGAGGTTAGCAGATTTAGTCGCCGAATTAACAGCTTTTATAGCAAGTGACCATTGTTGCGATGAATACGTGGTGTCCATATCATGTTCCCATTGTAACATGGGGGGCAGTTTGGCAAAGGACGTTTTTTCACCAAGTGTGGCGTAGAACAGAGAGATACCTTTGGCTGAAGAATAAGTACCTGTGAGATATTGCCAGGATGGTCGTGGAATATGTACGTGAAGGTGGGGATTTCGTATTAGGCAATGAGTTATTTGGAAATATTTGAAATAGTCGCGGGGAGATAGATTAAATTCCTGTTTCAAGGAGGAGAAGGATTTTAGGAGGCCATCTTTATAGAGATCTTCAATGTGTGTGATCCCATTGGCTTTCCAAGAATGTATATGCATGAAAGGAATCAGTAGGCCGATGATATCTATCGGGAGAGGAACAGTGCAGTTGTTGGCATTCGTGCGTGTGTGTTTGACTCAGATAGGCGAAGGCCTTCACTGATGCTCTTATGGGGGGAGAGAGGGTAGTATCCCTCACCTTCAATTTAGGTGCAGAGAGGAGCCACGTTTGTAAATTCTTACCAGGTACTTGGGAGGCTTCTATGGAGCTCCAGTGATTGTTGAGATCAGGAGTAAACCATTCTTTGAGTTGTGCCAGTATGGCTGCGTGGTAGTAGTCCCTAGTATTGATATAACCCATACCTCCCACCGTTTTGTGCTTCAGTAGGGTGGTATATGCTATTCTAGATTTTTTCCCTTGCCATACAAAGTTCCTGAGTAACGTTTGGGTTCTTGTGAAGAAGGGTGCAGGTATGGGGATTGGTATTGCCCGAAACAGGTACAGTAACCGTGGAAGATGGATCATTTTGAATGTTGCTAATCTACCTGAGCTTGTAAGCATCAATTTAGATAATTTGTCGAGTTCTAATGGGAGTTGGGTGAGAAAGGGGGTGAAATTGGCCTTGAACAAGTCGTTAGGACGAGAAGTGAGGGTGATACCTAGGTAGGTCAAAGAATCAGTGGCCCATGCGTAGTGGTAACAGTCTTTCAGGGACAGACATTGTTGTTCTGGTAGAACCAAGGGAAGTGCATAAGATTTTGAGACATTCACTTTGTAATATGAGACTAAGCTAAATTCATCAAGTACTTGTTGTACCGAAGCCAGGGAAGAGGAGGGACGAGTCAGGGAAAAGATGACATCGTCAGCAAAAAGGCTGATCTTGTGGTTTGTATTGCCAATGTTAATACCATAAATGTTGGGATGGGATCTGATTTTGGCTGCAAGGGGTTCGATCATTAGATCAAATATCAAAGGTGAGAGGGGGCATCCTTGTCGGGTACCGTTTGTGATATGAAACGAAGTCGATAACATTGAGGAACAATAAACTTGGGCCGAAGGGTTGGAGTAAAGGGCTAAAATAGATGAGAGGATGTGATTTTGAAATCCAAATTTTTCTAAGGTCAATCTTAAGTAATGCCAGTGAACCCTATCGAATGCCTTCTCCGCATCCAATGAAAGAAGCAGAGAAGGCACTCGATGGGCCACTGCATGGTGGACAAGATTAATCATGCGCCGGGTGGCATCTGAGGTCTGGCGACCTTTGACAAAGCCCGATTGGTCAGGATGTATCAACAGTGGCAATATGTCATCTAATCTCTTTGCAATAACTTTAGCGTACAATTTTATATCATGGTTCAATAGTGAGATGGGACGAAAATTTTGAGTGAGATTAGGTTCCTTCCCTGGCTTTGGTATTGTTACAATTAACGCTTCTAACATCTCTTGTGGAAAGGAAGCAGAGGAGGCAGCAGAATTAAACATGGGTGTCATATGTGGAGTGAGGATTGTACTAAATTGTTTGTAGTACTCTCCTACAAAACCGTCTGGGCCGGGCGCCTTGCCATTAGGAAGAGTATGGATAGCAGATTGAATTTCTAGTTGTGTGAAAGGGGCATTGAGTATCTCCAATTGTTGTGTAGTCAGATGAGGGAGATTCACTGAATCTAAAAAATCCTGTATCTGCGTATGAGTGGGTTGGGTTTGGTGGGGATCAGTCTTTAGATTATATAGTTTGCCGTAATAAACGCTGAAGGCGTTAGCGATGTCTTGCGGATTAGTCATTTTGGAGTTGGAGTCTGGGTGATGGATATAAGGTATGGGAGATCTAGTAATGTGGCCTTTAATTTGGTGGGAGAGTAGTTTACCAGATTTGTTACCTGCAGCGTAGAATGTCATTTTATGTCGCCTTTGGATTTTGTCATGGTTCTCTAGTAAAAGGGCCCTGAGCTCCAGTCTCAGTGAGATTAGTTCAGATTTAAGTGTCTGGGTAGGCTGGGCTTTGTTAAGCAAGTCTACTGTTTGTATACGTGTAAGAAGGGTGTTCATCCGCTGCCTCCTTTGCTTAGCATCCCTAGCCCCAAGTTGAATAAAAATTCCCCGCATAAATGCTTTATGCGAGGCCCACAAAATATGCGGATCTGCAACAGAGTCTTTGTTCCGAATGAAATACTCCTCCAATTCGTTTTTCAATATTTGAGCATAGGGTTCCGCCTGTAAAATTCTAGAATTCATTCTCCAAAGATACGCTGGTGAGTGCTTGATTTTGTCTTCCAAGGTTATACTCACAGGGGAGTGGTCTGACCATGTAGTTAGATGTATAGTAGAAGAGGATACAGTTTGAAGAGTCCAGGGATCTGTTAGAAAAAGGTCAATTCGGGAGTAAGAATTATGGCCTGGGGAAAAATATGTGTAGTCTCTTTCTTCTGCATGCTGACATCTCCAGATGTCTAGAAGGCGTAGATTGTGCAACAAAGGGTTGAGCGCCAGTCTGCGTCTCTTGGGCTGAAAGGTCGAATCTAGTTCCGGATCAGGAGTGCAGTTAAAATCTCCACACCAGATTGTAGCTCCTTGCTTTTGGGCTTCAACTTTCTTATGTAACTTACGTAAAAAGCGAGATTGGTGTGTATTAGGCGCATACACGGTGACAAAAGTATAGGGAGCACCATTGATGGTGCAAGACAATATGATATAGCGACCATCAGGGTCTGTTGTGCACTGGACAAGATGAAATGCTAAAGTGTTTTTGAAGGCTATAAGTACCCCTTTCCGTTTCTTTTCCGAGTTAGCGGTGAAAATATTGCTGAACTCCCTGTGAGTGCATACCGGTGGGTTGCAGGCTTGGAAGTGCGTTTCTTGTACGCATAAAATGTCACACTTAGTGTGTTTAGTTAATGACCACAAAGATCGTCTCTTGGCAGGGTGGTTAAGCCCCTTTGCATTGATTGTTACAATGGTGATTGGCATGTGGAGCGCTTAATTGCCAAAAAAAAAGAACAAAAAGGAACCGTTAAGGTTATTACCTTGAAGGGCGGTGAACTGGAGGGGTCCGAAAGTTCAGTTAGCTGTGTTGAAGACCGGAGTAGATCAAGAATAGGCATGATCAATCCAATGTGTGGAGGCTTCCGGGGTGCTGTGTAGGGTGGAGAGACAAGTGGGGAAAGAATAGAGGTGGTAGAGGGGAGAGACACAAAAACAAAGCAAAACAAAAAGATAAAATAAGAAATAAAAGGCACGCAATAGTATCTAGGTAGACCAAAAAGCAATGCGATTTGCGGGTAGTTGTAGCTTAGAAAGCTTTAAGGTATTGAGAACCGTGAACTGTAAAAGGTGTTTCTGTTGAGGATGCACCTCAGCGCTACAGCGCCTAGAAACACAAAAACTGGGGTAACGAGTCTTAAGACCTGGCATGAGCAGATGGCATCACCAAACGGTAAATAGAACGTATGGGCCCGTTCCTGAGTATTAAAGGGAAGCGTTGTTTTGGCTCCTGGGAGGCAGAGGTTGGGCCGTTATAGAGCCTGTGTTACTTTGATCCATAGGCGCCTCGCCAGGGGAGGCAGGGACGATGCCCCATCATTTCTGTAAGAGATGCAAACCTTGCTGCAGGGACGTTACAACATATTTCCTCCCGTCTCGGAGGACAGACAACTTGGCTGGCGCTATCCACTGGTATTGGAGCTGGTGGTTGCGGAGGGCTTTGGTGATCGTATTAAGCTGCCTCCTTCTGCTCAGAGTATGCTGTGAGAGGTCAGCATAGATTTGGAGACGATTGTATGGTTCTGGTAAATTTTCTAACCCCCTCATCTTGTGCATGAACTGCTCCTTAATGTGGTAGAAATGCACTCTAAGGATGACATCTCTAGGTACAGCGTCAGGTAAAAACGCGGGTTTTGGCAGCCTGTGTATGCGGTCAATGACAAGTTCAATATTTTTTGCCTCAGGGAGCACAGCTTTAATAAGGCCTTTTGCATAGGCAGGCAATTCAGTATTTTGGACAGATTCCGGGACTCCTCTGATTTTAAAGTTGTTTTGTCTGGCTCTGTCCTCTAAATCCGCCATTTTGTCCTTTATCCATGTAATATCCTGAGTCTGTGCCTCCTGAGTATCAATAATGTCATTCACTGTTCCTGTAATGTCTCCTGCAGTAATTTCCATTTGTGTGATCCTGTCATCCATTGCTCCTATTTTACTACCAAAACTGTGCATGAGAGAGAACAGATCAGATTGCAACGAGCTCCTTAGAGACATGAGCATGTCCTTTAAGGTGGTGTCCATGACAGCCTGCCCTATGGTAGGGAATGCTGCTATGGCATCAGGTAGCTGGCTCTGCTGAGGGAAGGCCTGAGGCGTCCCAATAGTGGGGTCCCTGCAGTGTGCTATGCCTGTGTTGTCCAGGCGCATCTTAGCTTTGGCTGGGCTTTGGGCTGTGGGTGTCCCTGGTGGCGAGAGGGAAGGGTCTCCCCTGCTTACCGGAGGATGTGTCGGTACATATGGGTCTCCTCCTCCGTTCGCGTGAAACGCGGCCTCTGCCTGTGTGCTCCGCAAGTCCGCGCCGGCACCATTTTGGATCTTCCGTGCGGACGGCTGGTACATGAACGCCGTAAGTTTTCGGGGAAGCCGATCGTCTTTGCGCTTCAGCGACATCGCTGTGAGGTGGAGCGGGAGTTCTCCCGGGATGTCAGAGGCTGAAAAGTCGGAACGGGTTCGCCGAAAGTCGCTTTAGATGCCGTCGGTGTGAAGAGCTCTCTCCTCAAGCGGCCATCTTGGTCACGCGCCGGCCACGCCCCCTCTTCTTTTTTTATATTGTAGAGTGTTTAAGCTAATTCTGGCAATCTTTTTACGCCATATTAATTCCCTGAACTGAGAGTCTGTCTTGTCAAACCAGCTTTTAGGGATCCACACCGGGGAGTTATGGCAGATATAAAGTAGTTGCAGTGCCCACACCATTTTTATAAGGTTAGCCCCTCCCCACTACAGATAACGGTAGTTTGCACCAGGCTTTACATTTCTCTCTAAATTTAATTAGTAAAGGCAAAAGGTTCAGAGTAATATATTGTGAGACCTCCGGGGACACCAACACTCCCAGATACCTAAAAGATGTCACTGTTTGAATCATGGCCGCGCACTCAGGGAGAGGTACTGTCAGTGGGGACAAGGGCATCAGCACCGACTTATTCCAATTTATTGAGAAGCCGGATAATGTGCCAAATAGTTTAATCAGGTTCATGGTCACCGTAAGGGAGCCTATATTAGGGTGTCATCAGCATACAATGACACCACATCTGTACCCGTGTGCCTTCTGAATCCAATAATCTCACTGTCAGTTCTCATTCTTGCCGCGAGTGTTTCCAGTGCCAGGGCAAACAGCAGGGGCGACAAAGGGCACCCCTGCCTTGTGCCCCTGAACAGCGGAAATGGCTCGGACAGTTCTGCATTAACCCTAATTCGGGCTGTCGGTTGGGCGTACAATAGTTTAACCCATCTGATGAATATACTTCCCAGGCCCATTCTCTCAAAGACCTTCCATAGGTAAGGCCACTCGAAGCTGTCAAAGGCATTAGCTGCTTCCAGTGAGAGAATGGCCTGATTACCGGGGTTCTCCACTGGGAATTGGATATTGAGATACAGACGTCTAATATTTTGGGCAGTAGATCTTGTAGGTATAAACCTGACTGATCCCCATGGATCAATTTTTGTGCCACCCAGGACAGTCTTGTTGCTAACACTCTTGCAAGCAGTTTAACATCTGTCGTGAGCAGGGAGATGGGTCTATATGAGTCAGGAGATGTCACCACCTTGCCCGGCTTCAGAATTACTATTATGACTGCTTCATTCATGGAGTCTGGTATTGTTCCAGTTTCTAAGGCATTGTTAAATACTTTTAGAAGTGTAGGTAGTAATATGGCAGCATACAGTGGTGTGAAAAAGTGTTTGCCCCCTTCCTCATTTCCTGTTCCTTTGCATGTTTGTCACACTTAAGTGTTTCGGAACATCAAACCAATTTAAACAATAGTCAAGGACAACACAAGTAAACACAAAATGCAATTTGTAAATGAAGGTGTTTATTATTAAAGGTGAAAAAAAATCCAAACCATCATGGCCCTGTGTGAAAAAGTGATTGCCCCCCTTGTTAAAACATACTATAACTGTGGTTGTCCACACCTGAGTTCAATTTCTCTAGCCACATCCAGGCCTGAATATTGCCACACCTGTTCACAATCAAGGCATCACTTAAATAGGAGCTGCTTAACACAGTAAGGTCCACCAGAAGATCCTTAAAAGCTACACATCATGCCGAGACCCAAAGAAATTCAGAAACAATTTAGAAAGAAAGTAATTGAGATCTATCAGTCTGGAAAGGGTTATAAAGCCATTTCCAAAGCTTTGGGAATCCAGCGAACCACAGTGAGAGCCATTATCCACAAATGGCGAAGACATGGAACAGTGGTGAACCTTCCCAGGAGTGGCCGGCCGCCCAAAATTACCCCAAGAGCGCAGCGACGACTCATCCAAGAGGTCACAAAAGACCCCACAACAACGTCCAAGGAACTGCAGGCCTCACTTGCCTCAGTTAAGGTCAGCGTTCATGCCTCCACCATCAGGAAAAGACTGGGCAAAAATGGCCTGCATGGCAGAGTTCCAAGGAGAAAACCACTGCTGAGCAAAAAGAACATCAAAGCTCGTCTCAATTTCTCCACAACACATCTTGATGATCCCCAAGACTTTTGGGACAACATTCTGTGGACCGATGAGACAAAAGTGGAACTCTTTGGAAGGTGTGTGTCCAAGTATATCTGGCGTAGAAGGAACACTGCATTTCATAAAAAGAACATTATACCAACAGTAAAATATGGTGGTGGTAGTGTGATGGTCTGGGGCTGTTTTGCTGCTTCAGGACCTGGAAGACTTGCCGTGATAAAAGGAACTATGAATTCTGCTGTCTACCAAGAGATCCTGAAGGAGAATGTCCGACCATCTGTTCGTGTACTCAAGCTGAAACGAACTTGGGTTCTGCAGCAGGACAATGATCCTAAACACACCAGCAAGTCCACCACCGAATGGCTGAAGAAAAACAAAATGAAGACTTTGGAGTGGCCTAGCCAAAGTCCTGACCTGAATCCTATTGAGATGTTGTGGTATGACCTTAAAAAGGCCGTTCATGTTCGAAAACCCTCTAATGTAACTGAATTAGGACAATTCTGCAAAGATGAGTGGGCCAAAATTCCTCCAGGACGCTGTAAAAACCTCATTGCACGTTATCGCAAACGCTTGGTTTTTTCACACCACTGTAGCTCTTGTAGACCTCGGGTGGGAGACCGTCCGCCCCGAGGGCTCTGTTATTGTGGGTTTGCTCCAGTGCTAGAGCTAGTTTGTCTTCTTTTATCGGAGCATCCAACATAGCCCCATCCAAGGCAGACAAGCAGGGAAGCTCACAGTTTTCAAGGAAGTTTGCTATATCAGTATCACTAAGTTGTACCTTGGAGGAGTATGAGTCAGCATAAAATGATCGGAAAATTTGTAGTATTGCGGATGTGTCCGTATGGGCTATCCCCTGTGTATCGCACAAGGATGAAACCATAGGGGTGGATCCTTGGGCCTGGGCCAGCAGGGCCAACATATGCCGGTGGACTCTCCCTCCTCAAAGTGTGTTTGTTGCAAAAATAATTTCTTGTTTTCAGCTAGCTGAAGCGCAAGTTGGCTAGAAATAGATTGTGCCCCCAGCCAGGCCTTTTTTGTGTCCTCCGTGGGGTTGTTAATATAGGTGTCCTCTGACTCCCCAAGTACCCTGCATACCTCCCGCTCCCAGGCTTTAGTGTTTGTTCTTATACTATTAATGATAGTGATAAACTGCCCCCGTAAAAAGGCCTTAGTCGTATCCCAGACCGTGCCCACCAGGGCTGAGCCTATATTATCCTGCAGAAAAAATGTAAGACTGTCTCCTATGGGATCAGGTGATGGAAAGAGTGCAAGCCAGAAAGGATTAAGTTTCCATCCCTTGGGTTTAACACCAATGGGTAGTGTAATCTCTATCCATAGGGAGGAATGGTCAGAAACGTGTCTATCCCCATACCCAGAGTCTGCAACCAGTGAGAGTAAGGAGGCATTAGCCAGCCCCAGGTCAATCCTAGACAAGCTCCCATAGGCTGTGGAACAGCATGAGTACTGTCTGGTCTTGGGTTGGGTATCAGGCCAAGTTCAGCAAGTAGCGCCGCAAATGGGGTGTCACCTCCTGGCCGGGAAGGTACGGGCAGGGGTACAGGCATCTTATCCCAGTTATAGTTTAAGTAATTATTAAAGTCACCCATTGCTAACAGGGGCACATTAGGGAACCATGCCATAAACCTAGCTAGGCATCTGAGAACTTCAGCTGAGTAAGCTGTATATATTGGCAATAATGCATGTCACATGAGCCACCTTACATAGTAAGAAGATGTACCTCCCACTTGGGTCAATAATTTGTTGGGAGCAAAAAAAGTGTGCATCCTGGCGAATCAGAACACTCACTCCCCTGGCGTAAGCAGAGTATGTAGAATGAAATTGGGTAGTATAGATTCTAGGACCAAAGCTAGGCAGGGTGTCAGGAGCAAAGTGGGTCTCCTGTAAACACACAATTCCAGCCCCCATATCCCTAAGGTGTCCCAAGACTGCCAGTCTTTTCACAGGATTGCTCAGCCCCCTGACGTTCCATTATAGGAACCTAATAGTAGCATTTATAGACATTGCGATTAAGTACATGAATAGTATGGACGCCAACGTAAGTAGGCTAAGGCAAGTAAGTGCAATTGAACATAACTCAACATCTGTGAGCAACCTGTTTACAGCAATACCTGAGGCACCCATAGATAGTCCACCTCACCTCACGCAGGTTTCCGTTACATCAGAGGGGGCGGGGTCACCCACACGTCACTGGGGAACCCCTGGCTTCCCTCTCCAGCGTCAGAGGGGCGGGGTCAGGTGACGGGTGGTCCCGCCCTCCTAATATAAGAAACGTCAGCGCTGGGGTCCCCGCAGTGTCTCCGGAGTGGAGACAGAAGAAGGATGTATGGACAGCGCTGGACTGAGAGATCCCCCGTCGCTGGATATGATCATCCATCGCTGGACCCCGGAGACCCGTCGCTGGATAGCAAGAGTGGATTAGCACCGCTGGAATCTTTTTTTTATTTTTTTTATTTTTAATAAAGGAATTTTTAAAAAGTGTGTTTGTCTTATTTAACCATTTTTACACTTTCTTTGTGAAATGGTAGGGGTACTTTTGTACCCCCTTACCATTTCAAACAGGGGGGGGGGGCGGGATCTGGGGGTCCCCTTGTTAAAGGGGGCTTCCAGATTCTGATAAGCCCCCCGCCCGCAGACCCTCACAACCAATGGCCAGGGTTGTGAGGATGAGGCCCTTGTCCTCATCAACATGGGGACAAGGTGCTTTGAGGGGTCACAGACCCCCAAAGCATCCTCCCAATGTTGAGGGTATGTGGCCTGGTACGGTTTAGGAGGGAGGGGGGCCGCTCTCTCGTCCCCCCCTCTTTTCCTGCGGCCTGCCAGGTTGCATGCTCGGATAAAGGGTCTGATATGGATGTTTAGGGGGACCCCCACGTAAAAAAAAAATTTAAATTTGATGTGGGGTTCCCCTTAATATCCATATCAGACCTGAAGGGTCTGGTTATGGATATTTAGGGGGACCCCCACGTCAATTTTTTTTTAAATTTGACACGGGGTTCCCCTTAATATCCATGTCAGACCTGAAGGGCCTGGTAATTGAATTTAGGGGAACCCCCACGCTTTTTTTTTTTATCAATGAATGAATGAATTGTCGGCTAATGCAGAGAACACTCATTGAATGTTCTCTGTATTACGGGACCCGACAATAGCCGCAAGTGATTTTAAAAGACTTTTTTTCCTGCACAAATGACACTTTGTGCAGGGACAGTTCTAAGCACCAGAAACATGCGCCCCTTCACAGGCATACTATAGATACCCCCCAGCTACGAAATTTAAAGGAATATTACACTTTTATTGTTTCACTTTAATCATTATTAAAATCACTGCTCCTGAAAAAACGGCCGTTTTTAAAACTTTTTTTGCATTGATCCATGTCCCCTGGGGCAGGACCCGGGTCCCCAAACACTTTTTAGGACAGTAACCTGCATATTACCCTTTAAAATTAGCACTTTAGATTTCTCCCATAGACTTGTATAGGGTGTTCCGGCTTTTCGAATTTGCTGCGAACAGCCCAAATTGTTCACTGTTCGCTGAACAGGCGAACAGGCAATGTTCGAGTCGAACATGAGTTCGACTCGAACTCGAAGCTCATCCCTAGTCCTTAATGTCCTTTAAGAGGTTAGGTAAAGATGTCCGGGGCGACTGCAGAGACAGTAAAATATCATCCGCGAACGCGGCTATTTTGTATTCTGTGCGATTAATAACGACCCCTTGGACGTCTGTGTTGGCTCGTAATTTATTGAGAAAAGGTTCTAACGTTAGGACAAATATCAGGGGGGAGAGAGGGCAGCCCTGCCGGGTGCCGTTACGTATAGAGAAGGCGTTTGACAGGAGGCCGTTGGCCTTCACCCTTGCAGAAGGGTTGGTATATAGGGCGTTAATATAGGCAAGCATATGGGAGGGGAGGCCAATGGTCCTCAGGACCTCCCACATATAATCCCAGGCCACCCTGTCAAACGCCTTCTCCGCGTCAAGTGAAAGAAAGAATCCCTCAATCCTATTCGTGGAAAGCCAGTGTTGAATATTTAGCGTTCGAATAGTGTTGTCCCTGGCCTCCCTCCCTGGGACAAACCCCACCTGGTCAGGGGAGACGAGGCCAGGGACAAGTGGTGAAAGTCTATTCGCGATCATCTTGGCATAGAGCTTAATATCTACGTTCAGTAGAGAGATAGGCCTGTAGAGGCCTGTAGTTAGAGACCTGGGATGGGTCTTTACCCTCTTTAGGGATAACGGCTATGTGGGCTGCCAGCATATCCCCTGCAGAGGTAGATGGGTCTGTGAGGGAGTTCAGTGTTGTCAGGAGCCGGGGGGAGAGAGTCTCGGAGAAGCTCTTGTAGTAAGCAAGGGGAAAGCCGTCAGGACCCGGGCTTTTGCCTGGTTTCATTTGCTTTATAGCGAGGGACAATTCCTCGAGGGAGAGTGGGTGGTCCAAGGTCGCGGCCTGCTGTGGGGTAATTGAGTTGGGACTATATTGGGCCAGGAATTCTCTAATTCACGAGAGGCGGTCAGGTGCGTCAGGGGGCCCTACGTTATTGTCCGGTAGATTATAGAGTGCAGAGTAGAAGTTTTCAAAGTGTGCCGCTATGTCTTCGTTTTTAGAAAGGAGTGAGCCCTGGCCGTCTCGAAGGGTGTGAATCAGGGATGAAGCTTTGGCAGTTTGAATCGTACGGGCCAATAGCCTCCCACTTTTATTGCCGTGTTCGTAGAACACTTTTTGCTGGAGGACATATCTACGTCTAGTGCGTTTACCCAGTTCATCCATTAAGGAGGACCATGCGCACAAGAGGTCTTGCAATGTAGCTTGCGAGGCCGAATGCTTATGTGCCATTTCAAGTCTCTGGATTATGTTAATAAGGGACGTGATCCTTTCTTGGTGTTGTCTTTTGGCCTTCGCAGTCATAGAGATGAGCTCACCCCTCAAAACGCACTTATGTGCTTCCCAGATTGAGATGGGTGAGACTACAGGGGAGATGTTTTCCTGGAAGTACAGGCGAATTCTGGCATCTAATTTTTGAATGTTTGCCGGGTCTTTTAAAAGAGAGGGGTTCATCCGCCAGGTTTTGGTTACGTGTCTAGATTCAGGGAAAGTGAGGCTCATGGTGATGGGATGGTGATCGGAGAGGAACATCGGCTCTATCGTAGCTCTGGAAAGGAGAGAGAGGTCAGTCTGGGAGAGGAAAAGGTAGTCTATTCTTGAATATTTCTGGTGTGGGTGGGAATAAAAGGTGTAGTCTTTGTCAGTCGGGAACAGGGTGCGCCATGTGTCGTGGAGAGTCAGATTCTGCAGTTGAATCTTAATCTGTCTCAAAGCGCGGTAGGGGAGTTCAGAAGTGCCCGTAGAGGAGTCCAGGATCGGATTGAGTGGGACGTTAAAGTCACCTCCCAGAATCAAAATTCCCTCCTTAAATGAGGACAGAAGGTCACATGTTTTTCTAAAGAAGGACACTTGGTGTTCATTCGGACAATAAATGTTGGCCACCGTAATAGGTCTGGAAGCGTACATGCCCTTAATAAAGATATATCTACCTTCTTGGTCATACAAGGAGTCAGTCAGTTGGAAGTCAGCAAACTTGGAAATAAGGATAGAGACCCCTTTAGTCTTGGAGGTTGGATTAGTGGAGTGAAGCACTCGTTTGTATATATGGTTCGTCAGCTTAGGGATTGCATCCGAGCGGAAATGTGTTTCCTGTAGCATGAGGAAGTGAGCCTTATTTTTGGAGAGGGCTGAAAGGATTTGTGATCTTTTTTCTGGGAGGTTTAAGCCTTTCACATTGAGGGAGAGGCATTTTAGTGAGAGGCGCGTCTGAGTGTTCGAATCCTTCTGCATTGTATTTAATTGAGAGGTCCGGACAGTAGGGGCGCAAAAAGCGGTAATTATATGATAGAAGTTTTGTATTTAGTAGGGGTCAGTCTAACGACCCGAGAGTGGGGGGACAGGGAGAGGAGCGACCCTGTTAGTAGAGGGGAGGAGGGGGAACGGGAGATAGATGGGAGGGAGAGAGGGGGAAAAAAGAAGGGGGGGACAGAGCAGAGAGAGGACAGAGAGGGGGGAGAGGTAACAGCAGAAGGGGGAGAAAAGTAGTTAGGAATCCAAACAGATCCCTGATAGGGGTTACACCGGAGGCGGACGTAGGCGTGCCTATCCACCTAGTGGGGGGAAGCCGGACTGTCAGCTCAGGCCGTATGACCAGCTGTGTGGGGTCAGTAAGCCTGGGAAGGGACCGGAGGAGTAGCACCAAGGAGAACGAGGAGAGCAAATTGATGTGACAGAGGAATGTATGTGCCGTGCAGGGCGAAACCTAGGCACGCGCAGTGGTCAGGGGTTTGCTCAGGAGGGCAGGGTGCGGGGCACCACTTTCGGTTGTTGCCTATTATATTGACTTAAGCAGGGGTAAGTAGCGAGCAGGCATCGTAGGGACGGGAGATCAAGGCCAGCGGAGCATGAGGGATTTGAGAGAATCTGTTTTGTGTACAGGTCATGGGTGGCAGCATGGGAATCACATGTAGAATTCCAAAGGCAAGATACTAGTTTAGAATGAAAATAAACATAAAGAAGCATCTATAACATGGCACACAGCCGTTGCAGATCCCAAAAACATGAGGGGAGAAACGAAGCGTGAACTTAACATAACAGCAATATAAATGATCAGCTGTACATTGGAGGAATAACACGGTCTCTAAACATAAACACCAGGTAAATAATAAAAAAAAAGGGGGGGGGGGCGGAGGAGAGAGGGGGACGGGGGAAGGGGGGGGAACGGAAGGGGGGGAGAGGGAGGGGAGGGGGGGGAGGGGAAAGGGAAGGGGGTGATAAGCAGATGGAGGGGGTCTCAGCGTACTGACGCTAACATTGGGACAGTCCTGAAAGCAGAGTGGGATGCGGTAAAGTCTCAATGTGTGGTAGGACCCTAATGCAAAAAACTAGCCCATGGCAGGCAGGTGCAGGAGCATGGACAGTACCTGGATCCAAGTAGGTTAGGATGCCCAAAGCGAAAGTTCCAGAAGATTCACCTACATCAGATTTCCAAAGTCAAGATACTAGATCCAAGTAGACTAGGATGCCCAAAGTGAAAGTTCCAGAAGATTCACCCTCGTAAGCAGTTCTTGTAAGGCGTTGAAATACCTCGGCTGTTCGTGCCTAAAGGAGTCTGGAGAAAGGGAAGAAGAAGAAAAAAATTAAAAAAAAAAAGAGAAGAAAAAAAAAATAAAATAAAAATAAAATAAAAGGGGGGGGGGGAGAGGGAGACAAAAATAGGGGGGGGGGGAAGAAAAATGGGAGGAAGGAGGTAGCTCCTACAACTGGCGTTCTTTTGGGATGGAGCTGATGAAGTATGTTGTTGCCTTCAGTTGGTGAGCGGAAGCACTAAAGAAAGTGGTAGGGTAACTTTAGGCATCCTGGCGGTCCCTTCTTGGGGTGTCAGCAAGGTACACGCTGCGTGAAGAAAGATCCCTTCTGGACTGGCGGTCGCCAGGGGAGGTGGGGTCTAGTCTGCGACGTCTGGAGCTCGGTCGTTGACTCTTAGGCGATGCATTAAGAACCACTGATTTCCACGGCTCAGTAGGGAAGTAGAAGGCACACCACTCCGGTATGTCTACCAGCGGTATGTCCAGTTGTTCACAGAATGTAGGCAGATCTTCCGGGGTTCTGAGCAATGCAGTGCATCCTCTGAAGGTAGCTGATAAACAGAATGGGAACTTCCATCTATACTGGATGTTACGTATGCGCTATATGGCCAGCAGGGGGCGCAGCGTGCGCCTGTTCTGCAGAGTTATTTGTGAGAGGTCCTGAAAAAGTTTTACTTCTGACCCATTGAACAGAATGCGTCCCCGTTCTCTCGCCTTCCTAAGGATTTCTTCCTTAAGGGGGAAGTTGACAATACAACAGATAATGTCTCTAGGAGGTTCAGAGTCCCTGGGGGGGGTCTAAGTGCGCGGTGAATACGTTCCATTTCTATAGGGGAATCAGCAGGCCGGTCCAGCAGGTCATTAAAAATGGCACATACTGTCTGTGGCATGGAGGCCGCATCTACTCCCTCAGGAACCCCTCTCAGTCTAATGCCGCGTACACACGAGCGGACTGTATGGCGTACTTAGTCCGTCATACAATCCGACGGACAGTCCGTCATACTTTCGACTGAACGGACTTGACCACACACGGATGCACAAACAGTCTGTCGAAAGCTTGCGCGATGACGTGTACAGCACGTACGACGGGACTAGAAATAGGAAGTCCAATACACAGCAAAGCACCCTTCCGCCGTGTAAATCCTTTCTGGGCATGCGCCATTCTTAGTCCGTCGAACTAGCCTACTGACGAGCGGATTGTCCGCTAAAACCAAAGTACGACGGACAGAATTTAGAAAAATCCGAAATACTTAGTACGCCAGACTGCACGCTGAAAAAGTCAGCTGAAGCCCACACACGAGCGGACTGTCCGCTGAAATGTGTTTCGATGGACTAAGTACGCCATACAGTCCGCCCGTGTGTACGCGGCATAAGGTTATGTCTGCGTCCCCTGTTGTCTAAATCTTCCACTTGACGGTGGAGCTCAAATATGTGGGGCAGCTGCATATCATAAGACCTCTGTACTTGCCTGATCGCTGCTGCTTGTAGCTGGGAGGTATCCTCCACTACCGCCAGGCGATGATTCATGGCGTGGATATCCGTTTTCAGTTCAGCGATGGCAGATGTCAGGGTGTGTTTGATATCCAGGGCCACACTCTGCAGATCTCGCTGGAGGTCCAAGAGGCTCAGTGCTGTGGGACGCTCTGGCGTCCGGTCCGCGGCGTATCTACGCGAGGCCGGGGATGCGGCCTGCGTGTCTTGGGAGGCCTGCGAGGCCTGCGTCTCCACGTGTTGGCCTGCCAGGCGGGAGCGGAACATCTCCGGGATGTTGTTGCATAGATGTGCCCCGGGATCCTTAACAGGTTCCTTGACAGTGCGGGGGGTCGAGGTGCTTCTATTTGACCTGCCCATGGTTGGTGCTTGCTTGTATCCTCTGGGGAAGCCGCTTTTCTTCTCCTTGGTGCGGGAGCTCTCCTTTCAAGCAGCCATCTCGGGTCCCGTCCAAACCCCCCCCCCCCCCAAAGATGTTTCATCCTCGGCTCCCTCTTCGAAGGCTGGATAAGTTACGCAACCTTACTCTTGTAACGTGGATCAAGAAGGTTTGCCAATCAGTACTGATCCCTCTCCTTGATACCACAAATCCGAGGGTCCTTTTGCAGGTTTGCAGGATCAGGGAGGCCATGCAGCATAGGTTTGCTGAGGCATTCGGTCCGGAGTCCTCTGGGTCACTAAGGACGACATGATCAGCAGGCACCTCCTCCAGCCACGTACAAGTCCTTGGGTTTATGGGGACTGAAAACAATCCTTTGAAGACTGCTGCTGATGCTGAGTGCCAGACTCCACCTCCATGCTGACACAATCCTCCTCCTCCTTCTCTTCCTGTGTGATAGGTGGGCCTTCGGGAATACTATCTGGATAAAAGGGGCCTTGAGAGGTAAGGAAAGTCCTCCTCTTCCTCCCTCTGTTCTGCCTCAAGTGCAAATTCCATTATTCCACGCAGCGTGTGCTCCAGTGTGTGCTACAATGGGAAGACAAGAGGGACAGTATCACTGTTGCATGCACTGTCACTGCTCACCATCCTCGTGGCCTCCTCAAATGGTGACAGGATCATTATCCACTGGCATGGCAAAAAAAGCCAAGCTCCCCTGACCCTGCCCTGGTGCCATAGTCGCACCGGTACTCATTGATGGCCATCTGCTGCACGTGTAGCTACTGAAGCATTGCCAACGTTGCGTTCCACCTGGTGGACATGTCACAGATGAGGCAGTTCTTGGGCAGGTTGCATTCCTTTTGATGGTCAGCCAGCCGAGCACTGGCATTATATGATTGGCGGAAATGCTCACAGACTTTCCTGGCCTGCCTCAGGAGATCTTGTAAGCCCAGGTACCTGCAGAAGCACCACCAAATTAAGGACATGAGCCAAACAGGTCAAGTGTCCCTCTTGGAGGGCGTAGAGGAGGCTGGTGCCCTTGGGCGTCAGCACAACTATTTTCAAGGGGGGGGCATAATTTTAGGGTAACCCATGTGCTACCCCTTTTCGACAATGTCATTATCACATTATCGTGGTCAGAGACTGCAGACGTAGTACAGTCCCTAGGATAAGTAATGGATAATGGCCAACAGGCCCTCTTACCAGACCCAGCGAAACTACAGCAGTAATCCCTCCAGCTGGATGATTGCTCACTCTGGGTTTCTTGGGGGTTTCTCTGGGGCGACTCTAGTCAGTAGTGTAGCATGTCTGTACCCTGTAGAGGATAAAAAAGAGAACAAGAGGGGCGTAGACTGTATAAACTTTCTTTAATAAAATCCGTGATAAAAAAAAAAATCACATTGTAGCAGTTACAATCAGGCGGTGTAGAGTCCTGTCAGAATGTTTCCGCTCGCTGTGGCCGTACTAATGTCCATACAAGCCGTGATGGCTGCACTCCTTTGTCAAGTGGCTTGAAAAGGAGCGCAGCCGTCGCATCATCCACGGCTCTGCTGGCTCAGGAAACGCGTCGCATCCCTCGTGACATCATCCTCCCTCGCCTGAAGTTCTGTTTGCGTTCCATGCCTTGGATGGACGCGCCTCGCTAACGCCAGCTTGTATGGACATTAGCACGGCCACAATGAGCAGAAACATTCTGACAGGACTCTACAGCGCTTTGGAATGACCACACTGAGTCTTCTCTTCCCCTCCGTTGCATGGGATCAGAACACCGCCTGATTGTAACTGCTACAATGTGAGTTTTTTTTATCACAGATTTTATTAAAGAAAGTTTATACAGTCTACACCCAGAGGCGCCTCTTGTTCTCTTTTTTTATCCTCTACAGCGCCACCGAGAACATGGTTTCAGTTTCCACCAGACGGCTGCCGTGCTTGTGGACTGTGTGTAGTGTTTAAGGAAAAAATTCCTTTTAATTTTTTCTCTTCCCCTGTCCGTCCCGTCCTCCCCCTTCCCTTCTCCGCCCTGTTGCCCAGCTCCCAAGTGGGTTTTTGGCTATACTCACAGTATTTATTGTCATTTATTTATTATTTATTTATTACTTTTTATTTATCTCTGATATGTATATGTAATTTACCAATAGCATATGTTTATGCTTTTAGGTCTACATTTGGAGCACTGTATTATTATCGGTTTTCATTGTGAAAATTACGGTAGATTGTTGTTTTATTTTTTTAGCGCCATATACTTGTATATACATGTCTGTACCCTGGAAGTGGTTCAGTCTTTCTCTCTCTGGCGGTGCTGGGCAGCGTGGCTCTCTCTGGTGGCACTGGACAGCATGGTTCTCTCTGGTGGCATGGGGCAGTGTAGCTCTCTCTCTGGTGGTGCTGGGCAGTGGGGCTCTCTCTCTCTGGCTTCTGCCCAGCACACTCCTCGTTCTTTTTCCTGTAGCACTCTCTCCCTCAGCTTTTTTCCAGGCTGCAGTCTCTCAATCTTTCTCTTGATCAAGCTGTAGCCTCCTCTCTGTGGAAAATGGGGTCGCCAATCTTTGGGACTACATGTCCCATGATGCTCTACTCTCCTAATCTCAAGCGGGCAGGAAGCTGGGCGAGGAACCTGGTGACAGCCGTCGTCTCTCGTCCCTGACAGGAGAAGGGGGGGTGACCGGGGGAAACCTGATAGCCCGCAGCTCACCTTTCTCCTGTTACAGCGCCGCTGAGTTCTCTGCTGAATTGAGCAGGGAAAAGAGCCCGCAGTCACACTACACTGAAAGGGGGGCTTGACAGAACCTTGATGGTGTCACCCCACTGGTGGGCTGCCCACACCCTGATAGTGATGGAACCGTGTTGAATTTAAGATCTGATCCCTGATTCCAGGGGGGGCACTTGACCCCCCTTGCCCCTACCTGCGGATGCCCATGCTGGTGCCATTGTCGCATCCACCATTCCTGGCTGAAGCTGGCATGGCATCAACCACCTCCGAGTCTGCCCCTGCAGAGCTGCCAGAATCTCTGCCCCATTGTGGCTCCTGTCCCCAGAGCAGACCAACTCAAGCACCGCATAGCATCTTTTTGCCTGAGTGCTTGCGTAGCCCCTAGAATGCATATGGAGCACCGCTAGGTTCCGAGGACAAATCTGCACAAGAAGAGGCCATAGAGGAAGAAGAAGAGGAGGGGTGGAGGAGAGAGGTGTGGCAGAATCACTACTACCAGCATTTTGGAGGCATGGTGATGGAACAAGCTCCAACATTACTGCACCCTGTCCTGTATCCTTCCCAGCTGCCAGCAGGTTTGTCCAGTATGCCGTGAAAGAAAGGTAACGTCCCTGTCCATGCCTGCTGGACCATGAGTCATCAGTAATACACACCTTACCACTGACCACTCTGTCCAACGAGGTCAAAACATTGCCTTCCACATGCTGGTAGAGAGCCAGAATGGCCTTCCGAGAAAAAAAATGGTGTTTGGGAACCTGCTACTAAGGTACCTCACATTCCACAAATGCTCGAAAGAGGGTAGAGTCGACCAGCTGAATAGGCAGCAGATGAAGTGCTAGCAATTTAGTCAAACTAGCATTCAGCAGCTGAGCATGTGAATGGCTGGGACCGAATTTCTTTCAATGGTTTAGAAACTGGGGTAGTGAAATTTGCCTGCTACAATCAGATTTAGATGTACTGCTAGCATATTGCCCGCAAGTGCTTGGGATACCTAATTCTACACCTTCATTCCTATCAGTGCAGGTTTCTAAGATGACTGAAGGTATAGTGGGGTTGGAGATCCCAACTGATGAGGAGCAAGGAGAGGTCTGCCTTGTTCTTTGATGTGGGTCTTTTAAGTACTGTTGCCAACCAACTGCATGGGAGCTTGACATATGTCTGGTCAAGCATGTGGTGCCCAAGCGGCTGTTGTTTTGGCCAAGTTTGATATGCTTCATACATATGTTGCAAACAGCAACAGTGCAATCTGCTGCATATGTCTCAAAAAAAGGCCCACACCAAAGAACTTTGGAAAAAATGTGCAGAGTCAGAAGAGGCCTGCACATGCTGAGCTCTGCAGTGTGATGCAGTCGTTTGGCTGTCCTTAAGCTGGCACCTAGAGGGCATTCAGCCTCATTGGAGATGTGCCTCCTCCTCCTCCTCATTCTCTCTTCTATCAGACAACATGTAGAGTCAGTGACCTCATCATCCCCTCCTTCCTCGCCACTGGAGCAAACCTGGCAGTATGCTGCAGCTGGGGGAACGTAACTGCCATTTTCTTGTCCTTCTTGAGCATCCCTCTCTCTGGACTCACGTTACTGCCTCCATCCTCAACCTGGGTACCACCATTGGAGCCTTCAAAATGCTGCACATCCTCCTGGAGCATGTGCCTGACACTGTGGTTGAACAGTTCGGGGGACTCCTCAGGACATGATAGTGGGGCTAGGGAAGGAGTGACTTATGTCATTGAGCCAATGGCATATGCCGCTTTGGCAGCTGTATTGGCAGCCAAACTTGTCTTAGCCTGAGTGACAGAGAATGAGGAGTAGAGATGGACAAACTTCCGACGGGACGTTTCGCGAACTGCGAACGCGGCCAAAATACACAAACCGCAAAGTTCGCTGCAGGCCCCATTGACTTCAATGGCAGGCGAACTTTAAAAACCTACAGGTCATATTTTCAGCCACAAAATAATTACTAGCTGTGCACACATAGTCCCACCACATGGACACTGACATAACACATGTATGAAGTGAATCTGGGATCAACAACTACAAGCATTCTTTTTTTATCTGTGAAATTCTGACAATTCAGGACTCGAGATATAGAGCACTGACACCAGCACCATGATAGAGTGCACTGACACTAGCACTGTGATATAGCGCAATGACACTAGCATCGTTATATAGAGCACTGACACCAGCACCGTGATAGACTGCACTGACACCAGCACCGTGATAGACTGCACTGACACCAGCACCATGATAGAGTGCACTGACACCAGCACCGTGATAGAGAACACTAACACCAGCACTGTGATAGAGAGCACTGACATCAGCACCGAGATAGAGAGCACTGACACCAGCACCGTGATAAAGTGCACTGACACCAGAACCGAGATAG